>NC_083598.1:91481426-92201330 GCF_020882245.1 Rhopalosiphum padi | reverse complement strand
CGTATAATGGGTTATCTTCTACGCATAACCTTGCATTATTCTATCACTATATTTCAATCAACAAGGCTGTTTGGTTGTGCTCTAACATAATAAATTAAAAAAATATATAGTCAAAATAAAGAAAAAAAATGTTTAATTCTCGTAATTTTAAGTGAATTGGTAACTTATAAACTATGCCTACTGTTGCAGAACTTATTTTACTATACAGGTATTTTAATATTACATATAAAATAAACTTTAACAATTTTTAGCTCTTTTGAAATACCTTTTTAATAATTAAAGTTTTTTAAATTAATATTTACCTAATCTTGGTTAATAATTTTCAATTTTGTTAGTAATAACTTTTAAACTGTTTTTGTTCATACTTCATAAAAATACAAAATTCTAGATAACCTATATATCATAATAGGTATTAGTCATTAATTTCATATTGTGATCAGAGGGCATATTTTATCAAAACTGACAACACAATATCCTGAAACTTATCTCAGTTAGAAGAATATAATATATTAAACAACGGTTGATATTTTATTGTCTGAAATATAACTACACTTAATTTAATACTTTATTTTTTTTTTTAATTTTTATAAAAAAATAAATCAAAATTTTTGAATATTAATTATTATTAATCATACAATTTACCTTTACAAATTTAATACTTTCAGTTTTGTTCAAATTTTTAATTTATTATGTCATTGTTTCTATGTGCATTTCAGAGACATTTAATTTTAATCCTAGTTGATAGATCTGTGTAATCATAAAATACCATTATTAGTATTTTGTTTATTATATAATATCGACAATAGTTATTGATCAATGCACTAAAATAAATGAAATATCTCTTGTTTCAGTAATGAACGTTGTAATCGTTCACGATTGCATGATCAAGGAACAAGTGCAGAACGTAGATATAAGCGCAGTCATCGCAGATCTCCAGGTTCAACCAATCATCAGCGTCGTAGACTTAGGCGTCATCCTTCACCAGGAAGTGGAGATGAAAAAATGCATCATAGACATCATAGACATAAAGAACGGTCACACTCTAAGGTCAGTAGTTTTAAAAAAAATTTTATGTATAATATCTGTCTGGTATTTGGAAATCAATAACAAATGTCACATTAATTAATAAATTTAAAACGTAGATACAATTTTTGCAAATTTTAAATTTTTGGTATTGTGCCATAACTTGCTTTCTATTAATAAAATTTATAGTAAATAAAAATTAGATAGTTTAAACAGAAACTTAGCTACTACTAGATACCTACTAAAACATGTGTGTACCAGACATTAGGGTCCAATTAAACTGGTGTATACTATGTTGAAAACTGATTCTATAATTAGTAATATATATTTATCTAAACTAGTAGAATCACTGGGAGAGGGATTTTAATGCTAAATTCTCTACAGTTTATTTTCCTCATTTGCAATCACATGCCATCTAAATATAAACTGTATACGTCTCTCCATAATTTATATTATCGAAACGCGCTCTCTAAACTTCTGGCTCAGTTTCGAGAATAACATCACTCCTCCAGTAGGCTGTTGGATGTCGCGTTTGCACTTATGTTTGTTGAGGAGCATACCCTCAGGCGACGACCTGTACCACCATGGCATCATACGGATGGTGCTGTGGTTAGACAACACAGTCGTAATCGTTCATCCAGAACTACACACAGGGTCAGACCACCCCAACCGCCTGCTGCCGTAATAGTAGATGCTCTTTGGTGGCCCGTACACCCAGTCAGTATTATTAAAAAAAATATTTATTACTAATAAGTACTAAGAACATTTATAGTTTTAGTTTGTTTTTTATTTATAAAACCATATTTCTTAGAAAATTACCTTGTTAAATCACCTTTCTAATATAAACATAATATTAATTTACTATAAATCAATAGAGTATAGATCTTATTATTTAAATGTTAACTTAATTGCATGTTAAATAAACATTTCTTTGATTGAAAAATACAACCATGTAATCTGTATAATGTAAGAAATGATTCATTAGCTACTAAAATTAATTATTGTAAGTAAGAAAGTATTAATCCATAAATTACAATTTTCAACAATGAATTAACAGTTTAATTAAAATTATTATTATAAACTCATCTATTGGAATTTTTTTTAAAAATGACAGTATGCTTTAATTTAAGACGCTGTTTATTCAATAACAAAAAAAAGTATGTTTTTAAGGCCACTAGTCATTAATACTTAAATATTTTCATTTGTGGGGGAAGAAAAAAATAAAATTTTGTCAACAAAGCTTGTGACGTGTGGCCCACGTTTCACTTGTACAGAAGAGGTCGGGATTTTTTTTCTACACTGTCCGGTTGACACAGAAATAGATTTTTTGGAAGATTGCCTCAATGTGCGAGGGCCGCTTCATGTATGCCAGGTCCACAATACAGTTGACCAACAGTTTTCCGAACCAGGGCCATGTAGATACATTAGATCACGTTAGATACTTAATTTATATTTTTTCAATTTATTTTATTACGTTTTTATATAAATTCATAAGTTCGGTTAATGTTTCCTCCGGATATGAATGGCCACGCTCCGTCCGAAAAGCGCCGCACTAGGTACGCTCGATCGTCAACAGTCAGTGTCACCCAAATGTTATCAGATTCTTGTTCTAGTCTTATTAACCGTATAACTGGACGATCTCGTGGTCCATCCGAGTGTATCCGTAAACCTGAACTCAAACCTGTAGAAACGTCACGAAATCATAATATTCCTTCGTCGTCGTCATCATCTTCCTATCTTCCAAGCCCATTTCATTCATCTGGATATTCTGTACGTAATGAAGATCGTTATTTATCCGCCTTAGATGCGCATCGTTTCCGAAGACAACAGAGGCCTCTCACCAAAAGTGCTACTACAGTTTTGTTATCAGAAAAAGCTTATCCGTTTGTTCATCAAACACCACGCGAAAAAACCCCGTATCGTCGCCATAAACCTAACGTACTTTTATCCATACGACCATTAAAACGGTCTCCTACAACCATAACTGCTACAGTACATACACCTGAACCTGTAGTACAAACAGTAGACCCTGTGATAACGGAGCGTGAAGCCAGGCGTAAAGAGATACAGACATTGATTATGAAATATTCAGCCTTGGACAATGACGAGGAAAATGATGATACTCCTAGTGTTTTGACTAAGTGCCAACAAAAGTATTCTTCCATTCTTACCTCTTCTGTGAGCAGCGGCGTAAGTTTATCACATGTGTTGTATGTGTATGATTTTCATACATAGATCTATTTTAATTAAAGACGACAGTTTTAAATTATTAATCGTAACATCGAATAAATGCAGTTATACAGTTGATAGAATAATTATCTTCACTAATTTCGAATTAATTATTGTAAAAAGTATCTTCTGTCTGAATGAAAATTATATAAATTAATTGTTTTCGATCCCCTTAATAATAATAATAAAACCCCAGTTTTGCTTTCTGGGAATAACTCTTTTCACGATAATTTCAAACTCTTTCTAATTTTTAACAAATTCTGAAATCTACTGTAAAGCCGTTTTTATGTCATGTATTAATCAAAACTATTTATTTAGAATTTTGGTTATCAAAATCGTAAAAATGTTGTAATTGTTGCATTAGATATCATTTTAGTAAGGGTCTATCCTTAACCATTGCTCGCCAAGAGTTCTCAAAATATATAGGCCATGTTGAGATATCTATTTTCGCGCTTGTTCAACGTTAATTTAATGTATTTTTCCTCCTCCGCCACCGCCGCCCTTATACCATTTACACTTATATACTCTGTGTGTTTTTATACGTTTAAAAATACTTCATTACTTACAAATAAATAGATAAATTGAAAAGCGCGGGAATTTATTTATTGTTAATTTAACTGTATTAACCGTTTTTTTATGTGAACATTTTTGTAGCCACTTTTATAGTAACAAATCTATAAATATTAAAACAAACAAAAAATTAATTGTATTAATAATAAATAATATCTGAAGGTTAAAAATAATTAAAATCAATTAATATTAAATGTAATTTAATAATATTCCATGTAGACAAATCATTATTGCTTCATGCTTATATATTATACCTAAGCCATAAATAATAAGTAGTAACAATTATTTTTAATGTATAATATGATAAGACTAAATTCTTTAATGACTTACATTCTACTATTGACTACATTTAGTTTTTAAAATAATATAATTTCTCTGTTAATTTACAATTAAAAGCAAAATGGGGCTTTGGCAGTTTTCTAAAATAAAAAAGGTAATCTTCATGATTCATTCTTAATAAATTAATTACATTATTGATACTAATTGAATTTTGGTAAAAATTAATAACCATGTATATCCATGATTTATATTAATGTGACATTTGTTTGGTAGTAATATATTATATAATATATAAAAGGTAGAATATTTTTTTTATTATTATTGATTTTTTTTTTCTGTTAAAACCCAAACATACACATTCACACACTATATTATAGTTAATTTATATATATTTAAATAAAAATATATATAAAATAACACTTATATTTGTAAGAATATGTATATGTATATGAAAAAAGTTGTTAACGAGGCTTTCCTTTGCCTTGTGTCCTTCTGTCTTTATGATTGCGGCGATAAAACACGCAACTGCTGAAAATGGGTGCGCCACCTGAATGTACAAATCCCGTACGAATACCAATCGGCCGTCAACAATTCGCGTGTGTGTGTGTGCCGGTCGTCTATTAATCAATTCCTACCAAATACATGATGAATATTGGGACCACAATTACGGCAACTGTTTGATCACCCTCAACAGCAGCGAGCAAGAAGTCCGGTCATTGTGGATGACGAAGAGGGACATCTGATATACAAAAATGGAGACAATCTGGCCGATAGATGTTCGTGAACCAGTTACATTTTACAAATGATTACTTACTCTTTCTAAAAAAAAAAAAAAATACAAAAAAAAACAGTAATGTACAAAAATGATATGTGGATGAAACATAAGCGCGTGCATTTGTGGTTTTTGGCTGAATGGGGACAACTAAATACCTTTTTCTCATCAACTTAATATTTGGTTGTCATTTTTTTTTTATATATACATCACGTTATCAATACTATTACTGTTTTGACTAATGAGAAATTAATGAAAAAATATCCTATAATTTCGATTAATTTTCTTTTTTGGATTTCAATATTAATAAGAGAACATTTTTCTCCAAATTCCCATGTTTAATTTTCTTAAAAAATTTCACCTGGTATTTGCAAATATGAGATTTGCTTTTATTTTTTGAATTATTGTTTAATTGTTATAATATTATCAAGGTCCGTGGTTTCCCAGCAAAGGATGCAATCTTTCATTTATATTTGTATTAATCTATTATACTTTGACAAATTTCAGATCAAATCATCCAAACCCTTGGTGAAGGTACTTTTGGAAAGGTAGTGAGTGCCAAATGTCTGAAAAAGTAAGTAATAAATCCTTATTTTTGTTAGCATATATTGTACAATACTAATAAAAGTAAACATTTTAATTAATCTTCATCAATGTGTTGAAATGCCGCCTACCTATATTTTAAATATGAAATTGTCTATAAATTATTTTTAAATATATGGAAAATTAACCTAATTTTTGTTATTATTAACTATAATTTTATTCAAATATTACAGTTTAATAATTGTAAAACTATGTATTAATGTAGGTGGGGATTGGGTTGGACTGATGTGTGGCCCATTTGGCATTTTGACAAATGTTTAATTACCTTTAAATCTTGGTGTTAATATAGGCCAAATAAAAAAAATTAAAATATTTTATGTTAACAATATATTAAAATTGAAAATTTTATAGCCGTGATGAAATTGCTGCAGTTAAAATAATAAAAAATGTTGAAAAATATCGAGAAGCCGCTCGTTTAGAAATTAATGCATTAGAAAAACTAAACACCAAGGATCCAGAAAGTAAAAAGTATGATTTAGACTGCAATTATTTAAACCACATTGTTTGAATATTGTATTTTGGTTTTTAGTCTTTGTGTTAGAATGATTGATAATTTTGAATTTGGAGGACATGTCTGCATTGGATTTGAATTGTTGGGATTAAGTGTTTTTGACTTTTTGGTAAGCTTTTTAGTCGTTATTGGACTAAATTATAAATTAATACAATTATTTGAATAATTTCAGAAAGAAAATAACTATCAACCATACACAGTTGACCAAGTGCGACATATATCTTACCAGCTATGTTATGCTGTCAGATTTTTACATCGCAATAAATTGACACATACTGATCTGAAACCAGAAAATATACTTTTTGTTAAATCCGAATATGATACACAATATAATCAAAAAAAGGTAATGTGTAATATTGTCAACTTTTTCTTATTAATTATAAATATATTTATTTAAATTGATGTTGCACAGAAGCGTGCGTATAAAATGATAAAAGATACCGAAGTACGATTAATTGATTTCGGTAGTGCCACTTTTGATGATGAACACCATAGTACAGTTGTATCAACAAGACATTATAGAGCACCTGAAGTTATTTTAGGTAAAATATTTTTCTTTCGCCTCACTTTAACATATATTTTCATGTTATTTTTTTTTTAGAACTTGGGTGGGCTCAACCGTGTGATGTATGGTCTATTGGATGCATTATTTTTGAACTTTATTTGGGTATTACATTGTTCCAAACACACGACAACCGTGAACACCTTGCAATGATGGAGCGAATTCTTGGCTCAATACCTTACAAGTAAACATTTGCTTATTGATTATTTAGAAATAATAATTATGATTTATAAATTTGTGTAGGATGGCCAGAAGAAGTAAAACAAAATATTTCTATCACAGCAAATTAGATTGGGACCAATCCAGCTCTGCTGGAAGATATGTTAGAGAAAATTGCAAACCCTTAAAGGTTAGTATAATTTATTACTTATAGATAACTTAATAAATTAATTTTCTTTTTAGAGATACATGAGCTCTGAAGAGGAAGACCACAAGTTATTGTTCGATTTGATCTCTCAATTACTCAAATATGAGCCAACTCAACGCATGACCATGGAGGAAGCTTTAGACCACCAATTTTTTTATAAACTACCTGCTCATCAAAGACTTCATGACAAAGAAGAAAGATCACATTCACTGTCAAGATGAAAATGTCGTAATAGCCGTGGTCGCTAAACATGCTCCTCTGGCTAAAGTGTCTCTTATTATTGAGATACTAATTGTTGTTTTTTATTTTTAACTGCCCTAGTTAAGTTACCTTAACTAGGATAAGATAATGAAAACGATATATACATAATTTGTATATAGTTACTTTTGTAATCATTCGCATTAAGTGTTAGTAGATTTATGAAGTTTAACATAAGATATTTTTCCCTCCCACGAATAGAAATATTTTTAATGTGTTCTCAATGTATTCAAAATTCTATATTCATAATTATATGTGTATACAGGTAACCTAGAAAAATTATAAAAGTTTTATACATAAAAAAAAGTATAGAACATTTATAATCTTATGAACACTGTTAATAAATTAAATAAGTTTTAAAATGATAAGCCTATTGTATTCTAATAATTGAAAATATTGTTAGTAGTTTCTAATAAATTTCTATTCATGAGAATTTCACATGTTTTATCCCAACCAAGAAATGATTCAATTAAATTAACAGTGAGTTTTCTTTATTATTTATTACCCCAATTAATTTGTTTAAATCAATTATTTTCTTATTATTTATATTTATTAAGATCCCACTTCTAAAAAAATAAATGATAGCTAAAATAATAATTTGTATTTTCACTAAACTATAAATATTGTACCTAACACAATTTTGAAACATTTTATAAAAAAAAAAAGTGGTAAGTAAGTAACCGCATGCTCTACTATCAAATGGGTCTTTTGTCATACAACAGGTTATTGTAATGGGTGTGTTAAATTTAATTTCAATAATAAATCATTGCATACAAAACTGATTCTAAGTGGTGACTTATCTGTTAGCTTATCATATTATTTTTTTATGAATTATTATAGTTGTTTATTTTACTATTAGTAATAAGTTACTATTAATAGCCAATATGCATACTATAAAATTAATTGAAATGTTATAAATATTTTATTGTAGCTGTAAAACATAATATAATAATATACTTAAAAAGTTTCAAATCCCTGCAAAAAAAAAAAAAATGTTGAATTGCAGAAAATTAAGTTTCTTGATTTTTAATCAACTAAGTATGATGGTAATTGAAATAAAGTCTGAATTTTTGTTAAATAGGAAAATGATAAAAATGTAACTCAGTTGTAATGAGTAGGTGGATAATTAAGCTAGATTTAACATAAAAATATTAATATGAGATCCGATCACACCCAAGCGGTATAACGATTTGAATCCACAAAAACGTCATCGTGAACAGAGTCCCAAAATTTTTATTTTTTAACTTTTTTAAAACTATTATAGCTAAAAAGTTGGTTGATAGCTCATACCAAAACTCATTTTTTGGGGGGGTCTTGTTAGATTCACATTGTGAAGGAGAAGTGCTATGAAGATTTTCAGAACTCTATCTTCAATCGTTAACTCGCTATAAAGCTGAAAAACAATAAAATGTGTTTAAATTTTTGTTGAAACTCTGTAATGAATTAACTATAAAAAATAAAATTCTGAAAATCTATACTGCACTTCTCCTAACCAATGTGAATCTAACAAAATCCGCTCTCCGGTTTCAGAGATCTATCTCACTAAAATACATTATACTTACATATTGTATACAATTAATAAATTTCTAGAAATTGAAAATCAAGAAAGTTAACATACCGATCTCTGACTTGATAAGCTTTTTTTATTTAAATATAATGTCTAAATTTGTACTTAAAATGTTTTAAAAAATATACAGGTATTCATTTTTTAGTTTTGATATCAACTCCTTATTACTAGGGACCTAGAAACCTTTTATTGTGTATACATACAAAATAACAAATTCTAAAAATTTATATATCTGCTTAGAATCTTAATATTTGAGATAAACAATCTTTACAAAAATATTTTTAGAGGTGTGGATATTGGCTGTCATATAGTATGCGGTCTACCAGCCACTGTAGGATGCGGTTTTTGCATAGGCTTAAGTTTATTTTTAATAGATAAACTTTAATCTTTTTCTTCGGTCAATACTTTATCTTTATTGCCTTATACACAGATAACAATACTTCGACATTTTGTAAAAGTATGGTCTCAATAGCTCAGTACATCATTTATTGCGCGACACAATTTATATTTTACACATTCAATATGTTGGCTAAAGATTTTTATAAAAAATTTTATACTTATTACTATTTTTTATTTTTTTATTAAAAATTAGTTTGTCAAAACAATTGTTGTCAATGAGTATAAATAAATTTAACGTAATACGTATAATACAATGATATATATTATTGCAGATATCTCATGGAAACATGGTGGCGTGGCATAAATAAATCAGATTTATTTAATACATTTTTGAGAGATATGGCGGAAGTTTTTGTATAAAATATTACATTATATTTATTTATACTCATTGTCAACAATTTTTTTGACAAACTAATTTTTAATTATTAATTTTTTACTATTACTGCTACAATAATTATACTTTAATATCATGATATAATTTTTAATTTATTTATTTGTGGTAGACCGCATACTATAGGACAGCTTGGATATTAAAGTTTTGTAAAAGATTACAACCACTTCTTTTTTAACATATGGTTATGATTTCCTGGAAGTGTAGGGATGGAAAGAAATTTTATGAGGGGGTTAGGATGTGTTTATGCTTCCTCTTAAATTATTCCTATATGAAAGACATTGTGAAGAGTTAGATTAGAGATATAGGGCAGAGCATTGGATAGTCGTCGAAGTGATATGTTTTGAAATGTTTGAATTTTATTAGTGTTAGATTTTTTTGCCGCATCCCATAGTTGTAGTCTGTAAGTTCAGATTGGTTTGAGTAAAGCTTTATAGATTAATAGTTTGGTGTTAGGAGAAGATATATGAATATAAATTATGTGATAATTATTATATCTTTAAAATTTAGCAATCCGAAATTGAGTGTTAAACTAATGGACCAATAAACAAACTAATATTTAACAGGCGGTTAAATATTTAGCGAGTCCTTAAAACGGCTAACGGTCTGTTAAACATTTAAAGATCTTTTATGCAACCAGGCAGTAGTTTATTTATTTTTCACTCTACCTAATGATAGTATTTTACCATACACAACTTTTCAGTCATGTTTTGTTCTCTATATGTACACATCTTTATACGTCTACTGTAGTATGTGATGAAAATAAATTTAATACTTATATTACTATATTGTAGTAATTTATAATCTAAATGATATTACACAAAAAATAAAAAAAATTTAAAAATTCTCAGCATCCAAACAAACTATCCGGACTAGATGCAGAAACTTGAATAAACTAGGTTCTGCTGTAAATACTTATATAATGTGAATATTTACTAGGGAGTACTACATAAATTAATTGCTTTAATAACAAAAATGAATAAGTAAGCATGTTGTAAATGTTAATATATTCTTATAAAAAAAAAAAACAATGACTAGGTTCTTGTTAATACTGAAAATAAATACTTAAACAAGAAAAACAATCAAGTCCGTTTTCCAGTTCTTGACTTTGATCTTGTCTGTGCTCTGTCTTTGTAAGTTAAATAAACGTGTGAAAAATCTGGTCTGCGAGTCTAGAACAATAATTATATTTTAATAAATGTTTATATCAAGGGGCCTCGCTACTGCTGTCAATTTTAGCTCAAAAGATCTTCGGTTTTGACAAAATTAAAGTTAGTACCTATAAGATATCCAATTTTGATTCTGAAGAAAAATTTGAATTAGGCAGAAAACTACCTATAGATCCAGATCGTACGGAATATTTTGTAAAAATTAAATCTTGTATTATAATGAAGTGTTAATAAAAACTTTAAAATATTAATTTTTTCAAGTTAAAATTAAAAATGGAGTGTTTCGTACAGTATACAGACATTTTTCTGCTGAATTTAAAGATTTTTTCAGAATCAAGATCAAACAACATTAACTCATTTTTATTTTCAAATCAATATAATAAGTTGTCGTAAAATTCGTATAGTGAATTTTTATTATTACGAGTTATTGACATTTGCATGCGCATATGAGAGTAGCATCTGTCAGCGGCTTCAGCCGTTACCCGCATTGAATTTCACTCGCACTAATAATCATTTACAACTTTACAACTATAACACATATAGATCCCTATGCGGCTAAAACTAAATTATAAATTACCTAAATATTGCCCCTTACAACAGTTATTAATTTTTAATAATGCAATAGTGCAATAACACCATCTAAACAACAAAAAACAAAAATAGCTCAAATATTCAGCTTCAGAATATCTCCCAAAAATATTTATTTAGAACAATTTTTTATAGTAAACTTATTATTTCAAAATATATTATTATATTTATTTTTCGATTTAATATACTGAAACTGAAGTAGAATATTTTTTGGAGTATTTTTATATAAAAATCGAAATTTGGATAAGTAGTTAATAAATTATAAGTACATAAAATTTTAAAGAGTTGAGTGAAACATAGCAAAATATTGGTCACTAATCCAATTACCTAAATTTTAAATACTAATAACTTGTAAATTATTCATTTGTCCAAATTTTTATTTTTATAAATAAAAATTGATAACAATAAAGAATCACTCAGTACAAAAATAACAATCAATTAGTTATTGGAAATTGAATTTAATGTTTTTGACATTTATAATCCATTATTACAATAATTATAATTTGGGTCTGGATTTCAATACAAAGTGCATTATGTTTTGAATGCTCTGTGAGTTTAGGATATTGAATTTTCAAGTACATAATCTGTTTCATATAATAAATGAGTGTCTATTACTTCAAAGGTGAAACTTTTATTTTGCATTTTAGGGTAATTTAATTGATTCAAATTGCATTCATAAATACATTACCAGAGTTTTTAGTGTACATTTGGTACCTATATTTTTTTTATTACAATTAGTAGTTTGGTTAAGATAAAGAAATATTAAAAACATATAAATTCTAACTTTCGTCTTTTAATTGCTAACATGTTTAAAAAACAAAAAAAAATGTTTTCATTTTTAAATATTGTATTGAATTGAAAAGGCATTTTTTTTTTTTTTTTTTTTTTTACTTAAAGGTATTTAAATCTGGGCCCTAATAATAATAGTATAATCTAAAAATAATAATAAATAAATATAGTCATAACATACCTCAAATGTAATTTCTTCGTCATTTGGCAACTCTTTTGCCATGTTGTTACCAGTATATGCTACACATCTTAGTTCCCATTCTCCAATCTCTTCGTTCCAGAATGAGTTCTTTTTGATAAGTTCCTGAAATAAAAATAACATTTTTGGTACAAGAATTACCTTAATGGCATCAAAAATCTTATCTAGATGAGTAGATGAGATAAAATAAAACCCATAAACCAAAAAATTATTTAAATCCCCTCAAAAATGCTTTAAACTAAATTTGTATTTTTTATTAAATAAAATACTTTTATGTAGTAAAAATATTTATAGCAGCACAGGTTATAAAGTTATAATTATAAAAAAAAATTAATTAAATACTCTAATTTAAGAAGATATTGTATTGTATTCATCTTACTTATGAACAACATACAAAAAAGTACATTCAGGAGTTCCAATTTTGATTAGCTTTAATATCAAGTATGAGTTGACCTATTAACAAATATCTGTATTATCTCGTTAGTTATTAACAATATTAATTATTAAGTATGTTGTAACTTAGTGAGCATTTTTAATTATTAATAATTTTCTTATACCATATTGACAAATTAAAATATTCTAAACTTCAACAATAGTACACTGATAATTGTTTTACCTTTAAGTATGATAATTCAGTTTGCTAATTACAGTTATTATTAATCTCACTCTGTTCACCTTTTCTTTCTATAAATTAAATTATTTTGTTAAGTTTTGATTTAAAACTGTTACTGGGCTTTGCCCGTTTTAATTAATAAAATAAAATAAATAAATAAATATATAAGTTAATTACATAAAATTGGATCTGCCTAAAGTAATTTGTAAACGTAAGTGTGTTATAAGTAAGATGGAACAACACTTGTGAGTATGACGTCCTCTAAAAAACAAAATGTAATTTTAGTTACAGAAGTTCTTAAAATGATTTGACTAATCAAAAATCATTGTTAATTACAATAACAAACAATATCAACTCATCATGTTTAACAAAAACTAATATATTCAATAAAATCTTAATAGCTTACTAAGTAATCATCAGGGACAAAATGCTCAATAATGACTTCTTGCATCTTTAATTCTTTAGAAGTCTGTTTTAGAATCTGTTTTAATTCCACTATTTCTCTTTTGCTCTCATCTTCAGTATCTTTAAGATCTTCTTTAACAGCTAAAATGGCTGCAGATAATTTTTTTAATTTCTTACTTAATGCTCCTGATCTCTCTTGCAAACCACTGTATTTATCTTCGGTGTCCAATTTTTCAGCTTGCACTTCTTGTAAACGCATATTTAAATTCATCTGTCTAGATTTTCTGTCTAATAGTTCTTTTGCTGAATCTTCTAACAACTTCTCTTGTGCTACAGATTTTTCTAATAGATTCTCACCACCTACAATTATTTTTTTCTCCATGTTCTCTAATTTCTCCTTTAACCTAATCATTTCTTGGCGTGCTGCATCCAATTCTTCACGTTTGCTCTGCACTGCATTAGCTACTTCTTCAGAAGCTCCGATAACCAGCCCTTCTTCTTCTCCTTCCTCCTCACCATCATCATCTGCTTCACTAAGACCCTTACTACTATCATCTATTTGTTTTTTCAAAGCTTCGATTTCCATTTGAAATTGTCTAAGCAATGCTTCCTTAGGGTCTTCATTAGCCTTGGACGTATTTTGAATATTCTTGGCCCGGTTAGCATATCGTAAAGTGCTAATAGTTTCATCATAGTTAAAACCAGCTGGCCCTACAGTGGCACACTGAATAAATTAAATATATAACATAATAATAAATTTATAAATGTATAAAAAGTGCATTAATAAAAATAATAATTAAAATAAATTGTTAATTTACCATAACAGTTTTTGAATTTCCTCCCAAAGAATCTTGTAATATTCGTGTCAGTTTTGAATTCCGATATGGAATATGAGTAGACTTTCCATCAACCAACGCAGAAATTACATTTCCAAGAGTTGATAAAGATAAATTAATTTTAGTTGCCTCTTTAAATCTTATACCAAGAGCACCTGTTTTTGATTGTCGTTCTGAACCCTTTATGGATAAATGATAAATGTAAGTAATTTAATGTTATGTTAATTACCACAACAGTTAAAATTAAGACATACTGCCAAGTCAACTAATCGAAGTCGGCCAACTTTGACATGGTACTCGCCAGTAACATCAGGTCGACTAGTTTCTATGGTAATTGAAAATATTGCATGTGACCGAGAACTTTCGGAATTCATAGCTGTCGCGGCAGTGGCACCTAAAAATTCAAACATAAAATAAATTGTCCTTTATTCATTGTTTTAATTACTTGCGATTTTTGTTTCCAGTCATCAACAATTGGTGCATATCATCTGCATTATTTACCACATATGTCGATAAATCTTTCACATACACACCAACATCTGGTCTCTCTTTTACTTCCAATTCAGTAGACACGTGTTTACTCAACAAATCGTAAACACCTTCGTTATAAATTTCAAAGTATGAAACACTAACCAAAAACCTAATAAAAACCAAAATAAATAACATATAGATATATGATTTAATTAAAAATATAATTAGCAGGTAAATGTCTATATTAGCTATAAATATATAATTTATTAGTTATTTTAATCATTACATTTTTTTTTTTTTTAGAATTATATAAGTTACTCTGTCTACTCATGAAAATTATTTAAGTATATAGTATATATATAATGATTAATGAATAAGACCTACTTACTTTATATCTTCCTTTGCTTTAGCAATGTGGCCAAATATATGGGCAAACGAATTAGGAATTATTCCATTAAGTTCTGGGGATAAAAGAGATCCTTCCATTGTAAATGTTTTGCCTGTACCAGTCTGTCCATAAGCAAATATTGTTCCATTGAAGCCATCGAAAACTTTGTCAACAATTGGTCGTGCCACTTCATTATACACATCCAACTATTGAATTTCACTTGTTAAATGATATCCAATTAAAATTACTAACCAGACATTATCTCACTTGTTTAGAATCCGAATCAAATACCAAATCAAACATGAAAGTCTTTGGAGGACCAACATGCGATGGGTTTGGATTTTTCACAAAAACAGCTGCATTTTCAGAATCGGCCACAACCACAGGTACACAACCTGTAGATTTCTCTTTTTTGCTTAAAGGTCGCAAACGTACCGCTACACGGACATTTTCTATTTCTCCTGCACTGTACACCTGTTAAATAACAAAATACAATAAGTATATTAAAACTAAGATCAATAAGGCAACAATATTAATATATGTGTTATTCAACTTACCATAGTGTTGGACTATAGTAAATGTGATTATGTTTATTTTAATTGATTATAAATTTAATGTTACATTATTATAATTTACAATGAGTAATATTAACCCAACCTAATAATACTATTATATAAATATTTTATATTAGGATTATTATCATATATTATTACGTCCCTATTCAGTATTCACTATTTTAAAAACTATAAGAAGATTGAAAATTAGTTAGTTTGTTATTACTTATTATGAATAATATTATATTTTATTATTATTATCTAAATATTCTAGATTCTAAGGTCTATTACTTGACATAATATCACTAATACAAATTATATATTATTATTATTATATAATATATTCTGTCTATGAATAGTATGAATCATATCATAATCTTTGGTATCACAATAATACTATCAGATGATAAAGTGAGGCGAAAGTGTTGCCCACGGCTATAGATACTATGGTTGCGAGACGATTCGTGATTAGACGTCCATGAAAAGTTCTTGTGTCTTTCTAATACCACCTAGCGCAATCTAGTTTTGTAGTTCAAAAATATTCTTTTAAATTCCTACCTTGAATGGTTGAACGTTGAACGGTTGGATCATAGAAAATAGATACCTACAGTTAAATGAACAGTTAAAAATTGATTTATACAATATATACGATTGTGAAAAAACTAAAAAACTAAATATCAAATAAGTATGAGTTATAATATGACTTTAATTTTTATAATACAAATAATTAAATCATATTTTGTTATTATTAATATAACTATGTAGTCATTAGTTTAGATATTTTCTTTTTAAATTTCTTTTTTTTTTATTTTGTTGATTTGTTGAGTATGTGAACTATCTCATTCTCGTGACTATGTACATATTAAATATATTGGTAAAGCACATTGCTCTTGTGTTCATTACACGGAAATGTAAGTTTTATGTTTTTGCTAAAAAATTGTTCATATGTATCTTCAAATACATTTGGTGACTCAGCATGTTTTTCAAAGCATATTTCAATTAATTTAATTATTATGTATAAATTTTTATTTGGGTGTGTCAAAAATCCTCTTGTCTTCAAATTTACAAGATCTGCTTCTGGGGCAACAACTTGACCATACTCAGGTTTTAAGCTCTTTAAGCACTTTTCACATTTAATGTGTTTAACTATATTTTTGTTTATATACCTAATAACAATTATAACACAAAAATTAAAAAATTAAATAAAATGTATATAAATTAATACTGTTTACCCAGCTAAAAAATATACAACACATTCAAAAACTGTGGAGGAATTATCAAAATAATTATGGTCTTCAAAAACATCATCAAAATCCCAAATACCTTCTTCAACTATGTTATCAATTTTCTCTTTTAATTTGCTAATTTTTAAGTCTCTTATAGATTGGTCTTATTTATTCATTATTTCTTTCATATCACTGATCGTTATAACAGGAACGTTCTCTTTAAAAATAAGTTGAAGCCAATTATATATTATTATATTATATTTATGATGATACATATTCAAATAATTAATTTTTTTTTTGTACCGTCCAAAATTGTGCAATTCCCTGTTTTAGGTGGTTTTATTAAAGAATAAACTGACAGTATTCGGTATAACTGTAAATATGTTGGTGTGGACGGATGGTCATTAGGTCCTGCCACTTGCCTTATAATACCAAAAAATTTCTAAAAAAAACAATGGTAATTAGTAATTACTTGGGTATTGTATACATTTTATCTAATATTTATTAATTAATATTTTTTTCTTTAGATTAATGATGGATACAAAATTACTTCTAAACAGTCTTGGTTTAATTTAGATGTTAAGACATATGCAAATCCACATTCATTAACCAAATATTCTATCAAGTCTATTGTTGATTTAATCGTGATTTTTAGACCCTCTACGGTTTGTTTGGTAAGAAACATATCATCTGTGATAAGTTTATTTCTTAAATTTTGCTCCCAATCATTAAGCCACACTAAAGTGTCTTTTAATACCTTAAATTAAAAAAATATAATGATAGTTTTAAGTAGGCAATATTATTTTAATTTTAATGTTTAAGTACTCCCCTTCAATTGTATGTCAATATTTTATATTTTATATTTTATATTACACAACCACGATTTTACATACATGCAAACACTTAACACACAACACACAACATAAAATAAACCTCTAAATCATGACTATTTTTTCGAATTCTTTCTCCAGGAAATTTTCTGTTCAATGCATCAAAAAGGTTATTAAAATATCTTAAGCCATGAGTGTTGCTGACCTATCACAACTTTATAAATAATACTGATAACTGCATCTCCAAACACGCAAGATCTAGTCTGAACCACGATTAAAGATATATCTTTAATCGTGGTCTGAACTAGTTTAGTTATGTGCACGAATTTAGATAACAGATAAGTATATCTTAATTCGTGGTTATGTGTATATTTATAAATATGTTGTTTAAATAATAATTTGAATAAATCAATATTAATAAACAAAAATAATACTAACACATACTATAGATTTATAATGTGTGCATCTCAAGGTCTATAAAGAAGATTTATAGATTTTGCCGAGCACGGACCACGAATTAAGATTAAAACACAGATACCTATATAAAATAAATGTTTATTATACATATCTGTAGATTAAACCTATTTTACATATAAATGTTGTCCAAATTATTTTTATTTTTGAGAATCATTTTTTTGTTTTTTCTTAAATTCCCTGGGGCAAAACATAAATCGTCTTGTCATGAGCAAAATAATTATAATCATTCAAAAAATATTATTTAAGGCATATCTATCTTAAAAGCCATTTTATTTATTTATAAGTATTGGTACGAGGTACCTTATAAAATATTTATAATTTGGATGGTTAAGAAAAAAATGTATGAGTGTAATCATAATAAATGTTTTAGTATTTTAGTTAGATTTGTAGGTAATAAAAAAAAAAACATAACTACATTTATATAGTCTATTGTCTATATCGGTATTTATTCTGTAGGGCAGTAGTTTTCAACCTGTGCGTCGCGGCTCCCAGGGGCGTTATTATTAAAGGAGCCGCGTCCGTAGTATAAACTAATAATAAAATTGTAAACAATATGTTTTTATTATTATCATTATTCGTATGGGAGCCGTATTTTGATTCCAAAATCAAAAGGAGCCGTGGACCCAAAAAGGTTGAAAATCACTGCTGTAGGGTATAATTGGTCAAAAAGTTCAAAAGAAGTAAAAATTTAAACATGTTTGTAATCATTATATATTATACACATTATATTATTATATTTTATTTTTATTTTCTTAATTTCTTATTTTCATTAATAATTATATACCTAATTTATTAGAACAACAATATCATCATTTATTTGTAACTAAATACATTTTAACAAACAATGTATTTCATTTTATTTATAAACACGTCAATGGTCAATCTAAACTAAAACTAAAAAAAAAAATAGTATATCATAATATAATAGATTTACGGTTATATTTTTAATAGTTAAAAATATAATAATATGTGTACATTTTTAAATTTTTTAAATAAATATTAACCGTAGGTATATAAAATATTTTATATTTTCGAACATTTTGTCCGAAATTAAAATGTACTTGGACTTTTTGTCCGACTATAAAAATTGAATCCGAACTTTTTTTAAAGTGGACTTTTTGTCCCCGGACTTTTCGTCCGCGATTCATTCTGTAAGTTTTCATCATGAACTAAGAAGATCTTCTTATAGTTCATGGTTTTCATGTAAGAATAAATTATGATATATTTGATATAATATATAGATTATAAATCATAGATAATCATTATATCTTATATGTAGTTATAATCAGTTATTATACTTTTAACGCAAGATTCATCACATATATTTGAGTAATTCTAATTTAATTTTCTTACACATCTCGAAATTTCAAGTATGCATAAGAATAAATTTAATAAATTATACATATAGACTGTAATGTATATTGGGTATAGGTTGGTAGGTATATATAAAAAAATAGTGCCCTCCTTAAAGAAAAGAAAAGATTTCAAATAATTATTTATGAAATATATAATATAGCTGTATTAAAATTTTTAAGTAGGTGTACCGGTGTATATATGCTAAATATAATATTAATATCACCAAATTATAAATAACCAAGCCTCGAACATGTATATTTTAATTTATAATTTGTAGTATATATACGATTATACATATAGTATATTATTGTATGTCTAATGTTTATACTATAGTTTTAAAGCAATATCATATTGAATAAATTAGTAGGTATATACAAAATGCCGTCAAATTATAAAATAATAATAAAAACACATCATCGAAATTAAAATAACGCGCGAATGTAGTCTTCCACGGAATGAAATCGAACCATCAGACTTTTCCATCCACGTATCCCAATAACCGTCGAAAAATCGAGGATCTGCCTCAGGATCGATTTCCTGATAGTTTTGCATCATCAATTCTTTTTTGAATTGTAGCAACATGTCTATCGTCATGTTGAGAGCTTCCGGATATCGGCTGGCTATGTTTTGATATTCGCAAGGATCTCTCTGTATATCGAACAAGCAAGGACTATCAAAACATTCATAATGCCCGTTGGGGTCTGGGTCAGTGATTCGCTCGGTACATTTGCCGTCGATTTTGGCCTGGGAACGAATGTTATAAAACAAATCGTACGTAGTCAACATATCCATACAGTCTGTTTTGGATATTAAACAGTTAATTTTGGATAAACGCGAACCAGCCGGACTTTCTGCAACGGCATTCATATTATAGTCCGGTCCTATGTTCCCGGGTTCACCACTGTATTTCAGGAAATAGACAATGTCACTTGTGCGATTACCTTAAAAATTTTAATTGGATTATAAAATTACGTGTCGTGTATCTATACATTTGTAGGGACAATAAAGACTATATTGCGGTCAAGACGTTGGGAAGGATAAGGTCCTTAGACCTTATTGCATAAGAGTATAGCATATTGCATGATAATAATATAAATTATCAAATTTATCAAAATAGAGATATCATCAAATTTCGTATAAAAAGTAGGTACTCACACACATCATTTTTTTCAAAAACTATTGTACATTTTAATTTTGATAGTAATGGTTAATATTTTTATAATATAGATGTAAAAAGATATTTTTTTTAAAATAAATTTATAATGTTTCTAAAAGCATTAGAAGTAACAAATTGACAGAAATGGATAATATAGTTATAGTTTATTATTATTACATTAATATCTTTCGTACATTATTCAGAGATTTTATCATTTTTCTTGCCGGTATCCTGGTTAGGTTACCAAGTTATAATTATATAATATAATTAGTATATATAAGGCGTCAAGGAAGTATGCTTATAACCATAGGTGGTACCACATTTTGGATTTTTGTACTAAATATTTTTGTGGGTCCCTTTAAAAAATATCTATTAATACAATTTTCTATAAATAATTAAAAGTTAAGTAAAATAAGAATTTTGAGAATATACTTAATGTATTTTTTTTTAAGGATTCGGTTAATTCGGCGTATAGCACAATAGTACAATACCTACCTAATACTAATTAAATCTAACTTAGAGTTACTTCCAGTAGCCTAGTAGGTATGCAAATATAATCATTTTAATTGAAAATAGTTACCAGTTACCACCCATTACAAGCAATATGTATTCACTTATATAATTTAAAAAAAATCAATGGTTAATCAACGGATTAAAATATTTAAATGACAAAATAATGAAAATATGTTTACAGATTACAAAAAAAATTACAAATTCATTTCAAAGTGTCATTTAAAATAAATGATCTCTTAACTTCAGGTCCGATAAGGCCTGTCGATAGGGGAGAGGGGAGGTAGGATTCCTCCCGGGCTCAAACGTTTTAAGGGGCCCGAAAAAAGAGGCACCGTAATTAATTATATTTTCGAACAATTTTTTTTTGCTTATTTACAAATTTTAGCTGACGTTATGTTAACCGAATGATAAAATAATATCAAATCTCTGTGGTGGCTCCTGGAACCACCACTAATAGGGGCCCTTAAGCATTTTCCTCCCGAGGCCCAAGCCTGAACTTTTCTATCTACGGCCCTGGGTCCAATTACCTCCCTCCTTTACGAGACCCTGCCAATAATCTATGTATTTAGCTTATTAGACCATTTAGATTGGTTGTAGCTTTGTAGGTATTATAGGTTACCTGTAAAATTAAAAACACTTACTTTTTACGACTTTCCAATGGTTGAAAATCAACGCTTCTTCTCCACGCGTTTCATCTATATTGATTAAAGCCATTGACCTCATACGTTTTGAAGTTTCCGTCAAACTCTCCCACTGATCAACACCATCAATTTGACCCAAGTCATCAAAATTACCACCTCAAATATTAAACAATTTTAATGATATGTTTTTAACATTTTTGAATGGAGCAATGAATGTATTAAGTTTTCAATAATATGTGTTTAATGTTTATTAGTACACACTACACAGATTACCTACACGATAAGTAGTCAAAGTTTTGATTTTCAACTTTTATGGTGGTTTTTTAATAGCAAATTGAATCTAGTTTATACTTTAAAAGAGGCCGAAATTAAAAATTCCTATTATTTTTTTAATAATTAAGAAAAAAACAAAAAAAATTAAGAAAAAACGTGAATACAGGGTTTTACTTAATAGTTCATACTGTAACTAAAAATTTAAATAATATATTAATATATAAACACAATTATTTTTTATTAATATTTGCAGATTTAGACAAAACTACATATTTTAACATTGCTTTATATATGTTTATTCGAAATCACTATACACGAAAACTTAAAACTTTAACGTACATTATAAATTTTACTATACGCAATGACGTTTAGAAAATATATTAATTAATTTTAAGAAATTATATACCTAATTATAATATGAACATACTTACTATTTTACTGTATTTATAGTAATGTATAATTTAACTATCTACATAATATAGAAAATATGGTACACATATAAATTATTATAATAATTAAATACTAATAATAATATAATAAATGCAATATATTTCAGAAAAATGTATATATAAACCTACCATAAAAAAATTACTTTAATAGCTATATCAAAAATATAGTAAATATACCATGAACTATTTAATACTTCATACTATTTCATACTTAAATAATATATAGTAATATTGGATGACAGATGACTTGTCTCCATTCAGAATAATTTTTCATATAAAATGATAATAATAAATCATTGAATTAAAATTTAACATGCCCATAGCAGTAACCCACTCGACACTTATAATTTACAATAGAGCAGTTACCCGCTTGTCTTACCTTATTTCCCGGCTATTTTGAAAAATACTATGAGAACTTTGACCTCTCTAAAAAAGTAGATCCAATTTGCTATCTGATACCCCCTTCAATGTTGAAAACCAAAACATTTTCCCGCCTATTTATTGTGTACACATACCGCATATTATATACAATTAAACAAAAACAAAACACACATCATTATGATTATAAAATCAATACATTTTAAAATATAATATACAGTTATAGATTTTTAACTATGATGCATAATATTTTAGATCGTTTTAGAAAAATCTCTCTTTAATACAACATTTCACAGTTCATGATTATAAGAAAAATCGTTTGAATCAAGGACAATAAAATTAACATAATTAAGCAACGGTATATGAATGGTTGATTTAGTATATTAGTATGTATAATTTAAAGTGTTTACATTTGTATCTTATTAGTTATTATATTTGTATATGTAAGTAAATCGTGTACATTTTAATAAACATAAACATTTTGAAAAGTAAATTATTTTATAAAATTATTATAAAAAAATAACAAATGGTATAACTGGTAGAAGTAAATTATTTTATTAAAAAAAAAAAACCACAACAATTAATCAATATCTAAATAAATTCGGAAGTGTGATTTCTTTATTTGATTATTAACTATATAATATTCAGATTTAACGGTGTACTTGATCGATTCAAATACAATAATACGATTTTAGTTTTTTACGTTTAAAACTTCCCAGCGACGAATTAACTGTCACAAGAGTTTATTTCTAAGGCATTCATGTTAATAATAGTAGAATAATTTAGTTCATAAACAATGTAAGAATGACTTCCAAATGTAAATATATAGCAAAGTGTTAAACATAATTTATTGCATACCAGTTACAGACTAACAGTGATAGGTTATAGCATTATAGGTTAATTTTTGTAATGTGTGCCAACAATATTAATAAATTTAAAATAATTCACAAATTAATACCTAGTAAAAATAAATAATAGTATTTATTGTTTAATTTTAATTCCGTCACTATATTTTATGATTGTTGTTATTATAATATTCTATTATACCAGATGCCCAGATACCTTAGATACCTATATTATAATGACTACTGGTCTACTAATTAGTATCTTAAATCTTAATATGGCCCAATGTACTTTTTCTCACTTTCGCGCTCAACATGTATTGTCTGTATTACAGAGAAATGATAAAACGTACGTAGCGTTATGTCAACTATTGTAATTATTATTAATAATAATATTATTTTAAAAACCTTTATTTTTAGTGTTATGTGTTGGCTTATAAATGTATAATTTTATAATGATTTAGAAAGATTGAAAATATCGAATAATTTACTGATCTCTCGATTCAAATGTTTCATGATATATTAAAGCAACATACCATATTATATTTACCTGCAGCAGTATATAGGGTAGGCAACCAATCAGTTATATGAAACAAATTTTCAGAAATTCTGTGTTTCTTTTTCAACCACGGACTCCATATTGCAGCCACTCCTCGCACTCCGCCGTCAAGTACTGCTCCTTTTTCCTAAATCCGTTATTGGGTTATTGGTAATTTATATTATTATAAAAGATTTTTTCGCACTAAATACTAGTCGTGGATTCGATGATAACTATAAAATCCTAGGTCCTAGGTATTATATTATTATTATATTATTTATGAATGGTATAAATTATTCTCAAATATTTTATACTCTTAACGTTAACAGGATTAAATACAGTGATCAAAAATAATTCCAATGAATAAATTAAATATATCAATACGAAGTTATAAAAATTTGAATTATGATAGGTCTAGCCGTCTAGGCTTTAATGTTGTGTAGTATAATGTATTAATGTTACGTATACTGTACGGGTTGTACCTATATGTAGACACTGTTACTTTAGAAAATCATTCGGTTTTATGGAAAAGAAACGATAATAAAGAGATAATAATTATAACGATGACTGATGAGGTATACTTTATTTTTCAAAACGATATATATTTTTTAAATTTAAATTTCATAAAGTAATTTATATAGATTTTCAATAAGGTATATGAAGTGTCTATATCGCCTATGAGTATTATGCCATTATAAAATAATTTATTGTTAAATAGTATAGATAAGCTATGTAGTTTATTTTATACAAAAGTCGTAAATGCTCATGCATTTAGATTAGGTACGTAATAATTGTAATTTTTTGACATAGTACATGATAATAAAATATTATGGTATATTATTAATAATTGTTGTTTGTAGATTAAGTCAGATAATGTTCATTATGTAGGTACACAATTTTTCGAATAAAATAATTATACGCGTCGATTTTTGGTTGCATTCAAAAACAAAAACTACAAACTTTTGATTTCGATTCCAAAAATATCAATTTGCAAAAACAACATATTTTATCAATTGTATAGCAAAATATAACCCACTATCTTAAATTTACAGATCAGATGTATTGAGAATGCCAAAAAAAAATTAACCATGTAAATTAACCAAACTGTTTGGTAAAAATACCAACTAAATTTTGTTTTAAATTATGACGTTATTGTTACAACAATACCACCTAAATGAAAAAATTACTTATGTTTATAATAGAATATAACTAAACATACCCCTCGTAATGGCCAATTAGATCCTGAATTTCCATAACCCCATATCGGATCGTCAGCCGGTGCACCGTTATCAGATATAAACAACACAATTGAATCTTCTAACATTCCGTTATTATCCAATGATTCAATGATACTACCAACAGATTCATCCAATGAAGTTAACATTCCTGGAATTATTATTAAATAAACATTTATTTCTGTATTGGATAAATTAATAAAGTATTGATTAGCTAATTATAAGTCTATCGTAGTTATCGCTTTATCAGTGGCTAGTGTTGGCCTGGCCCAGGTGGCTAGGAGGCGATCGCCTCCGAGGCCTCGACCCATATTTTTCAAGAAATAAGTTAAATTATTTACTAAAATTTTTATTCTGTGCCCAATGGTATGCGTTTAGATCCATTATTTCTTTTTATAATATACATTTTATTATTTTAATGATATGAAAATCGTTCAAACTAAATTCTTTTCACATTTTGGATACCTACCATACTATTAATACTTAGTAGTGAAAAAAAGATTTGTTCCAAATGAAAATTTTTTTAAAGATTGTAACTGGTTAGATCCAAAATCATTTTCCAACATTGAGTCAATGAAACATATAGTGAGTGATGCATTAAAAACCATCTATGAATTGGCAAGATCAGACAGACAATTGACAAATAATATGCTTAAAGCTAAAACAATTTGCTTCTCAATTTAAAAATGTCCTACCAAATTTATCTTTTAGTGATTTTAATTACAAAAATAATACAAATTATCAAACTGAATCATCTAATATAAATATAATACCGAGAGTAAAAAGATGAAGTAACAAAAATACTCGATTGTAATAAATGCAGAAATTGTATTTATTGTGCTATTGTAATAATTCAAGAATTATCTTTTCGATCAAATCTGTTTTGTAATATATTCATAAAGTCTACAAATTTATATTAATTTCACCACAGTGGTGGTCAAACGGAAGGGGGGAGATAGATCCCCCCGTGATTTTTTTCTTTAATATTTATATAATCATTAAATTTACGTTTATGTATTGTATATTGTGCTATAATGTTAATGTGTTAAATTTTAGATTCTGAACGAAGTGATGAATGTATTGATTTTACAGTGATGTGTGTTTTTTTATTTATTTTTTGTGTTTGTCATCACGTTTTAGAGTACTAAATGGTGCTTTAATTTTTTACTTCAGCCCCACTTTGAGAAGGAAAATGAATCTAGTTGGTTCTTTGGGGGAGGGGTCAAAAGTAAAAAAATGTCAGTAGTTTTTAAAAGCGTCAGGAAAAACCCTAAAAAAGTAACGGAAAAATGATAATTTTTACGCAAAACCAGTTTTTGACAAAATCGATTTTTTTGTTTTGCTGTAACTCAAAAACGAATCATTGTAAATACTTGAAATTTTCACAAAATGTTTATATTAGCGTTATCTATTTACCATTAAATTTTCAAAATATTTTGGCTATTTTAAAGCTATTTATAGCCAATTGAACTTTTCATTTTTTCTAAGTTTTTTTTTTAAATACATATAAAAAAATTTGGCAATCCTAAAAAAAACTTTAAAATTTAACACAAGGTTTATCGTACTTATCATTGTAAAAATATATATATTACTAAATATAAATCGTTAGTCACAATTTTTGTTTATAAACATTTAAAGTTCAAATGTTTACGAAATATGTAAAAATCGCGAAAATTTGCAAGGGATTTTGAAGTTGAAAATTAATAACATTTTTGTGATCTAACTATCTAAGGTTAGAAAATCCAGCACAAGGTTCTCCATAACTTTTTCTTCAAATAATTGTAAAAAAAAATTCTAACGTCAATATAGAAAAAAAATTTATGAACGTATGAGATTTAATTTTTTACGAAATCGCGTAAAATAAAGATATAAATAAGATTTAAATATAGCTAGCTTATAATATAATTATATCCTACTAATTATTCTAGACTAAAAAATCATCTCTGTTCAGAATCGTTTTTCGTATGGAATGATAACTGTCATTGCATTCAAATTTAACACATCCATTATAGTGACCTACTCTCCATCTTTACTATACAGCAGAGCGATACCCACTTGCCCACTTTTTTTACGTACATTTAAATTATAATCACTTAACACTTTTTTTTATTTCATTTTTTATCAAAACAACGCCTATAAGTGTATATTATTAATATTTAGTTGCTTATACAAAATATACGGGAATTACCCTGCTCGATGATCGTGAATATTCAATAACTAACAACTCCTCACTTATTATAAATAATGTACTTACAACCTACTATTTTACCTTAATTTAAAAAAATTATGTTAGGCATAATTGTTGAATGCATAACCATAACTTATATTTTAATGATTAAGTAGAGCAAAAAATTAACCACCCCCCCCCCCTTATGACAAAATCATTTGACCACCACTGTTTTACCGTCTACGCAAGTTTCATGCGAGTGAGTTTTTTCTAAATTAAAGATAAAAAAACAAAATTACGATCAACCATATTAAACAAGAAAAATTGGATTATGGCTGTAGAAAAAGATATGATGAATAATTTATTTGTATGTATTAAATAATACAATTGTTATTACTTTTTGTAATTACATAATATTGTATAAATATAGATATTGTTAACCTTAACATTCGAATTTTTTTACTACAATGAAAGATGTAAAAAAAAAAGTTAAAGGAGTATTTTTAAGTGGCCCTTAGAAAAATTTACCTCCTGCAGGGCTCTTTAGAGGCGTATAAGGCTGATTTTTTTTATTTTGGAGGAGATGAGGGTGTTCAAAATAATTCGAAACATGTCGAATTTAACAAATTTGATTTCACTTTGCAGTTTGGATATAAGTAATTTGATAGCCATAAGTAAAATACTAGGCTTTTTTTAATTCCATGTCCAGGCATGGAGGACTCTCCCAAAATACGTCACTAGTAGTTAATGCTAGCAGAAACATTTTTGTGAAAAAAATATTTCTTAACTTTGGTACTCATAAACCGTTAAAATTATACAATTTTATGATGATGTATATTATTTTTAAGTACTGGCGGCCTTGATCTAGTAATCAAATTAGTATACATTTTGAGCTTTTTTGGAACTTTGCCATACAAATTTAAATATATTTCATTAATATAATACTATAAGACGTCAAATATAAGACGTCAATATTACCTACAATTTCAATAATAATTATTTGATATTTATAATAATTCCTACTTCCTAGGTCAAATAAAAAATTTAAATCAAGCATATAATTTACGTTTATGATTATGAACAATATGAACTATATTATAGGTATAACGTATACATAGTTGTATGGTAGTTAGTATTTATATCTATACACGGATATAAATACCATATTTTATAAAATATAATAACTTGAAATATTAGAAACTTGTATACACAACATGTTTTTAATTTTAAATTTTTAAACATTAACCTTGAAAACTATCAAAATATAAAATATGTATCTTGTAATGTGTATACCTATTGTTATATATTTTATACGTCATATAACCAGTTTTATTCATTAACTATGTACCTATTACAATTTGCAATTTTGCATTACGATACGTTTTTACCTTTTTATTCAGAGGAAACCACACCCATGTATTGTGTGTCTTCGTCTTTCAAACGTACAACATGGTAAATTTTCGTTCAGTAGAACCAATTTTGTGTGTTTAGCTTAAATATTAGAGTGAAATGATCTGTTTTCAAGCTTAAAGGTAAGAATATTATCTATGTTCTCTCTTCAGGTTTTAACGATATTTTAAATTTTAATCGAGTTATGATTATGTAAAATATAACAATTTTAAAATGTTCATAACTCACTTAAAATTTAAAATATTACAAAAAATACCTACGTACAAACATAATGTTCTTAACATCAAGTTTGATTATAGGTAAATTAAATACATTTCTGTGTAGCGTCCTCTTAAAAGTTTTACCAAGTCATATGTAATTTAATCTATTCTTTGATAATAACAATATCAATTGACAATTGTATATTGTAGAATTGTAAATTATAGTTGTTACCCAAGACAATTAATAAATTTTATAATATTAAGTTTTCAAAGAACTTAAATATTTTTTCTTACCTGCAAAAAGTCGTCTTTCTTTATTTTCAATATAATTAAATTTGATATCGTTATGTGTTTTATTTAGAACTTCCAAGATATTTGGCCCGGGTACTCCAGTATGAACTGCTAAATGACTTACCATTAAAAACATTGGTTTTTCCTGATTTTTACATAACTTTATAACTTTATTAGCTTCGTTGGTAAAAATGTCTGTTGCATATTGATCGACCATCTCATCCCCTGCTCTTTGGAACCCGCGTCTGGCATCTTTTCCAATCATTAATCCCTGTATGATTATATAGTAGTTCAAAAACAAATCACTATTTATTAATAATCAACATTTTTAAACTTTTATTCACCGTAGAATGCGTACTGTTTCTATAACTTATGAATCCGTTCCAATAGCCGAAATGACTATCGAATCCCCTTTTTAAAGGGGTGTGATTTATTTTATTAGCGCCCAAGTGCCATTTACCCACCAAATGAGTTGAATAACCTAAATCTTTCAAATACTAAATTTTTTATAATTAGCCAACTGTAATTACATAAAAAATATCTTATGTAGTAATAATATTATTCATCATATTATATTTACTTGTGGTAAAATTTTTTCTGTTGACGGAAGTGCTTTGTCTTCGCCAGCAATAATAGGTAATCCTTGAAGGCCTTAAAATGTAAAACACAAAGGAAGACAATACAATTTCTGTTAAAACTACAAAATACTGATGGGGTTCCGATCTCTTCAAAAACTCAAACTGAAAGAAATTTGAGAACTATCTAAGTATAAAATAGAACATTTTGAACAGTTCGAATAATTTGAATATAATCTTCATAATCAATAAGTACAAAATGTTTGATTATATAATACCTGATTAATTTATTATTCATTTTTATTAAGTGTGAAAACTTTTCTACTACTATTTTCTACTATATTTCAATTTTAAAATATATTAATTTGTTATGGTAAAATTATTAAAAGGACACCACAAACTTGCCTATATGTGTTGTTTCCGGCTTAAACGTACAACATGGTACATTTTCGTTCAGCAGTTCCAATTTGTACGTTAAGCTGAAATATTGAGTGAATGGCCTATTATCTAACTTATAGGTAAGAACACTATCTGTGTTCTATCGTCGATTTTTTGTGGTATTTTAATTTTTGAGCAAGTTATGAGTATGATGACATTAATGTTAAAAAATGCTCATAATTTACTTGAAAATTAAAATAACGACGATAGTACACAGATGATAATATTCTTACCTTTAAGTTTGATAATAGATTTATTTCACTTTATAATATTTCAAATTTTAAACTAAACACACAAAATTGATTCTGTTGAACTAAAATTTGCCTTGCTGTACGTTTGTAAGACGAAGACAATACATGGGATTGTGGCATCCTTTCTAAAAAATTTAAAAAAGATTCTATTTTCAATTTGAAAAAAATATGTTAGCGTTTGAATTCGAGTTCGTAAAAACTTAATTTCGATTCATCTTTGATTAAAACTATTAATTATTTGTATTTCATTAATTAACGAAAATGAAAATAATAATTGTTTAATATTATTTATCATAGGACATAGGTTATTAATAAATAACAATAAATTAAGATACATATATTTTACATCATGTTATAATTATATTTTACTTTAATAAAGCACCTTATTAATAAAATAAACTATTCTTATAGAAATATAGTAATGGACTAATGGAGCACTGTATAATATATACTATGTATATATATTATATAGGTAGGTATATGTATTATGCAATATATTTCATATTACCATATCGAATCGGATATTTTCCAGTAAGCAAAGCAGCTCTTGATGGAGTACAAGTTGGTTGAACATAATGGCGATTTAATATTACACCATTATACGCTAACGCATCAATATTTGGTGTGGGAATTTGAATTGATCCATGAAAACCAACGTCGTTCCATCCCTATTCATATGTAAAAAAAAAATATACACAAAATGTACATATTTAGGTACGTATTTACAATTCACTACTGTACTTAGGTACCTAGATAATAGATACTTATTTCTTAAGTTATGTACACTTTACGTTTGCATTGTGTACAGTAAACTAAGTATTAAAATGCTATAATACCATAGTATCTATATAATATACTTATCTATATTGCCATAAATCATGATAAAAAAAAATTAATATTATATCTATTTTATGTTTATTAAATATTCTGATTTTATTCCTATTTACTCCCAAATGTAATCCTGAATATTTCACTACCTAGAAACTACTAGCTTATAGCCTAGCTGTATGTAAACTGCGACAAAATTACACCTTTTCTAAAAGTCGATATGTAAATTACGACAAAAAAAAATTGAAATTATATAAACTGCGATAGTTTACTTTATATATATAAATATATAATATATATAGATACTATGTACTATGTACATCATACCGATACGATGACATATATATTATATAGTTAAATACATGCATCATATATACAAATATAATTTAATTAATATGTTATGTTGGAGACAAATTTGTAAGGAAAATTCAAATTTATTTTTAAGTTTTAATGCAATATACTAAATATCGGCTCTTTCACAAGTACAAGATTATCACAAGTACGTGCTGTGTCGTGAAATATTGTATTTAAAATGGAACTTATAAACATGTTTAGCCAAAATGGCAAACAATTATTGGTGATAATGCTAAAAAGTTTTTAATTTAAATATAATTCCAAAATAAGCGATTATTTAACATTGATTTTCTCAAAGAAAACATGCAGAGCGCCAGAGCCAAATTGGTTTTAAATAACGAAAATATTACTCAACAACTTACAAGTAAAATCATTGCTGGTACATAATCTATATATATATAATTAAATAATTAACGTATATGTGTTATCATATCAGTTGTGTACATAGTATCTATATATAATAAATTGTCGCAGTTGTATAATATATCTTGTCAATTTTGTCGCAGTTTACATATCGACTTTTAGAAAAGGTGTAATAGCCTATACCCTATAGCAATGGTCTTCACCCAATGGGTCAAATAAGCTTTAAAATTAGGTCATGATAAGTCTTCTTTTTAGTAATTTTAAGCAATATTAGTATTTTTACAAAGCTTACGCGTGGGTCGCGAAAAATTTAGGACTAAAAAGGTGAGTCACGAGTCCAAAAAGGTTGAAGACCACACCCTATGGCCTATAGGAACCTAAAATTGATTTTATTATTCAAAGAAATGAACTTTTTGTTATTTGGTTATACGTGAACAGGTATCGCCCATTTGTGCCAAAATAAATTAATTCGTTTTGAGTACAGCCCATTTGCGCCAAATGTACATGATATAATTATAATAAAGTAAAATAATTTTTTCTCAAATAACAATCAATACAGTTTTATTTAAATCATAGTCAATCGTAGGATTTTTTTAAAATAATAACCAATAACACATATTTTTTTGAAACAATAATCAAGATTGGTATTTAGAATAAATAGACAATAGGTAATAATAGTTGATCATATACAAAGTTTTAAAATCTATAGACTTATAAAAATAACTTTATTATACGTTACAGACACTACATTTTTTAAATATATGAATTAACCAAGTCGTTAATGTACAATATATACTAAATTTGGCGTAAATGGGCTGTCAGATTAAACATACCTTTTTTATTTTAACACAAACCAATGGGATAACTCCCAAGTTAACTACCAACATTAGCCTTTATAGGTAATATCTGCAGTGGCGCATTTAAACATTTAGCGCCCTGGGGCAACATTTTACTAGCGCCCCCCCCTCCTCAAGAAATACACATTTAATATTTTTGTAGATAATAAATATAAATATATTTAAAATAATTATTAATATACTAGAACAAACAATATTTAAAAATGTACTTATACTTTTCGTCGTGCATGGTCTTGAGCAAATTCTTGAATAATATCGTCGTAGCTTATTGCTGTAGTAACATCAGATTCTATATTCATGATTGCTAATGCAGTGAGCCTTTCTTCGCCTATGTTTGACCTTAAATATGATTTTATACGTTTTAAGGCTGAAAATGACCTCTCAGTTGAGCAGTTACTAACTGGAGTGCATAGTAACATTCTTAAAGCAATATCTATATAAGGGAAAATATCCTTCAAATTATTTTTTCTTATAAACACTAACATATCTTGAATACTTTGAGGAGGATTAGAAATAGTTTTCAAATAGCTGCTAAAATGAATACATTCATTAGGAAATGAAGTTCCCAAATCTGTATTATATTCATTTCTTAACAGCTCAGCAGATACCCTTATGTCTGCAGCTGTCATTTTAGTAATTTTAAAAAAAAAATAATAATTTTTTAAAAGGTTGTCATATGCAATTTTTCTTCTCAACAATTCTGACTTCAATTGGTCTAAAATAACAAAATAGGTATTGATTTTAAAATTAGTTACAATACTTTCCATTGAACTGTCATCACTAAATTTTTTAATTTTTTTTTGTCGCTTTTCAGTATTTCTAAAGTTCATAATTCCACATTTTTCAATAGCATTTCTTTTAAAATTTTCATAATCTTTATCTGTACGAATATCACCAACATAATTAATTAATGATTGATAAAGCTCAACAACAACACTTAAATCAATATTTACACTTTGAAGTTTTTTTGCTAACTGTATTAAACCTATGTAATATGTCTCCCCAAAAAATTGACAAGAAAGATGTTTCTAATGATTTAAGTATTTTTGAGTATACCATTTGCTTCACATCGAATAGCTGGTTTTTCTTTTTCATTTTCTCCAATCTTAATTAAAGCATTTTCAATAGATGACCAATTTTTATTTAATGAATAACATGCATCATCTCTTGTAGACCACCTTGTATCTGATAATCTCTTGATTGAAGAATTTAAAATCTGCCATCGGTAAGTTGATGCTGAAAAGAATGTGTACAAGTTTTGAAGAAAGTTAAAAAAATGAATAGCTTCATTACAACAGCTGGCAGCATTTTGTCCCACTAAATTTAATGAATGAGCCGAGCAGGGAACAAACTTGGCCAATGGATTTATCAGTTTTATTCTAGCTTGTAATCCAGAGTAACTACCCGACATGTTACTCGCATTGTCATATGACTGCCCTCTTAAATAGTTAAGATTCAAATTGTACTTATTCAGAATTGTTATCACTGCTTCAGCCATATCTTCTGATTTATGTCCAACATTATTCATAAAACATAAAAAACGCTCAAATACATTACCACTCTCATCAACAAATCGTACAACTAAAGAAAGTTGATCAGTGTGGGTAATATCTGGCGTTGAATCAACACTAATTGAAAAATATCGTGAAGTATTGACATCTTGAATAATAGTATTTTCTACTTTTTTAGACATTAATAAAATAAATTGCTCATAAATATAATATGATAAATATGAAGTATGACCTTTACCGGGATTACCATTTTTGGAAATATGGTTTGATATAAAAGGGTCAAATTCAGCTAATAACTCAAGTGCCATCATAAAATTTCCATTACGTGGACATCCAATTTTTGAAGTATGTCCTCTGAATGCTAAACCTCTTGATGCCAATGTTTTAACAATTGCCACAACTCTTTTTAAAACATTGATCCAATACATACGTTCATTTTCAATTTGTTGTATTATTTGTTGATCAATTCTTTGATGTGTTTGTCCTCGATTTTTCATTGCTAGAATATTTGAACGATGTTTTAAAGAATTTTCATGTTGTGATATGAGCTCTTCAGCTCTTTTCCAGTTTGAAAATCCTTTTGAAGCAAATGAAGATGAATTTATGTTGCCAAACAACAAGCATGGGATACAGTAAATTACACCCTTACTTTCTGAGTATGCAATGAAATTACGTTTAATTGAATCACCATTAGTTAGTCTTGTATTCCAATAGTTTTTATTGCAAAATCTTAAAATTAAATTAAAATAAGGTTAAGTTATTAAAATTATCTTATCATTAGTTACTAAAACTTAAATTTGTACCTATAGTAGGTTTTGGTAGTTTTATTGTGAAGTTTTGTATATGCTCGTTTAGACTTGGTAAAATTTAAATCATTTAAATCTTGAGAAAATCCATTAATACAAATATATTCTATAGTGAACTCGTTTATTTTCCATAAAGCAGGATCACATCTATGAAAAATAACAACTATTATATATTATATTGTAATTGATTTATTTTAATCTATAAATACTAAAATTAAGTGACTGGTATGTAAAAAATTATGAAAACACTACAAACACTGAACATGGTTATTTTAAAACAAAACTAATAATTATGTAATTTTCATTTAATCACTTAATTCCTTTTTAACTATTTTAATACACCTACCAAATTAAAACACATAAATATTAGAATAGTATTTGTATTGAATAGTGTTTATTTATATTAAAATATTAGTAAATAATTTAGGTATCTTACAAGTAATAATTATTAAAATATTAACATAAAATAATTTACCGAGGAATATCAGTAGGCTCAAACAAAACATCAGCAGTTTCATTATTCTTAGATGACAATATATCAGTATTTATCTCAGAAATACTATCTATTAAATAATAAAATACAATTATTTAATTGCAAATATAAAATAGTTACATTTTTAATTTACTTTCTGTCTTAATATAACCACTACTTTTTGTAAGTTTGTGTTGTTCAGAACTGTTTACATTTGAATAATCTGGGTATATTTGTATTTGTGTATCTTGATTTAACATCTCTAGTTTATCATCTGTATCTATTAAATAATAAAATACCACTATTTAATTGCAAAAATAAAATAATTACATTTTTTATTTACTTTCTGTCACAATATTTCCACTACTTTTCATAGGATTGTGCTGTTCAGAACTGTTTATATTTGAATAATCTGGGTTCATTTGTATTTGTGTATCTTGGTTTAACATATCTAGTTCATCATCTGTATCTATTAAATAATAAAATACAATTATTTAATTGCAAATATAAGATAGTTACATTTTTAATTTTACTTTCTGTCTCAATATAACCACTACTTTTTGTAGGTTTGTATTGTTCAGAACTGTTTAAATTTGAATAATCTGGGTTCATTTGTATTTGTGTACCTTGGTTTAACATCTCCAGTTTATCATCTGTATCTATTAAACATAAAAAAGAATTATTTAATTTCAAACATAAAATAAATATAATTTTAATTTAATTTCTGTCTCAATATTTCCATCATTTTTTGTAGTCATGCTGTACAGAACTGCTTACATTTGAATAATTCAGGTTTATATTTATTTTTGTAGGTAGGTTTAACTTTAACATATCTAATTCATCAAGTTTCAATTATTATTCAAATTTATTATAAAATTCAAAATATAAGTTTCAAAGTAAACCAGCTTTTATTAACTAATTATAACTTCAACTAGTTAATAAATACAAAAATTTGATCACTAAAAATGTCAATAGTTATAACTTATAAGAGACAATTATCAGATAGGTAGTCTATACTAGGTATAATATAATGGTCCTATATTAATATAAAAAGCGAGTTTGGTATTTTTTTAAAACAGGTAGGTACTTTAAATAATTAAATACAAAATAAGAAATTTGAAAATTGAAACACTGAATTGTTTTTTGTTTTTATACTTCAATAAAAACAAAAACAAAAACAACTTACTTGAATTATTCGATGGCTTGAATATACTATCTAATTTTCTACAATTCTTAATTAATGCATCGTGTTTTAATTTTTTAATTTTTGCTTGCTTTCTATATCCTGAACCACTAAGCTTTTTTTTTAGCTTCCATATTGAAAATCCGCGTATAATCTATTACAGAATATAGTAATATAAATATAATTTATAATACTCAATCGAGTACAGTGCATAGAACCATATATAAACTATAAATTTATAACATTGTACTTACCAAATTCCAGTAATTTATAGAAGGTATACTGGAATACTGAATACTAATTTTGAAAGTAGAACGAATTATAAACAATAAACAATAAAGATTAAATCAAATATTAACATTAAGCGTCTAATGACCGTATGGTTAACTTGTTACACAAGACGCTGTCAGAAGACAATTAAACACGCGAGTCACTATAGCTAATATTGACAAAAATAACGTTCGGCGGTCGGCGATAAGGAAAATAATATTTTGATGTGGATATTATGTTATTTTTAACTCGTATTAGCTAATAACATGTTATTTCCGCCACAGATGATATATATTATAATATATAAATAAATCATAGATATTTATATCTATGATTGTCACAATCCCGTGCCGCTCATAGACCTGTATGAAAACCGTTTATAATCATAGACCTTATGAGTTATAAGTAAAATGTCTATTTTTAATTTATAATCTTTATTTGAATTTTGTATAATAATATTATATCAAATTAAATAGAAAGATTTCAATTATATGTAGTGGTAAACTATAAAAATTTTCCCGCCCCCTAGAATTTGGCGCCCGGGGCACTTGCCCCAGTTGCCCCCCCTTAAATGCGCCACTGAATATCTGTATTTATATTATACATTATAATAAATAATAATAGTATTCCAATATTGCAAGGAGAACTCACCAAATCATCAGCAACAATGAGAATGATATGCGGTTGCTTTTTATTAGGTTCTCGTAACACTCTGCAGTCAGATAACAGTGAACATACAAGTATGATTAAGATACGAGTAGAACAACTAATGAACACGCTCATGGTAACTGTGAAGTGATCTGAAGTGTATATTATGTGTAAATGATATGACAATATGTTTAAAAGAAAAAAACGAAATTACTTTAGAGTTTAGACAATAGATTATATATAATAGGTATAGGTTCCACAGGTAGTTTAAAAAGACGCTACGTGTTGCGGTAAGTGGAAACTTATAATTTAACAAGGTCAGATATTGAACTATCAATGCCACAATATAATGTATTATAACAATGACGCCTATACACATAATATATTGCATTGACAATATATTTATAATAATAATCAAAATAGGGTATCTAAATAATCGTCAATATCAAGCGATCTGGACCACGACGCGTAAAACCAAAGAGTTGTGGTAATATATAATACGATTATTACGATTTAAAATTATATACTATTTTACGTTATAAACACAATGTACTGAATACTAATACTGTATTACGCATGAAGGTGTTTTATACGTGCGCTCTTCAAATATTGTAATTTATAACTTTGTATAATTAGAAAGGGCAAATCATTTCAATCAGTTATCAATTATCTCTCTAATTTAATGTATAGTTCATTAGATGCAAATAAGAAATGTTTAGGTATACATATTTTTAGATATTACTAAAGCTTTTGATTAGGTTAAAATTAAAATCGATAAAAGGATATGATACATTTTAGCATTGGTTTAAATCTTATCTCTCTAATCGGTACTCAGGCAGTTAAAATTAATGGCTTTGAAAGTAATTAATAATGTATAGGTACATACAGTAGGGTGGCCCCTTATTCGGCCAAAATGTACCCTTCCCTTTTCGGCCAACACTTACAGTTCCCTTTTCGGCCAAAACTTACCGTTTACTTTTCGGCCACTGTTCCTTTTCGGCAAGCACAGTTTTAACAACTTATGAGTTATGATTGTATCCGAAACTATGATTTTTTAAAAAAAAATTATTACCTACCTAATACTTTATGAAAAAATAATAAAATAAAATAACAAAATGTTATAATATAATACATTATTTGAATAAAAATTAATATAGTATTATAATACCTATACAAAAATAATTATAATAATAAAATAAAATAATTGGCAATACAATAAAATGATATAATATAATACATTAGTCAAATAAAGATATATATGCAAATATATGCATTTAGAAGTTTTATTTTTTATAATTATATGATATTTGTTTGACAATTTTGTAACGACATATTTTATTATTTTTATAGTCTTCAATGTAAGCTTCATTTCGTTGATTTTAGATTAATATATAAATAGTTAATAGTTATATCAATTAATTAACAATTATAATTAATACTTTATTAATTTTTATTCGAATAATGTATTATATTATAACATTTTGTTATTTTATATTATTTTATTTTATCATGTTTTCATAAAGTATTAGGTAGGTAATAATTTAAAAAAAAAATCACATTTTTGGATATACCTAATCATAACTCATAAGTTGTTAAAAGAAAACTGTAAGTGTTGGCCGAAAAGAGAAGGGTACATTTTGGCCGAAAACGGCGACGCCCATACAGTATACAACATAGTAAACTTCAAGAAAATGTACTAAGACCCATTTTGTTTCAATTTATATAAACGATTTAACGATTTATTACTATTACTAAATATAAAAACAATATATATATATATATATATATATCTGCACATTGTTTTGTTTTTTTGAAGATAAAAATTGGAACGAGATAGAGACAAAAGATAATACAGGTCTATCATTAGTTAACAAATAGTTTTCTAACAATAGTTTATTGTTAAATAAAAGTAAATTATTTTTTATTTATTTTATTTCTTTCTGTATATCAAAAATCATTAAACCAAAACATATCTAAATTAAAATATATACGTGATACGTCTAAATGTAAGAAAAGACGTATAACAGTATATCATTCAAATTTTATTGATATTATTAGATTATCTGATGCGAAATATTTAGAAGTATTGTTAGCAACTATTTTAGTCACTGTTGGGGTCACACTGAGGGGTACGTCTCCACTGTTACGGCGGCGGAAGACGGACCAGTTTCCGCGCGATCGACGTCCCGATCAGGACTCTCGACGTAGTGTTTATCGCCAGCCTTAATTAACTTTGGTATAAACGGCGCCGTTAGCCGTTTACCAACAATTTTGGCTGACGACGTGTTGCCGTAGTGCTAGTGTTTTGTTATATTTTAGTTTTTGTTAATGAATAAACGTTAAGTTATATCCTGTAAATCAAAAGCGTTATTTGTTTATTTATTAATAATTATATTCCTATCAGTAGTATTCAATGAATATGAAAAATAAACTAAGCACATCAGCACATACATAATATGTTATATATATAGTACGATTGAGGAAATGTTTTTATATTTTTAAAGAGCTTAGAACTATTCTAGATAATTACAATTTAAGAATGATATACTTTGGCATTAGTTCAATCTTCAATTTATACTACATTTTTTTTTTCCTTTGCAAATCATTACATGGGAGACGAACTGTTTTCACATTGTTTAGCCCCTATGCAGTATCGTTTATTGAATTACTGGATAGCATACAATATATACAATTAGTTGAGCCCTCTATGGTCCGGGAACTACTTTCCTCAGTAAGCTGGTATGTTTATGTAGAACACGGCCCGATAGGGCGAACAGGAAAAATACAATTTAAATGGGGATACGTGAAACGTGCACCTTACAGATATACAGTCATAGATAACATAAATAAGTACAGCGGTTGCGGGACGATGTCTTTTCGGGCTGACCTAGACATCACGTGCCAAGAAAGCCTCTTTTCGGACCGGCCTGAGACCACCGCCCTAGACGCCCTTATTGATCTTTGCCATCAGTTGGCCTCGGTGGCTTGCCGCACCCTTTCCTCTTCCTAGTAGCTGCGTGACGATGTTTTCTCGGACCGGCCTGAGCCAGCCGTCCTAGACTTCTCGTACGGAGCTCCTCTTCACAAGTCGGCCTGAACCCACCACCCTCGACACCTGTGTTGATATTCGCCATTAGTTGGCCTCGGCGGCTTGCCTCGCCCTCTCCTCTACCTCTTTGAGCGTCAGGATCTCCACAGGCATCTTGTAAATCCTAAACGTCTCTTCCGCCTCCCGGAGTGCGAGGCACCTCTCCTATTGTTCCGCAGGAAGGTTCTCAAAGGTAGGCCCGCAGAAGATGTCTGGGATATAATCGGCAGCGGGATAACGGCCCAGTCTTGCACGAAGGTCGTCTCGCAAACCGTCCCAGTTCAGGCAGCGGAATAGGGTATGCTTCGCAAAGTCCGATATGCACGGGCAGTGCATGCACCTCGGGCTGGAAGCCCTGCCCATGCAGTGGAGGTACTGCTGAAAGCAGCCGTGGTCGGTAAGGGCCTAGGTCATCTGATATGTCCAGGGCACCTTAGACACGATCCGGTTCACCCGCCTGGCGAGGTTCGGAATGTGCAGGTGAGTCCACGGCACTTTCTCGGAGCGCGTCCACCTGCTGTTCCACTTCGTGATCGTGACCTTCCCTCGACCTTCATCATTAACTGCTTCGTGGGGGTCAATTTATACTTCCTAACATATGTATGTTATTACTACAAGGGGTTTGACATATAAAAATACATTAAAACCATCACTGATAACTCGTAAAATTCCAAATAGAGTAATGATGAGAAATTACTATTTAAATAATGAAAAAACTGAGTTTAATAACCTTAGTTTAATAAACCGTTTTACGTGTTTTATGTTTAAATTATTGTAGTATGTAAGTTTGATTAAATAAATAATAATAATAATTTCTAAATCCTTATTTAAAACTTCTAACATTTAACAATACATAAACATAATATTATTAAAGGGATACTTACTTATATTTCATACATTTTAAAAAGTAGGTATTTCTACAAAATGTATAATTTAACCAAGATAATTGTCAATAAACAAAAATATAATTGTATCGCTATAGATCTGTAGATTATAACTTTAAGTTTTTAATATACTTGTTTTAGTAACTTTTTTAATTTAACTTAATAACTCAGAAAAAAATGGTTCAAATTTCGATTTATATCTGCATCGAAATTTTTTTAAAAGATCTTCTCCTTAACAATTTATAACAAAAAAAAGGAGTTCACATTTGGAAAAAAAGATATTTGTTTCGCTACAATCTAAATAGGATATTATACTTCTTATAAATTACATAAAAAATTCAAGTATTTGAAAATATTGTCCCTAAGTATTCTAAAAATTTTAAAAATCAGAATAATTTGAACTTAATAGTCGTATTTTATCATAACATATTCCTATATAGGTAACCATATAAGCTATAGTATTATTATGTATGAAAGTATGAAACATTATAAATAACAAAATAAAGTTAATTAATATTTAAACAGTCCACGACTAGACTCGAAAATCAAATAAAACAGGTCAATTAAATATTAATACATTATTTTTGGGGAATTTTAAACTCTTGCAAATTTAGATAATCTCCCACAGTGACACAGTCCTACATAGACATAGTGTTAAAAGGGCGTCACACCCGAATGTGTTGTCTCCGTTAGGTTAGGTACGTACGTAACATGGCAAATTTACACCATATTATGTGTTTGTATGTGGGTTTTTTACGATAGTTTAATTTTTTTAGCAAGTCTATAATATACGTCAACAACATTCGTCTATAATATAGCGTAAATTAAAAATACTTATAACTCACTTAAAAACTGAATAATCGTAAAAAAAACCAACACATAAACACATACAATATTCTTACCATCAAGTTTTATAATAGGTCAATTCACTCTAGTTTTTAAACTAACGGAGCTAAACGTAATCTATTGAGCGAAAAATTTGTTATGTTGCGCACTTTGTGAGACGGAGACAACACACGCGGATGTTGCGTCCTCTTGACTCCTATAAAATAATATAATGATAAAAAAATATTTCTTACAAAAAAATCAAATTTTGAAAATGTTTAATACCATACTATTGTTGATTTAATATTAAAAATTTAAACATTTTTTACTGCAAGTGCTAATATGGACGCAATAAGCATTCTACTGATAAAAAGAAAAGATTTTTAAAGTTTAACGATGTTCGAAAATCATTATAATACCTACACACTGTGTATTACACAGCACATAATCGTCATAATCACATTAGGTTAGGTTAGGTAGTATATTTTGACAAAATCAGTATATATAGACAGTAGTTTTATAGACGTGGATGAATAAATCTATAACCGTGGTTCTATATAATAATAGGTAATAGCGCAATTAATATTTAATACCATAATAATGCCGTTACCCTTACCATAAATAATGAATTTTAAAATATTATTTAAGAAATAAAAAACCGTAAAATTGAATTTAATACCTACAAATATTATAAAAATGCTTATAGTAGATACTATATGTAGGTATGGTGTTGGTACCTGAAATTAATTTAATTAATTTTAAAAATGTTATCGGTGAAAGTGATAGAATGACTATCAAAAACGTTAGCTATAAAGTATAAATAAAAATATATTTATATAATAATATACCTATTGTAGGTATACAATCATTCATCAATGGATTTCCATTATAAATCTGCTCTATAGAAGGTAACGTCATTAAATACTTACATGCAGCTCCTTTGTTCTGAATTTTATGTTTAATACAATAAGGTATTTACCTCAGAAAAAAATATCTATTATTTAGATGATATTGACCTAAATTGAAAACTATATTTAAATAAAGTAAAAACTAGTGGACCAAATTAAGCATCTATTATTAACCAATATTCATTAGGTATCATGCAAGAGCGTACCTATTTGAGGGGGACGAAACGACATACGCCCCCCATCGCTCGTATTTTTTCTATATAATAGTTCTAATAATTTATTTAAAAAATTTTCTGTTTGATAAATATCGTAAATCGTAATGATAACATACTAAACATAATAAGAATTTTATGCCTATTTATAGGTAATCAACTGTAAATTATTTTTAGTTTGTTATGTTTGTATACAAGAAAAATTAATTTCGCCCCCTTCCATGGTCTCAACTCAAATACCTTATATTAATGTTGATGGTGGTAAAAGAATGTAGAAGGGATATTTTATTTTTTCTTATGAAAATAACGTACTTTAAATATACGTCGCGACTTATAAATTATTATAATATAGAAGTACCTAGGTATGCAATGTGACCCTAATAATTACTATAGAAAAATGTTCACCGTAGTCGACAAACTAATATATTTCACATTACCTTAATATAATAATAGATGTTTTTGATATTTTAGCTTGTTTTATGTACGTGTATGTACTTAAGAACTCATAAACATATTCAACATTACCAACAAATATTTTCACATAAATTACAAATAATAAATTAGACATAAAGCTACTTTTAACCGTAAATATGTATAGAAGGTATCTACGGTTTGATACAAAATAATAATATATCAAATTGGTATTATATACCTAGAGGGCTAGAGCTGTAGTGTTAAACAAAATTGTATATATAGAGCCATTATAGGAGATAACGGATAATAATTATCGAGGTTGTCCACTATAGAATAAATAATTGAATAAACATTTCAGCATTCATCCAGGTTTATTTATTCAATTTAATGTATATTGTATAATATATATATATATACCTACTATAAATTATACTGCGAGTATGATATGGTAAGTATGCATTTATCTATTTTTACTTATAATATAATATAATCAAAATTAAAAATTACAATCAAGCAATATTTAAAATAAAATTTAAGATATGTGGAGCAACTTTCGAAGCATCATTTAAATGTACATGATGAGACCCTTCGACTTCTACGTAATTAAAATCGCTTGTAGATTGTTTTATCGTTTCTAAAATACTTTGAAAAAGTGACCAATTATCACGCACCCTACCTGGAACTGCTTTGATCATTAAATAACGACAACGAATCTGTTTTGCAAATTCGTTAGTTACATCAAATGATGGTAAAGCGAACCTGTTGACCTGAAAAAAAAAATATTAACAAAAATAATCTAATTACTTATGCAAAAAAATATTTAAATACATACAAGTACATTCAAATTCACGGTAGGTAACTTTCATAAGCAATAAACAATGTGATTAATAAAATAATAAATAATAGTTTAATTCTAGATTGTGCACGATAAATAAAATATGATAAATCAATTTTCTAGAACACTGAACAACTGCATGGTCAAAGATCAAGGTTAAGGGTTAGGTCAGGTATTGAGGCCATTAGCGATAAAATATTTTATAATGTATGTAGTATATACCTAATATTATGTTAGTAATAAATAACGCCATAGTATAAAATTATATTAATATTTTGTCCACAAGTCATAATAAGAATTTGGAATCTGTTACAGTTCCATTTTTTCTGATACGTTATTTGATATAAAAGCTATAAAAAATATGCGTCTTAAGCAGCACACCCAAAGTAAATTTAATGGTGTTTTTGATTTTTAAAGCAATTTTTTTTTTTTGTAATTTATTTAAGAAATGTCAAAAAAGGATAAACATAGTTTACAATTATTTAAATAAATATCCACACATTATGGACGTTCTTTTGCAATTAAAATACATTTTTCCAGTACAATTGTTTAGAAAAATTGGGAAATAATTTTTATTTCAAAAAAAAAAAAAAAAATAGACAATAATATTTATTTCCGTTACTTAGTTATTCAATTAACTTTAGAACAGAGGTTCCCAATCTTTTTTGACTCACAACACACTATTTTTAAAAACTTTGAGGCACCCTATAGAAGTATAGGTACTAGTAGATTGTCTGTTTATATTTATATTTTACAACTTTGGTTCTCTTTAACTAGGTATAAGTATAACCAAACATATTATATTTTATAGAAAAAAACGAATTAATTAATGTTTATGTATTACACACATATCTATGTTATATCTTTCATAAAATAATTTTCTTTGTATATTAAAAAATATTTATGATTGCTTAATAAATAAAATTATTTCATGGTATTCTGGTTGGGAATCTCTAGCTTAATGATAGCCAGGCCCAACGAGAGGGGGCAACCAGGGCTGTAGCCCTAGGGCCTGGACCTCAAAGAGGGTTTGGGCCCAGCCAAAGCAACCAAATCCTATACTTTACCTAATTTTTACTTAGATATAAAAATTGATCCGAGAATCCTCACAGCCCTGATGATAGCTTCTTTTTACTTTTTGTCACGATTTATGACTCATTAATCACTATCTATCTCCAATCATAATAAATTAAATTATAATAACATTTAAACTAACTCATTTTGATTTATGAGTAGGGACGGTGATCAGTTTATTAAAAAGAAAAACCAAGACAAATATAATATGTTTCATAAAGAGAAAATTTATTTTGAATAAAACAAATGTATAATTTAGATAGGTATTTTAATTTAAAACATGCATTATGTAATTTTAGGATACATAATATTTTTAAATTTATTGTTAATCATATTTGGAATTTTATTTTACAAGTTAGGTACCATACAAATTATATAAATTTTGACATAATGTAATATGAATTCATATTAATGCATTAATCTAGGACATATTGAAGTCTCAATAAAGTTTTTCGGGATGATGGGAGAAACTTTTAAAAGCCCAAATGTCTGGATAGTAGAACGCTATTTATGAGATTTAGCTATAGTCGTAAACAAACATTTTCCACAAAAAACAACTGAATCCAACTTTTTCTACATAAAACCCTCCTTACTTGACAAAATTCATATCCTATGTGTCGATCAACACTCTCTATAACAATTTTTCTGGATCACAATGGTCTATGATATAATCAAAACTCATAGAAGTCTCTAAAACATTAAAATCCACCTAATAACAATTCATGTCTTTACATATCACAATGAATCTTTAAAAAGGTGGTATTGCTGTTATCTACGTACTAGTATAAAATAGATTTTATTTAAATTGAGTATTGAAAAAGGATACTGAACAAATAACAAGTGACATAACTCATAAGAATTATCACAGTTGTAGATAGTACATGAGGCAATAAGGATCTAAGGATTGAACACCAACTTTAACACATAGTTTGGTAGTAAGGTCAATTAAAAGTAGATATATTGTAAGTATATATCTATTAATAGATAAATTGTATATCAACTAGGTATATTATTATAATTATAATAAATAAAATATGAAATAATATATAGTAAATATAAATAATATTATCACTAAATATGATATGCATAGTATGTATAATATAGCCAGACTAATACTATTTCATAATTACATGTTAGATATATGATATAATATGATATCATAATGATCAGCTTATAGACTGTTGAATGAAAGTTGCAACATCTGAAGCTAAACATTCTGGATTATTGAGATGTAAATGATGAGTACCGTCATATTCTTTAAAAACAAAGTCTTTTGCATTCATTTTTATTATTTCCAAGACTTGTGAATAAACTGGCCAGTTATCTAATGATCTGTATGGTTTAGCTTTGATATTCATATAGCGACATGTTATCTGACCAGCAAATGCTATAACTACATCTAGAGATGGTAAACCCATCCACGCAACCTGTACATGCAAAATGTAATATTACTATATTAGGTAGCAATCCCATTAGCGTTTTAAACATTTTAGTGTAATTAATAACTCAACCGCTTAGTTGTAATAAATATAACCTAATATTGAATTATATATTTTAAAAATATTTTATAATATTATAAAATATACCTTAAAGTACATATTTTGATAAGTTGAATTTACTGTATAAAATAATTTAAATTCCCTTAAAAGAATATTACATCCATATGTATTTTAGCCGTCTTATATGTATTTGCAGATCTATAACATACTAAATTTGCGCTCAAAAATAACCATTTTGTATTGTTGATTTAAATACTGAATTTAGTAAATTGTCCTATTATCAAATTTATAGTAAACATTTCTTCAAGGAATCTCGTATACTTTTATTAATATTTTATTTTAAAATGAACTATAAATTATAATTTATAACTAGGGAACGAATTAATATGCAAATATATATATTTATTGCCTTATTGGTATAAACTATTTAAAATTTGTGAGAATTTTCTACAATTTAGATCATTCTCATTCAAATTATAACAACTGTATTTTGCATATTATGAATATCTCAATGTTTTTTCAATGTACTACATTTTTAAGAGGACGCCATACCCGCATGTGTTGTCTCTGTCTTTCTAACGTACATCATAACACATTTTCATTCAGAACAATACATTTTGTGATGTTAGCTTTAATATTAGAGTAAATTTACCTATAATCAAATTTAAAGGTAAGAATATTATCTAGACAATGACATATGCTTTTCTTGATATTATCATTTTAAAGTGAGTTATGAACATTTTAGAGTTGTAAAATTTTACATAGCTATAACTCACTTTAAAATAATAATATCAATAAAAGCATATGTCATTGTTTAGATAATATTCTTACCTTTAAATTTGATAATAGGTAAATTTACTCTAAAATTAAAGCCAATATCACAAAATGTATTCTTTTGAACGAAAATTTGTTATGATGTACGTTAGTAAGACAGAGACAACACATGCGTGTATGGCGTCCTTTTAATGCATATTCATAATTTTATAGTGCAGTGGTTTTCAACCTGTGCGTTGCGGCTCCTAGGGGCGTTGTCAGTTATTATCAATAGAGCCACGCTAAAAATTTAAAAATATAAAAACTTGATAGAATCTGTCAAATTGTTATTCATGGAACACTTATCACAACTTATTGTTCAATTCCAAAATTCTGGAAATGAGGAAATGAGAATCGCGCTTTAAAAATGTAAGCCATGATTTGATAATATTATACAACAAAAACAAACATAGCCGTCCCATTAAATATTAAAATTATTATTATAGTTTAAAAATGTTTCCTATTATTAATAATTACATGTTTATTTCATCATTAAATAAAGTTAGATTAAATAATGAAAATTTGATTATTTTAAATGTTCGTATGGGAACCATTTAATTACATTTAAATACATTTAATTTTAAAATCAAAAGGAGCCGTGGACCCAAAAAGGTTGAAAACCACTGTTTAGTGTATATTTTTATTAAAAAACACAAACTTAAAAATGATTAAAAAAATATTTCTTCAATTGCCTTCTATAGCCTACTTATAACCAAAGAACATAGCATATTATATGTAACCAATAATTTAAAGGTTTAAAATTATAATAATTGTAATATATTAAACATTTAAAACATATTATTATAAATTATAATCATATTTCATTTTAAAATTTAAATTAAATATAGATAAAACCTACAAGATAACATAGATTTGTGCTGTTCAATTTTTAATTAAATATATAGATACAATACATAGATAAAAATTATTTTAGTTGTGAACTATAATAGCATTTTAAAAATAGCATTTATGAGATCCAGTAAAATATATATTTTAATAAATATTTGCATATATTAATAATAATTAGATTTTTAATTATTAATATTTTATTACTACATTAAGTCATAATTGAATAACAACTTAAATAGACCTTTTACAGTTATATTTAAAGTACAACATTATTTATTGTTTATAATATGTCTAATACTATTTCTTGACAAATTTAATATTTTTGTTTACAATTGCACCTTAATACTGATCATAGAAAGTTTATTAGTTCTGTTGTTCATATAATTAATTTATTATTAATTATTATTATTATTGATTTCCCTTATAATATTTTACGTGTATACACAACGCATCTTATACATAATATATTTACCTTAAGACGTATATCTCTTGAAAACAAATATTTGTTATCTTTAACTCGATACATTCCACGTCTCATAAGTATTTCACAAGATTTGCGAGTCAATGTTCCATGATGTCCATCAACGACTAAATCAATCATCTCTGAATATTTATAAGAAGGCATTTTATCAAGTCCTAATGCATCATAATATATGAGTCTATAACATATTTTAGATATTTATTTATGAATTATTAGTCATACATTGTCATACTTGATAATTGATATGAACTAAGTATGTATAAAATAAAACTAACTTATCAATATTTGGTCCTGTATTTTTAACAATTTCACTCGGATCAAAAATGACAGGTGCTACTGTGTCAATAGATATCAACATTTCCGTATCATCAGGGTATGATGCAGCATATAAAAATCCAATAGCTGCACCCAAAGAATGACCCATAATAGAAACTTTTTTCCAATTATAATGTCTGATTATTCTCCTTAAAATAGCTAGGCCATCCCAAAATATATAATAAGGTAAACCCTATGAAACATAATATTATTATTGATTATATTAATCTAGTCTTAACATAAAATATTTATCAAAATTAAAACAGTTGTTTCATGAACAATTTAAAATACCACATAGATTAGAATTCAGATCCTCAACTAGAAAATGTATTAGCTAGTTTTTTCATATATAAAGTACATTATATCAAATGTATGAAATATATTTTATGAATTATAAGGAATAAAATTACTTATTACTAGATTACGATTAAGCAAAATTATATTAAAGAGGTTATTATAAATCCTCAATGTATTAAAAATCAGATAAAATTTTATTATTGAAAAAATATTTTACCGAAGGGATATGCGAAGATCGCCCATGCCCTGGTAGATCTATACATAAGATAGATAAATCTTTAGGTAGTAATTCGATTAAAGGATCAAAAGTTCCAGCATTATCTTGCCATCCATGAATTGCAATTATAGGCTGCTTATCTTTTGATCCCCACCATTTACCTAAACAATTTAAACATAAAAAATGTATTTATTTTTATTTTTATTTTGTTGATAAGATACCAGTACCTATAGTACCTCATATATTTAATATTTATTTATTATGAATATACAAGCCAAATCTCCCAAACCCTATTGTAAAATTAACAGGTATATATGTTAGAATTATAATGAAAAAAATAATAAAATAAAAAAAACAAAACAAACACTGCAAATCATGGGTGCCGCAAGGGGGTGCACTTGCACCCACCTGACTACAAAAAATTTAATTAAATTAAAAAAATTGAATGGTATTGAAACTATTTTATTTTGCATAATTATCTACATTATATTATATTACGTATTTAACTATTATTATTGTTATTATTATTACATATAAAAACATTATTTAGAAATTAGCGTATACCTACTTGCATGATGCACCCCCCCTGATAAAATTCCTGGCGGCGCCTATGACTGCAATATTAATATTATGTATGAGTAATTACTAAAAAATAATGCAAGGAGATTTATATACCTAACTTTTTTTTTTATTAAAATAGAAAATTAACTTTTAATTATTACTTATAAATTAAGTAAAGTTTTACAAGTAAGATTTAAGATAGTGTTCAGTGATACTAATTTATAAATATAAATATAATTAATAATAAAACTTCATTACTAACCACTTACAAAACCGAATGGTACAGGAATTTGAATTTCTTCAAATGATGGTCCACTAACAGATAATTCCATTGTTAATCTAAAATAAAATTATTATATTTACACTTTGATAATATTATTCTTAACTATACTAATTTATTATGTGTAAGTTAAAAACTAAAAAAAACTAAACCATTAAATAAATTATATTACCAATAAAGTTGAAAAAACCTATATCACTAGATAGTTATGACAACAAATTTAATCTAACTACTAGTTGTTCCAATAAAATAAGAAATGCTAAATGGTTATTTAATAATAATAAAATAAATAACCAACTTATTACATTAAATTATTAATAATTATATATTATTTGATAATTTTATATAAATTGTCATGTCAAAGATTAATCATTTTTTCATGCTCTTATATAATAAACAGAATTTTATGTAATAATTTTTTTTTTTCAGTAAGTAATAATAAATACAAGTAGTTTATTATGCCAACTTAAATTTACATAACTATAATGAATATTTTTTAAATATTGATGTAATCTATTCTTTGAAAAATTGAATAAAAAAAGGTAGATTAGTTTCTTAATATTAGTTTAAAATAATAATAGATTTTTTATACAAATTACCTATTATATAATATATTAATATTTTCAACTATTTAATTTATCAAATTCTACAGATACAAAAGTAGTCACCAATAGTAGGCATTGATACATTTAAAAAACTAATATGTTAATTTGTATAAAAGGGTTATATACTTATATCTTAAATATATTCAAACAAATAATATAATTTAATCGAATAAAATATTAACCGCCTAAATATTCTTAACAATATTCACAATAACGTTCAAAATAATTTGCAAGTATACATTATTAAAATCAATTCTACATAGTATAGCAATAATAAAGATTAATCAATAAGTACATACTCTGAACTACTAGTAGATCAATAATACATTTTTCCAAATAATATATAATATAGCATTATTATTATCTTACTGCATAATCATAATTGCTATATAAAGTTATTCATTTGCAAAATGATTCTTTCTTTGTATTTCAGTTATAATTAACAAAGTAAATTAAAAAAAATTTACTCTCAATAAATATTCACTATTCACTATTTAAAAGTGTTTCATAAGACTATTGTTCCCTATATATTTGTAGTAACATTTAGACACTAATGAAGAATAAATTTAAATAACTCATTAGAACAAAATATATTCATGAAAAATTAATTAATTATAAGGTCATAAAGTAGTTAAACATTTACCTACCTATTCTATACTTTAAAAAAAATAAACAAACATATAATGTTGACGCTAACATTTTTGGTTTTAGGTTATATATTATATAATTTGTAACCTTTTAATAACTTTATATATTATAAGTATAAATATATATATATAAATAACCAATTAGTCCAATAATGAATGTTATAATTGACCACTTATATGTAAGTCAAAACTACAAAATGAATTGTAAAAAATTAAAAATAATTAGGAAATTGGACAATTTTTCATAAATTTCTGACCAAAAATCATTTTTCATAAATCACAAAACCAGAAAAAATCATAAAATATGTTGATCACAATTTCTAGATATAGACGTATAGTTAAAAAAAATTGTATTATCTTGTTTTCTTAAAATTTTAGATTGTATGATTTATTAAATTAATTATGTATGAGTAGGTATTAAAAAATAGTAAGGTCAATATTAGTAATTTGTGATACTAAGAAGTTTAAAAAATAAATTCTATATAAATAGCTAAATATTGTATGAATTTTATATCAAAATCAAATAAATTTGTAAAATTCTATAAATAAATAAAAGTCTTAAAAATCAAATCATCAAAAATTAACAATCAATTTATGTACCTACATTAATAAATTAATTAGTTATTAATTATATGATTAAATCATAATTAATAATTTTATTAAAGTATATATTATATATTACATAAACACAATTTAGGAATAAATGTATAAATTTAAATATTGCTTTTTAATTATAAATATTCGTGAAATACATACCTGCCAATAATTAATAGGTAGCGTGATTAATATATTATGGACATTATTAGAAACAAATTAGACAACTATAATAAATGTGTATTAATTAGTGATAACTGATCAATATAAAAAAATAATTTAAATTGTCAAGTACATTAATAAATTACTAAGAATTTGTAAAATAATTTGTAGAACAAAATTGAATATTATGAAAAATTAAAAATAATAATATAAATTAACTTTAAGGCATTAATAACTTATATTATTAAACAAAATATAAGTTCAAACTAAAGAATGTTTATGAAATTTATGAAAAATGCTAAAATGATAGATATGATACAGAAATATCAGTAATTCTGAATTCATTTATTCTTGCCTCTGTAGTCTGTACTCTGTAGTTAAAAATGTTAATATAATTATATAACTAAAAAAAGATAAAACTTTAAAAAATTGAATTTACTTGATAGCAACAGTTTTTTAATGGTTTTATTTATCAATAACATGTGTTTAACATTGTCTATTATCTATCGTCGCAGTCGTGATTACAAGTATAATATAAGTGATAACACATTCACAAAAATCAATAAGAATTAAGAATATTAAATATTAATATTATATTTTTGTCATTAGTTATTATTTAAGTGGACAACTATTATTTCGGAGTCTAATCGTGGAATTCTCAATGACCAATTGGCTATGAGTGCTATGAATAGTGAATTTATTTTCATTATTTTATATTAGTACTTTTTATACTATTCTATATTCTGTTGATACCTACTAAACATTTATTTCCCAATGATCTGTACAGTTAAATATACAGTAACTGAGTCAATATCATTGTGGGTTAGTTATAAGTTACATTAACATAGACTATATAAGTCTGAAAAGTGAATCATAGATGTATCATTGACATAGAATTTATAGAATAGAAACTATTCTATTGTTAAGGACATTTAATCTAATTATTGGTATTTGGTATGTTTAATTTCATAAATATAAATACATTTTTTACAATTTTATTTAAGGAGATTGAAATAAATGAAATTGATGTAATTTCATACACGAATAATAATCATTGTTTTGTTTCTTTTTCATAGTTTTCAAGATGTTTCCGATGGAAGAATCAGATGAAGTATTTGATGCTGTGATCCGTTATGGTTTATACTTAGTTGCTATTTTCCAATTAGTATGCATAACAACGGTGTTTTTATTAACTGACCAATCTAATGACTCAAAAGTAATTATTAAAAAGACTAAAATTATTTATATAAATTATTTTAAAATTAACAAAATAAATAAAACAAATACAGTTTTAATAATAAATTATGTGTAGAATAAATTCCGATAGAACCTTAGCTATTCCAATTATTAAGTTTTATATAAATAAGATGGTGAAATAAATACTAATAAAAAAAATAAACCTGTATACTATATATAAAACTTAACTCAATATAAAAATATAGTAATGAAATCTTTCATTATAATTATAAGAAATTTTACTAATAGATTACTCCTGTAAACAGAACTTTAATAAAATAATTTTTTATTATTTTAGTTGAAAAATAATATATTATACATCATTATCAACTATCTAATTTAGTTGTAAAATAATTATTTATGTTTTTACCGTTATCTTCTTTATTTATTGACATAATAACTTCTATATTTACAATCATTTATTGTTTTAGTTATAATTCTACCATAATTACATGAAATATTATAATGTTCCAAAGTATGACTATTGTAGATTATAATGACTACTGTAATAATATATACTATAACCTGTGGCGTCACGCGTCATTTTAAAACGAAGATAACGATAAAATTGAGTGACGGATAATATTTTTAACAGTACCCAATTTTTAATTATACCAAATACTAACGATTTAGCTTTTATCTATTTTTTCCTAGGATAGTCCTTTAAACATAAAATAAAAGTATTAAATTAATTTATTGAATTTTTAGGATAATGGTGATGGCAGTGAATATGACTCTGATGGTAGTACATTTGCATCACCTAGACGCCCATATTCTCATCATAGATCAAGAAAACAAGACAAGAAGAAAAGACGATGAATAAAAATGAATTATACTTGTAATATTGTTCCTTTTTTAAGTTTAATTATTCATTATAATAATACATTACTTGTAGATTTTTTTTATTTAAGCAAACTTAAAATCCCATTTATATATTTTACTAATATTATATAATTACCTTTGTATTGTTTATTTATACAACCTCTATAACATATACATTTAATTAAAAAAAAAAAACCATTCTATAAACTTTTGAAATTAGTTTTATAATTTTATTAAAATTCTTTATTGAATATATTAAATATTATGTTTATAATATATTATACTGGTGAACACAATTTAGAGAAGATATGTTGTCTACATTGTATCATTGTGATGGTAAGTTATCAGTCACATACTCAAATGACCGAAAAAAATATGATTAGAAATATCATATAATAAATTATTTTTGGTTAAGTAACATTTTAGATTATATTTTTTCTATATAATCATGTTTTAGTTGTATTACAGAACTTTTACTCTAAAATGTAGATATATTTAAACTGTATGACTTAAATTGAAGGAAAAATATACTATTTCATTATGAATTATCAGTCTGCACTCTGCATATACAATTTTACCAAATTATCAACTGGAACATTGTATAGTTACTATTAGTTATTATTTTATTAATGTTATTATTATCTTGACTTTTTATTACCAATTATTAAAAATATTTTTAATTTATAAGATGATATTGATTGTAAAAAATATAACTATCAACTTATGTTAATGGTAATAGTAAGTTTATAAAATATAAGCTAATATAAACAGTGGTGAACTGGCAAGGAATGCCAGAATACGATTACATCCCGGGTTCCATATATACATTTTGAAAAATAATTGTGCATTCATAAAAGTAGGTAGGTATAGAAAAATAACATAAGAAATTGAAATAATACATGTTTTAAGAAGCTAAGGTCCCCATAAAACAGTTTCTACCAATATGCTATAGCTCAGACTCCTCACATAGAACGCCAGCCCGCCACTGATTATAAAAGTATTTTATGGTATGAATAACAAAATTTATTTTTATCAATTTGATTTAAGACGCGTGTTTAAATATTAACTATTAAAAAAAAAAGGTTAGTGTAAGGTACAGTTTCATATTGTTATAGACATTATGTGTAGTTTTACTTCACTAACCGTACAAGTTTTAATATAGTTTTAAGTTTTTAATGCATTAAAATCAATTAGAAATAAAATAATAAATATCAAGAATTGATTATAACCATGGTTATACCATAGTCTATGAATTGGCGAACATCGGGGGGACTTCAAAAATTGAATGTAATATGTTAATTCAACTAAATGTCTGCCTATGATTACCAATGCTAGGTTAACAAATTATGCTGCCTAGGGGTAGATTTTAAAATTCCACATTTTACAACCCTTGTACCCATAAACAAATTCAATTATATTAAAAATAATACTGTTAAAATAGTTATATCTGTTAAACAAATAATGTAAGACATTCAATAGAATAAAATTTATTATCTACCTATTAAATAAAATGTATGAAATAAAATCATAATTTTGTCGAATACTGATTTGACATGAAAATTCACGGTTTTTGTTAAGTTTTTTTGTTTTTTTTTCTGGTTATATTGAAAAGTACTGGAAATTTTTTACTTTTGACTCTCCCTGAATACCAATTAAATCCAATTTATTGCTAAAAATTATCTCCAAAAGTTGAAAAACAAATCATTTTCACTACCTCTAAAGGTGATGACACATCATAGAAATATAGAATTATAATCATATAATTATTATGAAGTCAATATACATTCATTGCTCTACTCAGAATTGGATCAAAATAAATATAAGGCTATATATTTAATATCCATAGTTATTCACTTTTAAGTTCTAAATCAAACATTTCAATATTTCAGTGTGAGAAAAATAAAAAAGTATTATAACCATGATATATAAGTTTAATATTATTCGAAAAAGATAAAGATTATTGCAATAATTTGACATAGGTATAGGTAAAATAAATTAAAATCGGAACTATCAATAAAGTTGAACTAATCCTTATCACTTGGTTATTATGTTTTTAGAAAGACTTCAAAACTAAAACAATAAAAAAACGCTTGCCAAGTCAGAGATTGTCATGTAACTTTCTTGATTTTCAATTTTTAGAAATTTATTAAATGTATGTAATATGTATGTATTATGTATTTTATTTTCATTTTCATTTAGTGAGATTGATCTCCGAAACCGGAGAGTGGATTTTGTTGTTTGGGATCTTGTTAGATTCACATTGGCTAGGAGAAGTGCAGTGAAGATTTTCAAAACTTTATCTATTATACTTAGTTAATTCATTACAGAGCTTCAAAAAAAAAAAAAAAAATTTAAACACATTTTATTTGGCGTTTTTTACAGCTTTGTAGTGAGTTGTTAATTGTTAATTGAAGATAAAGTACTGAAAATCTTCACAGCACTTCTCCTAGCCAATATGAATATAACAAGACCCCAAATGAAAAAATCAGTTCTCCAGTTTTGGTAATCTACCACGCTAAATGAAAGTCTAGCAAAATATAACTATTTTTTAACTGTGAAAAAATAAATGATTTTTTTTGAAAATTTTTTATCTCACATTTTGTATCTACTTGATAATTCCTTTTTAATAAGCTATCAATCAACTTTTTAGCTATAATAGTTTTGGAGAAAAGTTAAAAAATAGACATTTTGGGACTGTTTACGCTGACGTTTTTGTGGATTTAAATTGTTAAACCGCTTGGGTGTGATATTGGATCTCTCTCATTAATATTTTATGTTAAAGCTAGCTTATTTATCCACCTACTCATTACAACTGAGTTAAATTTTTATTTTTTTCCTATTTAACACAAATTCTTGAAGTTTTATAAATTCAGACTTTTTTCATTTCAATTACCATAATTACCTTCTTGATTAAAAATCAAGAAAGTAAAATGATTAATATGATTACAGTTTAAGGGAAAAGTTTTTAGGTTTAGTCAATAGTTTTCGAAATTCCCACGTTTATTGCACATAGCAAAGACGATAAACAACTCGTGCTTGGATCATTTAATCAGTGAAATCATGGAGGAAGCGATTTAATGCTGCGCCATTCGTACATTCCATGCTGCGCGCCGGTGGACTGGCGCATCCCCACTCAAACGCTTGTTCCCCCGGAATCGATGATGTTTTGTTATTCTTCGAGAACACGGACAAGATGGCCGATTAGGTTAAACGAGTGTTTTTTAACGTTTTCATGTCGATTACTCGTCGCTGTGCGCGTTTTAAATTAAATGTTATACAAAATATCCGAGTGTACATCGCCGGCGATCAAGTGTTACGTTCGACAAAGGCCGAGGCTGCCGCAATCAGTTTTCCTGTGCTCAATAAACCGACACGTTCGTAATGTTTACGTTCCAGGTACATGTACAAATAGAGTTATTTACTTGACATTTACTCGAATGTTCGTGGGTTTCCAGTATGTAGTTGGTTTGAAAAAACTATCCAACGTCAAGACACGTCCGTCAGTATTTGCTTGGAACTCGGTGGTCCCCCGGCACCGGTGTTTACGATGCAATTTTTCATCTGACGAACACTGAAATGGCGGTATTTTCATTTTAACACTAAGTTCACTTTTGCTTATCACTTGTTTGCCGGTTTACGCCGTTTTCTAAACATTGTTTATCTGTCCATTTGAAGTTGTCCACTCGCGTTTATTAATCCTTTCGTGTTATATAGGCTACTAGCCACAAATAATATTCAACCTATACTCCTATAGTCTCACTGTTTTGGTCCTACCACCACCAATTAGTAAATGTTGCGAACACAATACAGTAGGGTTTTTGTGTGATGACAATTATTTTAGAACTCATTTCTTAATAACATTTCAATTAATACTTTTTTCAAGTAATTTTTATTATGCATTATTTCACATAAAAAAACATAACAACTAGACATTATAAAACTTTTCACTTATTTTTTACGATTTTGTATAAGCATTTACTGTTTTTGGATTACTGAATTAGAACTTTTATTTTATATTGTGTTCTATAATTAAAATAAAAAAGTTTTTATTCATCACATGTGCATTTTACCTATTTCATTGTTTAGATTTGTTTTATCATTTTTTTAATATTTATTTACATTTTATAAGTGTATAATTTATTACAATGAGTTATTCTTCTAGCAATTAATGGTTTAACTTAAGTGATCCATATTTTTTTTTCTTATTCAAGTAAGTTTTGTTAGTTGTATACATAAAAATAATTTGGTTATCGATAGTGATTTCTCAGTTACTTTAACTGATTAAAATAAAGATTATTGTCAAATATGGCTACTACTATTATAACTACATTCCTGTCTATTTAAATCACTATACTATGGGCTCGTGAAAAGATTAAAGTTTTGTTATTGAGTGGCTTAGAAATGTGTTTAGCATGTAAACTTTACTTATAATTCAATCCATTATAAAAAAACATTGAAATATTTTTATTATTTATGTTAGTCTTTTTCAATTTTAAACAAGATCCAATTATTAAAAAATGTTACCTTATTGATTGTTAATATTAAAATGCATGTAGGTGTCTTGATTAATATTTACTCTTACCTTTAAATTGAAGTAGTGAATTAATATTAAACATCTTTTAGGTTTTTATTGCTTTTTTTTGTACAAAAACTGACATAATTTTTTTCTCAATTTACATATTATGATATATTTAATATCAAATATACATACACTTATATTTCCTGAATCTATAATAAAAATAATATTATTTAGATAACAGTTTAATTGACAAGTGATAAAAAAAATTACTATGTATGTCATTTTTATTGATAACATAAGGATTACCTACTTTATTTTTCATTAAATTATTTTCACATTTTAATCCTGTATCCAACTGATTAGACTAATTTAATACATTTTTAGTTACATATTTATAAAATTATGTTAAGGCATTTATATTCAAAGGAATTAAATAATGTTCAAGCAGTTTATAAATTATTAATTAGGTTCAAGAAACCTTATCCACAGGTCACATTAATATTTTTTTTATATAATTTAGTTATCAGTTAAGTCTAGTCAGTAGTCAAATACTAGACAAGTATATGTTGTTTGAGCATATGTTACTGAAATACTGAATTATTACATACATTTTTTTATATTTTTGAGGTTACTTTTATTATTTGATAGTGCTTTCTGAACAATCTCCGATAATAAGAATGTAAATACTAGACAGGTATACAGACGTCATTAAATGACGAATGTAAATTAACTATTTCGTTTTCCCGCCAAAAATAAATTGTAATTCTATAATTTTCTTTTAACGTCCTTTTACCACAACTGATCGTCTCGGTATGGAACTTTTTCCATATAATTTATCTTTTACAATATTATACGTTTAATTTATTTATGTCGGTAGTCTGTACTCTCTGCACCATGCCTGCTAAATGTTTCTTGCCTAACAATTGATCAACTCAAGAATTAGCGGAGTAAAACGGGTATAGATATAAGCCATCTTATAACTAAGGAAAACCGCAGACATGTTAACGCGCAAAGTTTCAATAAAAACCAATTTAGCTCTTGGGATCGAAGAATTTTTCCAACCGTCCTGTCGACACGGAATTTTAAATGGTGGAAATATGTTGCACATAGCCAGTGGTGTATAATATAATATATCTCGCGCGTCAGAGAAACGAATTTTTGATCGTCGCAAACTTGTTCCATAAACGAAAATAATAACAAATAACAATCGGCCATGATAACTTGCAATAAGTTTTATAATCGTGGAGGATGCGGCGGTGGTGGCGGTAGTACGGTGCCGTATCACGCGAGTCGCGCGGAACTTGGGAGCGCGCGCACACCACAGGCGCGTGTGGTGTTCGTCGGTGCGTCCCACTGTCGTTCCCCTGATAGGCGATAATCAACGGTATGCATTAAAGTCTGCGGATTCCGTTGCCTTTGTGGGTGGGGGGTGACTGCAACTAGGCGGTAACGCCGTCCTGCCCACTGGCGTGTGTAAAAATACTGTATGGTGCATGCGGGTGCGCGCGATTTTTATACATAAATGACTGATAATAATAATAATTTCGTGAATGACGACTGACGAGTGTGATTCACGTCTGCAGCAGGCTCCCCGAGTAAAAACACGCTCGCACGACGATGTTAGGAATTGCAGACTGTAGTACTAACGTGTGTTCCTGATACCAAAATTACTCTTTGTAATCGTACAAATTCAGTGTAAAAACTCATGCTTAACCGATTATTCAAAATTGATGAAATTACAATAAATATGTTTTGAATTTATCTGTATATTCTTAAAGTATTTGAAAGATTATTATTATTATTTGATTTTTAAATTTAAATACAATTTTATTCGAGTATTAGATTTAAAAAACTAGTAATCCATTAAGACTGAAATTTCAAAATTTTGTATTATATTACACATTGACCCATTTAGGTGTTGTTAAATTCAATGAGATAATATCATCCTTAATCATAGTATTTTTAGTTCAACGGTGGTTAGTAGATACAGAATGCTCTGGTTGTGGTTTCTTACTGCCGACTGCCGTATAAAATATAAATCGTATAATATTATTGTAATATAATATTATAATGTTCCTGCTATGCCGCCGTTTCGTTGTCGCGGATGCGCACGCGTGCCTCAGCCGGCCGGCCTCCGTTCCCCCCAAATACCCCATCATGGGCCCCTATGAGTGAACCGCTGCGGCGGCGGCCTTGCCACAATAAAGCAGTGCAACTGTACGCCGCAGAGTGCGTTCTTACTCTCTCACATACCACCTCTCTTCCATCCAAGTTCGTATCATTCTATCACTGCGCTATGTAGTCGATAATAATAATAATATTATTATTTTGAGCGCTTGCCGATACCCCTCCCCCCAACGACGAGTTTTTACAGAAATAATTATTGATGCACCCACAACAAATATAATATATCTGATTTTATTTGTCTGTGATTCTTAATGCCATTAGAAACACGACTATTATTATTATTATAGTAGCCATATTTTTATTTGAGTTATATTATTATTATGCACTAATAATCGAGTTTCAGAAGAGCGTTTGTCCCTTTTGTAACTTGTAATTCTTATTAGTTTGTTTATTTTTTTCAAATACGACTCAACCATTACTTAACACTTACTCTTTCTATTTAAGAAAAAATGTAAATATTTATTTAAAGTTATATAGTTAATAACATCAATGTTAGCCCTATAAACGGATTTTAATTTCCCGCCAAAATCTATTTCTGTTAAACAAACTTATTTTTTTAAGCATAAGTAACGTGTATAGCCTATGTTTTTTAATATTTGAAAATAGTGTTATCTTTTGAACCAATTTAATGTAATATTATTATTTAGTCCACTCTTTAAATTAAATTATTTTTTATGACATTCAAAATATTCAAGAATTTCTACTGCATTTATTTTGATTTTTGATTAATTAAATTATATGTCATGACTAATATTAGACGTTAAACAAAATTAATGCAGTCTTTAATTCAAAACTGTTCTCAGTAATAATCTTTTTTTTTAAATTTTAATATATTTTTATTTTTAAATTTTATTTCCTTTGTATTGATAAAATTTGGGTTCTAAATTAGAAAAATCAAAGTGTTATGTATAAAATACTTGAGTTTGATGATTTTTTTTTTTATCAAAATATACAAAATAATAAATTTACATAAATGTATTTCACTAAAAATTACTTTTATAAATATTGATTTTTATCATTATTATACCACAAATTAATAACTTTTTGAGAATAATGATAATAAGTAACATAATAATGTAATATTATAATAACTATTTTCTACCTTAAGTTAATAGCTTCCCAAAGACAATCTAGTTACCTCAAAATTAAAAGTTTTATGTTATTTTGTATTTTTTAAGAAATATGTTCAATGTAGATTTTAATTTTTAGGATAGAGCTAAAGTGAGTTGGTAATGGAATCGGATGGTAACGTCAGGACACCGGGAAGCGCCGCTTACTTTCTTGTAGGTTCGAGTCGCGTACCATGTGGTCCAGCTGTCTCTGGCCAGTTGACCATTCCTGTTGGACGTCCAGTGTCCAATCAGGATGTATCAGGACCCAGTCTCATCGTTCAGATGACACCATCCCGCAGTCAAACACAAGATCACCATGCACGTGCCACTGTGGTGCGCACCGCAAATCAACCAGTCACCATGCATCGTTTCCCTTTGCAGCTCAATCATGCCAGCGCCAATCATATACTATCACCAAACCAACACTTCAAACAAATACCAGTTTATCAAGTAACAATTAAAACTTTTAATCTCTTTTACACACATGTATTATTTCACTTTACTTATTTATTTATTATTAACAGAGAAATGCCAGTTCCATTCAAATGGAATCGGTTCGAAAAAACGTTTTTGTTTCAACTCAAGTTGCCTCACCACAACTACCTTACAGCCGTGTAGGCTTAACACCTCATATGTTAATGACATATATGCCACCTCGTAATCGTCAATCAAATAACCAACGATCCCGTGTTGTTCCAGTAAATCGGCCTAAGTATGTTTTTATATGCAAACTGCTTTATAAATTATTTTAAATAATTATAAAATTTATTTTAATATTATTAATTTTCTTGTTAGCCCTATGTTAAGACGAGATCATTGTCCTAGTGATGATGAATTATTGGAAGTGACTGAACATAGACCTGTATATGATGCAAAAAAACCTGCAGAGGTTTGTGATTTATCTTTTAATTGATATATTATACAAGTGGTTCCCAACTTTTTTTTTTCTTTTGTTTCCTTAAGGTTAATTTTGCTTTTTGCTAGATGTACCCTCATTATATCTTTAAAAAATTTTTTACATAATAACTTCTCATAAAATGTTTAGATATAATGCTATGTATTAATGTATATATTGTTATATTTTTTTAAAAGACACATAAAAAAAGAAATTAATTATTTGATATTTTAAACAAATAAAAAAAATTCTATAGGTTAGTCAAGTTTTTATTTATGTGATACAAGTTTTCATTTTTAACAACATGTATTGTATATTTCTAAAACAAATTCTATATTTTTTGTCATTTCCCAATTTTTTTTTTTTTTTGCTTACTACACATGATCCCCTGTATCACAGATTGAGAACCGTTGTATTATACTAAATTCAATATTTTAAAAATATGAACATAATTTTATTATAATTTTCAGTTAATTAAAGTGGAACACAACTATTGCTTTGTTCCAAGAGTGTCACCTCAACGAGCAAACCAAATCAATGGTTTGACATCAACAATAAATGTTACTTCTGGTCAATCTTGTATAGTATCACCTACAGTTTCACAAATACAGCCACAAACTCAATATAATGTTGTAAATAATAATAATAATAATAATAATAAAGGTAAGTAAAAATTTTAAAGAAGCTTTATCAATAATAAACTTAACCTTATTTAATCAATTCTCATTTAAAATTTTGTATTATTTTAATTTAGTTATCCAAAAGTCAGTAAGTATTCCAAATAATGTGCCAATATCAACATCTGAATCCTTACAGTCATTGCAATCATTGGTAAAGCATGAACCACAAGTTCAAGTGGAAAGTGAATTAAGCGCTAGTGATCACGATCTCGATGGTCAAGGTGAAGAAACTGATACTGCACCAGAGGCTGTTGCCGAATGCAAAGATAATAATATTAAGTCAGAAGAACCTGCTATAACAAGATGCATCTGGTGAGTATATTTATTAAAGAACAAGATTTCATAGTCTTAGAATAGTTTTAAATTTTTACAAGGTGAATTTTATGAATACTATGAATATAAAAAAAAAAAACAGTAAAAATACCTATTATAGCTCATAATTTATTATTAATGTATTTTACCTAAATATAAGACATGTTTACTGTGTTAATTTCTTATTTTAAATAACATGTTACACCATTTATCATTATTGTATTTATCTATCATAATATGTTACTATTTTATTAAAAATAACACTTATTATTAGGTTTGGATTTTGTAACAAAAATTAATGGAATAATTTTATTTTTAATTTAATAATATTTTAAGTATAGTCCATTTTGGTGATTAAAAAAAAAATGAAATTAACTATTCTAACCATAAACTTATGAATATTATTAATTTATTATAGTAGGTTCTGTGTTGTACCATTATAAATATAACTACAGATAACATTCTTATGTATTTAGCAATATTCACCTATTAAAAATATCTCTCCTACACATTATATTGGTTTTATGTCATTAGTTTTAGTACTTTTTTCAAAATAACAGGCAAAAACAAAACATGAAACCAATTTAACACAGGTTCAATATTTTTAAAAAATCGATTTGGTTTTCTGGTAATATAAGCATTCAAAATTAATTTTTTTTTGATTAAATGTATATAAATTTCTTTAACATTTATGAAAAACTTATCATTAAATATACTTAGTGATGTAGGCTAACAGATTTTCTTCATTCGGCAAAGGTGTAATCAGGAATTTAGTGCTAAACAAGTTAGAGCTTACTTTTCAGTCACCACCCAATATCGAAATCCTTTATGGTACTTTCTATCATATTTGTTTTTAATGTATTGACCTTTTGTAATCGCTGGTAGAAAATGACTATTTAATCAAAAATTTAGTCGTTACATAATTTACTCTATTATATCGGAATCTATAATATAAAAGAGATTAAAGAAGTAAATGGTTACATATCAACTAAAAAGTAAATTATCTCGTCTACATTCACTGATTTTATACTTAACATACTGCAATACATTTAAATTACAATTATACTTAGGGCTTTAGACATATAAAGACTTGCTTCCACAAAGAGTTGAACAAAAGTTAGTAATAAAGAAAGCCAATTTTAAACTTAAAGCATTTTGTTACCCTTATAAATTAATCACAATTAGTATAAAGTAGGTTAAGCTATTATCTACTAATTACAAAACAATAAGTATTTACAATTTTTTTTTTTGCGTGTGTGCCTTAGAGGAATTATAATCATTGATTATGTCATCATACTCTAAACTTTTTGTTATTTCTGATTCAATATTTAATATAGCAATATTTTTTAGTTATTCATCCTCGATCACAAATAACTTTAAGTTTGTTTTAGTGCACCAAATGATGGCTCTGAAAAACAGTTAAATACGGGACAACCTAGATACATCCTAGAAATATTTACATAAAAGTATATGTCTTCAAATCCTTCATTTTTAAGTGTTAGACTCATATCTATAATTGATTTGGGTAATTGGTCCTTAGGTTGAGTAAATAAATGGCTACGAAAGTATATACATTCGTTTAAAAATGATAAATCCAGATCCATTGAATAGTGTTTTCTTAACCGATCTGTTTTTTCCTGTAAAGCATGCTCCTTGTATGGTAATTGGTAAGAGCACGGTTCCAAAGTTCTTCAGACACAGCTAAAGATGATAATACATATATATTTATTTATAATCAACGGGCATAAGCCCTTAAACAAGATAAAACAGATATTACATAATAATAGGCAGTGATAATAATACAAACTAGATATAGCTCTATTATCTATAAATTTTGTCTATACTCTATAGCTGTAGTGCCAGGTGTTACAATCTTAGAATATTATTGATAAAAAAAAAATACTAACCAATTTATATTATTGTTCATTAACAGAAGATGGGTCATGTAAAAATCTGATGCTGCCCAGGGTAATTGCCCCTCCCCTCTCCAACCACCAAATATGTCACTGCCACTCAGAAATGTTTTTCTAATGCAGCAGTTCTTAAACTATGCACTAGGAGTACCGCGAGCACTTTCTAAGGGCACTGCTATCTATGGCTCATAATGAATAATTTATCATTATCAATGAGTATTATTATGTTCTATCTTTCATGGAATTTACAGCAGAGCACAGTGGCTAAATTTGGTCTAAAAAAGACACCACGGGAAAAAAGTTTAGGAACTACTGTTCTAATGCATTGATATATTATTGAATTCAGTTTTAACAAATCTACTACTATGACTCAATGAATCGACATTTGCTATAAAGAAGAGTGTTGTGTTACCTTTTTAAATTTTGATATATTTATAATACAATTTATTATAAAAAAAGCACTTTCAATAAACCATTGAAAATGTTACTTACTTCTAAGTTTAATAACAAATAAATAAATTACAAATAAAACTAACATAATTAAATAAATTTACTAAAGATAAATTTGTTATGTAGCTATTTATAAGACTGGCAATAAACAATAAGGAAAATATCATCTTATTTATATTGCTGTTTAATTTTTTCAATATCTTGTTATTTTTATTATATTTAAAATTTATTTTTCAGTGAAATGGAACATGATGATGGATTTATGATAAGCTGTGACAAATGCTTGTAAGTAATTTTAATCGCATATATACTTGTTATTTTAATTAATTTAAATTGTATGTGATAATTTAAGAGTTTGGCAACATGTTGATTGTGTATTGGAGAGTAGAAATAATCTCCCTGAAGAATATTTGTGTGAACGTTGTTCACCAAGGCCCTTTAATAAAGAAGCAGCAGCAGCTCTACAACATATGAAATTAGCTAAAAGAATAGCAATGGCTTCAGCATCACACTTACCACATTCTAGTGACTCTGATCTCTCTTCAGAACTAGGTAAATTAATTTTAAATATTTTAAATTTATTTACTAAGTAAGATATTTGTCATGTTATATAAAAGTTAATAATCCATTATTTATAAGAATATATAATGAACATATATAAGTTACAAATAAATGTATTTGTCCAGACATAAGACTAAAAGCACTTTTTAGATTGAAAAATCTTACTTGTTTAACAGTTATAAGCAGTTTTCCAATGATAAGTAGTTTTCTATCAAGGATTTAACCTTAATCTTCCTTAATAATGTTTGGAAGTAATTGTTTAAAAAAACATAAATTAATAAATTATTATTATCATTTTAATTATTATAAAAATAAACTATAAAAAATATTTTTTTGTTATGCACTAAAGTTCAATTTTTAATACCTTAAACTAAGCAAAAAAAAAACCTTTTTTTCTGTCTAGCAGACAGCTGGTTTTTAGTGAGAAGAAAAATTAAAATGTCATGCTTTGCAACCTTACTGTCCAAATCTGATTTATATATAAAGTTCTCATTACGTTTTGTCTAATATATCATCTACTAGACTGGTAAATAGGTTACTCCTGAGCTGTTAAATGATAATTTGGCAAATCTAGATACCAAGAATGGCAATAATAGTTCATTATGGATTACCATATTGTCTATAAGGGCATTTTTTGAAGCATCAGAAGCGTGACAAAGAATATTATATTGAGTAATTATATTAAAGCCATTTTAATCTTATAAATATTTATAATAAAGAAAAATGATAAATAAAAAGTTTTTTAATTTAGAAATATTTTAAATCATGAGTTATTTTTATATATTTAACAATATTTTAGACACAGTTTGAGGGTCAACTTATGAAATTCAAGTGGGATCAAAATTTTTTTACATCACAAATTAAAGAATTTTTTTAGAATATTTCAATACAGAAAATTGAGTATTTTGTGATTTACAAGTATTTAAAGTATTCCGCTATCTAAGTAGAGTGATACAGCTGTACAAAGATTTAAGATACCCCACAAAATACTCGTCTAAATTTCAATTTTTATGTTTTAGTTTTGTTTTTTTCTTAAATTTTGTTATTTCTCTACTTACATTTATTTATATTATTATTTCACAGATATGCCTATAGAGCGTACCAATATTCAAAATAAAAGAAAAAAATATAAGAGCAGACAGAAAAATACTCCCAAACGAAAGCCAAATGGTTTGTCCTCATCTCAAATTAAACAACGTCGAAAAAGTGGTCCTTCACCTGGTCCAAGAAAAAAGGGTTCAATGACTCCTGAAAAAAAGGCATTAGCTGAAGAACGCAAAAAAATGTTAATTAAACGTAAAGAAATGTTATTGGAAAAAAAACGATTAGCAGCGATGGATAAAAAAAAGAAAGTAAATCAAGAAAAGAAAATAATACAAAAAAAGAAGGTAAATTATTTAATTAATTTTTAATAAATTAATATGTTAAGATAATTTGTAAATTTAAATTAATTATAGACAATTGATTACTCTTCTGATGATGAGCCAAAATTATTTAAAGCTGACAAACAGAATAAACCGCACACTAAATCTAATTCTGAGCAACCTGTTGATCAGTTACGAAATTGGATTGATAAATATGAAGAAGCTGTTACTAATCATTATTCACAAGAATTACGTGCTCGTTTATCTGCAATTAAACCAAATGGTAGTGTAACAACTGGAGAACTCCGTACCCCAGTCAAAATTCCCATTAGTAGAACAAAAATGTCCTTGCTTCCTAGTGGGATAAAAGTATGTATATTGTATTAGTTTTATTTTCTAATATTTTATATATTTATATTAATTTTTAAATTATATTCAACAGATGTTAGTCAGTAGTTCAGTATTGACTAACAATCAGCCTATAGTCGAAGTTAGGGGAAAATTTACTTGGACTGGTTCATTGGCATACAAAGATCCAATTCCCAATCGAACAGACCCTTATGTATTTTTTTATGTGGTTCGATTTTCTACGGATTGTGATATAGAAGTTTGTGTTGATTGTCGTACGTATGGTAATGATGCACGTTTTGTTCGACGCTCATGTAAACCAAATGCAGAGGTAAAATTTATTTATTTATTTATTAAAACATTTTTTTGATTTTTTTTTTTTTTTTTTTGCTTTAGCTAAAACATTATATTGAAAAAGGTTCCATTCATTTGTACATAGTGGCAAATCGATATATTGAAAAAAATACAGAAATTACCATAAATCATCAGGCTGCAGTTCCATTTAAACGATGTAATTGTGGTGATCCATCAACATGTACAGCTTCTATAAGCCCAATACCTAATATAACAACACCACCTCTTCCTATTGTACCAAAAAGTTCTTCTTCGTCACCATTAATAGATCCTACTGTTAGTAATTCTTCGGATGATGAAAATAAACCTCAAAGAAACAAAAGAACTAGACAACAAAGAAATATGAAGAAACCAAATAAAAAAATAGTTAAAAGAACATTGCCTAAGGTTGAAACACCTCCTCCACCTCCACCTCCTCCACTACCATCTCTACTACCACATCCTCTTACACCAGTTAAAAGTAAAGAACCCAATGGACCAGGTCGGCCAAAAAGTCCTATCAAAAAGGTCGAAACAAGTCCTGAGCCTGACCTTAAATCTAATAACAATGATAATAAACTGGCAAAAAGAATGAATGAAATGGTAATAACTTTTATAATACCTAAATAATTAAATATTTTTAACTATTATTTTATTCTGTAGTCAAGAGAAGAGAGAAAAATGGTAGCTATTATGAAAGCTTTTGAAAGAATGGAAAAAAAAGAAGCTCGAAAACAAGAATCGAGGTCACATAAAGATTCAGATACCTTCAATAATTCTTCACCTCATAATCTAAATAGAAACAGAGTTCGAAAAAGTGTTGTGAAGTAAGTATAATTTAGATTCTGAATAGATAATGTATAATAGTATGTAAACACTTTGGTAGTAAGATGCATTTCATTTTCTTTTTATTTGATCATCATTTAAATGTGGGTCGTTAAAATTTTTGTCTATGGCTAATTATATTTTGAGTTTAAAAATCATTATTGAATCAATGAAATCTGTTATTAAAAATGTGTCATGTTTTTATTTATTTTTGATAGAAGGAAACAGCGGCCATCTAATAAAAACAGTCGCTCTAAGTCAACAAGAACTAATAGACCTCAACGTAGAGCGGCCACAATTTCATCTCGTACCTATAACAGTTCATCAGATGAAGACGATAACAATAATGATGACGATGATGAAGAAGAGGATAGAAAAGGTCGTTTATTGTCCAAAAAACGTGTTCAGAACCGTTGTAAATTTTCAGTACGCTTCCAACACAGACCATCAGCTCTTTCCTCTATTCCTCGGTCTATGTTACGGCGATCACCACACAGTAGTCTACTCAACACTCCCAGTAAGATGGATAGTGAAGAAGCTAGTGGTAGTGAAGGAACTCCCCCAGCCCCGTTATCCAATACATGTATGTTAGTAGCTGCTGCAGTTGGACCCCTTGCACCAGGCTTCAAATTTCCCAATACAAAAAAAGTAACTTTTCATTACTAATTTATAATTCATTTTTCTATAAACAAAAAAAAAAAATACTTTATTTATATATTGATTATATTTTGTTTAGGATTTTGTTAACTCATGGGTAAAGTCTGAAGGTAACTCTCCGACTGGAAGTGAAGATTTCAAACTAGGCGAGTCAGGTTGTGCAAAAAAAAGGTGGCTACAGCAAGCTATTAGTGAACAAGGTATTAACAATATTAATTTTAAATTTGTGTTTAAGAGAAATTAATATTTAAATACATAATATTAATTGTGAATTTTAATCATTGATATTCTATTTAGATTCAGTCGGAATTAGTAATGGAGATCAACAAGTAGGTCCATTGAAAAAACGACGAATGGCACGAGAATCTATGTCTGATTGTCCATCCCCAACAGTTCCTGGTTCAGGACATATGAATTTTGCTGATGATGATGTTATTGAAGATGAAGAAGTAGAGCAAGCATCTCGTAATATTGCTTCTATTGACTCCAAATTAGCCATATTTGAGGTAAATAAAACATTCTTTTACTTTCAAAATTAAACATTTACTTATATTAATATATTTTTGTATTCAGAATAAGAATATACCATTAATTGATTTACAAAAATCATCTAACACAGTAGCCTTAGTTGAATCATTTTTGGGAGAATTTAAACCTGACGATGAAGGTGCAACAGAACTTGTTACACAAGACAAGTCTCATGTTAAAATAGAGGTTGACATAAAAAATGAAGCAGTTGATGATCCTCAGCCAACCCAAGAAACTTTAGTCAATAAAACAATATCTATAAAACATGAAAACAAAGTTTCAAATGAAGTCACTGATCAACCTGATAATTCCGATGTCCATTCACCAGATAATAAACCTAATGATACTTCAAAAGAAACTATTGAAGAATGTGTGATGCCTGTTATAGAACAACCACCTTCTTCTCCTCCACCACCTCCTCCACCACCACCTCCAGTTAAGCGAAAGGTAAGCTTGTCTTGTGATTATGTAATATAACCTTTATAGTTAAACATTTAAAATTGTGTATTCCAGCTTTCATTATCTGAGTACAGAAGACGTAAAGAATCACAGGCAACTGTCACTAAAGAGAAAGATGTTGAAACTGGAGCTAGTGATACTCGACCATCACCATCTGTATCTCCTAATACAACTCTTGCAGCTTATGAAGAGATTACTCAACAAGTTATAGCCAAATCACTTGAATTGGAGTCTAAATTGGCACTACAATCCAGCCCATCTCTATTTGAAACAACTATATCTAAAGAAGAACCAAAACAATGGGAAAACCTTAATGATAGGTTAAGGAGACAATTTGGAGTCAACATCACTGAAGACTTACCAAAAAGACATCCAAGATTGTCACCTCCGCCTGAATTCATACCCACGCCTATTGAGACTTCACGATGTAAGAATTTTGAAATGAACTATACCCTTGAATTTTAATATTTCAAAGAAAATAATTAAAAGGATATTTAGATTAATGAAACAGAATGATTTTTATGAAATAATACATTTATATTTAATTTATTCACTAAATTTCAATTTAGAAAATCAATCATTAAAATTTTAAGCAGAGTAAATAAGTTATTTGTGTAATAATTCCCCCCCTTCTTATAAATCTTATGTTCAATATAAAGAATAAAAATTATGATTATACTACTATATAATGAAAAATAATTGTAAAATAAAAAACATCCAAGAGATTCAAATTTTTAGAATTCTATTTTCCGAAAACAAAAGATAAAATATAACAAATGACCAATTGCCAGTTTATTATTATATTTATTAAAACTTTTTCTGACCATCTATTTTTATTCAATACAATTTCCATCAATTATTCATCCAACTGTATTTATGTACCACATTTTTTTTCATTATCTATGTAATTATAATTTTATAACTATAGAAATACAAATAATAAAAAATACAGGATAAATATAATATTTAATAAAATTGCTTGTTTCAGATTCATATTACCATCACTCAGATGAGCAACTTTATTCTTGCGCGAAAGAGGATTTATTGTTACCATCGGCTGCTGTCCATGACAATGGTCCTCCAAAGCTTTTTAGTCCTCCGTCACAAGCGTACTTTTCAACTATGTTTTTTAGACAGCCGCCGCCCCCGCCACCTCCACCGCCACCCCCTGTATGATTTACTGTTGTATTTCACAACAAATGCAATACACATTACACACCAATAAATAATTATAGTATTAATTGATTAAAAAAAATAATGAATAGATTATTTTTTAAATCAACTCAACTAAAATTTATATATTTTTTTTTCTTTTAAATAAATGTAAAAATATAAAAACACCAAAGTAGTGTTTTTGTGTAAATAAGATTTATTTTTTTCCTTCCATTGTCTTTTTGTTGAAATTTCATTGCTTTCAATTGAATGAAATGATTCAGTACAATTAAGTTAATTACTTTTATAATAATTATTTATAATTTTATAAAAAAAAATTAAAAATTATAAAAATTTTGTTACATATTAATATTTAAATGATCAGATGCTTTAAAAAATGTAATATATTTTAATTATTAGAACGCTGTTTTTACATTTTGAATACTATTAATTCAAATTATTGATAAGTCTAAAGAAATTTATAATATATATATTTATTTCTTTTTTATGTTTGTATATTTAGTTATTTAATGACAAATGTTATTTCAAAAAATTTATTATAATTATTATGTAAAAATACAGATATTTTTTGAATAAAAATATATAAGTAAAAATTATAAATATGATGATAGTTATATATTATTACTGTAAAATAAATTGTTTAGATTGTAAAGTTTAATATTTTTGTGCAAATTTTAATATTAATAAAAAAAGCGTTTTGAAAAATTTAATCATAATTTGTGTACTTTCAGATTCTGAGCAGAGCCATGTATTCGTTAGATGTTTTTCTTTTATTGTGTATTTGTGTCTGTTTTATATTATGGCATGAACTAGTTGTATCATAACATTTATATTTTAGAATCAGTTTACTAATACCATTTAGGATTTACACTACTTTCATTTTACATCAGTATACTAATTTTGCTTGACTTCAGGTATGGAAAATATAATTCTGTCTAATTTATTTCCTTCAATATTTAATTATCATAAATTAAAAAGTTTATATCCATCAATATATTGCTGAGTAATTAGTAAAAAAAATTATACATATATTTTAAATATCATTAGCCGATTTACAGATAATACATTCTATAATATTATTGGGAATTTTATAAAACAATTAATAATTATTACCAACATACACTAGTATGAATTTAAATGATACTCAGACAAAATTAAGTTTTCTCTATTAATACCTATTTAACAGAATTTGAATTCAATTTAATTAGTTTTTTCTTCATTTTCAAACTAGTTATTCAATTCAGGAGTCATTTAATGTGTAACTGAAAAAAAAATACTTGAAACTATAATAGATATTTGTAAAATAATAGAAAATCTATAAGAACAGTTTTCTTATGTAGATATAGCATATTATATGTCATTTTCATAACCTAATTGAATTTATCTATCTCTTAGTAAATCAATCAAGATTGACAAACTAATCGCAGTTTTACGAAAATGACAAAATGTACCTGATGAACGCAAAATACAACAAATAATTCAAGTTTTATCTAAAATTGACAATAATTATGATGGTTTAATAAGTATTTTGTTGAAAGTAAACAACATTATAGTTGTCTTGTTCATAAATATTAATAATTACGTAATACATTATGCGTTATTTTAGGTGCTGCATATGATTTGTAATGAAAATATGAATTTATCTAATGAAACAATGGATATAATAACACAATTAGTTATTAGCACGATTAAAGATATATATATATATATATCTTTAATCGTGGTTATTAAAGAGGAAAATATGGACGAAAATAAATGTCTGCGAACGTTGTCCATCGATCGATCCAAATATTCTAGACTAGTGCATTTCTCTTTTCATTTATTCGTACATATATATTTGCTTCACAGCCCTGTTGTAATGTTCTGAAATTAAACAATAATAAATAATAATATATAATATAATTATTACTAGGACTCTAGTACTAGAGCCCTAAAACGCCTGAAAATAAAATAGGTACTCACGAGGTTATACGTTTATCAAGGAATCTCTTTCGCTTTCTATATACACCACCGTGAACACATTAATATACTTTATATAATAATATTTTAGTTGTACTGGGGCATTAGCGCCTTTTCCGGTTGGATGCTTTGCTTTAATTGATTCTAAAGTTTTGCAATCATGAACAGAAAAATTTATAAAATTAGAATCTTTATAAAGTAAATAAAATCTAGAAAATCGTTAAATTCGTCACCTAATTTCATATTGAGTGCAAACTTCAAAATTAAAAAAAAAAATAAACTATATGTAATAAAAAAATTTGCAAGTAACGTGACTAGTTATTTTTCGATAGTTTGTCTTGCCTGTAAATAGCATATAAATTATAAATATGAAATAATATTATGTCTAAGACGCATGCGTATTAATAATTCGGGTATCGAATATATACCTACACGGATGGTTCCGTGTACACTTTATCTACACGAGCACCCGGGTATCTAGACACAGCGTTTAATTGTTGATTTGTGAAAATGTATATTGTTACACATAGCTATATGAAGAATATTTGTGAAATCTTATATTACATTTTCAAGTTTTAATATCAGGCAATTTTATCAACAATAAAAAAAAAGGAAAATTTTCAAATATAGGTATATCGTATATGTATAATAATAATATGTACATATTTGATATTTTTAATAATAACTAAAAATAGTCGAAATTTTTAAAAATATTATTATGAAAAGAAAATGATAAGCAGTATCTTAAGTATTCCATAAAATTTATTTTGCTTATTAAAATTGTATACTATTTTTGTAAACAGAGTTGGGCGTACCATAGTCATACTCATAGCTAGACCATAGTTATTAGTTACATGAAACTCGATTATTTTTGTAACTTGTAACTGGTTACACATCTTACTGTAACCGTATACTGTAAATTATAATTTATAGTACAACTCAAAAAAGAATAATAGTAGTTAGTGGGTAGCTGCTAACAATTTTCATTAAAATACCTAAAATCATTTCATATACCACATAGTTCATTTTTTCTAAATATTTTGACCTTTAAAGGTCTTTATAATAGACATTTAAAAATTTTTTTAGGTTTTTTTTTCGATAAAAAGGGTCTCCAAGGGAATTATTTATATTTTTCATTGAGAAACACAAGGGGAATATTTTTTGGGTTGATGGTAAAGACGATATGCGTGAATTTACTTTCATTTATTTTGTTTTTACCTAGTTTAACCTGACCTTAAGTAGGTGGTCTTGGAGATTTTTTTATGGCCGAGTCTAAGTCAGCCGTTAGGACTAGATGAGGTTATGCACGGTACCTATTGTCAGCAAAAGTGGTTAAGTTGGTGATATTTAATTACAGTAGGTACATCAGCAGTAAATACATTATATAAATAATAAATGTCGGTGTAAAAATACTATCTCGTGACTCGTGAGTTGTGAGATGCCTGCTTTAATGGGATAAATATTAGAATATTCTACTTCACACCAATCACGCCGCACTACAAATGAGCGATTTTTGAGAAAGGATTTTAAGCCTTTAAGGTGAGGTATCTTGTTAATGGAATAGGTATAAAAGAGGAGTTTATAAAGGCCCTTCGTGCAAGACAGTATCAAGTTCCTGAGCAATGTCAAGAAATACTCCTAAGATATAACCAACAATTTTATTGTTCAAGTGATGAGGCAATATTGTTTATTATTCTGTATACTTGACGGAGAGATCTGATTTCCATTCAACATAGCACGTATAATCTATGTTTAAAATAAGACTAATGTTGATGTATTGTGTGTATATATATATATATATGTAATTAATATTCGTATAATATAAGTCAATAATACGTGTATTATTGGGGTATTAGTATAGTTGGTCGAACTTAAATCGATTTACGTGTAAGACTACACAAATATATTAGGTTTAAAATACGTAAATTGTACATTTTTGGATTTTAAATGAATATATATACTACATACTATACTAGTATAGTAGTATAAATAAAATAATATAACATATTCATCCTCAGTAATAATAAATAGATACTGTATTAAGTTACTAATAACTTTTTTTTGTTTTTAACAAGCTACCTAATACCTATAATATTTAAGTATGCATTGTATACAATATTATTGATAAAAATATAACACTAATTAATAATTAATATAGTTATACTAATGATTCTGTTGTAAGTTTTTAATGTATAATAAAATGTATCTTTTTTTTATTTGATTATTCACAAATCTCTGTAATGACTATAATATTTTAGTCATCCTCACTATTTTAATTTAAAATTATATTTTACAAATGGTATCATATTATAATTTATATCTTGCTATTACAGGTTGATATTGATTTTCAGTGCCTTTATAAGGGAGCTTCAAATATATGTTTGATAAAATGATAACTTTAAAATCAAAACTAATTAAAGGTGTGCAAGTGGGTATCGCTCTGCTGTATAGTAGAGATAGCCGATAGGGAGGAGGTTACTATAATAGATGTGTTAAATTTGAATGCAATGACAGGTATCATTGTATACGAAAAACGATTCTGAACGGAGATGATTTGTCAGTCTAGTACAATGGTGAAATAGAAATAGAAATGGTGAGGTGTTGTTTAAAAAGGTTTCAACATGAAAGCTATTTAAAAACATTAAAGATACATAATATAAACATAAATATGGAAAATGGTGATAAACGATTACCGATTGGGTAAGAAAATCACTAATGAGGGTAACATTGCTAACATGTAGGTACTCATGAGCGTAACTTGGAAATTTATTAGGGAGAGGGGGCAAATATATAGTTACATATCAATATATTATTGATTATTATAATATTACTTACCTACTCCAAATTTATTCTAGGGGGGAAATTCCCACCCCTTAGCTTACGCATATTACTTTGTGTTCAGTATTAATAACAATAGTAATATTTTCAAACAAATATAACTGTTAAGAATTTAAAATAATCAGGTTTATGTTAAAAAAAAATTGTAATAATAATATGTATATAAGTAACTGTATATGTTTCGGGTTTCTAATAATTATAACTAAGTATTGAATTAAAACCAATAGTATATACCTAGTCAATTTAAATATGTGTATGTCATAGGCATATAGTCAAAGAATTTAATTATAATGCAATTTCATTATCCGCCTAGACATTTAGTTAAATTGACAAGTACTTAAAATAATTTCACATGTATGATGATACAATAAAAAAATTAACTTTTCATTTTATTTAAAGTTCATGTTTTTATATGACGAAGGGGAAAACTCGAGAAAAATAATACAAAAAAAGAGATGATTAAAAAATATTATTCATAACTAATTAATACTGAAAAATTTCAACGGACAATCAGTGGTATTTCTTTAACAAAATAAATGAAAACAAAAAAGTTATACAATTTAACAAGATAAAATGTAAGGATTTATCTATTGTTACAATTGGAAAAAATAAATAAAAATATTGGTACATTTATGGATACTATCAATTTCACAAATAAAATAGTTTTGTTTATTGCCAATTTAAGGATTTTATGAGTATAATAGACCTTAAGTAACTTCAAGTTAAAATTATGAAAGATTTCGAAGTAAATGAAAGCATTAAAAACAGTTAAATAGTGTAATGCCTAAAAATAATACAATTTTTTTTTTATGATAACAGTTGTTTTAATTTATCTACATTTGAGTTGCCGAGAGAAGATTATTCAAACTAATTTTGCATATTTGACATAAATAAAGGTACATACTACATAAATTATACTATTGGAATTATTTTCAAAGGAGCCAAGATAAAAAAATAATATTACATTATTATTAGATGTGAATAAGGAAGATACAAGTATTTTTTTCTTGGTGGAGGGAGTGGGGTATATACATTTAAAAAAACATTTAGGTTTACAAAGACCCAAGTCTTGTAAGTAAAAATGTAAACATAAAAAAAATCAAATAAAAACTTCTTACGAATAATCATCGAGTATAATAATATATAGTGTATATTATGTTTACATAAAATGGTATAAACAAGTAAAAATAATACTCTTGTACAGAGCTTGACGATGTTGAACATTATTGCAAAACGCTCAATACTTAAAACAAATGATGTTATAAAACTTAATCAAATACATAAATAATAAAATTGTTATGAGTAGGTTAAATAAATAAAAAATTCACAGTAATATTATACTTAGTTTTTTCAATAATAAACGATAGTAATACATATTAATTAACCGAGTTAAAAGAAGATGTTTTGCTATCTTTTTTTTTTATATTATCTCTAGGCAGCATAAGTTTATATTGTTTTACCAGTACAATTATATATGTACAAAAAACGCAATAAGGAAAAGTATATTCATTATCAATTAGTTCCATTTTAGACTAAATAAATATAATTATTATAAAATAAAAAATATTGGAAAACTATAAATAAAAACTAATGATAATAATAATAAAAATAATAATAAAAATTTGTTATGCCTAAATATTATGTACAAAGTGTTCAAATTGAAAAACACTTTAAAATATATGAATAGAAGGGGGAGGCCCAACAAAAAAATGGCACATAATTAAGTTGGCTAAGGTTCTACATTGTTTTAGTCTTTAAATTAAAAACTATACAATTTTTATTATCTTCAATTTATTCTTCTTTATATTGGTCTTTTAGTTTAATGAACCATTATAATTCCACTTAATACTGCCTAATATTTATACTTAACAAAAATTAATTTCAACAAATAATAGTATAATTTAATTTAAATTGATTTGCAATTATCAGTACATTTTAATTAATAATATAAAGCAGGCCAGACCAAACCGGTTATTATGATTTTAAATCAATTGGCATTTTATGATCTTAATTTCGTTCTCTATATTTAAGAATCTATAAAAATTAAAAACGGAAGCCACCTTAAGAGGTTGTCCATACAATCATTATGAACATGATATGATTCAAAAGAACTTCAAAGTCACCAGTTTGGTATAGATCCAGCTAATTAATATTAACATTTTATATATATTTAACATTAAAAGGGGATTACGGAAGACAAATAGGAATAGTGCAACCAAGTTAAGATGACCTGGCGGCTCCACTTATCGATCGCCTGGTTATATCCGTTTTGGTCAGACTCATTAACATGAGATATCTGACTGGTTAGGGTGGTTGACGAGTTTAAATAATCTCCTCTTTTATGTGTGGTTGGTCATCTTAATTTAGTTGCACTATATATGACAATAATAATCTGACTAATTCAAAATATAAGAAAAAAAAATGATGTACAATTTTTTAAGGAAAGTAATGGTAGATTAAAATAAAATTTTTGTGTTTTAAAAGGTCCATAATTTATAATGAAACTCTATTTATCATTTATATATATATATATATATATATATATATATAAATTTATGTTTGACTAGAAGTCATATAGCTGCCTTTGGAATAGTTGAATTGTCTTACGGAGAAGGAGGTGATAAAACAATATTATTATAACGTATACTATGTTCATAGGCTCAAGTAAAAACCAATTTATGAATGTACTCATGCATAAAATTCACGATGTGAAGATTTTAAGTATGGGTTTGTGGCTGGTGAACGTTTGGTTTCTTCTAAAGGATAAGAACCCTCGTCCTTTTTACGCATCCGGTATACAATGAACATAACCACTAGAATCGCACATAACAATCCCACGACGGCACCTCCAATAACAGCTGAAACATGCATAATGTTAGATGATTACAATTAAGAGATATGTTATGATCATTATCACAACCAATGTTGTTTTTTTATTATTACCTGCAAGTATGCCAGGTTGTGCGAAAAATGAAGATGTTCGCTCAGGATGGCTGTTTGGACTTATATAGACTCCATTACTGCTAGAATGTTCATCAATAGCATTGGAAGGAGGGGGTGGAAGAGTAGACGTAGATGTAGTCTGAGGTACTACAGGCATACTAGGTACACTAGGTGCCAAATTGACATCATTAATGTTTTGTTTAGGCTAAAATAAAGATATGAATATGAATCAAATATTAACGTTTTCTTAATTGTTATCTTAATTGTTTTATTTCTATAGACCTTTCTTAAATACATATTTTAAATAAAAACTTATATAATTTTAACTACACAAATCCATAATTACTGTTTGAACCTATTTTTAGTCATACAAATGATAAATATATTGTAAATTGCATGTGTGATATAAATTTAAAAAAAAATATTTTTAAATAAATACTGTAGAAGAGAAATTAACTAATAATAGTGAATCATACAAACAAAATTTTGCATGTCACATAAATATATAATTTGTATGGTAATTAACACATATTTTTATATCTATTTAATAGTACTATTATAGACCATGTCAATGTTATATTAAATAGTATTGATATAATGTTGATCATTATTAAAAGCAAAAATAATTTGTAAGCTACATATGGAATTAAATGAGTCATCAACCCTCAGTTTCTATTAAAAAAACATATATAAAAATAAATTATATTTATACACAGTGAATACAGTTGTTTGTAATCACTAACAACTGAACAAATATGATACATATTAATATAAAAGGTTTAAAATAATTCATTGTCAAGATATTATAATATTCTTCTTCAAATCTCAATAAAAAAAAAAAAAAAAAAAAAAAAAAAAAAATAGTTCATCAAAATGAGTAACTATTTCTACCTAAAAATGTTGCCTATGTTACAAATTATTTTTACCATGTTCATATACACCTAATAGTTACTACTGATATTAATACTTATAATGTTGCAAAAGGTTTGTAGAAGTTTTCAAAGGTATAATAAATGCAAATTTGTGCATATTTGTCATATTGTTTTAATATATCACTTGTAAGAAGTGTAGTCACCAAGATATAAAGAACAATAAATTGCAGTGTCAGTTGAAATAAAGAAAAACTTGCTAACATAGTAATAGTATTTTGCTGCCCTCAAAAAAAAAAAAAAGATTTCAGATTAGCGATGCAAAATTAGAAGAAATATGCAATTCATCAGGTGAGTTTAACATGCAATATATTAATACTAAAAGTTCCCAATGGTTTTATAGAGCTAAGCATTGTAGAGGTAAAAATAATATAACTACTCGTACATGTGGTAATAAAACTTCCCAGAAATTCATATCAACCAAAATGCTACATACAACAATAAGTTATAACAATAACAAATATATATGATTCACATTCATAGAACATAATATTCACTGTTTAATTAAACAACTAAATCATAAATGCCTTTCAAAATATTTTATGAAGCATTTTTAAACAAAATGCAACTGCTTCCAAAACATTTAAAACTGTTTGACATCTTCTTGATTTAATAATTGACTATAATAAATATGAACATGGATTTTTGTAAATTTTTTTTTTATATATTTTATCATAATGTATAAATAAACAATAGTTAAATCATTTTTCTATAACATTATACCTATAACATTTCTAATATCCATCAAAGAAATGTCATCTAAATGGCAAGTTTTCACTCTATATCCTAATCAAACAATAGTCTACTAACTAAATAAATATATTAATAAACTTATAAATGTGAGTATAACATTATCTTAATACTACTGTACCTCGTAATGAACATAAATAAAATGGATAATTTTATCATTTTAATAGTATCTTTTTTTAGATTAATACAATATGAATTACATAGTATTATAGTAACTATAACAAACTATAATACATTTATGCATTTATAAATTAAATTACTGGAATAAATTGAAGGATACTCAGTCTTTATTTATTAATTGCTAGTTAGTGCATATTCCAATTTAAACATACTTTAATACAATTATTTTTATGTTATTACTAAGGAACAACTAAAGAAAATCATGAAAAGCTATGGAAAAGAGATGTAATCATATTATAGATCATATTAGTAGATAAACAAGGAAATTGACTTATCATAAGTTTAAAATAGTTCCTAGAATGGTTTATAAAAAATTAAAAGCAGAAGGGCAGAAAAGGTATCATTTAAAAATAGGTTCAAACCATATAAAAATATAAATTTCAATTTTTATCATTTATCGATTATTTTGGGTATTAAAATATTTTTTAATTTATAATTAATTAAAATATAATTTGAACTAGCATCTATTAGATATATTAATTTGTATATATTTAACAGAGCACCTTCATATTATTTAATAACCTATAATTGATCCATTAATTTATAAAGATAAGAATCAACCTAAATAATTTGTATATGGTGTATATATTTTAATAAATACATAAACAGTATTTTTTTAAATATAATTAATAAAATATTATTTAGTGAAAAGTAGAAAAAATAACATTAGTACAGAAAAATGAAAAATGTTTCTACCATCAAAACAACACAATTTCGGCAAATTTAGAAAATTGAAACCAATTTTTATAAAACATATATATACTTCTTATATGTTACTTAAATGGTACAAATGTAACAGATAGAAGTCCCAAGATGTCTATGGACAGATTTTATAGGAACAATGAAAGTACATGATTACGAAGACTGAAGATAAATAAAACATTAAGTTATACAAATGTACCTGTTCAGGGAAAATAGATTCTTCATCGTGGCTCTTAACTGTGGTAGTCGTAGTTGATATAGTAGATACAGGAGTAAACATCTTATGTGGATTTTCTGTATCAAAATCTTCGTTATCATCATCATCTTCATCATCACCATCATCCATATCTTCATCATCTTCTTCAGAATCAACTCCTGCTTTACCTTTGCTCTTACCACCAACTTGAGCGTCTTCATCATCAGGTCCATAGCCAGACCCACTAGATTCCATATCTTCGGCCCCTGTTCCCTTTGATGGTGGACCCATACCACTACCTTCTTCACCTAGCATCATATCATCAGGATCTAATTTATCGGTATCACCATCATCAGATTCATCATCGATAAATAATTCCTCCTTCAATGGTTTTGAAGGTTTAAGAGTAGATGAAATATTTTTATTAGATTCTGCAAGCACCTAAAAAATAATAATATATTTTTGTTACTTTCTTAATTAATAATGATTATAAATCATTTTGAAAATAAATATGGTAAATGGGTTATGCATTATGACCCCGCCACCAGTCAAAATCAATTACTCACAATTTATTTCCCTACCAAGCAACTTTTATTGTTTGATACTACTGTTGCATATCACCAGGGTTATATAAATGTATAAAAGTATAGCAAAATCAAAATTTATCAAGATTGTTACCTTAACGATTTTTTTTTAATGATATTTTATATAATTTGACAAATAAAACTTTAAGGTATGGTTGTTAAGTTTTTCTTATTACATAGTAATATATGCGAAAAGCACATAAGTGATACACAAAGAAAATCTCCATTTATAATAAAAATTAGAATGAATCATTGAAACATGTCAATCAATGAAAACATTAAATATTATTTGGATAAATTAAGATAAGAAGAAAAGGTTATTTGTCTATGGTAGTGGTACGTGAAAATGTTGATACTGTTTAGGTGGTTTACGGATATAAAAAGGTTGAGAACTGTTGGTTTAATACATCATGAATTCATGAACTATAATATATTATATTATTTTATATCACATTTATTTTCTACTATTCATAATAACATAAGAGCTTTTCAGTTTTTATTAGCTAATAGCCATTTGAGTTAATTATAAAAGATATAGATATATGTAGGTACAGGGTATTTCGTGAGGATCTGAAGAACTATAAATATAGTATGTTTTAATTTATTTTTATGTTTTGTTAAAAAAGTTAAAAAATATATTTTTTTATTTATTTTCAAAAAAATTTAAGATAGCCATTTTGTAGAGTTCATTCTTCTGAAAATATTGATGTTTCAACAATTTAATTTAATTTATCCCGATTTTTAATATTTTTCTAGTTACGAAAAAAAAACTGCGAGTTATTTAGTATGATAGTGGTGTCATTGTATCAAACATGTAGCTTGCGTGCACGAACGGCCGGCAAACGCTTTTTCTCGAAACTAGAAAAAAATATTAAAAATCAGGAGATTAATGAAATTATTATGTTAAAACGTCATTATTTTCAGAAAAAGAACTCCAAAAAATGACTGAAAAATTATTTTAAATAATAAAATAAAAAATATTTTTTTAAACTTTTTTACCAAAACATTAATAAATAAATAAAAAATAAATTTAAATTGGATACATAAATTAAAACGAAATATTTGTAGTTCTTATTAAAAGCCCAGAATTATGATTTCTTCATTATATCAGGAGATATCGCAATAGGTAAATCTTCACAGGACACCCTATATAGGAGAATTTATGCATCCAAAACTAACATTATTTACTTATCACATTACAAGTGATTTCTACTTGATACATTTTATATTTTATTAAGTACATTTATTTGAATTCTAAGTACCTATAAATAATCTATAGAATTTTTTTTATTTTATTTATGTATTTTTTTAATTTACTTTTAGTAATATAACAATAAGCAATAAACTAACAGTCTATTTAATACAATTACAGTAATTATTAAAATTACATATACTTTAACTAAGCACATATTAAATTAGTGTTGGCCTAAGGGGATGGGGATGGAGGACATAGTGGCCATGCCCCCTAGACGTTTTGGTATCATAAGTCATAATGCATTGTTATGTACCTTAAGGGCATGAGCGGGTTAAAAGTAAAAAGTAAAATGTTATCAAGAAAAATACCCACCACTGTATTACATTTATAGAAATTCAAAAAAATCAAAAAGTATAACAAATCTACTTGTTATTATTAACACATTTATTTAAATATTGCAACAATCGAGAATTTAACACCAGTAAGGTAATGGTTAAGTTTCAAAATAATTTTTCTTAAAGTTTGGAATATAAAATAGAGTATTGTATCTATAATACAACTTTCAGCTTAATAAAAATATTTTTAAAAAAGAAACAAAAATTGAACTGTTAATTATGTAAATATTTCACAAATAAAAAGTCATATTAAACAATTGAGATTTATTTAAAAATCACAAATTATATTATCAAAGAGGTTGGCTTATTAAAATGATAATTAAAAAATAATAGAACTAATAAATGTAAATTTTTAAGAACTTTGATACAGTATAATATGTAGGTACATAAACACAGTAAAATATTCATAATAGGAAAGTACTCTTGCTAAAAATAAAGTAAATATAATGAATTTGTAGTTTAATATTTTAAATAAGTATAATTTGTTTTAAAGCTTTAACTAAACTAATCATATAATTGTACATTGATTAATTAAAGTTATTTCCAACAATTATAATAGGTACAGTATCTGTCTATTATCGGAAAAATTATGGAATTTAAGATCCAATTATTTTAAATGAATAATAATATGAATAACAAATATTGATAACAAAAAATATAAAATAAGTTACAAAGTTGGTAGGTATTTATCAAGAATTCAAAACAACTTTTATTTCACAAATACCAGAATACGTATTACATTAAATAATTTAACCAGTTAAGCCATTAATACACACAATTATTCTCTTTGTGACTGCTTACCTACTTAACTATAACAGTTTACAATACCAGACATAAGTACGTTTAATTACTTTATCAAGTTTCAGAAAAATGTGTAGGTAATATTACCAGATTACCTACTTTAGATAAATGTACATTCTACATATGAACGCAAAAGTTTGAAAACAAGAGATTTAACTATTAAATGTAAAGAATATGTTCTGCAACTATAATGACTTATGCTTCAACTATCAACAACAAATGTTATTTAATAAATTAATAAATGTCATTAGTAACATGTTTAAATACGTAACTAAATTGATAGATCAAAGATAGAACCTAGTTATTTCTTTTTGATAGTGGTACCTTTGATTAATTAACATATTTTTGCCAATAACAAATTATACGTAGGTATATAATTGAAATTATTGATGATTAGGTACATAAAAATGTATTCTACAAATAGGAAGAATATAACTTTTTATGAGGATAAAAGGTCAAACAGATGGTTATTGTATAATGAAAATAATGAGAAGCATAGTATGCATATTAATATTAATTGAAAATATTTATGTAATAGTATTGGATAGGACTACTGTAGACATATACGTGGGCACTTAAAATGAACCAGACATCAATTATTACTTATTCGATTAACGCTCAATCGTTGACCTTCGGCAACAGTAAATCGCCAAACATAACTAAACTGTACATACCTATACTATGACTACCTATACTAATAACTACTTATTTTTTAAGAAAGCAACAATGTCCTATGAGTAACAAGAACAACAAGATTGATGCAATAACATTCACCAGGAAGGTATTATTGTACACCTGCAGACAACGCAATCCAACAACAAACCCCAGTTTGGTAGGCATAATTATGGACTGTACATTAAACTGACAGTACTCTTCGAAGAGTGGCAACGAGAACGACAACCGACTGATATGAAAACCTACCAGGTCGGTCCACGACTGCTACCACTGGAACTATCCACGGACACGCCGGCAATAGGAACTTGTACTTACATTGTGCACGAGAAAAACGCAGACGACCGCCAGGCAAATGATTTTCGGTCCCATGGCGGCAGAGTACGGCGGCTGTGTCGATGGTAATCAGTGGCGGCAGTTCAGTGGTGATGGTTCTGTGCTGGTCGACAGCGGGCGTATATGACCGAGAACGGTTTCCCTACGGTACGACGGGAAACGACGGAAATGGTGATGAGGCAGCGGCAATGTTGATGCGCGCGGATCGCGTTGTTATTATCATGGACGCGACTGATGTTTGGCCGCACCGTGTGTGCACTGCACTGTGCGCGCGTACGGGGTGGTGTCGTTCCAATACGCGGGTGCATGCGACGACAAACGACTAAAACAAAGGAGCGCGGGTGTACCGGACACGACAAACGTACGAACGAACAAACAAACAAACAAATTCGACGACGACGACGACGGTGATGGTTCGCACAAGTATTTTGACGTTCAACGGAATCGGAATGTCAATCTTAATCAATGAACGGGGAGAGGTGGGTTGAGTGTGTTTTTTCTTCTTTTTTCTCTCTTTTTTTTTTTATACTCTATTCCCCGCCTACTCCCCACCCACCGGTAACGTCGCGACGTATAATGCACACGCTGCACGCGCGCGCACACGTTGCTCTCTCTCCGTCGCACACCCACACGCACCCACTCGGAGGCACGGTCGCTCACTCTATCCGACGCGGCCACGCCGGGGCTGTACGGCGGCACCAGCAGCAGCTGCGGCCCGCGGTCGGCAGTCGGCACCACCAGAAAGCCGTAATGACGATTTTTCCAGCACACCGTTCGCCGCTTACCGCTTAGCAGGCAGTTGTACACTCACGTTCGAGTCGTTCCGAGCACCGGTGAGCGGCAGCTGCAGTGGTCGTAGATGATAAAAGAATACTGCCCATACCACCATTGTTTCCAGTGGTCGGCAAACGCGCATCGACACTCGCCGCCACCACCACGCCCTTGGTAGTTTGCTATATTATTATGGAGTCACGTCTGCCGTTGCGAACCCCTGCAGGTGTTCGATGGAACAGTACAATATAATGTTAAACGCGACGACAGAGCGCATATAAATATATTAATAACAATAATATTAGAATATATTATAAATTTATAACGTCATACAGTACACATTGTGTGCGCGTAAACAGTAAACACACACGTGCGACCTTTTTCTCATTCCCCACCCTTCGTATCCACACACTCACAAACCGCATCGTTTACAATTAATTTTCGTTGCTCAATGCTACTCGTGGCAGTATTAAATTTTTATCAATTAATATTTTATTTTTGAAGCGAAATAATTCGGTCTAAATAATTGTGTAAGTACACTACGCGAATCTGATCAAAATATTATTCAATACTGCGTATATGGAGCAACTACACTACGGTGGTGTACTGGTGTTCTAAACTTTCAAGTTTCAGGCATATGACTTTAATGATAATATATAGTATAATATACCATATACACTAATTACACTATACAGCCATTTATGGACACATATTATAAACAATAGTACTAGAAAATTCCTAAACATCCGAACTGACCGAACTCAAATCTGATTTTTTTTTTTTTTAGTTTTCAGTACAATACTATAGTTACACAATTACAGACAATATTATTCAACAATTACATAATTTACTTAACTAAACACAAATATACAGATGTTTACAACAATACCTACCGTATACTGAATTTTATTCTGCAGTTTTTTAATTTTACTATATACCTATGTTCAAAGATAATATTAATATTGTTGCTTTGTGTTTTGAAATTGTTTATATTGGTTCGGTAATAAAATGCATTATAGTTCAATAGTATTAATTGTATTTCCAGCTATACTGACATTGACAAACTACTATTGTATATTTATATTTATATGTACCTATCGACTTGTGGATAATGTGGCACTGTGGCCGTGTTGACAATTTTTATTCCCTAGCACATAATTCAGATGGGAATATACTATAAACTAAATGATTAAGCGTACCTATTATAATCTGAATACCTACTCGAATAACGAAAAACTCAAGGTTGGGAAAGATCATAGAACTAAGGAAGGTCGTTTCAGACGGTTAAACGAAATACAAATGATTTAATAAAGTTTATTCAAAACAGTTGAGAATTCTCAAAATTATATAATCGTATTGTATATTATACAATATTATAAGCACAAACGACGCATGCAGCGTAATCTGTAAGCCACTGACATGTCGCATGACATCATGTATGCAGACGCCGTTAACGTCCTACCTTCTTAGATACTTTAAGCCTATGTTAACTGTTAAGTAATTAAGTTGTTAATTTCTATCCAGACTATTTGTGTTAGAGGTATATGGATGGTTTGTCACATAATAGTTTTAACTATGGAATTGTATGTATATATAATAAAAAAATTAAATTAGAACGGCCAAGAAATTATTTATTTATTTACATCCCAAAATAGATAACTTACAAATCAAATATATACATTATTACATTATAAAATACAAGTTTAAACAGATGTATACAAATTATGTATATTATTATTTATTATATTAATTAAATAAAAAATAGAAATTACAAGTCATTATTTGTAGGACGCATCATAATTCATAACAGATTGGTCGGTTACAGAAATCGTTTATGGTGCAGTGCTCACTGCTCAATGAAGAAACTAGAAAGAATAATGTATCAGGAATAGCAATAATGTGTTCTAAAACTAACATGATTAAGATGATGACCTAAGAATAAGATTACACAGAAACAACCACTCTATGTCTCTATAGCTAGTTCGCAATAACTCATCTATTTGCTTGGAATTGAAAATCTGGTATATTGAATAGGTAATGAACTAATATTAAATTAATTTTCAAACTTAATAGTATTTTCTTTCTATTAAAATGTAACTAAAATACTAAATAGTAAATAATGTTTTAAAAATCATTAAAAATTATTATAATCGATTTACGTCGGGGATGAAATATCCTAGAACTTAGAAGAATACAAAAATATCGAACACGCACATATTATATATATACAAAATCTACTCACAAAATTTGTCTTTTTAAAATATTCTATTCTCTTGCAATTTTATAATTTTATATTTGAGCATTGAGTTAATTTTATTTAAAAATATAGTTATATTATTTTGATTTTAAAATATTAGTGTTTATTTATAAAAGCATTTTTCTAAATTTTTAAATTTGGATATTTTTTCCTTGAATATTTTGACCTAGATTCCATATTAGTATATTATTATTTAATGCAAAGACGTGGCTACAAACCATACTATATTCTATATTATACTGGACGTGGATTTCGATCTAATATTTATTATTATAATAACAAATTTTAATAATTAAACAAAGTAAACACAACGCATGTAGGATAAAATGTTCATATATAAAACAGACAATAAATTGTTGAATTATACATTTAAAGTAATATCTTAACATCCTGCATTCCTGCGAGTTGGATTTATAAATTAAGGTACCTACAACGGCTACAACCTATCATAATATTTTGGTTCTATTATTTAGTCTGCAGCGAAATTGCACACTCGGTATTCGGTAATCGGCACACTTGATAATAAATAATTTATTTATTTATTATATTCATTTAATTTACTGACCGTGTTAGGTCATTTACTTATTAATAAAATAAAACCGTAAAATATACGTTTTTACATAATAATATTATGTTGTGAAGGGTGTGCACTGCAGGTTACACCAGGACGGTGCAAGTATCTTATACACATTAAATCTACGCCCTCGCGACCTTGTGTATCGTCGGATTCGTATTATTGACACGAATATGAATATGACTACGCCGCAGTGACCCTGTGTTCTTAAAATAGGTACCTACCCGGAAAACGAGTTTCCGATTTCTTGTACACGACACACGTGTGTCGACCATATAATCATATTATACGTGCCACATCGACAGTCATCTGCCGTAAACGACCACATTAAAATACATTAGTAGTTTAGTTGTTTAGTACAATATTAGTTATTGCTATTCGTTGCTTGCTGTACCACATGTCACATGATAAAATAGATGATTTTGATCTATTTTGTCGATTTGTCGTGCTTGTTCAGTTGCACAACACGACGTATGGTGATCGGACATCAAATGTTGAAATGTATACCGTATACGGCCCATCTAAAGTAATAATACGACCTAATATATTATATTTAGCTATGGTAATAAATTCAGTAGTACAACTAGATAATTAGCTTATTATTTCAACCAACATAGGTTGATATTGGATGGACAGGATGGTGCTCATATCAGTATAATTAAAGTGGAATGGAGTCAATGGAGACGGATTATTATAATTAAGTTCAATTTTGCATTCTCTGTAATTTCAATTCTATAAATCAGGGCAAACAGTTTAAATTTAAATAACAAGTTCAAATTAGACAAAAAAAGGAAAATAATATTAAGTACCTATTTAGGTAGCTAGTGTAGGTATTCAAACACTCCGATGAAACACTCTACAAATAACGTTTGTGAAGGCTAGAGCATAATGTTTATTGTTTATGTTTCAAATGTTTGCACATTAAATCGGATATAACCACCTAGCAATTTAGAAGCTATAAAATTCAAGTATTACGATGAATTGCAAAAGTAGCATTAAATGAAATAATATGAAAAAATATATGACGTAGGTACCTACCAAGTTAATTCTTTTGTTTAGATTTTTTTATATTTATTCTTATATTTTTGAACTAGACGTGTACTTTTGCATATATTAACTTTATTTTTAAAATTTTTATACGGAAAAATTAATAAATGCAGTAAATTGCAAGTATAAAGTAGTTATATGCCACCAAAACATGTGTTTGCTCCCAGTCAATAGGGTAGCAGAGCTACCTACTCTGTATGACTGTATACCCCATGTGACGAATCGATGAATGTTAAAAAATATTGCCCAAAATAACACAATATTAACAAACGATTTACTAACGAGCCATTACGCAGGTTAATGAGGAACGCCAATGCTGATCCCTCTTTTCTACTTTAAGTTCTCTCTGTATAATATTTTATATTTCTTCTTTGTTATAATATAACTACTAACTATCTTAAATGTAAATTAAAATGTAAACTGTACAATATGTCTTGTAAAAATGCCAAATGGGTCCATCCCGTATAATATAATAAAAAATATAAAATAAAAAAAAAATATTTTAAAACCACTTTATCAAACGATTCAAACGTACTATGATAAATTTTCAAACGAGTAACGAGTAACGACCAAACTCAAACTGCCCTTTTTAGTTTTGGATAATATTATTACCTATGTTGTATGTATTATATAGGTATATAACTGACGTTAATTGATGACTGATGTGTAAGTATATAGATTCTTTTCCTTAGTGTTTCAATGTTTCATCTATTATCCGCTATAAACCTGTAGGTGTCAGACGTGTGTATGTTTTGTTCAAAATGTCAATTGCAGACTCCAGGAGTTTGTAAAGTCTTATTAAAGATAGTATATAATATATAAGTTTATAAATTATAACTATGGTAAGTGCATCCAAATAAGGTTAGGTTTTTACTTTTTTCAAAACGTCATAATCAAGGCTATGAATTTAATGCACTTAAAAACTATTAAATATGCATGTATTTATGCACGAAAAATTGACAAAATATTTAAATATGTTCTAAAAATTCTTAAAATATGATCTTATTCTTCAAAAATATGCAAAAAAACTATTAAAATTTAACTTTTATTCTTATTTTTTATTAATTTCAGTTTAAATATTAGTAATATTACAAATTGGTATGCTTGCATGAGTATATGACTTATTGGGCTTGACTAGTCTTGATCCTCGTTGTATACAAAATCTATAAAAAATATATGCTTAAAATAGAATATTATGTTTCTACTTAAAATTATATATTTTATACCTTTAAAATAGTTATTGCATTCAACGATTTTTTTCATCTGTTATGTACTTGTTGAAATCAATAAATTAATTTAATCTTCAAGAGTGCAATACCTAGTCAATAATACACGTTTAATACCCGATTAAAAATAGAATAGCACGAAAAAAAAGCATTTTTGTAAAAAAATCGTTAAAACATGCATTTATAAGCCCTAAACCATGAAATATGCAAAATAAGATTTTGTATTTGAACTATAAATTAGTCGAAACAAAATTTGGCTGAATCCATTTTATTATACGGTATAGCAAAAATAACATGCAAATGCATAAAATTCACAGCCTTGGTCATAATATAATTGTACTTATTACCTTTACCTAGTACCTTTTGGCTTTTTTTCTTACTAAAAACAAGGAACAGATGGGAACTGTTTGTCACCCGGTCCTGTATCACTTACTCACCAACTTATAAAAACGTTATACATATAGATGGGGCCATGGGGGCCTCAACCAACCTGAATAGCTGGCTTTCAGCCCACAGAATTAACCATAATTAATCTACCCGTCTTCCTCTTGTCTGCCTGACGCGCTCTGCAACCTCCTTCTGCCCGAATATCGTCTCCACCATCGGCACCATTCTGCCGAACGCCAGCCTCAATCTTTCCGCAGGCGCCTTGATCCGTCGTCTCCTTGACATAATATGGTACCTACTGGCTACTACCTAATACCTACCTATATTGAGTACATTGACTAGCTATAATTTATAATAAATTTATATTTATCGTTTTATTTAGGCTGTGAATTTTTTATTTTCTAGTCAAGATGTTAGGAATAGGAACTATAGTTTAAAGCAGTGTTTCTCAACCTTTGTATTATGGCGGCGAGTTTACACTGTAGGTTCGTAAATCATGTCAAAAATGTTTGTATATTTGTGACACATTTCAACTCTGCCACGAGCCCTCGACACACTAGTCTAAAGGTATGTAGGATAATTGATGTCAATAAGATAAGAAATACTTTTATGAATATTTTAATACAATTGTGGATAATAATTGTTCTAAAATCTAAAGACTTTTGAACTATATGTTGAATTATCCCAACATTCCCAACTAATATTTTTCAAGCTGTTTGAAAAATTTTAAATTGGTTATGATTGTTTTATATAAAAAAATGTATTGACAACCAATTATAAGATCCAAAATAAAATAAAATGCTATTTAGTTATCTATTAACCTTTGTTATATAGAAATTACAAAACTAAATATACTTACACAACTATTTCCTATCAATAAAATAGTGTGATTGAAAAATCAGAATTTTGATTTTTTATTAAATTTATCATTTGACACATTTCTGGAGGAAAATTTCTGATAGAGAATCTATTCCCTTAGACGCACCACTGATTCTTTGTTGTGTCAAGGACATGTTCGGTTACTAGATATAGCCAGAGTATAATTTGCGTAATATAAACTCGTGACAAAACGCTAACTGACTCAAGTACCTATTCAACAAAGAATAAAGCAAAAAAGGGTAGATACCTACATGTTCTATTAAAAGCTAGTGCTATTGTTTGCATAAGTAAACATATGAATAAATTTAATTTTTAGTTACCCCCGTTGGCCGTCATTAATCATTATTATATATGAATGATTATGACTTATGAGCAATATGAGCTGTAAGATTTAATGTTTATTTTATTTATGGCTTTAATACTAATTTAGTATACAACTGTTTAGTTATCCCTGTAGTTTTCAAAACATTCCATTTAACTATTTCTATTTATTACATCACGACATTATATTGTAATGCCATTTTCCATACTAATGAACAGACAAGGTCTATACTGGTTAGTGGCTATACTATATACTAATATCCTACACACAGTGGCGTCGCTAAACTCTTTATAGGGGGGGGAGCAACTCCATACATTATATATATATATATATATATATTTAAACACACAAATTACTAGGTAACTTACCAATTTGCTATGATATAAAATAATAAAATATAAATTACAAAAATTTGAAGAAATTTCATGGGAGGGGTGACTGCACCCTTTGCCCTCCCCCCTGAAGTCACCCCTGACTTCATAATATACACAAACATGCAATATTATATTTTCCATATACATTTTTGTATTATTAATATTAATAACAGACCACCTCAAATAGATAACTAAAAAATTAAAATTAAATTTTTTGAACAATAAAATATACTATTTATCATTTTTTCAAACTCCTCCGTGGCTGATCAAAATAAATATAAATACAAAACTTTCTGTAAGTGGAGTTTTAAGTGAGTTATGGTTATGTAAAATATTAAAACTTTAAAAATGCTAATGACTCGATTTACAATTAAAATATCAATAATAGCCACAGATGCCCGATGCCCTAGATAATACTATTACCTTTAAGTTTGATAATAGGTAAATTCATTATAATATTAAAGCTAACAGCATAAAATTGATCCCACTGAACGCAAATATTCTGTTTTATGTTCATAAGACTATACCGTCACAGGTGGGTAAGATGTTTTCTTAAAAATAAACTTGAAAAGTATGTATAACATATTCACTGAGCACTCAGCACTGCCAAAGTATACAAAATAATTTCCATATCAACAACATAACAAGCAATATAATAAAGTTCAATACTTAAAAGCACAAAACAAGAATGTCCACTTTATCTGGGAAACCGGTACATTCTTATATTAACAAATCTGGTAACGATTTAGTTAATCAATACACTAAAAATACACTAATACAGTAGTATTTATCTAATATTCCCAAATTAAAATACAATGAGACATAAAACAAAATTACAAATGCTCTACTGTATCTTTTTCATTAAAAAAATCAACCTCATATTTTAATTATTCTATAAATTAACTTAATTTATATTTAAATCATAACAACACCATCAAAGACTTAGGAGTGATAATATTTGATTCAAAATTGACATTTAATAAGCATGTAGATTGTATTTACGGACTAAGATATCTTAGTCCGACAGTCCGTGATTGTATTCGAAATAAATTATTTATGAAATTAGGTCTTTTAAAATGTATGTGCATAGATTTTTATGATAATGTGGCATTAACAACTTTAAATTCCTCATACATTTTATTTATTTACTTATTATTTTTATTTACTAATCTCATTTTACTTTACTTAATATCATTTAAAAAAATAACATGATTAACATGTACATTTGTATTATTCTACAATCACTATACTTTACAGAATATTTGCAATTGGAATTTATTTTATTAATAAAGAATTATTATTATTACTAAGAAAAAAAATATTATCTACACAAATTTTATAAAATCAGTGGTCAAACCAAAATACAAAATATAAATCCCTGGCAATAGTTTAAAACATCTAAAGATAGATTCATGATAAATCAACTAAGAGCCGACAATAACCAAACCATAATACATAATACAGACATCTCATACAAAACAAACTACTTAATACTTATATAATGCACTTTATGATGAGTGGTACTGATGGTAAAACATAAAATTATGGAATGCAATTCCAATGAACAAGGTAGAAAATAGAATAATGTACTGGAGAACCAAAAAATGTCATTTCATTTTTCTAGAATACCAAAATAGAGAAATAAATAGTTATAAGTTTCTTTTTTATTATTATACTAAAATTGTTTGTATAATTAAATAAAATGTCATAAGAAAAGCTATATAATAAGCCGTTGAATCTTATAAGTATTAATTAATTAAACAAATAAAGTATGGTTTTTTGAAACATCATAAACACATTCAATAAAATAAGAAAGAATATCCATAGAAAAATATTTTTTGGAGAATATAAGTCACACAATCAATATACACATCAATAATTTTTTTGAAATCCACGATTTGATTTATTATAATTGAACATTAATGTTATACAATAAATTAAGTTCTTACAGAAAAAAAAAACAAATATAAAAACAAAAACCCTTAATATTACAAAAAAATTTAATTTATCTTTATGATGTTATCAAGATTTATGATTTAATTAACCATTAAAACATTAAGTGATTATATTTTTGTATTGATTCATTTCCATGCTTGTTTTAATGCTTTTTGTGAAGCAAGGTTTTTTGTCACATACGCACTTACTAAAAGAATTGTGGTAACAATAATTATTACTAAATAATCAAAATCTTCTTTCAGTACATCAAACGTTTTTGAAGGTGCAACTCTTGTATAAAAGAGATCTAAAAAATAAATTGTAAATATTAAAACAATATGCATAAATTATCTAAAAACAATAACAATATAATTACCTAATCCATAAACAAAAACTAAGCATGTAGACTCTAGACTGCTAGGTGTAGTGTAAATGCCATCAACTCTCATAAGACTTTTGTTATAATTGATCATAGATTCAGATGGCATTGGAAGTTCGGGGATATATGGTATTGCTCCTTCTTCTTTAGGTTCACCTAATGGTCTACGAGGGTCTAAAAATGCCCACGGAACTTCTAATAAATGACCAGTAGTAGTAGCCACTGAAAATGTAATTATTGTTATTGATTACAGTATAGGCTAAAGCTAAACTATAGATACTAAAATCTATATTTAATAGCAAAAATGAAAGCAATATTATAACTCACTTAATATATGTTTGCTTGTAATTCCTTTCTCAGTGATGGTTGGTTTCATGGATTGTAAAAATCCAGGAAGTATGTAAGCTTGCTTTTCTACAATTGGAGGGATTAAACTACCTCCGACAGAAGAAAAATCTAAAATATACACATAATATTGAATATAACAGTTTAACAAACTATAGTTTAATTATAAAATCAAAAAGTATTTTATGAATGATACCTGTAGAATTTGAAAGTTGATTTCCATCATAAAGCTCATAAGATGCTATTTCAGTTCGTCTAGTTTTGTCATTGTAATAAGAACATAACAACCAGTTTTCAGAATGAACTAAATGTATAGGATGAGAAGCTCGTTTATGAACAACTGAGTAAATAATTATACCACTGACTGCATCCAACAAATGCAACGTTAAAACACCTAAAAGCAACTAAGTTAAAGACAATATACATTTTACAAATTTAACGGTACTTTCCTGTTATAAGAGACTATGGCTATTATCGCGACTACTTTTGTTATATAAAACTACCGCAGTTGTTTGTGAAACATCACAATCCTGTTATTTAACACGTTGACTGCCACATGGCCGCCGGCGGTCATCTGTAATTCTCAAATTTTATGCATTTTGTGACCGCCGGCGCCCATAGTTCATCATTACTACTACGCCATATGACCGCCGGCGACCATAAATGCATTTGGTTTTATATTATTAACTTTTCTATGGCGCTACAATAATGCACTAAAATAAGGACCGTGGTGTAGCGGGAATTATTAAAATTTTTTTTTGATATAATACGTTTTTTTTCAATTTTTTTTCTATTTTTTCAAATATTTGGGTATACAAATTTAGAATACATTGAAAAATATTCTTGGCGTAAAACAAATACTAATTGAATGACTGCCGGCAGCCATGTGGCAGTCAACGTGTTAAGACTACCTTATTTTTATTTAATATTTATATATGTATAATACACCCGCATATTTAATTCTTTGATATTTTTTTAATCAGTAGGTATTGTTGGAATGGCTATTTTCAAATTAACTGTTACTGAATAAACTGTTATTCCCTATTTAATATTTAATAATATTGCATTTAAGTGAGTAGACATAGTACGATCAGGAACCTGGACCAAAAAACATTCCTTAGATTCCCGATATAGTCCTCCAAAAATCCATTGTTGAGGAAGTGTTCTGCCTGCATTATTTTTGCGCTTGGAAAATAAGCTTTCGTCTATTTCAACAATTTTACCGCGTCCTCCAATATTTCCTTGGTTTCTGGCCTTAATACTAAGAACACAAACTTCCCGCAAATAGTCATTCCAGTTTATTACAGTATTTTTGTTTATTTTAAAATTTCATTTGTACCATTTTATAGAAGTTGACTCTTCAGTCCAAGCAAAAATAAATCAAATAACAGTAACAAATAGAAGACGACTATGTCCAAACCAAGTGTTATTTCGGAAACTTACATTTTTTTGGCAACTTTTAATGTTACACTTCCAAAATATCAGTTTTCCAAAGTATAATTTTGCGCCATGACCATTTTTAAAGGTTTTTTGGGTGTGTGAAATTCCATGTTCCTGAAGAAGCTTTATTGCTTCCTCTACACTTTGAGGTAAAGACCACATATTCATATTAAAATTAATTAAACGGCAAACACAAACCTAACCACAACTTTCACTAGACTAAACTAATGCAAAATGACTGCAAAACAGTCTACTTTCAGTCACCCGAGAAAAATCAGATTACAAAAATTAATAATATAGGTATAAATATAATATATATATACAAGGTGATTTTTTAGCATACTCACAAACGGATTAGTGGACAAACATTTTGCGGGGTAACCCCGTAACACTCCACTCCGCTTATCTGAACTTTAAATACGTATAACTCATAAACTACTCGCACAAAATTCAATTTTTATGTATCAAAATACTCGAAAAATATTCTGCTTTGGAATAAGAAATTAAAACTAGGTTGTCATTCAAAAAAATAAAAACTTAAAAAACTATAAGGATAAAAAAATATAATTTTTTAATAAAAACGTTGTTTTTTAACAACTTGAAACTGTGTAAAAATCAGAATTTGAATATATGCATAATTTAAGAATAAAAATGGGGTAAGCATGCTTAAAAAATCACCTTGTATACTGGGCGATTAAAAATTTAAGCTACAGCCATTATATAGTGTCTATTAAAAAATAAGAGGTTCAATTTAAATTTCTAAAGTTAACCCCTCAAAACCCCTATAAAATATTTAAAAAAATTATAAAATGTACAAATCATTTTAGATGTTTCTAAATCAAAAAACTTTTGTATCATAAATTGTTCACTATTTTGAATATCGATGTGTTAAAATGGCTGTAACATACATTTGGAATCACCCTGTATATATATAATAATAATATAATAGATAATATAACAATTGTGAATTGCTACACTAGAATGCAGCGCGTGGATATCGTTCAACTAATTGTGGTAGTCGCAATAACGGAGGTAGTCTTGGGTGGTAGTCTCAAAAATAGCCGTAGTCTCGTATAACAGGAAAGTACTAATTTAACATACTTTTGTGTGTTGTATCAGGAGCCAATGTCAAAATAGCCACCATGTTGGGATTAATATATTTGTATAAAACACTTCTATCACTCAAAACTCTACCCTGAGAATGTACATGTTCCATAGCATCTCGTGAGCCAATCGCTATAATTTGAGTAGGTTTGTTAAATTGTGTTTTCCAAACTTCTTTAGCAGAAAATTCCTAAAAATAAATGTATACAAATAATTTTAATTTTCTAAAAGTATTACTAAAATATCTAACCTTTCCTGAAATTGGTACATCAACAGTAAATCCTTGCAATAAGCCATTTGTAGGATTAGCAATATATATGTAAATAGGAGGGGGTTTTGAAGATAATGGTATATCAGCAGGATAAAGATGTGGAGAATTGGAGCTGTCAAACAATATAAGAGTACGGACAGATTCAATATTCAAAACTGGAAGAGGAACAGCTTGTATAACTTTATATGGAAGTAGTGTAACACCATCTAAATTAATCAAAAATAAGTAATAACAATTAATATAATTATAATTTTAGTGAAAACCGAATGGGATATTTAAATTACATACTTTTGGATTCACCATTAATGGGGTTAAATGTAAACAAAACAGTATTCTCCGAGTCCTAAAATAATAACAAAATTTAAAATTATTTTATGTATAATAAGAATATAATAACAAACGATTACTTCGTTTTTCAACAATAATGTACACATTGGTGAATATGATAAATGCTTTGAATTTCTTTGTAAATGCATAGGAGCTGATGGCAATCCATTAACCTTGTTTTCATAAAATGTTCCAACGCCACACAACAGGACAGACCAAAGTATTTCACCATTTAAATTATCAATACCAAATATCTAATGCATTAGAAAAAAAATAATCGTTCAGTAATTATAATTTATAATTATATACTTAACTATTTCATAGTTTAATTACCTTTCCTGCACTAGTAACAGCCACAATAATTTTATGTAAGCCAAACTGATCCCGGACTAGATTACTTTTGGTTCCAGTTGTTTCAGATGGCGATTCTATGATTCCAAGAACAGTTTCAAATAGAGTGCGTAATTGTTGTAACTGACTGAACAAGCGACGAACAAACATACTGAAAGCGCCAGCTACATAAAAATATATAATAATTAACATTTTTTTCCCCAAAAAATAAATGTATTTATACAAAAAAATATAAAAAAAATATCAAAAACTAAAAGAAAAAAAAACAATTATATTTGAACACAAAAATTCAAACTTTTACAACACTACAAATAAACCTTTATATCACTCATCATCACTCACTTGATACACTGTGATCCAAAAATGCTTGAGCACAAACATTTATAAATATTTAAACATAACTTGTATATTAATTTTCATCATGACTTTGTATTATATAAAGAGTATAAAATACTTACATTCTTTGTTTCCAAATTCCTTTTCAATTGCTGCTTCAATATCAGAAACTGGTAAATCCACCAGCTCTACATTTATAATATTAGTCAAAGATTCTTCTCTATGCCATTTTATTGAACCTAATTAATGCAAATGTTTTGTATTATTATATATTTTGTTTAAATTATTTTATAATTAAATAAAATGTATTTTAGATTCTGACGAAGCGATGAATGTATTAGTTTTACAATTATGTGTGGTTCTTTTTATATCTGTAAACACAATTAACAGTCCATAAAATGTTACACTTTCACTTTGAGGATGGTTTTGAATAGCAAATTGGATCTAGTTTATACTTTAAAGAAGTCAAAATTAAAAATTTCTAGTACTTTTTTTATAATATGGAAAATCAATCAAAAATTAAGGAAAAACGGTTATTTTTACACAAATCTAATATTATTATTAATAATTGTTTTGTAACCATGCTTCATGGTTACCAAAATGTAGACAATATTTGCTCAGAATGATTTTTATTCATTTACAATAGGTTATTATTGAACTTAAATTTAACAAAATCCATTATAGTGATTAACCTAATAATCTGCTAAACTTGATATCTAATACACAAGGCAAAACAGAGTAGTACCCACTTATTCATTGGTAATTAATTTCATCAATGTTTAAGTCAGAAATTTATGTCTACATAGTTTAAATTAAGACATATGTAGAATATAATAAAAACCTCTCCTCCATATTTTATTTATTGTGATAACAATATTAAAATTAAGATATAATTACCTATTATAACATAACAATTATAAAGAATAATAAGTTGTATTTCTTTAGACTTTTAAGAAAGTTATAAATATTGTTGTATTTAATTCTTTTCGATTTTTAGTTATTTGTAAACTTTCTTAAAAATAAAAATGTTAATTACAGATGGTGTAATTATTCTTTATAATACCTCTTATTTCAACAGTTATCATTATGAATGAAATATGGGGGTTTTAATTAAATTATACATAAAAAGATGAAAAAAATATTTATAAATGTACCTTAAAAATAAATATAATTTAGTAGATAATAGGGTTGGAATAGCTCATACAAACAAACCAGGAAATAAATTTTAACCGGCTCCTCTCATTATTAACATTTTACAATCCCCAAATAGCAGCCTACTACAGCCCCCATAAGCTCATTTTCATTGCGGCCTACCGGGAGATATGCTGGTATCCCAGTCCCACAAGCAGATAACCAGTCTAGAAAATTATTAGCCAATAATTTATTTTTGGTTAAAATTAAACTGATTTTATTTTTTTTTTCAACCTGCAAAAAATTGAAAAAAAATGGTAAATATACAACAGTCTTGTTTTCAAGACAAAGAAGAATTTAATTTTAACTAAAAAAATTAACTATTGTCTTTAGTGTCCTTGACCAACTCATTATTATTTACTTATATTTATCAAAGTTAACATAAAAATTAATACCTGGTTTTAGATTAGTAGTTTGATAAATTATAATATATAAATGTACATGAAACATAATTATGTTATAGGTATTACATAATAATTATAAGACTATTGAATTACCTGGCATTTTAAGAAGCATCAATGATTGATCTTGTGTTGAAACTAAAGCAACACAGTTAACAGTATTTGCTTTACTACGACCACAAAATGCAGAAGATATTCTTGGATTAGAAATTTTTAAAGTACTCTTAGACTCTTTTGATGACAAACTTTCAATAACAGTAGAATCCTCCAATATTGATCCTTCTGTTATAATGGTATCCTAAAAAAATATTAACAATAGTATTACATTTTTTTTTTAAATATATTTGACTATTATGTACAAAGAAACTTAGAAATAAATATTTAACTTCACATGTATTTTAAACTTCTATTAATTACACAATAATTAATAAATATAAAACTTAAAATAATAAAACAAAATAGTTATATTGTGATTAGTCTTTAAAACTAATATTGGAACAGGTTGTAAAATATAATCCTTATTTTTTAACACATTGTGATAATTTCAGTCCAGCACTAATCAGACACTGATAAAAATAACACAACAAATACATTCTTTTGTCATCTTATTTAGGTAAAAGTATAATTAATATAAATAAATAAAATTATTATTAATCAATTTATATTGAATACTAAAAAATATACATAACTTGGTTGTTAATTATATAAATATATAATGTTATATATCTATAACAAATTCTATAATTTAAGTAGTACATACTTGCATAGGTGAAGAAATTTGTAATAAAATATGTCTGTCAGCCATATATGTATATATAAATGATGATGATCTTTTTGTTAAAGATCGTATTTGAATTGTATTCTCTTTGATATAAATTAATTTTTCTACATTTTTGTTTATAATAATAAATGCAGGTATTGGGCTTCCAGGGATAGCCTCAATTTTATCTCCGATTATATCAAGACTTAGACGATCATTATTAGATTTTATTAATGATCCAATATTTAATTTTCCAGCTACATCAAGACAAGCTAGACTCCCAGAGGATAATGCACATCTAAAAATATTTAAAATATAATTGTAAATATAAAACACATACACATAAATATATTACAGTACCGATCAGAACCACTAAACCAATGTGCTGGGAAAGTATAAGTAGCTTTTCCTTTAACACCTGTTTCTAAATGGTATGTATCAACAGCTATTAAATTGTTTGATGAATACACATTATGGAGAAGTCCGTTAAAAACAAACAAATACAGGACATTACTAGTCTCTGTACTCCATTCAAAATGTAAATATCCATCTTTGACATCCCATCCTCTCACTTTGACTATATCAACTCCGCTAACTGTAATGATTTTAGATTTGGTTGGATGTATTAGTTCAACACTACCTTCGGGGCCTTTTTCCAAAATTTGTCTCCAAATAATATCACCTAAATGCAATTAACCATATTGAGAAACATAATATACAAGTAATTTATTTATTACTTACCAGTGTCTATAGCTAATGAAGCAACAACATTTTTCTTAGTTGCAACATATAACCTTTTTGTTGTTACGTCAACATCAATTGATGAAAATTTAACTTCGCCAACATAATTTTGTTTCCTGAAGATCATAATAGTGATTTTGTTTAATTATATTAAGAAGCATTAAATAATAGAAAACTATTCAATAGTTTAAGAAGAATATTGATTGAGTATATTAATAGCTAGTATTCGTTTTATAATTTGATTTGATTAGTTTATGATTGTTGTTTGGTATGTTGAACTGGTAGAAAAAATAAATTTGGCACTTCGAACGATAAATTTAATGTTTGATAAAAACTCAATTTTTGAAGAGAATTTTAATACTGTGGTTTTTGTAGTTACATAAAAATGTATTAGTATAAACTAGTGTAAAATAAACAAGCACTGGTAAAACGAACTACATATGCATTCTTGTGTGCTTTTATCACACTGGTTTGGGCATATGAATTTGTATAGCAGTACACTATGGATAGTACTTACCAGTCAAATTTTCCAGCTTGGTCTTCGTACAACCCGTTGACAGTAAATACAAATAAAAATAATAAGACAATAAATATAAGTTTGGAAACCATGTTTTTTATTTAAAGCTTAAATTATATTATACATATTCTGATATACATAAAAAAACACACTACACAATTAATATTGTATAAACATTAGTAGTCAGAAGATTATAAATTAAAATTATTTAAATATTTTATAATAAATGATGATTATTGATTCTAGTCATTCGGTAGTAACTATAGTTAGTAATCTTCAATATTTTTTATGGCAACCGGAATACAGATTACAGACTATCGTTTATATTACAGTAAGACATAGACCACGGTCTTAGATTATACATAGACCGACCTACCCATAAAACAGTGTTCATATCAGTTTCCAGATAACTACTATCACGGATAAAAATCTTATTTTTATGTATGATGCACCGCCAAAAATATTTTATTTGAATTTTAGTAAGTACACAAAATTCTTTTCTTCGGTGGTTTTCGTGTGCTGTGCTCATGAAATACGTAAAATTAAATTAGTTGAATTTAATTTATTAAAATAAATTTTTATTATTACAAAGATAATATAATATTATTTTCAAGATTTACTCACGTTCCTTTTCTATTCATGGTTTTTTTTTTTCAGCAATCAATTTCTATTTAACTATTTTAACTCTAGTTCTTTTCTCATAATGCCATTATAATTACTTACCATAATTTATTAATTATTTCTTATTTGTAAATTGTAATAAAAACTATTCAATTAAAATTCCGTCTTTAATTTGTTATTTTCTTTAATCAATTATTTTAGATTCTGGACGAATATTTTAACAAATGTTAAAAATGAATTATGTATGAGTGTTTTAACAATATAGGTAACTAACTTTATTTCATATTTTTTTTTTCTGTGCACTAGATACGCTTTTTAATTAAAATTGTAAAATGTATTTTTAAATATCGTGGAAATGTAGTCTGGGTTTTATCATATTTGATCTGGTTTAATAAATATATTAGTAATTTTGTTAATAATCAACGGTTAAAATAATAACTGTTATATGCTAACTAGTAACTGCTTAAGCTTAATCCTTACAGCGAGAACTCAGATTCAGGTTATCTACTTAAGTCATGTCATTATAATTTATTGAGCATTTATTAGACAGATATTTGTTTTGCTGTCGAACCTAACATTTACCATAAACCATAATTGTAAATTGTAACTTTTTTAACAGTTGATCACTATTTATCTTATTACCCAGATACTTATTAAATAGTTAAAAACAATTTTAAGTTTTTCGACACTTGTTAAAAATTAAAAATATTATTAATTATTACAATAATTTATCTACTAATAACAACAGAAAATATGTATGTATTTTAATAAACATTTTAATAGATACCGAATTCAAATAATCAAATAGTTTCATACATTATTACCACTGCAAAATTGGATCATTTAATATTTTTCTTCAAAATATCAGCTAAATCTTCCATATTTAAATTCTATACAAAAAACGTTATGGTTTGTTACATTAATATTACATAAATAATTTAAAACTATATTCTTTAATTAATAAGGTTAGGTAGGCTTAGTTGTATCTTTGTAATATATCTCGGGTTATTACACAATTCACCAGTAAATCTTTAATTTTTCGTAGATTTTCATAACTGTTATTTTAAAATTAAATACAATTTTTTAAGTTAATACAATATTGAAAATTCATCTAGCTGCATAATTCGACTGTCTGCAGGAACATTTTTAAATTTTATTTTACTGGTGTATTCTTATTTTATCACTGTATATTTCATAAACAGGAGGTAATCCCACAAAATTATGATTATAATTTATTATAGTAGAGTACTCGAAAAATATCCGTTCGAATCCGTTCGGTAGTTTACAAAATTATCCCAAACATAAAAAGGCACTTAATTTTATATATACATAAAGATAATTAATAATTATAATTTTATAGCATTTATATAGTCAATACTTATTATTTATAATTAAATATATTTTTAATAAATTATTTAAATAAATACCTTTTCAGCAATTTTCAATTCATCCCAACTAATATCTTGAACTAATGAAGAGCAGAAACTTTCATAACAAGTACTTTTTAAAAGTTGCATGAGCTTTTTTGACAGAAACCTTTAACATTTTTTGAATATTTATAATTATAAACATAAGTTATAATTGAAGTTTGAAGATTGAGTATTAAGCAAACAAATATTTTTTTATTAGGTATTTTCATTATGCGGTATTATATAATTATAATTGCCGTGGGTTTTAACCATGATTGCGCGTAGTTATTTATTATGTAAATAGGTAGGTATTTGACATTATATAGTATTAATTTTTAATGTCTGTTAGCTAACTATCGTTTGATTTTTTCAAATAGATAATATTAAGCTATGCATTTTTGATACTTTTTCGGGTTTTAGCTACTATATTCTGTCTCAAATGAGATAAACCTCTGATGGCAACGCGCGGTAACAACGGGTGTGTCTAACGACTAACACTAACACGCTGTTTAGCTTGTATCTTGTCAATATTAACACGGCAAACATGTAGTGAATTCACTATACGGTATAGGAATGAGTGCTCTAAGACTATAACAGTTTCATCAAATGTGTCCTCTACTCAAAGAACCATATGGCCAACTTCAAAGGATTCCCAGTATTTAAGTCAGCTTTTAAAATATTCATTCCAATGGTTCCAAAGCCAGCCATGGTCCTTGATTGATTCTTGTAACAAATCCAGAACCAAATCGTATGCAGAAGCTACTATAACAACCAATTAACACATTTCTTACACAAAATATATTTATGTTCTCTGATACTTTTTCACATTTCATTTCTTAATTCATTAATTGCAATATTTCTAATTGTCCTTCTTCTTTAAATTCTAAATATACTTATAGCTAAAAGCATTATTTTTCCTTGATTATTTTCGTCCAGTATAAAAGGTAGATATTGTATACTTATTTGATATTTTGGTAGTCGATTTATAGTTTTTAGTTTATTGTATAAACTGTTACTGTAAACAGGGACGGATCCAGACCAAGATAACAAGGGGGGGGGGAAGATTTTTAAAGGGCACACATTAATTTTGATAAAGTATTTATTTAGGTACATACATATGTTATTTTTCCACAGTCTCGTACAGAACAAAATAAATATTTTTTAAAGTAATTGTAATAAAAAAATATATTACTATTATTTTGTTATGCCCTTGAAGTATAATTACGTAAAAAGCTAAAATCAGGAACTTCTAACTATTTTTTTTGAGAGAGAACGGGGGAGGCGAATGCCCCCCCCTGCATCCGTCACTGACTGTAAACCACGGGTGGTCAAAATGAATACGATTGCAAGCCACATAGATAAATACAATGATACCAGGAACCAAAATATTATTTATAAATACATTTTATATAATGTAATACATCATACATGTATACCAAAAAAATAAAATCCATAATAATAATAAGTAAACTTTGATTTTATAAATAAAAAAGGCGCGAGCCTTATATGAGTAAATGACTATGACGAAATCCCCAAGTTGGCCACCCCAGCTATATACTATAATTGTGAATTGTGAATTGTGATCACTGAAAAAAATCAGGTATTCTTAAAATTTATAATATTGTATATATATTTAGTATATAGTCTATATTCTATAACTAAAAAGTACCGAATTTTTGCATTGTAATAGTTTAAATTTTCGCTTTATAAATAATAAATAAATAGTATTATAATTCTAATTTTTAACTCCGGAAATCAGAAATGTTTACAAAGAAGGTAATATTACCTGATTTCTGCATTTGCATCTTCTATTGTAGCTACACAATTTTTAAGAATTAATTGTCTAGCTTTTTTTAGTCCGGTTATTCCACTTAATATTTTAATTGGATCTGCAATTACAGTAACACAATGCATCAGTCGCAACTGTGCTATTTTAACAGCCGGATTTTTGTGTTGACTACAGTTAGCTATTGAACTTATGGAATATAATGGTGGGATACTGATCACCATTTTATCAAGTGCCCAATTCGCATCAATACGGATGTTTTGATTTTTATCCGCTGTACGGTTCATAAGTCCAGTAACAATGCTATCAAATAACTAAGTACATAATCGTAACACATTTAATAGTATTCAATTTTAATTAAGTTATTATATTAAAGTAGTCAAGCTCAAGGCCGTAACCGGACCCCTGGACCCCCCTGAAAATTTTGAAAGTAGAAACATTTTAGTGGTGAATATAGTTTATTGACTATAAATTTTCAATATCTATATGTATTTAAAAAAAATGTCGGGACTCGCTAAAAAAATGTTCAATTACGGCTTTGAAAGTAATTTAGTTAAAAACTGAATAGGTATAATAGGTGTAATAAGTTTACTGGTCGATCTGTACACCGCATTGTCCTAAAAAGTTCGCCAGCTGACTGACACGCTAATCGGACATATAAAATTCGTTGACTGTTAAGAAATTGGACAATTTTTTGGTTAATCAAGTTTATATGTGGTTTTAATAATTTCTGGTGATTTCGTGCTACCTGCACCGCATCAGAAATTGCTCTAATGTGTTCTTCTCTAAAATTATTGATTTAAATACGTTTTAATTATGAAAGTTTGCAAAGTAATTTTTAAAATATTACGAATTAGTATTTTTCAAACGAGTTTGTACTGATTTGATAACTTCTTTTGGATTATCAAGTGGTGATTTTTCTGGCAATAAGTCTGTTACACAACCAATAATAGTATCCATTTCTGTTAATAATTTCCTAAAAATAGACTGGTATTTTTATTCATGCTTAAATGTATTTAAAATATACATGTTTTATACAAGTTATTGAAATCAGATGCCATTTTTGTATTTGTTTGGTTTCCGACGTGTATAAATGCCTTAGATTCCTAAACAACAATTATATATTAAATTTTTTTACTGTAAAAAAAATGAAATTCTTAATTTTAAAGTTTAAAAGTTTTAAAAAACACATTAAATTAATTTTAAAAATATGAACTATAGTCTATAATTTATTTTTCAATAAATAATAATAAATAATATTTTAAACTGTAACAATGTACATTCTGAACTTATGGACTTAAAATATTTAAAATTAAAAAGTCTAAGTTATGACTACCATAAGCTCTAAGATCTGAGAAGAAGGCTCAGCATACTCAAGTATTTCTAATGCTTCTTAAAAAGTGGCCCAATATCTTCGATTATGATTATACTAATACTAATGCACTATAGTCCCTATTCCGAACAATAGACATGTGACATGTCTTATATAAATCGTATTGTGTAAAATATTATATAATTGTATACCTACTACAAACGTATAGTTTTCATGATGTTCATTTTGATTCAGAATTGGATCTAAATAACAAATTTCTAAATATTATTATTAGGTTGGTTTTTACATAGTTTAAAAAAAATGTTGATTTAAATACTTGATAATAGTTAATTGACTATAATAAGTCTTCACCGTAAATTAATTACAATGCTGGTAAATATTAAAATTATAAAAAAAGTTTTACACGTTTTACTATTATACATGAAGGTAGTTTACTAGAATAAGTATAGTTGACGTAATATTAAATATTACAATGACACAATTCACCTCTATTGGTCATATTTCCATAATTATTATATGGTCAATACTCAATATAGTCAATAGGTAGGTACCAATGTACCATAGTATATTAGTATAATGATTGATTACTATTATTATTTATTACTATTTTTTTATTACACTACATGGTGTTAAATTTCTTAGTTACTTGTAAATTCTATATCTCCATATAATATACAAGGGTAGGTAAATCTATATACTATAATATATTAAATATTGTATCATATTATGATATATGCTACTTAAGTAGGTACCTACTTGTAACAGATGTAACTAATAGTAACTAAAATAATATGTTATTCATAATTTATAGGTAGGGTAATGGGGTTCCCAATACCCATACCCCGTTTCTCACAAGTCAATTATCTCGGATTCACACTACATATAGAAAACTTACTCGGGGTCCTCATCTCAAAGACAAATATAAAAAATTAAACAGTAGACTTTATCTACTTGGACTCCTCCTTAGGTCCAACATTTCTTTTCTAAAAAACTTCTTATTTACAAAAGCATATGGATCTATGATATCATACTCTAGATCCAAGCCAGAAAATCAAATAGGTATTCAAGCGATTTGATCTTTTCAATATATTTGTCTGCGTATCATCGCAAAAGCTCCATCGTATGTAATGAACAAACTAAACTACTCTAAATTAAAACCATCCTCTACCATCTTCTACAAACGGTTTCACGGGAAATTCTTTATAAACTCAAGCTACCTCTACTCACAAATAATTTAAATATTTTAAATACATTCCCAGATAACCTCATAAGTCATAATAAGACGTCTCAAACATAATATTGCTGCATATAGGTCTACTTAGCTTATAAGACATACTTTATCTATACTGACTATACTGTATACGATTCATATTAAATCATTGTAAAAGGTTATTCGACTGCGAATCATTCACAGATAATTTATTCATTCACCATATTTATACTTGTGGTATATTATTTAAAAAATGCAAAAAAACAGTTTTCAAAAAATGTGCTTTTGGCTGGTTTTGAAACTAGTGGCAACTACATGTCTCATATTATAATGTGTAGATTGTAATTTTTTAGTAAATGTCACTAATTTAAAAAAAAAAATGGTAAAGGTACCCTTACAAAGTAAATCTAGAACATCTTGAGATGAAGCCGTTTGTTCACAAATGACTTTTTAAAAATTATTTAATTTAAAAAAATTTCAGTTATATTAAAATATAATACATAACAAACATCGATCATAGTATTAAATTGTAAGTCACGAGTTAATATTTTAGGAATGTACCTATACATTTATCCACAAAATGGTAATTATACAACTATATGATTTACAAATTTATCGTGATTAAATGAGACTATAGTTAGAAATTTTACCATAGAATTAATTTTGTATATAATGCATGTGCGTAAACAATTATATACAAGGTGATATTTTATTAGTAAACACTCAATATCTTAAAATATTCGGAGATATATTTTTATTCATTTGAAAATGAAGTTATTATAGAACAGTATTTTTGAAAAATAAATAATTTATTCTATTTTTATGTGGAAATCATTTTTTAAGTTCTTACATTTTGAATGATAGCATACATTTATTATATTTTATCGACGTAAAATATTTTGTTAAGAATTCCAATATTTATATGCATAATGCATATATATATTATTATATTTTAGAAATCGAATTTTGATAGTGTAAGTATTTTAAGTTCTAATTATTAGAGTGGCACAGGGGAAACCCATTAAATGTTAATCCACTCATCATAACTTAAAATATTTATTAGTTTAAAATTATTAGAAATTTTAAATATTAAAATAATTCTAAGAAAATGTTCCACTTTGGAATTAGAAATTAAGAGGAATACTGTTACTGTTCAAAAACGTAAAATACTGTCAATCAAAATAATTTAAAAAAAATTGCTTTGTAATGAATTAAAATGAAAATAACTGTTTGCTTTTAAAATAATCACCCTGTGTTTAAAATGTTTATATCTTTAATGAATATTATTTTGTAAGAAATTATGAATTCGATTACATCACCATTTGAAGGAACTTTTCCTAGACCTTTACATGTAGGGCATTCAATGTCACTATGTTTTGAATCCTAGAATATTATAAAATTAAAAAATAATTGTAAATAAGTTTATATTTATTTTTTTGTAATACCATTATAAATTTTTAGTAATATTGAAGTAGTTAGTTAATAAAAAAAAAATGTAACAAAACTTTGTGTAATATCAGCTATGTTCAAATCATTAGATTACCTATTATTTGTAAACAATAAAAATAAAACTTGGTAACCAAAATATATTCTTACTAATTAAACTGTGATAATAATAGACTATTTATAAAAATAGCAAATATACAATTTACTTGGTTACGCGTAAGGACTATATTATTATAATCACGATTTAAGATATACATATATATTGTGATTTTAATATACATTGAAGTTGTATAGTTATTTAGATAACTAAATATTATTTATTATTAAAAATTTTCTACTTAATAAAATAACATTGATTATAAGTATTAGTATTTACATTTTATAATCAATAGTAATAGGTACTTACACGGCTACACAATATTATTTCCATAGTCATGTACAAATGTACAATGTACTCATGTGTATGTGTGTGGAAGCGGGGTTATATGTTTAATATGTAAAATTTGATTAATTTATAAAAAAAATCTGATAAAAATTATAATACAGTCAATAACCAATATTAAATTATTTTTAAAGGGATGACTGGAGCAATGTCTGCTAATATGTTAAATTGTTTAATAATCAATATTAAAGAGACAAACAGTAAAGACGTTTAAATCTATTTTTGTGTGATACACTATTAATAGGAAATATTTTCATAGTTGTACCAATCTAAATTTATAATCTGTACTCTGTAGATATAGGTATAGGTAGGTACAAAAATAACACATTATTATGTGTTATTTTTTTATACTTCTGTAATTGTCTTTAAGTGAAAATTTGTTATAATTGTTGTAATTTTATTTGTTTGATTTATTAATTTTTGTGTATGACAGAATGATAAACTCTGAAAAATTATCTATATTGAGTGTATTAAATGTTTTACAGTCATTAACGTATTTTTAAGTATATTACTTAATAGATTATAAATTATTGTTGATTTATTAGTTATATTACAATTTACCTGCCCAGTGCTGAATTACTACAGCTGGGCTTGTCTGCGTTTAGACGGTTCAGTATCTGGCATCAGTACCAGTAGACAGTAGTAATACTGACTAAGTGACTTACTAGACAGTCGTACAGTGTACAGAAATACAGAATACAGAACAAACTACAATTAATATGGTTACATGACAAATTAAAATTATAATTTGTCATGATAGTTTATAGCTGATGTTGATTGTTGACTTGTGATTATACATTGAGTAAATTCCAAAGATAATGTTCATCATAATTATCTGTTATCTGACAGCTGTTTGTTGAACATTGATAAGCGAGGGGCTGACTATTAAATAATATAACAATATTTGATTACTTAATGCCTTTGTACCTATTGGTTATTATTACGATTTAGTATCTACTATATTCTTAAACTATTCGTTACTTTTAGTACTTGGTTTTTATTATAAGTGTGATCTTTACATTTAACTTAGTCGTAAATATTTACAGAATAAAAGTTTAATAAAAACCGATAAAAAATGATGACCCTAATAAATCGGATCCTTGATTGGATTAAGAGTAAGTTTTGGACTGAAGAAATGGAACTCACCCTCGTTGGACTACAATGTTCAGGCAAAACTACATTTGTTCATGTAATTGCAGTAAGTAACTTTGATTTCCTTAAACTACAATTTTTTTTCCTCAACATTTTTATTAATTACCCCAGTTTATGTGGGTAATATTAAGTTGTATGTACAGCTGTTTGAATACATTTAAATCTAAAAATATTAATTAAATAGATTTTTAATGATTTATAAATAATGACGGGGCAAATTTTATGAGTGTAATCGAGATATTTTTTTTTATGTTAATCATACAAGTACATATTGAGTGTCTTATAGAGTGATTCATCATAATAAGGGAGGGGTCTATAAACATTGTTCTGTGTTTTTGTTTTATTATTAATATTTATTAAGACTATTGAGTAATCTAATTTTGTCTACCTAAATAATAATAAATATTGTATAAAAGTTGGATCAAGGTTGATTTTTATAAATTTATTGGATAAAATATTATAGTATAGTTATTATTGATATGATAATAGCAAAATTAAAAATTCTTTCAAATAATGATTAGGGTTATAAATTATCTATCTATTTAGGAACATACCTAATATATATAAACTATGTCGCTTATGAAAAATTTAAAAAATTTAAATTTGAATAACATAGTTAACCTTAGGCATATATATAATAATATGCAAAATTAACAACTGAAGTTCCCAATCAACATTTATCGTTTATATTATTATGGTTTGTTGTTATTTGTTAATTATAAAATTTTATTCAGTAATAATTAAATATAATTACATTTTTAGTCTGGACAATTTAATCAAGACATGATACCAACAGTTGGCTTCAATATGCGAAAAGTGACAAAAAATAATGTTACTATTAAAATATGGGATATAGGTGGTCAGCCACGTTTCAGATCAATGTGGGAGAGGTATTGCCGAGGAGTAAATGCTATTGTGTATGTATACATAAAATTAAAATATATAATTATTTATTTTATTCTTAATTTGTAAATATTTACAGTTATATGGTAGATGCTGCCGACACCGATAAATTAGAAGCTTCAAGAAATGAGCTTCATAATTTAATAGATAAACCACAATTAGCTGGTATACCTGTCTTAGTTTTGGGTAACAAAAGAGATTTGCCAAATGCTCTAGATGAAGTTGAACTGATTGACAGGATGTTAGTAAAATATTTGAAATTTTATTAGTATTATTAAGAAATTTTAATAATATTTTTTATTCAGGAATTTAAATGCAATTCAAGATCGAGAAATTTGTTGCTATTCAATATCTTGCAAAGAACAAGAAAACATTGATATTACTTTGCAATGGTTGATTAGCCATTCAAAATCTAATCGTCAGTCATCAACGTAAAACTATCATTGGAAAATTTCATATCTAGCACTGAGTTTGTGCTAAAAATATTGAATCTTTTCTAGATTTAATTTTTTGTTTAAGGCTGATCCACCTTTAATTTTCTTTTATCCATAATAGATAATTAATGCCATTTTTATCAATGCACTCCTGGTTATAAATTTATAATACAGCAATTAAATATAGAAGTTCTACATTTTAACATTTATATAGGAAATCATTTTTTTTGGATCAAACCTCAGTATATGTATATGTATTATACTATTTGCATTAATTGATATGGGGTTTATTACCTTTTTTTCTGTATTTATAACATATTGTATGGTTTTGTTGTGAGACGACAAATTTAAACATTTTTATGTAAGTTATAATTTTATCATTCAAAATTTATACATTTATATTATTATTTAAACTATTTTATTTATATATATTTATATATATGTATTATTCTATTAATCAGAAGTATATTGCTTCTAAGAATATTAATAATTTATTTAACTATTTTATACCTGAAGCTGACTATTGTTACATGGGTTTATTTTTTTTTGTAAATATTTAGTTGTTTAGATATTAAGTCTATTATTGTAACATAGTATTAAAATTAATTCTGTCATGCCTGATTAAAATATCTTATTCTCATACTTTCCTCCCAATCTATAGCATTCAAAAATTATATTAAACTTGAATTATTAATTGTGTCTATAATATTATTTTATTTTACCTATAATTTATAATCTGTGGACATAGGCGTGACTAGACTTCATCCGCAGTGGCAGCCTAGCTAATAAATGGCGCCACCTGAATCAAAAAATGTCCCATTCCCCCTTAAATTGCTGTGGGTTTTTTTCTGAATAAAGTTGTAAGCTACTAAATTTAAAATTCGGTTGATTGGTGCTTTCCGAAAATTGCAGGGGCGGCCAGGTACCCTAGGCTGCCACTTTAGTCACGTCAATGTCTGTGGATACAGTGTGCAGTGGTAATTGTACGTTAAATAATTTCGTTATGTAATTAGTTATTCTTAATTTTTGTATTGTTTATAAATTATCTCTAAACAGTAGTTATTTAAAAACAAAGAACTGATTTCTAACAAATAATGAATAATTAAATATGATAATGTAGCGCTTTTTATTCACTGACTTATTTGAATAAGATGTACTTAATTAATATTTTTCTAATTCATCGAATTTGATTCTCATTGGGCATTGGCATAATTGTTTTATGATCGTATTTTATTTTTTCAATCTTGCAATAAACCAATTTGTTATCCATTATAAAATTAGTTTAATATATATTTTTTTTTTTAAAAACATAATGACTATTATAACACTAATATTGTATTATTATCAAATGTAAAAATAATATTATGATTTTGTTCAATGCTTTATGCCGGGCTTATATTTTTAATGTTCGCTTAGACATATTCAGCATTTCTTTAATTATATAGAATATGTGACAAGTATTGAAGTGTATAACATGAAATCACGGACTAAGATTTATCTTGAAATTTAAATCTAGTATCTACTGGCAAGTGGCAATTACACTAATTACTAATTAGAGTAGATTCGGGATTACGTTGTCAATTTTTTTATTATTGAAAAGATTAGGCCACGGGGACGTCTAGTCGATCGTCTATTTGATTTTTTTTTCCAAGTTTTCTTGCCACATGGTCAATCATGGCTTATCACTTCATGTCCAGTCACCTATCATCTTATCTAAAATAATTCCATACCAATTCATGAATGTGAACACGAACACGAAATGTAGAAATTTAGTATTAAAGTTAGTTATAATGCAATTTATCATAAAAAATTATATAATATATCCTAAGTTCAATTTTTAACATAGTTGATAAAATTATGAATCTAAATATTTCTTGTTCAAAAATAAATAATTTATGTCTTTTTCAATAATTTATATGGGAATGTTTAAGTTTATAGTTTTAAACAATTGAAAATATGAATGTTATGAGATATACTTAAATTTAAAGGATTTAGTAATTATGGTCTTAGCATCCAAGGAAGTCATTACAGTGGCTTTGTTGTGCTGTATATGGTACATAGTAAGTTCCGGTAGCAATGTAGTCGGCAAGACACTTTTAAACCAATTCCCATATCCAATGACTGTGACCATGGTACAGCTCCTATCCATAGCTGTTTATTCAGGTCCATTTTTCAATTTGTGGGGTGTGAGACGGTTTGTAGACATAAGTTGGCCCTATTATTTCAAGTTAATAGTTCCACTTGCTCTTGGAAAGTTTGTTGGATCAGTTTTCACACATGTCAGTCTATGGAAAGTACCTGTCTCCTATACACACACAGGTAATATAATACATGCAATGGAAATATGAATTAAGTTTTTAATAATGTTTATTTTTATCATTTCAGTAAAAGCTACTATGCCACTGTTTAGTGTTGTTTTATCAAGAATAATACTAGGAGAAAAACAATGTTTAAAAGTGAGTTATTGAAAATAATATATGATATATTTAATCTACTATTTACAACTTTTGTTATAGGTCTATTTATCATTAGTACCCATAATTGCTGGAGTTGCTATCGCATCTTTCACAGAGATATCTTTTGATGTAATAGGTTTGATGAGTGCCTTGGCAGCTACATTACAACACACATTACAAAATATATTTTCTAAAAAAGTACTTCACGATACTGGTATTCACCACTTACGACTCTTACATATACTTGGTCGTCTAGCATTGATGATGTTCTTACCCGTATGGCTTTATTTTGATTTTTGGCACCTAGTAACAGTTTCAAACTTTAAAGTAATTTAATATAATAAATTATTATTTACTAATAAACAATAAATGATTACCATATTTATAAATTTTGTTAAAAATAATTTCAGATGAATAATGAATCATACAAAGTAATAGGTTTGCTGTTTACTGATGGTATACTTAGTTGGTTGCAAAATATATTAGCATTTAGTGTTATGTCAATGGTTACATCTTTAACATATGCTGTAGCCAGTTCATCAAAAAGAATTTTTGTTGTGGCTGCATCTTTATTTGTAATTGGAAATCCAGTAACTATTAATAATGTTTGTGGTATGGCATTGGCTCTGTTTGGTGTTATTGCGTACAATAAGGTATGTATTCTAAAATAACTATTTGTAAAAAAAAATGTATTTAAATTAATTATTTTAGGCAAAATATGATGCCAGACGAACAGATCAGAAACGCGTAATATTGCCAATGACATACCAACACACAAACAATTCTACACTTTGGCAAAATGGTAACATAAATTCCAGTTATATTAACGGGAATAAATCATTATTTGTATAATTTTTAAATGTGACAGCTTCCATACAGTTATAATTTTTTTTTAATTTAACCATAAGGTTGTTAATATATATGTTTTTATTTTGTTAATGTTTTAATCTATAAACTTATTGTATTATTATTTTTGGATTGTATTACTTGTTGAGTTTTCTATTAAAATAATGTTAAAGTAAGCAGTTCTTTAAAATTTTTAAATGGATAATATTGCAATATAAATGTTATGTACATAATTATTATTTTATGTTATAAAAAGTGATTTAAATTCTATTTTATAATTTTTTTTTTTATAAAACTTGTCATGTATGTATTTTAATTTAAACTTTCTAGTTTTTTTTAGTTCTACTATTAACAGTCAACACAGACTAAATACATCCATATAAAAATAAATTCCATTGTATATTATGATCTTTTAAAAGTATTATATTTAGACATTATATTTTGTAAAGACTGTTTATTTTGTTTATGTTGCACAATATCATAATATTAATTATTCTTTTTAATTCATCATAGCTTATATTAATTATAGAAATATTTTCGAAATTAAGACCAATTAAATTGAATTGTTACTTTTATACACAGACATATTTACTTTTTAATCTTTATTGAATAGTTTTTAATTTTCTATAAAACATGTAACTAATAATGTTTAGCTCTGACAGGGGATTATAAAGTATGTTGTTATCTCCAATTGAGATTATGTTATATTTTATTAAGATTATTTTTGTTAAATAAAATAGTTATTTTTATAAACATAAATTGTACTTAATAGTTTATGATTTATCTAATCTAATGATAGCTTAAAATGTTGTAGGTACTATTATTTTTTATAAATGTAAAAATATTATAATTTGATTAAATTATTTAATACATTTTACATTCAATAGTGCAAATGTAATACCTATTACCTTAAATATTGGTCATATAATTGTGCCATAATAGTTTATAAAATAAATTAATAATTAGAGCATAAGAATATTATATTCTTAATAATATTATCTTCTCATAAAATTCATAAATCATGAAAGTTTCTTCCATATCATTATATTAATATTGAGTATACACTATACATGTAACATGTTATAATAAATCTAGAAACTGTTAAATGGACTAAGTGGGCAAACAACTAAGACTTCAATTGTTAATAGTGGTGTATGTAGTATGTATTTGTAATATTCACCACTTAATTAAACGAGATTAAAAAGGATAAACACATGAGATAAGACATATGTGTAAAAAATTTTAAATATACAAATCACATATTATAATTTATAATGCCCATAAACGATAATTGACTATTGCATAAGTATTAGCAGTAACTAGCTAAAATATCTACAAATTACAATGTCATTGAATATCCAATAATGTCTCTGATATTACATTAATAAATATATATTTTTACATCATGTAACAGCAGGAAAGGAACGTAACTGTGTTTCAGTAATTGATTGGAAATTACTAATTGCAATTTGCAACCGAACTATAAAGTCATCTAGTAAGTACTCTAGTCCACAGACATAAAGAATATAATGTATAATTTATATAATTAGGTATCTATATTATATCTACATTCTAAATGTAGAGTCCAACTACGATGAACAATGAACTATCGAACTATGGTTTATGACCATTAATGAAAACGTTATCATGAACTATGATAAAAAACCTGATCAAAATTAACTGTTGTGGATAGTTGTATAATTTTTTTTGGTTTAGGAAAAAGTGCTTGATGCCCGCCTATAGGTTAAAGAGCATTGAACTATATAATTCAATGCTATAGAGTAATGTCCCTATTATAATAATTAATAGGTAACCTACGTACTGGCTACTACATAATGTAGAAATGCTGGTAGAAATTATCTGCTCTGCATTGTGAGTTGTGACTAAGATATAATATCTTAGTCCACGATCATGACCACGACAATATATTAATTGCACATACCTGTGTCTATAGCCTATGCGCTTATGAGACTATGAGACTATGAATATGAGAGTATGCTACTGCCACTCTACAATTGGCACATAATCCATTATAATTGATAATTTTATATGTCTATTTATGATTTACTCTATGTGCCACCCACCAATATGATAACACCGTATTCCATAGAATAATAGATTTATTCTGTGTATTTACAATTCCGATATATGATAAGTGATAACACATACTTTTTTTTAAATGTTTCAAACTCAGACTAACATAAGAGTACCTGTATATAGAATACATTTTAAAATATAAATCCAAACCTTTTCAGTCATACGTTTGGTAGTTGTTTGCGTAATCAATGATGAAAGAATAAACTATACTAGAATTTGTTGAAATGACTTGCTTGTACGGAGACGTATTGAGCTTAAAGCAGCTGTTGAGAGTTGACAATATTGTGAATGCTGTCAGTTTTCAAACGAATAACAGTAATATTTTTGCACTGGTACTCAGGTAAATGTTTCAATATTTTCATTTTTCATTATGCTATAAAATGATAAAAATATGATTCAATGAATAAAAACTTTCTAGCATATAGTTTTGTTTTTATGTTAACAGTAGCAATGATCTCATACTTTATTGTGACCACATTCCTCCATCTCTCAAATGGTTGCCTTGGCCCAAAGATGACGGAAAAAAAATTGTTTCCTTGGCGTTCAAATCTACTAGTGAAAAGCTTCTTGTATGTGGTAAGTGCTTTCATGCTATTCTAGATATATTCATTTGTAAACTAGTAAACTTCAATTTATATCTTGTCACATTTATATTTAAACGCTAAATGATAAAATTATTAAAACTGCTGTTGGATAATTGATAAATATATTTAATATTGCATACTTTATGTTTATAATTTTTTAGGGTTTGATTGCACTTTATATTTGGTGTTTGTTCGTGAAATTTTTGAACCAAAAGATGGTGATCGAAGAAATAAGGTAAAAATTATTAGACCCGCTCCTGGGGAACCTACTAGTTCATTAAATCCAACCGCAATTACTTGGTGGACCCCTATAGTTCCTACATATTCAAGGTAAATTTATTTATTTGACATATATTCACCTGTATTCAAATAATGTTTGGTATTAATTAATAATTATTGTTTAATTATAATTTCTAGTGATATTGGTATTATTGGAGGAAATATAGGGGAAATTGTTTTTGTTAATCTCCGTACTGGAGCTTGCCTTGGATCTACTTGTGTAAAATGTTCTATAAAAACTTTAGAAATATTAAATGAATCATGTTCTAATACAGTTTGGTTGATTGTAAGTTTAGTATATTACTTATTACATTTTAAATTTTACTCGCATCATTTTTATTGTTATTGTAATGTTGTTCTTAGATAATCTGTAGTAATGGAGATCGTTGGAAATTATTGCTTGAAAGTTTAGACGTTGGATACTGTTGGCTAAATCCCAAACCACATAGTGTACATGATAAAACAACCAAGTATGACTTATTAGTTAATTATAGTTTGATTTAATTAATTTGTTGTAATACATTTATAATACAATAAAGGCCAACTAATGCACTGAATATTGATACCATTGTACCTGTTATATCAAATTTTCCTTCTACAAGAGCTAGATTATTGGGATTACGACAACTATTTATAGAAAAATTATCCGCACCAAAAAAACAAAAATCCGTGATTAATTGTGTTCAAAGTGGTATTTATTGTATATTTATTCTTAGTTAACATTTTTATCACTAAGTGTAGTTATAATATATTTTGTAATTTTTTTAGTGCCAAATGAAGTAAAACATCCAAAACGAAGTTTTTCATCTGATACAATTACTTCTGGGTGTTCTTGTCCTAGTACTGGCCCATCACCTGAACCTATTACTAGTGTGGTTGACATGAAATCTAATGTGCAAAGTCATTGTGGTAAACAAACTATTGTGAGCCTTTGTTCTAATCATATTTTGGTAAGCTAATAAATGTAATGTTTTATAAAAGATAATAATCTATATTAAAAACAATTATAATAATTAAGTAAAATGTAGTTTTCTTTAACAATTCAATTAAATATGTTATTTTTTTGTTACTCCCATAAATTTTCATATTTATAGGTACATGCTTCTGGATTTAATTCTAATCAACCTTTGGTGTATAAGTTATTTAAAGGAGGAGATATTGAGAAGTTTTTATATACTGATCAGTTTATATTTACTTCTGAAAATGGTGGTACTAAGTTGAGTGTTTTCTCTTCTAATCTTTGCCAACTTAAAAGTGATATGGTAATTTGTTTTTAAACATTTTGCATTAATAATTTTGTACAAATTGTATCATTGAAATTATTTTGTAGGAAGATGACAAAGAAAAAAGCCAGTTAGGTACTTTTAATTTTAACAATGGAGAAATAATTTTGGATATGTTTAGAGTATCAGGACGAAAAGTAATAATTACATAAATTATTATATTGTTTTTAGAATTAATATTTATTTGTGTTTTTAGACAAAAGAAAGTTTAGATGTTTCTCAAAGTATATCTCCTAAAAATAAAAATCGTTCCACAACTAATAAAAAAAAAAGGTGTGATCGACAACATACTCGAAAAGATAATACTGTATCTGAATTATGTGCAATTGTTACTAATTGTACATTATATATTTTGAATTTAAGGTAAAAATGGCAAATAATCTTTTTATAATTGAATATAATATTATAATTCTTAATAATAATTTGTGTATTTATATTCAATTTTGTTTTAGTATTAAACCAGAAGAGATAATATTTAAAAATATTATGGCTGGTGCATTAGATCATGCAAATAATTTGTCAGAAGCATTTGATGTTGATATCCGACCTATATTGGAAAGAGCTGCTGATCAACAGCTTAGTGCTAGGAAATTTGAAGAAGCTACTTTACTTTATCGATTATCAAAGGTAAATAAATTATTAATTCCTTGGCGTTGGCAAGCTACTTTATGATTAGTTACTCATTGATGGTGTTAAAGTTGTCAACATTGTAAGAGTTGTCAGCAGCACATAGTAACAATTATTATTCATGGTGGGATGAGTACATGCTAACTACTAGTTTTATTTGCTACTAGGTGAACTATTATTTTGAATAGAGTATAGTTATTATTTTATACTTGTTTATAACTTGTCTAGTTCATCTTGATACTCGGAAGCCATTAAGACTTGAACAATTCAGTGGTCTATAAACTTTATTATATTAAAAAAAATATAATTTTCTGATCACTTTTTTTTTTTATATATTTTAGCGACTGTTGAGTACTGATAAACTAGACTAGTTATACATAATTATGATTCAATTTTTTTTCTGTTTGAAAAATGTATATATAATCTATTCATTTATATTACAGACAAATCCATTAAAACGTGTTCTTAGATTAGCTTCTTCTGGAAATACAGACAAAGTTGTTCTTTTTGTCAGTACACTTTTAGAACAAGCACATCCAAGAGATCTCACTGCTTTAGAAAGGTTACATATTTCAAATTTAGCTGTAATGAGCTATACAGAGCAATTATTACGTGCTACCAGCCGCGAAAAAACAAGACTTGAAGCTAAATTTTTGTAAATAGACATACAGATTTAATTATCTTGAAACTTATTTTTAATACATTATTTTTATGATATAGGCGTTTATTATCGGAGAACAATCATTATGATGAAGTTTTATGTGTCAATATAGTTGGTCAAAGTCGTTTATGCAACGTGTTAAGATTTTTAGCAGTTGAAAGAGGATTACACAATGAAGTTATTACAGTTTTAGTCAGTTTAATGAGTCAACAATCTACTGATAGTCAATACTTACACTGTAAGTAAATTTGCACAAAATATTAAATGACTTACTCTAATGTTTTAAATTTACTTTTTATAAATTGGGTTCACTGACATGATTAACATACTAAAAATTACTAATAGACTAACATACTACATTTTTAAAAATATTTTATCGAGATTTAACACATATTTGAATCAAAATTTTTCATTTTTTTGCGTATGTTTTTATACATTTACAATCTTTGAAAATTATTTGGCAAACAAAATCAGTTCGACCATAATCACTTAATTAATTATAATTTGAACTCCATTTTGGTTTTGAATATTTTTCATCGACATTAAAATCAGTGCTTGGAATGGACCGGAATGCATTTCGAGTATGTCACGTCTGGTCCCAAAAAAAATCAATTTTAGCCTTCCACTTCATTGAAAATTTAATGTTTTAAAAATAATATTTGGAAATTGTATGCATTTATAAAAATGGAAAATTGTGCTTATTAGTTATTACCTATTGCCAAAATAATAAACTAATAAATATTATTAATTGATAATACCTCTGTAGCCACATCTACTAGTCGTAGTAGTAGTATAGTAATAGTTTATACTATACATTTTATCTTCATGCTATAAAATACTATCAACTGTAGATCACAACAATAGATATCAATCGATGTTCAATCGATATCTGTGTTTTCATTAATCTAAATCTGTTAAAAATAAGAGTACATTTTTTACTAAATTGGGTTTAATGATGACTTCTAGTTCATCATATATCAGTCGCAAAAGAAAAATGTCGCCAGGAAAATGTGAGTTTTTTTATAAATCTGATAGACTGTATAGAGAACTTAAATCTAAAATGTTGGCCTAGATCAAATGATGATGAAATTAAAAATAAAAATATAGTGACTCAAATATTTGATATTTATGTCAACAGTTTCGTTTAAATGAACATGATATAGTTGAAAACTTTAGAGTTTTCAAAATGGATTTAGGACAAGAGGATATTCCAAAAAAATTAAAACCACTTTTCCAAGCAATGGCTGCGATTCCTATTTCAATAAGTGAATGCGAACAAAATTTTAGCTCTTTGAATAAAATAATTTCACCGTTAAGAACTTCATTATCCATACAAACTGTTGCTGTGCTGCTGCATTGTTATTTATTGACTGCGTAGGACCACCTCTATAAAAGTCTAAGCCACAAAAGTACGTAAAGTCTTGTTTATTAAAAGGTCGACATTCCGCTGATGACACTGATAGCCGTAAAAGAGAAAAAAAAATAGAAAATAAGTATAAATCATTGTGGATTATATTTTTATAAATTAATAATTAATACTTAGGTTAATTTTGATACGAAAATTATGTTTTTGAGTCTTAATTGTGTAACTAAATATTTATTTATTGATGGAAATTGTAATTTTAATATGAATATAAATCTATACATATTTTTTATGTATATTTAATAATAATGTATAGTGTTCCGGTTCAGAAATTTTTTCATTCCGAGCAATTTATACTTAATATTAAAATCAAGAAATTACGTTAGTGTGTACTACAGAGATTTTAATAAATAAAGATTAATAACTAATATTTAGTAATTTAACCTAAATAATTTTGGTATATATTTTTAAAAATAAATTTTTGATTTAGTAACTGAAGGATTTTGGGATTTGGTGTCTGAATCAATTTTTACAGAAGTATTAGTTGCCTGTAATAAATTTACAACACTTCATTCTAAGTTTGTACAGGCAAATTTGCATAATGTTTCTCAAGATGTTCTTTTAGTAAGTTTTTACAATGGTACATTTCATGACATAATTTTTTTTTTTACATTGTTGTTTCTTCTTTAGAAACTTAAAATACTCTATGACCCAACCAACCCAGCATTGCGACCAATTTTACGTAAGGTATTTCAATTTAAAAATGAAACAGAGTCTATATCTGAACAAGATAATAACGTAAGTAAATTTTACTAATTTGAATCAATTTTGTATAAGTTTACTATTTATAAGCTGCTTAAGTACAGGGTATTCCAAAAAAAACGCTTTTTTTAAATCGGTTGCTATTTTTATTTTTATGTTCACAACATTGCTCTCATCATTTTTTTAATCTACTATAATTTCGGTTGTGTAATCAGTTTTTTCTAAGTGTCACCACGGACCGAATGTCAATTGAAACACATGTATTGGTTTTACCAATCTAATGAAAGTGGTGCGTAAACTGCGAAACGACTTTTTTGTACTTTATTCAGACGGGATGTTGCTCCGAATGTGTCATAGATACATTTGTTAATGAGAAATTCGAAAAACTGGTTCAACTGTTGATCTCAAAACCCCAGTTAGGTTAAAGTGTCCTTGTGGAGTTATCAGAAAGAACTGAGGCAGTTATTGTTAATTTTCTCGACCGCACTTCGGCCTGTCAACAAGCTAGTGGAGGACATTGAATAATATTATTTTTCATACATAAACTAAATGTTATACTGATATTGTACCTATCCTTTTTTTGTAATTTTTTGAAAAATAAAATGTTTTTTAGCTAATTTTAAAAAAGCGATCTTTTTAGGACACTGCACTTAAAATATGTTAATAAAACTTATAAGAACAATCAAATGTTCATATTTAAATTTTTCTATAGTTTGAAAATTGAGTATAAATAATTTTATTTTAATAAAATAATTTAATTATTTTTAACAATTTTTACTTGACAATTTATATGGCCAAATATTTTTCAGTTGAATTATTCTATTAAAGAATGGTTAACCACTTACCTAATGATTATATCCAGACTATCTTCAAATCAATATTCAGATAATTTTGTAGAATCAATATTATATTCTCATCAACCTATTTCTAATGTCTCTGATTCTGAAAATGAGATAGAACACAAGTCTAGTCTTGGAGCTGGATGGGCTCATGCAGCTCATATACGTAACCATAAGCTTTATACGTGGGGACATTCATCATACGGTTGTTTGGGTGTTGGACCACATATGACTAAAACTTCTACTCCAAATCCAGTTTCTTGGTTTGTTTACATACGTGTTGAAGTTATTCAAGTAGCATGTGGTCGAAATCATTCATTAGCTCTAACTACAAATGGAGTAAGTGTAATTTTGAATATTTAAATATTTTAACTAAATTATAAACGGCATAGGTCTATTCTTGGGGATCAAATCATTATGGGCAATTGGGTACTGGCCGGCGTGGTCAAGCTCCATATCCAATGTTAGTGGATAGTTTATCAAACGAGTTGATAGTAAGTGTTTCTGCTGGCCAATATCATTCATTAGCCATTTCTGCAAGTGGAAAATTGTGGACTTGGGGTTGGGGTGTTTATGGTCAACTAGGTCATGGAGCTATTGATGATTGTGAAAAACCAAAACTGTTGAAGACCTTAGAAAATGAAGTAATTTTAATCACTTATAAAAAATAGATTGAATTAATAAAAATTTAAATATTTTTAGAATATAATTAGTGCATATGGAGGTTATTCACATAGCATTATTCTTACAAACAATGGAAAAGTGTTCACTTTTGGTTCTGGTTCATTTGGTCAGTTAGGTAATGGTAGCACAACAAAAATTACTAGCCCAGTTCCAGTATATGGACTCCCTGAACCAATTAAGTGTATTTATACAGCTTATTTTCATAATGTAAGTAACTAAAAACTTTACAGTAGATATAGTAACAATAATATTAGTATTAAAATTAAAAAAATAATTTTTATCTTAAGCTAAATATATTATTAATTTATTCTAAAGTGACATAAAATATTTAAAAAAATTCAATTATTTATATATAAACAAGTATATAAATGTTGAATGTAATGGTATGTTTAGTTATATTTTTTATAAATAATAAGATACTATATCATTATAAACAAGTAATATTTTTAATTATTATCTATTATTTTAATCATCTAGTTAGCATTGAGTGATGTTGGTCGTTTATATACTTGGGGTAGTAGTCCACAAGTACTTCGGTTTCATGCACAATCACAAAAACGAGCTAGAAATCAACTTGTATTAAATGAAAATGATCAAGTAAGTTTGTAAATTATTATTATTTTTTATTGTTTTTATTATTAATTATATATAAATAATTGGCTTTAAGGCAGATGATACAGAAATTGATGCCTTGACTGCGGATGATGGCTTATTACATTTAAGTCCAACACTTGTGGATACATCTCATATTGCTGGAGACATTCTTCAAGTATATTAAACATTTTTAAAATATATAATTTTATTATTTTAATAATATAATGATTCCACGTTTAGATGTGTTGTGGCTGTCACCATTCAGCTGTTATTAGTACAGCGGGGCAATTATATACTTGGGGACTTAATTTAGATGGACAATTAGGAGTGTCAGGTATACGTGAGAGACTTGTTCCAACTTTAACATTAGTTGGTCCACCTTCAGTTATAGTAGACTCATCATCAACTAGCGACTCACTAATAAAAGAAGTTAGGTGTGGAGCTGATTTTACATTAGCTTTAGATGCAGCTAATAAACTTTGGGGATGGGGAAGTAATCACGAAGGACAAGTAAGTATTTATTCTTTAAATCAACTTTTAAGTAATGATTATAACTTATAAAGTTACTGCATATTTATTTTTTAGTTAGGTAAAATTCCAGAAGAAGACTTAGCCAAGACATTATTAGATGGTAAAATGGTTATGATAAAATCAACTAATAAAGTAATTAAAATTCAGCATGGTACTGTAAATAAGTTGGACTCTCCAATTGAAATAGTATTGCCACAATTAAGATTTTCATTTTCCAACATCAAAGATATACTTTCGATTCAGGTAAGTTATATTTATTTTATACTTAGATCATTTATTTGATATTAAAAACAATCATTAATTTCTTTTGTGATTGGTTTTCTAGGTTAAACGGTGTATTAATTTTCCTGGATTAACTTCATTTGAATGTTTTCTTGAAAATCTGAATAGTTTAAGCAGTTTATATGGTATAGATTATTTATTACAGTATGCAATAGAATGGTTTTATCCTTATTATAATATTTCTTCTGTTGTATCAATGGTAAATTTGTCAAATTAAAATAATATAGTATAACTACTTATCAAACTTTTTTTTAGTGTCTTAACATGAAAAACCATCAAGCAATTAGCAAAATTCGATTGATTAATAATGAACCTTCTACAGCATTGTTTCATCAATTTGAAGCATTTGTAGAATCAAGAGACTATGGAGAAATGTTTGGGTTTAATATTGAAGGTGGTCACGAAGAGCGGGCTTCAACTCCTCTTACACCATCTGAGGGCTTCACTATTAATCTTGAAGAAGGGGAGCTATTAACTTCTCTACCAGAATCATTTGCATTACGTATGGCTACTGAAGAAACCATTGTAAAAGAATGGCCTGGAATTACTAAGCTTTCTCAGATGTTTGATTATTATTTCAAATTCCTACTAAAAGATAATTTGGTTTCATTTTTACATGAAGTATGTTTTATATAAAAAAAAAAAATATTTAATTTAAATTCAGTATATTTTATAATAAATATATGTATATTGTATCTATATTATTATAAAAATTGTTATTTTTTAGTATCTTACATACTGGTTGACTAAGTCTTTCCCAGTTGATGCATTAGAACAGTTGTTAATGGATCGATGGGATCAACTGAATCATTCATTAGGAATTTTGTTATTATGGTATGTTGTGGTAGTTGGTTTATTGTATGAATTATACATAAATATATTATTTTTAATCACATTTTTATTTATTTCAGTAACAATGACGTATCAAAAGCCTGTGACCTCGATGAATTGAATATAAAAATGATGGATCCAAAAAAAATTCTAAGATGTTTTTCTGTGAATTTTTGCATGGAACTATGCTCATCTGTTTCTAAAAACATACAAACCAAATGTTTGTATATCATTGTTATTTGTTACAAGTATTACAAAATATATTTATTTTTATAGCTGAAGATCAAAAAGACTTTATACAGTTATTAGCTACTGTTACAAATTCACCAGGTTCTGCATGGATTGAACCAGTATCAGAAACTAAAACTGAAGATTTACTAAACCGTTCAGTACAAATACTTAATACCGATCAACTGCAACCATTTATGCACTTAGAATTTCAAGTATAAATGATAAATTTATTTCCTGAATTGTATGTTTAATAAATTTAAATTTATTTTGTAGGACACAGAAATTTTGGGGAACACATTATTGGCATATTCTTGTGGCCATCGCTATTTTTCAAATGAACAATTTAATAAAGATTCTCAACAGGTTGTTGCTTGTTTAGATAATTTACCCAATACTGCTACAGCTGTTCAATCAGTTCTACAAGATATTAGTAACTCGGCTTGTCCAAATTGTGTATATGAACAAATAAATAGTGTTATTCAAAGAGATTAGTTAAGTTAATAATTTTAACATCATTATTTATTACAATTTTACTATGTATTTTAATTTAGTGTTAACAAATGTTTCAATTGAAATAATCTAGTCGAAATTAGAAAATTTATACTTTGTTTAAAATTTAGTTAAAATATTTTTGTTGTGCAATTATTTGTGTTCGCTTTTGTTATAGTTATTGATAAATATATATACATAATACATTAATGTATTATATATAATTCTAAAATAAAATAATACTATTATACTTGTATCACTTATTAATTATTGTACTAATATTTAAGGCAAAAAAGGTAAAGCAAATGTCTTTTTTTTTCCGTGAGTTTTAGTTATTACAGGAGTTTTCTTATTTTCAACAGTCCATAATGGTTTTAACCCTAAATTTATAATAGGTTTGTCTTTCTGATCATATTCTTGACTTAATTCTTCTAATACTGTGGGGTTATTTGTCACCATGCAACATGCTCTTAATGTGAAGTAATATATAATTTCTACTCCACTCAGCAAACTGAAACCTAAAAATAGACCTGCTATGCCACCAAAAGCCACTATAAGAAATGTAAAATAATAGTTAATAAATATTTATTCAACAATTATTATAAGTTTATGACTAACCTAGTAAATCTACCCAGCCAAATAATACTTCTCTTCTGTACCTCACCATTGGCCATGATACAAAACTGATTTCTAGTGGTTCATCAATCTGATCAGACCTAATAATAATTGTATTAGTCCAGCATTTTCATTAGTTACAATTTACATTTCTTTAGATTTTTTTATTTTAATATATCATGTATTAACATACTGAGCATCTTGAAGTTTTTCTACTTCATAAACTGTGTTCATACACCCCAATTCACATGGACAGGCAAGTCCATTTAATATTTGTTCTAGACATGTTGAGTAAATTAATACATTTTATTATGAGGATATCGTACCCGCATGTGTTATCTCCATCTTTTTAAGGCATACTATACCAAAATATACGTTCAGTATATAGTTACAATTTTGTAGGCTTATCTTAAATATTAAAAGTGAAATTACCTACTAACAACCTTAAAGATAAATACTTAATACATGTTCTCTCAATAGTTTTTTACGATATTTTAATTTTTAAGTGCTTAGTGCACTATACATTTTTTTAATATTTTACATAGGTATTCATAACATATTTAAAAATTAAATACCGTAAAAACCCGTCTAGAGAACACAAATAATCTTTTTATCTTTAAGTTTGATAATCGGTCATTTCACTCTAATATTTAAATTAAACCTGCTAAACACACAAAATTCGAACTTCTGAACGTATCTATATTTTGGTATGGTAATACAACAAATGCAGGTACGACGTCCTCTTAAATAACAATTCTGCAGATTAATTGGAGATAAAATTTTTTAGATTTTTGTGAAAAAATTATTGGGCTTATGTTTTGATCATCAATAAAATCTACATAATAACTGTAACGTACTGAGATTTTTACCAATACACTTTAGTCCGTCCAAATCGCAATATTTATACCCATCTGAAACAATAGTATTAAAATATATAGGTAATTGTATTGTTCAATAAATTGGTGAAATTTTAAATAATAATATGCTGATTATTTGATGGAAAAACTAAAAAATTTAAAACGTGTCAGATCTAAATTTAAAATTATTAAGATTATAATGCACAAATTACAGGTAATAAAATTGATGCAAAATACCATCTCCCCAGTTCAGCATGGCAGTAAATGCTCGCTCGTATATTTAAAAACGAAAATATCCTTCGATTTGCTATGCAATACCGCCCCAAGTAAGCCTAGTTAACTTAAGCAACTTTTTAAGAATGATGGTCCAAAAGCAAATTGGCGAAAATCATTTGTTTTTAAATTACTACCTCATGAAGTTCGCGATTATAAGTGTTCGCACAATGCTTTATTTACCTATTATACACGCAGGGACGTACGCAGAAAAAAGTTTTGGGGGGTGTTTTTGAAAATCAGTTATTAAAAAGTAGAACTTTTTTTAATAAATATACAAAAAATTTTTATAAAAATTAGGTGTACTTAAAATACAAACATTGATATAACAAAATTAACATTACAATTGAATAAGTAAATAACCATACAAAAACTCAAGTATTTGGGGGGGGGGTGTTTGAACACACAAAGCACCCCCCTGTGTACGTGCCTGTGTACCCGGAATATAATATTAAAAAAAAAAAGAATAAATATCAATATACGGTAATGTACTGATAACAGTGCGCTATTGGCTATTGAGTTATTTAACATATTTACAATATCAGTGTTATAACACAAAAACTAAATTTGACCGCTAAATTCTGATTGAATCTCGTTCTCAGCGTAAAAAACCCCATCAATGTGGTAGAAAAACATTTAGGAAACTGTGTGGGCGCTAAACTAGATTTATACCGCATTTTGAATGATTAAAAATATTTTTTAGGTAATTTTTAATTAAAAAAAAGTTCAAAATATACATAATATTTTATTACCTATATTACTTGGTTTTTTAAATGTTGTTTTATATTTTGCCACACTTTTCAAATTAATTAAATGAAAGTCCAATAAAAATTGATAATTTTCCAATAGATATAAATATATGATGAACTGTGTTATAAAGGTAATATGATATACATCATACACTAGCAGTATTAATTAAATTATAGCAAAATTACATATCATAATAATGATAATAATATGAGCACTTGCTCGACATCATCAATTTTTTGTATTGAAAAAATATGCGCAAAGAGTTAAATCGAATGAAGTATATATAATATTATATTGAAAAATAAAATCAAAAAGACCACTTAAAAGTTTACAATATGAAACGAAATATTCGAAATCTTCGTTAAATCGTTATAATATTACTAGAGGTAATTTAAACAATAACATGGTAATAAACATAAAACTCGGAAATATACCTAAGGTGATAAAAGAATTAAAATATACTATGATACTACCTATTTAAAAAAAAAAGTTAAATTTCATTTACCTATAGATTTATAAAACCAAGAGACACATCCACATAGTTTCCTGCTGGTATCCATTCGACATTGAATCATACAAGCGCTAAACGTGTAGTTGGAATCCGTTAATAATGATATTTCGTCTGGAAAAACGCATTTCCTTTGCTTTATTGTTAACTGTCGAGCGCCTTCGGTGGTGTACGTTTGTTTGCTATTAAAAAATATTTTCGCTATTCTCCTGGTCCACAGATGTTGCGGTAGCGAGTCTACGATTAACATGTCGTCTTTGCTGTGTATAAATACCTGTTGCATCATCATGGACAATAAAATTACAGAGGGATTATGGAATAAAGGTATACTTAAATACTTAGTACCTAGCTATGTATGGAAGTATTAAGGACACAATAGTAGACTGTGTACTTGAAGGATAGGTACTATGGTCTATGGGTATTATGGATATATATGAATCGTCTCCTTTCCTTGTTATTAGGACATTTTTTTTTTTGTATTTATAATAATATAATATTATCAAATTAGCATTAAATAAAATTAAAATAGAAATTATAAATATACAATTTAAAAAAAAAAAATCTCAGACCCACTAGAGCTATTCCCATTAATAGTTGTATCTCATATACACCCTACAAGTTTACGTGAAAATATGTCGTAAATTATACAGAAACAGGCCGCAAATGTATACTCACAATAGTAAATTCCCCTAATAACATTTTTCTCTCTGTTAAGCTATCATAGTTTTAACTAGAGGCTTTAAAAAAATAAAAAAAAACATTTTGCTATCTTAAAAAAATCGAGATAGCATTATCCGCCGAGGAGGATACCAGACAATTCTAGTTATCCTCTAAAATTTTATATTATTAATTGCATTTATATATTATATTTAAAAAAAATCATATTCACCATTATTCTAATTTAATTAAAATTATATTTGTTGTTGTTATAATGTGAAATTGTTTTTATATAATAAAGTGTAGTAATTTTTTATTGTTGTGCATACACAATTGTTACAACTATTTGATTATTATTAATTGACGATTAAATAAAAGTGAAAACATTTATAAAATATAAATTCAATTTAAATTATCTCTATCTTTTAGAAGAATTAACATAAGTGTAATACTCTCAGTATGTTTTTTGGAAAATTTACAATATTTTAGAGGAGTTTACATTTGCCCATCGAAACACCTACTTATAGGCTATAACGTTATATTGCTACTTTAATTGGTTATGTTTTTCGTGTTATCGTGCATATGCTTCTTACTTTTAATGGGTTTTTAGTTACATTGTCCATATTAAACGTAATGGTCAATTTATTGTCTGTTTCGTAGACGTATTCTATATTGGCTTTTGAATAATTTTCGGGCATCCTGTCGAACGATAAATAAAATCAATTCAATGGTGTTTACAACTGGTATTCAACTTTTATAAAATGTAAGTATTGTGTAAAATATTAATTTCAATGGATCGCATTATTTGAATTACCATGGCCAATCAGGTACTACGTGTTTAGCATTGAAACTATAACAAAATCCATATTCTGTAAACACTGGCTCAAATCCCAAACAACAATTATATAGTTCGCCTTTGAATGTGCAATCGTATAGTAAGTCTTCGCAATGATATACTACCTATATGTCAAGCATTCAAGTAGTTTTTAAATATATCTATAGTAACTAGTAATAATAAATAAAAAATATTACTTGGTAAGCTAAATCTTTAAAATTATTCTTAGGTAACCAATCGTAATCAGAAAATTGTTTAAACGTTTGAACATTTTCGTACGAGAACGAAGCAACTTCGTTAACAAATTTGAAAAATGTTTCTGCGCGTTCATTATCTGTGTTGTTGTCGTACACACTAAATTATAATATGATTAAAATTATATTATACATTAACAACAGTTAATGTTATCATAGATAGCAAAAGGTAATGTGACTTATTGATATTTAAAAATAATCATAGTTAATATTCCGTATTTTAAATAATTACGGGACAATTTATCAAAATTCGCATAATTGTTTATTTGCAGTGTCAAGTGATGAAGTGTTTCTTTATATTTTTTTATAATATTTATTCTTTTTATAGTGTAGATCAATTCAAATATGTATTAATATTTTAATTACGTCATAATATAGTCGTCAATATTATTGTGTTTTTTTTATTTAAAATGTAATTTAATTTCATCACATATATAAGTATTTTACATACATGCTAAAGTATTAAGATTAGATAGTGTTGCATAGTGCATTTAAAATTTAATAATTATGATTGACTTGTTAGTTGTTTATCTTAAAGTATTAAATAACAGTAAAATTATCAAGTTCAATGATTTATAAAATGTAATTTGTAATTATCATATATTTATCGGTGGTAAATAAATCGATGATGTGTTATTTCAATTAATCAGGTAAAATATACTATACATATATAAATACAATAATATACAACCATAGGCCATAGCCAATAGAAACATAAAATGTCTGTGCACTAAATAAAAAATTATTAATTATAAATTACTTGCGTTAAACTATAAAATTTTGCTTACCTCGTAACGTACTCCCATACTTTTTCATCGGAAGTTGGTCGTTTAGGACAAATCGTTATGGCTGGAAATTGTACATCCCAACTGTGGAAGTCTGTATCTAAACCAGTAATGGTCGGACTTGTTTGGAACTTTTCCCAGAGCGATATTATAATGATAGAAGTGACAACGATTCCCACGGATAAGAAACTAAACCACATGAACCTTTAAAATATGTATAATGTATCTTAAATACGTATATTTTTTTTTAAATATAATTATTTTACTATTTTTAAGCATTATTTTATATTTTTATAGAGTTTATAATATAAAATATGGTCAAAGTTGTTTATGTTGTAGATTGGATCATAAATGAAAAATAAATTAAAGTTACTAATATCAGTGATATAAAATGTATTATGATTTATAGGGGTAGAATACGTGTCATGTAAATTTATGGAGTCAGAAATTTGGGAATGGAAATCAGAAGAATGAAATAGATTCCCTTGTATTATTTAGAGGACTCTTTTCTTCCCTAACACAAGAAAACAGGGTAGAGGCGTCAAGAGGAAATATATAATTTATAAGAAGTATACCTATATATTATAATATAATTTTGCTTTATCGATGTCAGTTTCTTAAATTTGCATTCCTATTTAAAAATATTCAATTTTTACACTCTCTAGTATATTTTTCAAATGTTGCTTATGGTTTTACATATACTTAACGACGAATAGAAATTTTGTAAATTATGTAGTAAGTTAGCTGTAGCCTTGTAGGTACTTGAGAATATTTTACTAATCGTATCTGTTTGGGGTGTATATCCAGGGGTGTTCCCATAGGGTATACTACATTATGGGTATACGCAGTATACCCAGTATACCCATAATACATGCGTATTTGATGATATAGTATACTCTCAAAAAAATTAAAGGGAACACCACTGTGTATATCAATAACCCATAGGTATATAATGAATTTATTTACATTTTGATATTGGATAATTTTTCTTGACTTTAAGTTCTAAGACCAGTTTACAATTAATTAAATTAATTTAAATACCGTTCGTGAAGTGGCCGATCGCTTTGTGCTATATATCTAACTCCGTGTAATGTACTGTGGTTAAAAAATTCATTGAACTGGAGACGCATGCTAGTCTTCAATAGCTTTGTTTTCGACGTGTCAACTTTTTCTATGTTATTCAGGCCGTCAAACATTTTGAATATTGTTTCTCCAACAGTTTGCTTTATATTGAAATGATTAAGCATATTGACTGTATTTATACAAAGGACGTATTAGGTATAATAATGGCTTTGAAAACGCGAACAAATTATCTCTGACAATCTGGCGTGTATGAAATATATATTGGTGTTCGACAAAGGTATCTATATACTTTGTTATTGATTTATTTGGGTAGGTATACAATGATATTGACACGGATAACAATTATTATGGCTATAGCAGTACCGCAACTACAACTTATGGTACCCTAGTGTAAAAAATTACATGGTGCCCCATCAGTGATGATAATCTGTAGTTAGGTATATCATCGTGTATTTTTATTTAAAGTTTTAACCAACATTTTGATTAAATTTCAATAGCCTTGAGGCAAATGTTTGATAATTATTTTGAATATATATATGAATTTATAAGCCTCTTTTCTATGTTATGTAAAAAAAATATTTTTACTTTTTTAATTTAACAAACCTCATTTATACAGGATGTCCCGTCAGGATTTACCCATTGCGATATCTCGTGAGATATCATAATTCTGGTTTTTTAATAATATTCACAGGGACAAGAACTACAAATATTTCATGATTTTATTTATTGTAATGTTTTGGTAAAAAAGTTAAAAATATATTTTTTTATTTAATTACCTGTTTTAAAAAAAAAATTGAAAATAGCAATTTTGTAGAGTTAATTTTTCTGAAAATATTGAAGTTTCAACATTTTAATTGCATTAATCTCCTAATTTTTATTATTTTTTTTTTAATTTCAAAAAATTCATTGTATCAAACATAATGTGGCCCACGTGCTCGTATGGCCGGCAAACGCTTTCAACTGCCACAGTTTTTCACAAAACTAAAATATTAAAAATCAAGAGATTAATGAAATTAAAATGGTAAAACGTCAATATTTTCAGAAAAATGAACTCTACAAAATGGCTATTTTCAATTTTTTTTGAAAATAATTAAATAAAAAATATATTTTTTAACTTTTTTACTAAAACATTAGATACAATAAATTAAAACATGAAATATTTGTATGATTATTATTTATTATAGATTTATTTGATTGTTAATAATAACATTGAACATAATGCTCTATGGTAATACCACTTTTTAATGTTTATTAAAATTTTAATATGTCATATTATTATAACATATCTATGCGTCATAATATTATATATTATTTTTGTATTGATTTTATATATTATAATGATATACAAAAAATGTAAATGCATCAGATGGTGCTCCCAAAATGGTGTGTACTCTGGTGTCCCAGTTTAAGTACCAACCAACACCCTCGCTTGTTGCGCCACTGGGCTATATTATAGACTATGTAGTACGTACCTCCTAGTTTACCTTAAAAAGTTAAGTACCTATAATGGCATTAAAAATATTTCGTAATAAAAAAAGAAACTATGTTATATTTAAGGGTCTATTATATTAGATAGCAAAACTATATTATGATTTAAATAAAAATAATCAAAGGCAGTTTGTAATAACTGTTAGAAGTTAACACAAGTGCGTTTCATTCATGCTTTTACACACATAATAAGGTATTATTGTTGGTGTCATAAACTAACAACTCCCACGAATGCGAGAATATGAACTACGTAGGTATTTAGTTTCTAATAATATATTATAATTTATAACTATGTTTTGTAAAAAATAATAAATTTCGAATGAAATATAAAATTAAAATAATGAGCGATATAAATTTTTAACAATTTTATAATGCCAAATTTGATTGTTTTAAAGACATATTTATATATTTTTTGGAATTAGATATTTGCATTCATTGTTTTTGGGAGTTTTTTTTGTCGAGTTCTAGAAGAGTATCAATGTTAGTATGGTTACAATTGACTTAGCTGTATAAAGGATTTATTGATTTTTATATATAGACGTAATATTATATATACGTTTAACATTTTAAAACTAAATAATTATTGTTTTTTTTTTAAATAAAATTATAATAAAGTTTAATATTTGATTAAAATTAATAAAATGTATGTTAAACAGTTTTTATAATTTATAAAAATAATATTTTTTTATTAATTCAATGGCAAAAATAGTTTATTTTGCTAATTAATTTAACTGCATTTTTTTTCTTTAAAAATTTTAGTATTACACAGTTGAATATTATTAACATACGTCACTGTATATTTGAGCCTTCACGTTCATTCGTTATGCCTGTCTCCAATCCCTTCACTCTATAATTAGACTCACTCCCCCACTGCAAAACGCGTCAACGCCAGTCCTTGGACGTATAAAAACAAATATAGAATTTGTTTTAATTTGTTTATTTTTCCGTCCTTTTTTTGTAATTGTTTTTACACGTAAAGGCTGATATTTATTATTTTGTGTGTAGTTTGGCAAAAGGCGACTTTAACGACGGAGGCGTAAGTGAGTACTGCATAATAAATACGAAGATATTTTTTCCAAATTGTATTTCTTTTCATCGTTTTCGGTATCGGTGGAAGGGACACGGGTGTAGTATACAGTAATGAGTCGTGTGTTCCAAAATTAAACTTCAGCCAAATGGATCACCGACACGGTTGTGTCTAGTGTACAAGTTTAGTGTACACCGCGCCGTCATCTCGTCGCGTCGCTCTTTTAACTGCGCTATACCGCAAATCAGCATGACGGTGGCGCAATGTTTTCATCGTTAAAGTTTTCTACGCTACGGTCGAAGAAACACACGTCTCCGAAACAAAACGTGCAGAACCGGAAGTCTACGAGCAAATGTAAGGAGCCTACACGTGAGCAACATTGTATGTTCAAGTATTATAAACAGTCGACAGCCAAATCACAATCGTGTTGTCATAATTTGTTTTAGGGCTGCTGGAGAAGGTGTGTTCGACCCAGAAGAGTGAAGACAAGCGAATGGTGTCCAAGCACACAATTTATGAGTCCAGTAACTACACGGATCAATGTACGGGTATATTTATATAATAATATTGATATGGCTGTAAAGTAGAACTAAATATAGATAATATATAATATACTTGCAACAGAAAATTAACTAGAAAGTATATAATATAGTAATATATTCACTCAGCACTCTGCATTATCATTGTATAAGCCCATTGTTCAAATTATTTAGTATAATGTAGCTGTTATTATAATCAGTAACAATTTAGTTATTAATGGAGCTTTAGGAAAATGATATAGCTATATAGAACAAATATTAGATGCTTTTATATATATTATATATACATAAATATGAAAATTTTACGATTATAGAAAAATAGTAGTTTTAGGCATATATGGTCAGATAGATACTTAATTATGGCAAACATAAAGATTAAACATAATCAACAATAAATGAAAAGTGAAATAGATCTCAATGAAAAGGTAATTTGTAATTGAGGAATGCGTATAATCATATTAAAAACTAATAGTATTTAACCAATTTAGTATACTGAATATTTAAACAGGCAAAGAAAATATCTACAACTTAATTTTTATAAAACTCAAGTTTCTTATAATTTCAAAACATATATTTTTGAAGGTACTCAAATTGGTATTATAGTGTATATGCCTTTATTCTTTATTTTCAGATCAGTATGTGAAGCACAAAATCATCGACGTGTTCATTGAACGAGAAGACGGTAGTCTCGGGATAGTGCTGCGTGGTGGTGCACATCCGGATCCTGACATGTGCAAGCCGTTGACCGTGACGCATGTTAGACCTGACGGGCCTGCAGATAGGTTAGTAATACTTAAATCAAGTTCAGATTTTTGTTCAAAAATTTAAATTTTTTTAAATTGATGATAAGTTTAATAGATCATAATAATTATGATTAAATAATTGTATTGTATAATTAGGACTGGCTTGGAGAATATCGTGGCTATATGCAAAATGTTTTTGGTAGTCCTATTCTTGTGACATGTTATTTAGGCTTTGAGGCTTTAATGACACTTTGATTTTATCATTGCATCTGGATGACAGATTGAATATATGACAACGATTTGTTCTATTACCAATTATTAACCAATATACATTTTGTTTTTGTATAACGAAATTAATATTGTAATTATAAAGGGATTCGATATACCGACCATTTCTATCTTTGTCTAATAGACGTAAAACATATAAATTTAGACGTGTTTTTGCCAAACATACCAATTTATTTATTTATTGTTTGGCACATTTTGACACATAATATACATGAAAAGTTGTAACGTGGAATAAAAATAAAAATAAAATAATCCATATAATAATAATAATAATAATAATAAGTATAACAATGTTCAGCCGGATTATAATATTATAATACCAATTGATCTAGTGAAGCGATAAGAAATTTGAAAACAGATTTTAATTTGTTGTTAAGTCTACACGACATTTGAGATAGATTTTTTCACATTTTTTTATTTTTTGATAACTTATAAGGGTATAACTTCTTTAAAAATTGAAAAATGACAATTTTAGATTTTGAACTTAATAATGAAAGTATTAATCTTACAATGGTGTACTTATTTTGTTTTTTTGGATGAGTATCATATTATTTTAAAAATGAGGGTGATTTTGGATATAAAGTCGGATTTAGTTTGTACTTTAGATAGATCAAACCCAGCACTTATTTTTAATATCAAGAAAAACAAACAAATAATTTAAGTAAAACTGGAAATTTTACACAAATCCAATTTTAAATATAATTTATTTTATTTTTTTGATATAACTCAAAAACGGATAAATAGGTACTTAAATTCTTTACCAGACAATTATATTATCATTATCCATTTACGATAAAATGTTCAAAATATTTAAACGATTTTTGAGCTATTTATAGGTATATGACATTTTCTTTAAAATATTTTTTTTTATGAATGTTGATTAAAAATTATTTGCTGAGTAGAAATGCTTGAAAATTTAATATAAACATCCTCATAATTAGTTAATTTCTCAAATAAAAATATTGAAAATCTATATAGTCACAATATTTATTTATAAACGTTTAAAAGTTAGAATTTTGATAAAATTCATATAAATTTTAATTGAATGCATGGTTATTTATTAGTTTTTCAACATACATATGAAAAAAATTCTAGCAGAAAGCCAAATTAATTTTTTATGAGCATTTCAAGTTCAAATGTTCGATATTCACTCGTAAAATAATTGTTTCTTCTTAAACAATTTTTAATATATTATTATATTGCAAAAATAAAATATAACAATAGATACTCTACGCCAAATGTGTATATTATCATTTTCATTATATAAAAATTTCAAAATTATTTATTTCTTTTTGAGTTATTTATAGGCAAGAGAAATTTTTAATTTTTTTTTTGTTTTTTTTTCTATTAACGCCGAATAAAAATTATTTGGTGGAAAAATTCTTGAAAATATAATACAAGATCCTATAAAAGTTATTCTTATGTCTATATAAAAATATTAAAAAACAGATATCATAGCAAGACGCATATTTGGGTATATGCATTTGAAATTCGTTAAAATCGAAAAAATTAGAAAAATATTTTGTAGTTAAAAATTTACAAAATCTGTTTTTAGATGTATTATCATTTAATTAGATTCATTGACACATTTAGTAAAGAACATTTTTAAATTTATATGTTTTGTTTAAATCTCCTAAAAAAAAATAATAACACACAAATTAATTAGGTACTAATAATTAACTCCAAAATGTTTAATAAACAAATTAGTTAGTCTTAATAATAATCCATACTACTCCCTATTTAACTATGATGGAGTCACCTGTGACTCATGTTTTAATATCTATTTACTATTTTTCTTTTTCTCTTATACTCTAGAAGTCTAGAACAGTGGTGTCCATCCTGTGAAGGTATTCTATGTGGCCCGCGTAACAATTTTTTTTAAATAAAACAAAATATTTAATACAATTATTGTAAAATACGATTTTTCATAAATTAATTTATTCTTTTAAGTATTCTAAAAATGCAATAATAATAGTAATAATAATAAAACTAAAAATGTTTTACACTTAGTTTTAATATAAATTTTGAGTGCATGTTTCGTTTACTATATAATAGTAAAAAATCTTTGTTCCAATCCTCATAATCCAATATCTACTTATAATTTTACCTACATGTATATATTGTATTTTGTATAATCTACTATGTACAACAAAAGATTAAGATTGCGATTATTCGTACTTTTATATTTAGTAGTTTGCTCGAAGATAATTATTTACTAAAGTGGGCCGCCAAAAAAAAAAAAGGTCGAGCATCACTGTTCTAGAATATATTTAAATTACTTTCTCCCTCTTTTGATTTCAACTTTTCCTATGTTAAAGCTCTTTCCTCCAATGATGTCATGGTAATAAAAGCCATTCTTAATTTTATTTTTCAAATTGGTTTAAAAAATTAACTGTATGAGTTTTACACATATTACACGTGATCTGTTCGTCTTTTTAGCATTTAATTTCAAATAATAATTGAGATTCAATCATTTCTGTTAAAATCTTATTAGACGAAAACAAACCGTCAGACGTCAACCAGCTTAATAATAATTTTTTTTCAATTAGCCATGGAGCCTATAAATTAATGAGAGACTCTGTTCGGGAAATTGTTAATAGGTCTCCTGCGATTAGTCTGCGACCTATCAACCCGAAGTATCTTTATATATACTACGTATTGTATATAAATCACCCCGTGCGATGCAATTTAAATGCTAATATATTTAATTGGTATAATAATAACTTAATAAGTAATAAGTATATGTACAAATATATTATAAATTTCTATACATACCTATATACCTAACCTTGCTGGACTAAAATGTTTTTACTTAAAACTATTTATATAGTTATAAACGGGTTTTATGATAACAAATTAGGTTATTAAATATGCGAACATTGATTGATATAAATTAATTATAAATTGATTTATTTTTAGAGAAGGCACAATTAAGGTCGGTGATCATTTATTAGCCGTCGATGGTGTTTCATTGAATGGCTTGATATTGGCTGACGCTGATGCAGTACTTAGGCAGTCGGACGGAGCATGCCGATTGACCGTGCGATACCAAGTATCGGCGGCGGAAAGAGTTGGTAACGCCACTTGTCCACTGCTGGTTGAAGTCGAAAGTCCGAGACCCCATCAATTAGGTCTAAGTTTGACAAACACAATCAATAATAGCGCGGTTGTAGTCGATCATGTAAAACCTGGTAGCATTGCCGAACGGTAAGTCTTATAACCCAAATATCGTTATTCGTTATATTACAATGTTAATATCAATTGAAACAAATTTCGAATATAAGCTTACGAAATTTAGTAATTTGTAGGTGAAACATTTCACTTTTAAATACATATACAATTTAAATATATTTCTTTATTTTACTAAAATTATTGTCTGTCTATAAATAAATATTGTTAAGATGATAAGTGTCTTCTCTTACTAATCCACACACAAACAACAGCAAATTTGTGTTGAAGAGCGATATTTCATTATCAGGAATATTATCTTAGTTCTTGCGTTAAAAATGGTTTTAATAGATAAATAGAAAATAGTATTACAAACAAAATATGAACTAATTAACTACAAATGGAATACTAAGTACACTCAGACACTCTTATACCCTAATTACATTTGTATTCCGTTATTCGTATTAACATATACTTTTAACAATGCATATTACCAAATGAGAATATGAAATAATATTTTACTAAAGGTGCGGTGCTATATATCCGGGTGACCAGATAGTGGCAGTCAATGATACGAGGGTGGCCGGGCTAAGGACAGCTGCTAGTGACGTGTACAAACTTCTACGAACATGTGGAGGTGCTCAGTCCACTCTCAGATTAGAAATAATACCGGCATTTACCGCAGACTTAATACACGCCGAATGTAAGTGCGAATGTATGGTTATATTTCACAATTGAGTATAGTACCAAACACGCTGTACAATAAGGTGTCCCGTTAGGATTTATTCATTGCTATATCTCTTGAAATAATGGAGATATTATAGTTTTTTATATGAGACTCACAGGGACAAGAGCTACAAATATTTCATATTTTAACTTAATTTAATGTTTTGGTAAAAAAGGAAAAAAAATAAATGTTGTAGTTTATTTTTCTGAAAATGTTTACGTTTCAACATTTTATTTTCATTAATCTCATGATTTATAATATTTTTTCCAGTTCGAGAAAAATTGTGAATTATTTAATATCATATAAGTGCCAGTGTCAAAAAATATGTGTCCCGTGGGCTCGTACCCGTTTAATAATACAAAAATATTCTCAAAACTAAAAAAATATTAAAAATCATGATGCTAATGAAAATAAAATGTTGAAAAGTCTATATAATGTCTAAATAAACTAAATGATTATCTTCGATTTTTTTTTAAATAATTAAATCAAAAATTATTTTTTTAACTTTTTTATCAAAACATTTAATTAAATAAAAATATGAATACTTGTAGTCCTTGTCCCTTTGAGTCTTTTAAAAAAATCATAATTATGATATCTTCATTATTGTAGGAGATATTGCAATGGGTAAATCCTCACGGGACACTGTCTATAGTAGTACTAACTTGTTCTAAAACGATATTTTTTTCACATAGATCTATTCTAATTTACAATTTGGGTGACAACAATATGCGTATTTGAATGTTCATTTATCAAACAAAAAAGCAACAAAATAAAGATACAAATGATATAATATGTAAAATACGATGGAAAAAATCCATGTTTACAAGATAATATTTATACTCCTTTTTTTTGTATAACCATCATCAAATAATCTATTGAGGCTTGTAACCATGAATTATGATTGTAGATTATGAAATCATGCTCGCCAAATAAAAATTGCACAATTCATTTATTTTCGAATTAGAAATTAAGTTATATAAAAATTATCAACGAAAATAAGTACGATAAAAATATCAAGAGGTGGGATTGCCCTAAAAATGCTCTTAAAATATACAATTGACTATAGGTATTTACCTATAGGCTATATTTATATAATATTATAAATTTGTATTGCCTCCAAATGTATAGACTGTTCGTCGTACGATTCGCGTCAACATTTGTACTCCGTATACGAAGATCCAATAGATCCGATAGTTTGGGAACCAACGGAAACACGTAAGATTCATTATAATACAATATTTACGAGGATTTTATCATCTGATGATTATAAAATATTTTAAATTTTAACAATATTGGTTTGTTCATAGATAACGTAGTAAGAGTAGATTACACTATATTGACTTTGGTGGCCGACGAAAATGGTCGGTTTGGAATGGATATCCGATCCAATAACTTAGCACTTGTCGTTTGTTATATTGAACCAGGAGGACCCACTGACAGGTAGCTTTCATATGAAATTTCCTTTTTTTCTAGCGACTTTCCCGTTTAATTATATATAATAATATGATACACATTTTTATTTTTTGTTAGAACCGGTTGCGTGCAAGTAGGTGATCGCATATTATCTGTGAATGGGTGCAAGAGCACCAGTTTTGTGCCTTTATTCCAACAACCACTGCACGACTTTTTAGGACCCGAAGTAAAAAATGCCTGCATCAAGGTGGAGTTTGATATAACAGATTTTGTGGTACCTACATCAGGAGAATTTACGGTAAAACTACTGAAAAATGACTACAGAAGTCTCGGAATTACGATAACAGGTAAATCGTAATCGTCTATTATGAATAATAAATAATAATATGTACGAGTACATTAATATAATGTATATATTATTTAATAAATATTTTGTTTTAACCTTTGTTATACGTGGATAAAGAATATTTATATAAATTATAACTAATTAGTAATTATATCACATTGATCGGTGCTTATATGTATAGACGATGGCAATGGACAAGTGAGCATTTCGGAAATCGTACCTGGTTCTATAGCTCATCGGTCGGGTACATTAAAAGTTGGTGACACATTGTTGGCTGTGAATAATAAATCGTTAAGTGATTGCACTAGACAAGAAGCAAGTAGTATACTCCAAGAGGCTGGAGACGTAGTGACGCTGCGAGTACGGACTTCCAATACGGCTATAGGTAATATACTTATAGCCTTAACACACCAATAATATATGCAATAATACATAATCATTGTTTTAAATAGGACCAATTTGATTTTGATTGTAAAATATTATGTTTAGAAAAAAATATTATATATCATAATAATTATATAAATATTTTCAAACAAAATTAAGTTATATGAAAAAAAACTTTAAAAAAAATTTAATTTTTGCATATACATCAGGTTTTAGCTAAAAAAGTTATTATAAAATTACTGTCTTCTTATTTAAAATTGTTTGGATTTATTTATTTTTTATTTACTTTTACCTAATTTTAGTAAAACATTTAAATATCCCCTTAATAGAATGAATATTTTATTTTTTTAAACAATTATATACATTTATGTTATTACGGGTAACTATAATAAAGACCAAATCACCAAATTACTTAATGTTGAACAGTTGTACTTAAACTCTAATAAAAATAAAAAATAATTAAAGTAACCGTTTAGTATTTATTTTTTATTTTATTAATTGTACAGGATAATATGTATAATACGTTTTGGCACTGCTAGACTAAGAACATATTACTCTAAATTAAGCGCGTTATTTTATATTGATTATCTGGAGTTTGATGTTTATCATTTAATTGATGTTTTTTAAACAATGTATATTATATATTTATAACATAAAAGTATTTCTCTTAATTTAACAATTACGACTTTTCATAATTCTAATACGTTTTCAATTAACATTTTTAATCTACACTAATTATATTTTATTACTGAAAAAATTAAAAGTTGTATTTGAGAAAACAAATTTATTTTGTATTTATTATGTTTCTAAATCATTGTTTTGCTATTATTTTATTTATTTGACTAAAATTAAAAGACATTTACTATGGATAGAATACATAAATACCAAACACCATAAATAAAATAAATTTTTATACCTTCAGATATAGGAAAAATATACTTAATATTAAAAATAGTCAAAATAATATTGTGTATTAACTTTTAGTAGTACATATTTTAAAATTATTCTTTAAACAATAACTAATAATTATTGTTTTATTCGAATATATATTTGATTAATTTTATTATTATACTAAGTGAATAAGTGATACGTGTGTTGAACCAATGATGCAGAATGTTTTAAAACTATGTAACTATTTGAGAGTCGTTTTGTACAGGTACCTAGCAAAATTGTACGTATAAACTATATAGGTTTAAATTATTTTTACTCTTAACAATCTTTTAATATAATCTTAAGGTAGGTGATGAGTAATGACTTTTCAAATTAAAAAACATGATTTACTTATTTCATTTTATTTAACAATTTATTAGATTCTTTATGTGGTAGGTAGATAGGTTATAATGCCCAATTTATTTGTATTAAAATATCAAATTATTTATTAATAAATAGTACCTACGGTATATTCATAATTAGTGGGTATTTAATAATTATGATTCATTATAAATGTAGAATAATAAATTATAATTGCATGGATTAAATATGATTATTTGATTTGGTTTATTATAGATGATTATGAAAATGAAGATGATTTGGTTCAATACACAGTAGAACTATACAAAAAAGGTGAACCTTTGGGTATTACCATTACAGGTTCGGAAGATTCTCGATTACCAATTTCTATACAAGAATTATCACCAGGTATTGAAAATAATTGTAATAAACATTATGATTAGATATTTTTTAAATTATATACTTAATTTAATTTTTAATTTTTCCGAATTTCCAAAAAATAATCAAATTAAAGTTAAATTACAATTTTGCAGGTTTTAAAATATAAAATCTAATGTTTAGGTCTAATGTTTGATTGACTATTAATTTAGTTACGTTCATAAAGTATTCCTTATAGTTTTAATTAATTGAGCTGTTTAATTTTAAAATGTCGTATAAACTTGAAAATACACAAGTACACAACATTGTAGTACCTACGTTATTTCGTTGGATCAAATAAAATATGTATGACGTATATCTATAGCTTGCGTGTTATTGCGTAGAAAAATAATGGCGTACAATTCAACAGATAAAAATCACTATAATAACGGGAATCGTTAATGTAAGTTACGGTTATTACATTATACATAAATACGCTATACACGCAAACTATAAAATCTAATTATAATAGCAACATAAATATCACAGTACCTAAATAATAGTATTATTTTTTGATTTTATCGCAAGTATATGATTTCCGTTTTTTAAACAAAATAATACCTAACATGGAATCATAGATAGTATAGAAAATATTATATTTTATTTTTATTTAAATATACAAGGTGGTTCACAAAGTGCGCTCATCTTATTTTATTCTTCATAATACATAATGCAGTAATTCAAAATCTGATTTTTCGGAATTTTTAAATATATTCGCGTCAGTCATTTCGCATCGTGTTAAAATTTGCGCGCATCAATAGTTGGTCGTAATATGATCACTGTAACGTGCTGTTATGCAGGTGGATTGGCCGACCGAACGGGCGCCATACATGTGGGTGACCGTTTGCTGGCGATTAACGGCGCAGACCTATCTGAGGCGCCATTGTCCACTGCCATAGCGCAGCTGCAGAACACCGATGACAGGGTAGTGATCACCGTTTCACGGCCGCAACAACGATCGTTGTACACCAGCGCTGGTATGCTGTCCAGTTCCGCCGCCGCCGCGGAGGACTCGGCCATCGAGTCGGACACCTGTACCCGGTCGGCGCCCAACTTGCATGAGCCAACACCCGACCGCATCGTGTTCAGGCACAGGTCCAAGAGCGCCCAGAGGAAGGTGCCGGAGTTCGACAGTGACTATTTTGGCGGCACACTCCGCCCATACTACATACGCGAGCACGCCGACTACGACATTGACAGCATATTCAAGATTGCCGAGAACCAGGACCGGGACGGGTTGCTCGATTTCGACCTGTTCCAGGTAAGTCGACGGCCATTATGATTTAGAATTAGAATCGTATATTATATTAATATTTTACTAATCGTTTGATATTATACTGCAAGGTTATTCACCAAACATAATAATCCCATCTTTTCATTTAATAAATTCAAATTCTGATTTTGACATTTTTAAATATAGTTTAAAGACCGATTTTCAAATTCTTGAGACATTTCCTACTACTTTAGGAATGTCTAGTAGTGATACAAAGTAAATACTGAGAATTTCTTATTTTTATTGTAAATTATTTAGTGTATAAAAATTCGAATTTTTCGATGTCTCAAGAATTTTAAAATATTTTAATATTTTAAAAATTCCAAGTATCAGATTTTGAATAACTGCATTATTGAAGAAAATAATTGGAGTTAACCTTAACATGTTTATTAAATCACTGTGTATAAACAATCTCGATATTAAGTTCCACAGATTTAGGATTTCACCCTGTTTCACTAGGCGGTTATAAATTCCACTGATTATAATTATTATATTTGTAATATAATTTTGTAGGTCAATTCCACTGGTCTAATTATTGACCTATACAATTAACTCTACCAATATTATTTGTTGAACATTTTTTTTTTAAATTGTCAGTAAAATATGTTCTACAATTCAATAGTATTTACATACAGTATTTTTTTAATTTACTCATTTTAGTGAATCTATATAACTTTAGGAATTCGTTTTATTTTAAAATTGTATCGAAATCGCAAAAGACATTTGTTGTTAGACTTAAATGTAACATAAATGGAGATGGAGTTTTAGCCTATATGTATATATATATATATAAATTGAACTACGGGTATAAAATAACACCACCTTCTTTTGTAAAGGTTACTTTGTTCAAAGACGCAGTGTACGAAGATTTCGGATTTAGTATATCAGATGGTTTGTACGAGCGAGGAGTATTTGTTAATAATATCAGAAAAGGCGGTCCGGCTGACTTGAGTGGCATGCTGAAACGATACGACCGTATAATTCAAGTAGGTGTTCATTCAATATTTTTTTAATACACTTATTTACTATACAATGTTACATAAAATGTGTTCACGCTAAGTGATACCACCAATACAATTTTACTTGTACTTTACCGATATAATTTTTATAGACTTTGAAAAAATTTTCGACAATACAGATCATATTAAATTAATAATAAAATTGAAAAAATTGTCTTCTCCAATCTTTTATCAGTGACGTATCCAGAATTTTTTAGGGGGAGGGGCACCCGCTGTCTAAAATTTTACCATATACATTACCTACTACCAAAAAGAAAAATGAAAATAAACCAAATATTTAATGTTTTTAATGCAATAGTTTATTTATATTTTCAGTCAGTCATTAAGTTAATATATATGTACATAATAATAAATAGTAATTTAATAATAAAAACGGGTGTTTTAGTCCAAACAAAATTATAGGTGTATAAAAACAACAGTAAAAATTGTATAAAATTATTTTGACCAATCTGCGAAATCCAATTTTCTTGGTGCTTTTTTTGCAAAATCCTCAATGATTTCAGTTTCTGAAATGATCTCTTTTTTATTTATGTTTACTAAACCTAATCCATTTAGTCTATTTTCAGTCATTGTTGACCCTAAGTATGTTTTCAGTCATTTTAAGGTAGAAAAATTACGTTTTGACGTAATTGTTGTAACAGGAAGAGTTGTGAATATTTGTAAAAGAAATTTAATATTAGGCACAACATCTGTACAATAAGGTAAAGTCTCAATAGCGGTTTGAGGTTTATTCACTATGCTATTTTGTAAATATAAATATTTAAAACAAAAAATAGTAAATACGGCCAATAAAGGGGTGCTGGAAAGACGGACCTGTTTTTCAACCTATATACATATAAGAAAAACAATTTTTTGTTTTTTTTTTCTATAAATGTTGTTAAAAATATATTTACTGGACCAAAATTCTTGAAAATATAATACAAGATCCTACTTAATAGTTATTCTTAAATCTGTACAAATCTGTATAATTTGATTTTATATGCATCTGAAGTTAGAATTTTATCGAAATTCTTCAAAATTGCTAAAATTAAAAACTATTGTAGGTATAGTTAAAAATGCACAAAATTTTTTTTTTTATCAGTTTTGAAAATTTAATACGGAATTCTTCATATGTATTTAGTTCATTCTGAAACGATAAAATCTAAAAAATGTATAAAAACAATTATTTTTCACAAACATTTTAAGTTTCAATTTTGGCGAAATTACTTACTTAAACGATAAATAACAATATATTAATTATTTTGTTATAATTTAAAAACATCATTCGGGAGAACTTCAAGTTTTATGTATTTTATATTATTGTAAATTTTACTATACGCAATAAAACTTTTGATTTATTTTAAAATATTATCTATTTATAGATACTATGAGTTATAAGTTTATATAAATATATATTATTATGATAATTAAAAACTAATGTAATAAAATAAATGCAATATCTTCGAATAAAATTATATTAAAATACATTTTTTCTTTTATTAAAAAGCAAAATTATACATTTATTTGTGCAATAAGTAATTTTTATATTAAACTAAATAGCAAAAAAATACAGGGTGGAAAGGTAGTCAATAGTACCACCTAACCTATTTTAATACTAAAAGTAGAATAAATTACTTTGATAGCTTTATTTAATAAATATATTACTTGATAATATATGCTGATGGGCCGTTTCCGCTCAGAATCATTTTTATACACAATAACATATCATTGAATTGATATTTTTCAATTCAATAAAAAAGACTTAAATATTACACATGCAACTCATGTTAGGCATACAATTTTCAAAATATGCGATATTTTATGCTTTAAAATTTTAAAAAACGCTTTAATACGATAATTTTTTTTAAACACATTAATAAATAAATATAACATTTTTTAAAGAAAACGTAAAATGATTATTTTTTTATATTTAAAGTATGATTTAAAAAATTGTTTTATAAAAAAAAAACTTATAATTAATTATTTATACATAAAAATGTGAAAGCGCGCTGTGTTCTATTTAAGTACCTACAATGTCAATATAAATACTATACACTTATACATGTAATATATTATTACTAAACAATACACGTTATTATTCATAAACGATTTATCGACATTTTCAGGAACATGATAATATGATACATTGATACATATGAATATTAATTTATCTGTAATTGTCTACAGGTCAATAATACCAGGACAGACGATTCCGATTGCTGTCTGACCGTACCATTGGTGGCGTCTGCCGGAGACAAAATCACACTGACTGTGGAAAGACGGAACAACATGCAGAGAATTCAATTTCCTTAGAAAATTGACAATCACGTATTAAATTTACTCTTGTATTATACTGCACTGTATACGTTTCTTACAAAGTTGATTCCTTTCATTTTAGGGCTGAAAACTCCTTACGTTCTATATGTTTGATTTATGTAAAATGTATTATTTTTCTTTGTAAAACGTACTACGCATTACATAGATAACAAGTAAAAACTAATATTATATAACCTTTATAACTATTTAATAAGTATTCGTTAATATTGCAATTATAATTTAAGTTACAATCTGTATGTTACATTTTTATATTTTATTTTTTTTATACTCATTATTTTTATTTTATCCGTTAATTATAAACGTTCTCATTTATACGAGCGCGCCCATGTGTGTGAGCGTGATGTGTGTGTTCATATTTGATATCATTGAACTGGATATTTTGAGTAATTGAAAATATACTATAATAAACATTAAACTGTAATTTAATAATAATCATCGGTGATAATTTTAATTTTTAGGAGGGATCTTATTTTTAATAGGAAATGTACATTAGAAAAATACCTATTTAAAGACTGATAAAGATTTTTACTTATTGACCCAAAATATTTTGTTTAAATGTTTTATAAAAAAAATTATACACATATTAATAAAAACCGAAGAACAGAATACCGGCTACATTGTTCAGAGTTCTATCTTCTATGGCTTATTAGCTACATTACTATACATACTTTTTACATGTGCATGTGTAGTAATATTGCATACTTAATACGCCGGGTAACAATATGTTATATCTTCGAAAATTAAAAAATACCCATCAGAATTATTATAGTTCCTCAGCTCAAAGTGCACAAACACATTTACACATTGAAAAAAAACAAAACATTGCAGATCACGTTGTAAAAAAAATGTCGTTAATATAATTATGCATTAGGTATAAAAGTAATTAGTGTTTAAAATACAACAAACATGATTCAGGATTACAGAAACGTTAGAAATTAATAGAGATTCAATATTAGTATGATAATTTTTTTTAATCATTATAAATCAGATTTTGTATGATAAAATGTTTATTTTCCACATTACCGCTATAACATCTGACATTTTTATTTTTCAAAAATGTCATCTAGCGAGTTGGAGTGAATAATATAAGAATTAATAAATGACATTACGCCAAATTACAATAATTTTACACATAGATATTAGACAAAATAATCTAAACATTTTAGTGTAGAAAACCAGTAGTACGAAAATGTAACAAAATCAATGTATAAGAGTCATTATAAACTATTCGGAACTACATGTGTACACGACCTTCTAATTTAATTTAATAATTATTAATTATAACATCTGATTATAAAGTATACTATTAATATTTTATATCTGTTAGATCACTTAGATCACTGTATGTTATTTGATATAATATACGTACAGTCCAAAGTTATAGCATTAAACCTGTCGTGACAGGTTATCCACGGATACTCTTGTATATTTCGTAGTAATATTGTATCTATTACCATACATAATTTGACATATATTGTTTCTAATGATAAATAGTTGTATAAAAATTGTCAAGAAAACTTTAAAAAACAAATTTAAAAAAAGGCTAAAATTTGTCTAAGATTGTGTATATTTAAAATACTTAATAGCTCGTTCTATCGGTTTCATTTCCGTGTTTACTTAATAGAGTTCTCTTAATACGTATATACATAAGGCATTAGGGCAGATTTTAAGGCAGCTTTGATTTGCTCATGGAAAATACATAGACAGAAGAACGCCAAACCGAGTGGAACTGTGGTCTGAATCGACCATAAATATATAGGTCAAAAAATGCAAAATAATTAAAAAATATTATTATTTTATGAAATTATATTATAAATATTTGATGCAAATTTCAAGTACCTATATTTACGGTAATTATCATGTTTTAGTAATAACATCTCAACATTTCAAAACCACATAAAAAATGCACTGAAATAAGTTTCTATAAGTCCATTTAAAAGTCAACAGGTTCAATATACAATAATCAATACAATGCCATATTGATTTCATGAAATATAAAGCAACCATTCCAACGCCATCTAAAATGAAGATGTCTTCATGAATTAATTATTTTAAGCTTCAACTTCAAGTGCTTCAACATTCATAAAACCTATATTATTATTATAATTTATAAGTTATAACTATGAATATTTTTCTATTATGACTACATCGTTGTAGGGTGCATGTAAATTCCACTAATTAGAACCTTTTTAAACTTTTTTCGTGTAAATTCCACCGGAAAATTGTAATTCTACATTTTTATACAAAAATAAAAAAATATATATAATAATCAATAATGATCACTATAATTATTAGTTAGTTGAAAAAAAAAGATAAAAATACAATTAATATATATATATATATAAATAATTATTAATTATCAATAACAAACAATTAGTTAATAGTAAAAAAATTAAATAACTTAAATAAAATTTGGATTGATAATGATTTGATGCAGATTTAACAAAAAAAATAGTTGTAATCTGTGGATTTTACCATCGGTAGAGTTTATGTTTTTTACAGGTCAAAATAAAAATATCGGTGGAATTTACATGTTTTAAATTCAACCATAAAATTCAAAATTGATTACCTGTAAGGCTGTAAATTGGTGGAATTTACAAACACCCTCGTTGTAGATTATGTTATTAATAATTCTCAAACCAACCTTAACATATTGTTATGTATACTATATGTTATAATATATTATTAAAATATATGTAACATTTCTTCATACTATTATACTAATCTCCAATATTATTATCATGTTTAATTAGTTAAAAATGTATATATCCGTAGATGTAGATAGATAATTATTAGCTAGAATTACTCTCATTTTCGATTCTTGGGATTTTCTTCGGTACCTATTTATGATTATTATTTATTAAATCTTATATAATTTATTTTATTTTGTTTTTCATAATCTTTAATTTTTGATCATATTTTGAGCTTATCATCGTTTTTCATCTTTACATTTACAATATTTACATAACGTTCTAAGATGTATGGACATAATATGGTAAATATACAGCATATACTTATGTACCTACTTGGAAACACACACAACACACAAGACACAGCAAACATAGTCATGTCCATAAGACTGAAATATGAATATAACCGCTGTACTAAAGAAAAAATGAATGCTTATTTGACATCGTATACACTATACTCTATATAGCAGCTAGCAGTAAATTGTTAAAAGATACTTTGTAACATTTATTTATGTGTTACTCAAATCGTTTAATACTTTTTCACTACTCAAAAATCAAAGGTGTTCATTAAAATCAAAAAATAATTAAAAAAACATACTTTCGAGTTACAAGTTTATAACTTACAAATAATAGAATTAAGGATAACCAATATGTTATTTTATTGAAAAGAGACTGGGACGTTGAAAAAATAAAAAATGACAATCTTATGACATCATTGAAATAATTTTTGACGTAGATATTTATTCATTCGATAAGATTTTTTAAATTAAATTATTACATCAATTTGCAGCACAACTGTACAAGCCTTAATTATAATTAATATGTGTCATAAAGCGTCTGAAAACAGAAAAACGGCTTACTACGAGCAGTGGAGCAACTTGATAATAAGGGGCCTATGTGAAAATTTCTAGACCGGAGCCCTTACCGAATAATAAAAATATAAAACAGTCATACCTTATAATAACTTTTAAAAATATTGTTTTCTCATATGTCATAGTATTAATTAATATAATTATAATTTTTATTAGTTAAATTTTTTTTTTATTTAAAATTAAACATAAAAATTAACTCTTGTTTTTACGGCAGCAAAATCATTAATGATTTTGTTTATATCCAATTCATTATTATTAGATACCTAGTAATACAAAAATTCTATAGATAGATAATATTAGATTCTGAACGGAGTGATGAATGTATTGATTTTACAATGATGTGTGTTTTTTATTTTTTTTTATTTTTGTGTCTGTCATCACTTTTTGGAGTAGTAATAATGCTTCGATTTTTGACTTCAGCCCCTGTTTGAAAAGGAAAATTCATCTAGTTGGTACTTTGGGGGGTCAAAAGTAAAAAATGTTCAAAAGCGTCGAGAAAAACCCTGAAAAAATTACGGAAAAACGGAAATTTTTACGTATAACCACTTTTTGACAAAATCGATTTTTTGATTTTGCTCTAACTCGAAAACGAATCATTGTAAATACTTGAAATTTTCACCAAATGTTTATATTTTTGGCTATCCAAAAATCTTTAAAATTTAATACAAGGTTTATTATAAGTTGAACTTATCGTAGTAAAAAAAAATCAAAAATCGTTGAACACAATTTTTGTTTATAAGCATTTAAAGTTCAAATATTTACGAAATATATCAAAATCGCGAAAATTTGCAAGGAATTTTGAAGTTGAAAATTCATAAAATTTTTGTGATTTATACTTAAGGTTCAAAAATCCAATACAAGGTTATCCATAAGTTTTCCTTTAATCCTTTAGGTAATTGTAAAAAAAAATTCTAGCGTCGATAAAGAAAAAATTTTATGAGCTTAAGAAATTTAATTTTTTACGAAATCGCGTAATATAACGATATATTACAATTTAAATATAGGTAATAATATGATATATCCTGATAATTACCATTTACTGAAAAATCATCTCCGTTCAGAATCGTTTTTCGTATACAATGATACAGTCGTTGTATTCAAGTTTAACACATCCATTATAGTGACCTACTCTCCATCACTACTATACAGCAGAGCGATACCCACTTGCCCACTTTTTTTGTCTTATTATCGTTAGACATACAGGTAATATTGTCACAAGTCATAACTTACACACTACCTACACAGTACACACACCAACATAATTATGTATAATAATAAAAGAAGTTTCAAATTTTCAATTATAGAGTATACTCTAACTCTTTATCCCCATTTCGGACCTATATACTGCATTACGATACACTTAACTGTTTTCTCACATAGGTACTCGTAATTTGAATTATTCTCTAATTCAAAAGAGTAAAGACATCATTATTTATTATATTAAGACAAATATTATAATATGTGCATATTACAGATTATAGTAAAAGAATATCGTACAGATTGAGTTTTTTAATCTAGAGGCCCCTCAAGACCTGGGGCCCCTGTGAATTGTACACTCCCGATAATTGCACCACTGACTACGAGTACAGTGACAAAAATATTCTTCAGTAGTATTCACTTGAGGGTGCCAATATGGTAAATTCTCTCCTGATCTTGATTATTTCAACATAACATCTATCACATTTAAGTGTTGTACTTAATACTTATTAAATCTATTGAACTGATTGTAAATACATCATACATATTCGAAAAAAACTCTTTTGCAACTCACTCATTTATTGCATTGGAATAAAGTGATTAACAAATAGCAATATTATATTTTATATATTTCAATAAAAACAAAGTTATAATAGCTATCGTTCTGTGTTGATAATAATGTAGATAAATAATTTTAAATCCGTTATTTCCGGGCTTTCAAAGTATTTAACATCCTTGAATTGTTATCTTTGAATTGAAAAATGGTTCTAACCACAAACTGGTGGTAACTGATTTTTACTATCTGGTTACCAATTTTGGTATTGTATAATGAATACTGCATTGAGCATTGGGTTAAAATATCTGCACATAGCGCACACAGCACACTATAATATATTTATTTTGTGATACACTCATTACACTCATAGGACATAGACCGTATAGGTCCTTTTAAATCTTAAATATTAATTTGTTAGTTTGTGTCCTTACAATTTTTTAAATAACTCATTACAATTTAATTTAGTAACCACAACTTTAAAACTATCTGTAAGTATTGATATAAATTTATTAATTTGTATATAATTTACCATTAAACCATTGTAGATCACAGGGATTTTTTTTTTCAAATTGTATTTATAATAACAACTCATTGCACTTGAATGTAGTTTTCGTTTTCATTTTTCAATATTGAATTTGTTTTTGTTTTTTGTTTAATAAAATAATACTCATCTTAATATGGACACTTTAAAAGAACATCAAATACAAGTAGTTGTTCATTGTATCTCATGATATATAGATAATTTTTATCTGATTTCTTATTTTTATTTTCTAACAGCAATATGTCTGGACGCGAAGGAGGAAAAAAGAAGCCTTTAAAAAACCCTAAGAAAGAATCTAAAGAAATAGATGAAGATGATTTAAAAATGAAACAAAAATTAAAAGAACAACAAAAAGCATTGAATGATCTTAAAACAAAAGCTGCCCAAAAAGGACCAATGGTCAGTGGCGGTATAAAGAAATCTGGCAAAAAATAATGTATGAACTATGTAATTAAGAAAAAAACATTAAAACATCCTATGTAAAAAACCAATCCTGCTGTATAATGATTTCAAATTAAAAAGCAATTTTGTGTTATTTACTTAATAATAATTACAATTTTATTTTATACTATAAAAGTTGTTCACTATTATTATTTCATAAGTTCAAAAATATATAATATTTATTCAAATGTATTACGTCACTAATATTATCGATAGGCTATTAGCCAATTCTTACTACACTAACTGGTCTTGAAAACAACCAAACCGAATTATTGAATTAATTAAAATAAATGTTTTTAAGTTGTATTCCATAAGTTTTATAAACTTATGACATTTATTCAAATCTTAACACAAATTAGTAAAATGTATAAATACACATTTACTTTGTATGAAATAGTAATAAAATAATTCAGTATTTACATTATTTATCGGGTACACTTCTTAAAGTAGTGAGGTAGTGTTTGAAGATAAAAGATGTAGCATACTAAAAGTTTAAGATCTAATTATGATGTAAATAAATCTTTGGTGGATTCTTTTACCAATATTAAATCAACTAGTAAAATATAGAGTTTGCTGTTGCTTGTCTATACCTTTCTGGGAGACTGGGAACAAATATGGCGTCTTATATTTATAATATAATATACTCCAAGATCGGTATTGTAAATTCTATGTTGTGTTCACCTGAAAAAATTTTCTGAACACAACATAATGTCCATAACTTGTAAATTGTTACAAATGTATACATTTTTTAAAGTAATAAACCAATATTTTATAAATTTTCTAAGGAAGCCTAGAAATATTTTTAATTTATTTTGAATCAATTATTATCCATTCTATTAATTGTATCAGATAAGTACATAAAATATTTCAGACTAATTAATAAATTACTTTGGGTTTATTTGGCATGATTTAAAATGTTATGATAAAAAATGTATTTTTAATCTACATTCTACAATATTATTCAAGTTACAAAAAATCTTGAACAATTAAAAACACAATTGAATGTTTAATACTTTTTGATGTCAAACAACATAATATAAGTATGATTACCTACATTATACAACTAAATTACTTAAATTCAGTTGGTAATATAATAATTAATAATGACTTGGTATTTCACTAGATAGCCAAGATATTTATTATGATTTATTTATTTTATGTATTTGTATCTCATTATAATCATATATTTTAATAAATATTTCATGTTTCAACAAAACTGTGTTTTACCTAGAACAATTTTTTAATCTACAATCCATGATTTTATTAATTAATATTATGTTGCAAACCTAATACCTAACCAATAAATATTAATTGTAAACATAATAATAATTTATGTTTACTTTGCAATTAAATATTAATTATTCAATAATTATTGATTATACCATAGAATAGATCATGATAAGATATATCTTAAACCATAGAATAGTATGATCTAGACAGTATCTTAAACCGTGGAATAAAATCGAATTGTTGATAAATAACACGTGCATGTCTGATTATATATAAAAAAAAATGATAACAATTATGTGGTTACTGCTTAAAAATTAAGTAATAATATATGTATTAATCTAAAAACAAAAGTTCACACAAAATACAAAAATTGTGCTTAAAGAAATATATATATATATATATTAATTGGTAAGTGCTTTAACCAATATGATGATTACCGCAAAATTTCATTAATTATTTATTATTCAGTTAATTAGGTAAAAAATATTAGCTTTTGAGAACATTGTTTCTCATAATTTTATTGATTTTAGATTTTATATTCATCATGGATAAACGATTTTCAAAAATTGGTGATGATCCAAAGTTTAGGCGTATACCTAAAGCTGATCGCAAAGTTAAAATTGATAAACGGTTTCAGTCAATATTTAATGACAAACGATTTAAAGTTAAATATACTATTGATAAAAGAGGAAAACCCCTAAGGGGTTCTACTACTGATGACTTCAAAAAGTTTTACCATATGTCTGATGATGAAAAAGATGACACAGATTCTGAGCAAAATTCTACTGATGATGTTACTCAAGAATCCGAGTCAGAAGAACAAACATTAATTGAAGATGATGATGATAATGTAGACAGTAGCATAACCAGTAAAAGTATCAAAGACCGCTTAAAAGATAAAACAGTAGATTATGCTAGAGGAGATGGTGAATTATTATCTGACAGCTCATCAGATGATGATACATCTTCTGATGAAGAAAATGAAGGTAAATATATTATCTATAAAAGTTTTTAATATTGTTTTGTAATTTTATATTTAAAAAATATACTTTATTAATATTACTTATATGCAGAAAACGTGGAACATTGTTGGGGAGAATTAGACAAGGATGCTGATAATGTTGAAGAGGCCACGTCTAGGTTAGCCTTGTGTAATATGGATTGGGATAGAATTCAAGCTGCTGATTTGATGATTCTTTTTAATTCATTTTTACCTAGTGATGGTTACATAAAATCTGTAACTGTAAGTTTATAAACAAATATTTTTACTAAAATTACATAAATATATTATGTCTATTTAGATTTATCCATCTGAGTTTGGTATGAAACGAATGCAAGAAGAGGAAGTTAAAGGGCCTCCTGAACTAATTTCTAGTAACCCCAAGGAAATTGGTTCATCTGATGATAGTGATCAAGTACTGTTGAAAATTTCTAAAATATACATATTAAAAGTTATATTTTTTATTTTTTATTAGGAAGAAGAAGATGGAAGTAAATTTCACATGGAAAAACTACGTAAATATCAACTAGCAAGACTTAAATATTATTATGCTATTATTGTATGCGACTCTCCTGGAACTGCTGGTAAAATATATACCGATTGTGATGGTATAGAATATGAAAGTAGTGCCACACGTTTAGATTTACGATTTGTACCAGATGATACAGAATTTGATCAAGTAACTATCTAATTATTTTAATTGACAAGTATAATATAGGTCCAATAAGTATTTATTTTTTACTATGTATCTAAAGCTGATAGCATTTGATGTTACATATTAAAAAATCCATGCTTGATCTTTAACATTTTTAGTATTATTTAATTGTTTTTAAATAACTATGAATAATAAAAGTAGAATAAATAAATAATATTAAATGGAGAAAGGAGTCTAAACTAGTATAGAAAGTAATTTAATTAAAATTAAAAGAAGTGAAATTGTTATCATTAATGTCAGAACTTATTCAGGAGAATGTTGAAACACTAATAAATTACTGTTTAAACTATAGATGGATTATAAGTTTAAATATTTATAAATATTTATTTAAAATTGAAATAACTCATGAATTGTATTTCATCTACAACAATTAATGATTAAATTAAATATAATTTATAATTTTTTAATTTAACTTAAATTAATGTATTTTAAATTTTTGACTTAATTGATAGTATTCAATTATTTCAATTGCATTTTTATTCAAATTTTTTTATTTATCTAATAGTTATTAAATTAATAAATAATTTAAACATAATATTATATTATTACATAATCTTAAGAAGACGCTTCACCCTTATGTGTTGTCTCCATCTTACAAATGTACAACATAGTAAAAATAGTTTCATGCTGGCAAGGATCACTCGGGCTGTAACCCAAGTTAAGCAACAAAATTTACATACTAGAAAGAGGACATTTTGGACTTTGCAATATTGTTTTTATTTTTTCGATATTAGAACTAAAAAAAAAACTTATTTAAGTTTGAAAAACAACAAAATAATAGATTTTGAAATGATTAGAACTTTTTTTATATTGATGACATCAAAAATTAAAAATGATGTTGCATAACCAAATGTTTTCCTTTTTAAAGTATGAAAATTGAGTTGTTTAACTTAGACTAAAACCATAGTGGTTCTTATCCATGTGAAACGGTTTTTACTATATTGTACATATGTAAGATGAATACAACACATGAGAGTGAAACGTCCTCTTAATTGTACTAACAATTGTTAAAATACCAATATATGTATATATTTTAGTCTAGATGTATTTCATTTTAAAGATTATTGCTGGGTTTTTGTGAACAATTATTAAACATTAAATTAATTAATAGTGAGCTAATGGTTCATTAAACATGATTTAGTTGGTCCATTAAATTGTATTAAATGATTTAATTAATACATTTTTCATGCAACCCAGCATATGTATTATGTCTAGATATAATGAATATGCATAATAAAATTATTATGTAAATATATTTATATCATTTTATAGGAACCAAAAGAAATTTGTGATAAATTACCAGATTTAACTAAGTACAAACCTCATTTATTCACTACTACTGCTTTACAACAAGCGAAAGTGAATCTTACATGGGATGAAACAGATCCAAGACGTAGTGAATTAGTAAATAAACTGAAGACAAATCCTAAAAGTGAAATTAATGATAGCGATTTACAGAAGTATGTAGCTTTTAGTTCAGAAGATGAAAATAGTGATGACGAAAGTAATAAATCTGTTGAGGAAAATAATGAAGATGGTGGTCCTAAAAAAACTCCGTTAGATAAATATAAAGAACTATTACAAAACATACAAGATGAAGAAGATAAAAAGGCGAGTAAAGATTCAGAATTAGAAATTTCGTGGGGTATTGGTTTGCAAGAAAAGGTACAAAAATCAGTTGATGAAAAATCAAAGAAAAATTTGACACCATTCCAGAAAATGATGGAAAAAAAGAAAGAAAGAATGAGAGAAAAGCAAAAACTTAGAAAAGAAACAAATAAAACTAAAGATAATGAAAATGATTCAGAGAATGAAAATACACAAATCAAACAACAAGCAGAACTAGAATTGTTATTGATGGATGAAGAACCTAGTGAAAAACAACATTTTAATATGAAAAAAATACAAGAAGAAGAAATTAAAAGCCTAAAAAAAAAGAATAAAAAGAAGATTTCAAATGAGAAATCTGTTAGTGATGGTTTCTCTGTAAGTTATCAAATTATTAAACAAAATTTGATTTCTTGTTTTTCATAAATCTTCATGCTGTTTAGGTGGATGTAAAAGATGATCGATTTTCGGCATTATACACATCGCATTTATTTAATATTGACCCTGCTGATCCAAAATTCAAAAGAACTAAAGGCATGGAAGAATTTATTTCTGAAAAGGCATCAAGGAGACAACAGTATGATACGGAAAAAGTTAGTAAGATTTTAAATATTATTTACAATTTTGTTAACAATTAATATAAAAATATAAATATGACACTGAGAATGAGTATTGAGTATTATTTTACTTCAGTGTTCTCAGTGACCAGTGTCATTGGGGCAAGATGGTATTGTAAAATATTATTGATATATAATATATAATATATATATATATAATTTTACAAACAATATAATTTACTTAATGTACAAAATAAAAGTATACAAGCACTAAAAGTAAAATATTGGAACTAAATGGAATAAAATATATTAATATATTATTATTATAATCATTTTATTTATTTATAGGTTGATGTTCCTCCAAAAAAGAAATCCAAACAATCAATTATTAATCCAGAACTATCTAATCTTGTAAAATCTATCAAAAGTAAAACTAAGCATAATAAATAAATGTTAATTTTTTAATGGTTTATCTTGGTAAATAATTTATCAGCTAATGAATTTGTTTTATTAAATCCCTATTATTATACTCGCATTGCTTCAGTTATCGGGGATAAGTAAATACATTTTTTGTACTTAATAAAAAATGTTAAACTAATATAATGAATTATAACTTATAGACACAAATTGATATTTAATGATCGTGGTTATTTTTATTTTTTATTTTATTATAATATTGTTTATTTTGCTTTTATTGTTTTATCCCAGATCCCTTCAGATATTGAGTTATAGAATTGCCAGTGGCATACTGGTATATTTAGAGTTTAGACCATATACTCATATCAGTGCCAGTTTTAGATAGGGGCAGAGGGGCCCATGCCCAGGGTCTCGTGCTTTGGAATGATATTTTAGGCCTCGCATTAATGAAATTAGACATTATTATATTATACTATAATGGCAAAAAAAAATAAATACGATTTTCTCCAGGCCTTGCTCCACCCTAAGGCCGTCTCTGACTCATATACTATATGATCTAAGATTTAGAGGCAGATGACACAGGTATGTCTACTTCAGTGGTACTTTTTTGTATGTGTTATACTGTTTTGTTTAACAGTGACACCAAACTGATTTGTCATTTGAAGTCATCACTTCACTTCTCAAATGGGTTTGACTTTGACATATAAATTAGATGGGCTGGACAAAAATTTTAGATTTTGCTTCACAATGATGCCACTGATACCTATTAATAACTGTATTATACTTTTGTATTAACTTGTAGATTTTTAATAATAATTGTAATAGGTATTTTAATATTTTCTCCTTATAACATATCATAATAAATACGCCACATTAGGTTTACAATAAAATTGTATTATACTGATACATTTACAAATAACTAAGGTTTAAATTTAACTCTTGTGGCAGTTTTAAGTTCATGAATTATTAATGATTTTATTATTATTTAAACTTGCACTCATAGTCACATAGATAATTATCCTGGAACTTTATACTTTTATAGTAACACAATAAAATTTATGTTTAAATTAATGAGAACATAGTTAATAGCATAGACATATAGTTATCACTATTATCAGTGATTTTTAGATTTTGATAACTAAACCATCGAGCTATAGCTTTAATAAATAATAATTAAACATACAAATATATATAATACGTTTATGTATAATGTATATATTATTATAATCTTGTGTTATCTTTTGTTATTATTTTACCTTTCCTTATTATATAGTTATACAATATACAGATACATAATATTTATATCAGTTATCTTTATCTATACAATGTATTTAAGGATTTATGTCGAGTATGTCAATTAAAATTTGATATTGTTTAAGTCCAGAAATCCACTTAATTGCAATAACATTTGAATATTTTAAATGAAGAAACATCAATTATTTCCACTTAAGGGCTTCTTGTAGGTATCATATCATTATTTTTATTATAACGCAGTGAGTAGGTATTTAATTGTGAATGTTTAAATTTTGACACTTGACCTAGTTGAAAAGCTTAATATCCAAAACAGAATCCCACATGGTGTGACCGATGGATACAACACTAAGTACTATATATACTTATAATTGTATAAAAGTTTGCTAAATGAACAATTGTATTTTTTATATTTTGTATCCTACTCATTCATTCTAATAAAATTTAATTGTTCCATCGATAACTATTATTATTAACTATAGTCTATAAATATTTCAAATTTCGGTGATAAAATGTCAATTAATTTTGGATTAAGTTTACCACGGGATACAGTTTTGTGTAAAATTTTATGTGAGTAATAACACTAATAAGTAATAACCATTAACCAATATTATTATTTATTTCTATCTGCTATAAATAATTTTAACACAGACTGGATAAAATGTAATCCAGGGTGGCTCCAGAAACTTGGTCGGGGAGGCCCTTGTTTAATTTTTCTTATTATTCTTGGGGCTCTTGGGCTCTTGGCATATTTTTGTAATCCATACAGAAATGTGTCTATATATGATTTATCTATATACTTGTACGTTTCTATGATAGTTAATAGTATAATATGTTTTTTTGTTTGTAATATGATTTTAACAATATACATTTTTTTAGAAATACGGTCTTGGAGAGCAAGGCCCTAAGCCCCTCCCCTTGGAGTCGCTCTTGATGTAATCTATTCTGAGATTCTAATATTTTACTTATCAATTTTGAAAATTATATTTTGTATTTTAGTAGTCATTTCAATATTATAATAATTTTTCTATAATCTACTTCTTGATATTGTGGGAAGCGGGTTCACGATATGATGTAATATATTAACAAAATAACGAAAATGAATTCTCTGGAAAAATTTCATTTCCCGTGGGACGAATATTGTTAACTATTTTTTTGAAAGAAGAATTTACTATAACTTTTATTAAATTTCGATGTTTAATTTTATTTAAATTTGTTTTAAAATAAACTCTAAAAAAGGTTAAAATTCAGAATTGTCTTTTTTTTAGATATATTGTAAAGTTTGAGATTAAAATATAAAAAACAAAATTCAATTCTAATGGTAAATATAGAGTATTAACTTGTATTAATAAAAAAAAAATAGTTAATCAAACTTGGTTAATTCTTCAGGACAGGATCACTATTGTTGTAGTGTATTTTTGTGAACAAAATTACATTAGCACTGGATACCTTAATTGGCATAATTGTAGAATATTTTAGTTTTTAAAAAAAAAAAAATATTTAAAACAAAGTATAATAGGGATGCATTTCCAATCAAAAGCAAATATTGAAATATATTTAATACGTTATACTGGTTTAGGAATTCATGTCCTGGATAGGGTGTTGTTAAACCCCGGTCGTTGCCCCAGAATTAGTTGTCAATATAATAATGTCCCGGAATTTAACTTCTTCTTTAACGAATTTTTTTAAAATAATTGTTGATAATAATAAATAATCACACACAAATACGCATAATATAGATGTTCAGTATCGGGATATTTTAGCACATACTAAGACAAGATGGCTAACATTATCACCTGCTATATCGCTTGAATTATTTTAATGTTTATAGTGGTTCAAAGTCATACTTTCTTTCTCAAGACACAAATCCTAAATTGACGATTAGGTCAAGTTAGAATTTATTGTCCCGGATTTCTTTTAATTTAATCTGGCTGCCCTAAGTATATACATATACCTATAATAACATGCTGATAATATATTCAATTATTTATGATAGCAATATAATAAGAACTGATGGCTATAGTATATTAATAGAATAAAATGTACATGTATTATGCATATCTAACACTTTAATTATTATACTTTTACGGCTATATATATTATATAATTCTTTTAAAATAAAACTGTGTTTCTACTACCTGCTAATGAAAAGGTCATACTTAATTTTAAAACTAAATGTCAATAATTTGTAATTTGAAATACCAAGGTCTACCTGTGAATATTTTATGTTACTTGTAACATATAAAAATTAAATATAATTAATAATCCAGTTGCAATTTAAATATGCAATTAAGATCCAACAAAGTATATTTTTATATATTTCATATTATGTTGTTTTCTATTACAACAGTACTATTCCAGATTATTCATTTATGCCTATAAAGTATCTAGTATCTACTGCGAATTGCAATATATTAGATAAATAATAGTTACCTATAAGTACTTATTTAACTTGTTCGAATTTCTTACCTAGCATGTTATTTTGTTGTTTATATTTAATTTAAATATATCTAATCATTTTTATTCATGGTTACTAAGAATTGCACAACCATTTTTTATTAAATAAATACATTCTAAAAATACATTTTGTTTAGTAATAAATAATAATACCAGTATATTATTGACAATACATAGAGACCAGTTCAGTATTTCACAATTTCCACAAAAAACAAAGGTTTCCGTTTGTAATATTATTTATTGACCCTAATTTTCATCATATTAGTTAATCTTTTGATGGCTTTGGCGATAAAAACAAAACGAGATAATAAAATATAAAATAGCTTTAATATTTACTACGTATTATTATTGATATATAAATCAATATTTTAAATTATACATACAAGATACAACGTTAATAAATAAAAATAGTAGATACCTAGGAATAGTACCTACGAAAATAATAATCTTATGACTTATTATTATTTTATATATGGTAGAATAAATGGTCAATATGATGTCATGTATATATTCATATTCTACCTACTTATATTATTTTTTAATATACCTTTAATACCAGTGTTTACAAATCCTGACAGTTCTGTTAGCCAAATTTAAACATGATAAACGTATCCGGTTGACCGGTTCTGTACCTACTGGCAACTATATAATATAAATTTGAATAATTGCAGTTATAATAGTTATAAATATTGACGAATCATAGGTACTTGGTAGGTAGGTAGTTATTATTATTATAATAGTAAGTACCTAATCTAATAGGAACGAAACACGAAATATAAAAAAAACAACTATGTTTATACGTCCTGGGGAGATGATTAATGGTATACTATATAACCTACTCTTGACGCCATATTCTTAAATGCGTAATTTTAAAACGTAGTACCTACGGTTGAAGGTACTCACCATCATTAACTACAGTCTCAATTGTTTTAAGTTTTTACGCAGCAAATATATCAACATTATTACCCTTGTTGTATACAGTATACGCAGTAGGTATATTATATTATATAATCTTTATATAATTATACATATGCATATATACTATATAGCCATTTTCCGCTCTATAGCTCTATATCGATTTGCATGTATATAACAAGTGGTACATACCTATCTATATTCTATAGGTATATATGTATATATATATAACAGTAATAGTTAATAAAAATAAATAAATAGTATTATACTTAATATTTTTATTTAATGTTTTAAATTTTTTTTAAATATATAATATTATATACTATTAAGTATATTAGTATAAATATGAAAAAATTACTATATTTTCTATTAAGTAAGTTAGGTGATATTATATAAAAATTTCCGAAACCAAGAATGTCCATGGTATAATTCTCCAAAATCGAAAAATTGAATGATCGTAATATAATAAAATGGGAACACTCTGTAACACATTAGTTATCCACATCAAAAAAATACTCTGTAAAATTACTAAAATTGGGCAGAGATATCGGACAACCTCAGGAAAAAAATGTAGGTATGTTAATATGCAAGGAAAATTTAAAAAAAATATGTGAGGAGTATAACAATAACAAAAGAAGTATTGAAAACTTTTTAAAATGTATATAATTGATATTTAAAAATGTCCAAAAAAAAAAACCAGTTAATTTACACACATATATGTGACATTTTTAAATATACAGCAATAACAAAAGAATTATTAATTATTTTTTTTTAATATTATAATTTATAATCAATGTTGTAAATACACTTTTCATATCTGACTACAGCAATAACGAAAGAATTGTTTATTTTTTTTTTTAAATATTGTTATAAATATTTTTTAACAAGTTGTTTGACTTAGTTTATTTTGAAAATTTTACCATGGACATTTTTGATTTTGGACAATTTTACAACGGAAATTTTTACCGTTTACATTTTTTCCTCGGATATTTTTACCTAGATTCAAGTTAGTACATATTACCTATAAGGCATATAATATGCATTACCAACATACTAATGTAATTCAAATTATGATTACCGTCTATCGATTATGACAATTATTACTATCAAAACATAGTAAACTTGTTACATAATATCTAATATTTCCATACGAGTATACCGTATACGACCATACAATATACATATATATACCTATAGGGTTTTATCTATTTAGCTTTTGCAAGTAATTTGTTTCTCATATATTTATTGTTTGCTAATAAATTAATAACATTTTTTTAAGCATTTAAAATAGAGCAATACAATTTTAAAGTTTTTATTTTTATTTTCATTTTAAATTTTATTTTTTCAAAACGCTTTTTCCCTTTTCGTTGCAGTAAATAAATCAGTCATGGGCTCAAAATGTTGTATGCATCAGTAATACAGTACTGCTTCCTATACTTTGTTTTTAAATTAAAAATTTGACAAAAATGATGCCTGCTTAGTGCGTAGATTATCCTGAGCGGAACGATGAATGTGTTTATCTACATTGAATTAAGTATTAACAATAGGTATTTTTATCCTCTCGCCCAATCCTATTAATGACGCATTTCACTATGAAACGGGTGTTTTTTTTTATTTTCGAACCTGTGAATACAAAAATAATATATTAATATTAACTTATTCTGTGATAAATACGTTTTAAACTGTGCATTATTTTATAATATGATGTGTCACTCTAAATTCTATAATATCTTGTCCTCGTACACTCCAAGTTAATACGAACAATATCCAAAAATCAATTAGGCCGATACTGTTAACTTGAAATGTGTAGTACGATGGCATATACATATTTATTTCCTTAAGTCATTCCTTTAAAGACTTCAATTACCTACTTATAATGTAATTTGTATACCTTAAGATTTAATTTAGTTTTTTTAGAAAATACGTCATTATAACGAATATAATTTTATACCCTAGCCTCAGGGGGCCGGATTAAGCCATCCGTATGCTCTAGGCACTGGGAAAATTTAATTTCATAACATAGCATAGGTGCAAATAGTGTTTGAAATTTGGGGGGGGGGTTGGCTGTATCTCAGTTCTGTATTGGATTTAGAATGTATATTATTTAATTAAATCATTAGGTTTTTTTGGAGGGGGGTTATAGCAATTATAGGGGGGCTAATCCCCTCAAGCCCCACCTTATTTGCGCCTATGTAGCATATAGGCACATTTGAATACTATTTTTTGTATATTTTTAGCCATCTTTTCGTAGGCCCTAGACGGCTTAGACTCTCGGTGCCTAAAGGTTAATACGGTTCTGCCTAGCCTGGATCAGTGTTTAAGGTTGAAGGTAAAACGATTGCATAGAAATATATAATACAGTAGTGTTATCGTTATGGTCATTATATCGGAAACTCGGGAACACCCTTGTTACATTAAAGCAAACATAAAATACTTTACTAAGGTCGACGTACGACTGTCACACACACACACACACACGCGCGCGCACACACACATTTTTGACGAACTTTATTATGACCAATGAGTTGTCACGCATGGCAGTGGCGGCGTTAAAATTTAACCCGATTACCCGCGCGCGAGTACCACAGAAATAACATAATGTTTATGTTGTTTCAGCACAATTTGCTTTCAATAGTCAGTACCTACCTCTGTTAATGACTTTCACGCCAAAACATAATATATTATATAGTTGTTTTATCTGTACTATAAGTTTGTATATACTATATAGGTACATAGTTTATTTTCTATAGATTTTGATACAATTTACAAAATTTTATAAACTACAGTGTTTTGTATAGTGAAAAATGTGCAAAATCTTTAAAAAATTTTATTACTAAGGTATGGAAATTTGATACTATGTTAAAATCATAAGTATTTAATACTGGATTCTGGAACTAAAAAATGTATACAAATACTGTTATTTTTGAAAGATACATGATAAAGTTGTGTACTTAAATGAAGATGTTTATTATTTTATAATAAATCAAAAACATTTGTGGGGACGTTTATTATATTATTATACATTTTATTATACGTAATGACACTTGATTTATTTTAAGATATTATCTATTTATAATACGAACCTATTATATTTTCATAATTTTATGGTATTTAAAGAATTACAGGAATATGATATTAAATTTGAAGTTATATATTAAGTTGATATACAATATAGTATAAAATAGATACATATTAATATGTTATTATAATAATTAAGTAATAAGTAATAATAGCCAAATGCCAATAGACAATAGGTATGATAAATGATTTATTGTTTTTGGAAAAATGTTTATCAACCTATTCTAATACTATACAAGTAAAATAAATTACTTTAATAGCTATATCAAAAAAACATACCATAAAATATACTTATAAGTATTATAGTGATATAGGATGACAGCAAGCAGACCGTCTCCATTCTTATACAATGCTATATCTTGAAATAAAGTTTAACACACCTTTAACAATAATCCACGATCCACTCAACAGTCAACACGTACTTACAATATACAGCAGAGCGGTACTACTTGGTAACTTTTTTTGATATGTCAAAAATCTTGATAACGTACCTAATATAGGTAATAGTGTAATACAAAGTTAAAATCCCTTTTTAAAGTAATTCCTTCAGAAATGTAAAAATATCACAAATAGAGCGTGTTCTTTTAAGTTATAAGTAAGCATTTGATGTTTACATTTTGATAAAAATGAAAAATAACGATTTTTCTTCAACAATTTTATTTATTATGTTATAGGTAATTCAAAAAATAGCTTTATTACACACAGTCATGCAGACTGCAGTTATTGAAACTATTCGCCATAACGTATAAGTATAATATAATAATATATGTTATTAATATTTCGTCTGTATTCTAACTGTGGAAGTGTGGATATTACATTGTCGATACGTCTTCTACTTTATACTCTGTATTCTGCTCACTCATTATATCCCTACCTATTCCCTGCCACCAAGACAAGTTCCATAATAGCAGCCTGTTGCGTGTGAGTATGCTTAGAAGAACCGATATTCGTCTGGTTCAAAAAGGCCTTAATGATTTAGTATTTTAGTTTTAAAAGCCCACGAAAAATACCAACGAATTAATTATATTTATTATATTATTACTATTTTTTAATATTGAATTATGTACAATGTACATTTTTAAAATATCTTTAGAAATAAAGGCTAACAGCTAACACACCGTCTTCTCATAATTATTTTGTGTGTACAATGATTTACTATTGAATTCAAATTTTACACGTCCTTTACAGCGTAACCTAATGAATGACGAAGTGCAATTAACATAATGACATCTATATACTATAATTTGCTGTGCGGTATTTTATTCTAAACATTTTTGACCTATACCTTTCGAGCTCTGTTTATTTACGTTTTACAGATATGTTAACTTAAATGCTTCAAAATAAGTGCATATTACATCGTTTAAATTACCATTTATACCAATAAATTGTCTATTAATTATTATTTAATTAATTTCACGAAAAAAATGTATATAGGTATTTATCTGTATTCTGTATTGTAAGGAAATTTAGGCAATAATAATTATTATGTTGAAAATATTGGATAAACTGCAACAATCTGCATAAATAGTTAACTTATACAATTTTACAACTTTTAATAAGTTGATAGTTGATACGTTTTATGTATTTAGTTTTAGAATAATTAATAAAGGTAAATGGTAATTAGAATTCAACAAAACGCAATAAATAATTTCTATTTTTATATAGTAATAATATTTTTTACACACTAACGCTTATAATAATATCTATAATATTATACACGACCAGTCCTAATATAAGTGAAAGTCAAGAGGATTGAATAGATGAAGACATTTAATAGATCACTAAACGATTAACATTTAAATAACTCAAGACTGCAAGAGCAGTTGAATTTTTTTAGTTAAAAATATATATTTTTCATTGTCCATATTATATAATATACAATTATTAATTTGATTATAATAGGATATCCGATATTATATAATGATCAATTTTGTCAAAAGTTTTGTTGAGTTTCGATTCGGAGTAAATGAAGAATCTAGGCCTTGAAAAACATTTTTTTTAATATTATATATTTTATAGATAGATAGGGATTGTGTTTATCGGCATTAATCGTGTGGATCGATTACAGTTGATAAAGCGAATGCAAATACAAAAATTAAATTTATTCATTGTAAATTATAGTTATATAAACTACCTATTAATCGTCAGCCACTTAAATACGCAATAATAAAATACGATGTTTAGATATTATTTTATTCTAATGAATATCACTAGGCTAGTATAGGCTAGCTGTAGCCTGTAAGTGTAATAGAACTGGACCAAGGCGGCGAACTCGTTGCCCGTTGGCAATTTAACAAGCACAGCACGCATGCATTTATTAATCATCTGTTGTTCGTCGTCGCCATCTCAAATTGCACATATTTTTGTAACCAAGTATCCAAAATCAAAATTATTATGATAATTTGAATTCGTGGATGTAAGGTTTAAAATACCTACTGCATTACAGGAAAATATATAAGTGCAATATAGTAATTTATAGATATCGCATGTGTGTTTGTCGTTTGACCCAAAACAATATTTACAATCGATCTACGGACTACGATGGTAAGGTTAGGAAAGAGAAATGTAAAATGATACATCGCATACGTACTATAAAACTCTTGTGTGTTATGTGTATTATACACTCAAAATAATATCAAGAAAGTTTAAATATTTTAAATAACAAATTATTCAGCATTTTTTAATATCATATATCAGTATAATGTTTTCTTTAAATTTTGCTATGAGTTTATGATTTATGATAATTGTTGTATAACAAAAGACTTGAAAAAAACCACTTTTTCTCGATAGCCACGTGGGTGCATTCGGTGTTGATCAGAAATTCAGAACCGGGGAGGGGGTAGCAAAAAAAAAATATAATGACATTTTTCTTTAACAGCGAGGTTTTGACCCGCAGCCCGCAACGTGGCCATCACACCGATCGTGTTGACGCGTTCGTTATGCTCGCATACTCCCGGTGGCGTGTCTCGTTTTCTCGTACTTTCGTCCCACCGCGTTTTTGTTATGACGTCGAGCGACGAGCGTGGTAGTTGTTCACATGCGGTTGCACACACCACGCGGCCCATAGAGCAGTCGGCCGTCGCGCCATAGTAGACATAATATTAATACGAAGGTTGCGGGGCGACCGCGGTACAGGCGCGAACGCGGCAACATCGCCCGCCAGTAACCGTCTCTCGCTCCGTAATCGCTTCGATCGCCGCCCGCCAGCACACAATATCTATGCGCTCGAGCGGTCGTCTCCACGGCGCGCACGATGCCACGATACATAATAATAATAATAATAATGATGGATGATGATGATATGTACGGTGGTGGCGGCGGGTGCATTCGGGCTGCGCGCACGCGTGTGCACCGGATTCTAGATACAAACCCGCGTGCGCGCGCGCACAATATACAGCCATAAAGGTAGCACAGTTCACCCTTCACCACCATCGCCACTACCATCGCCACTACCATCCCCACCACGGCCTACACCACTACCACTACAACACCACCACCAACACAATCGTACATTTGTATTGGCTAGTTTTTCGCGTCGTTGGCCGCCCGTGCGCGTTCAGGCCTCATCAATTTTTTTTTGGACTTTGACACCCATTCCCGTCGTCGCCGCCGTCGTCGTCGTCACGATTATGGTTGTCCGGACGAACAGCGAACGAAACGATATGCAATCGTCTAACGGCGGTACGATGTTTCGATTACAATGTCTCTAACTGACATTTGTCTAATGTATCTCTTATTGTTTAATTCTTAATACCCGTTTTTTCCCCGTTTTTTTCTATTTTTTTTTTTGTTTTATTATAATTTTTTTACGTTTTTTTTTTATATACATTACCTACATATTAATTTTCTTTATTTTAATTTAATTTTAAATTAAACTACTTTTATTAAAAAATTTATACTCGTACTTAGTATTCTAAATCCGCTTTAGCTCGTATATTTAATATAACTCATAAAATCTACCATCTCTGTCGTCTTACGTTTATATATTATTATAATATTATATACGTCTCTTATACACGCGGGTGGATTTCGATTCGTCGTGAAGTAAAAGAAAAAGTCACAATTGCTCGTTCGTATTCCAAAAACATAATTTCCAAATTCAGAAGAAAAATGTCAATCGTCGATGATACGTCTCATAGTTGTACCTAAATTTTTTTCCCAAACAATCTAACTATACTAAAAATTCGTCGTTAGAATTTTTCCTAGTTACGAGGATATCAATTCATTAGTAAATATGAAAGATAAACCGAATTCAACTCGTATTTATGACGAGGATGGATTTCGCAGGCGAGCTGCTTGTATATGTGTGCGCAATGATTCCGATGAGGTAATTATAATTTTGTTATATATTTTATACTATAATTTGGGTTTTTGAGTTGTCAATAATGTACTGTGCTTGGTACACCACTTGCACTATCATTCTGATATTACGTCACGTTTTTATAAAATTATAATACGTATGTTTCTAGTTTTTACACTGTTTTATTCTAATAAGTCAATCAAAGTTAATTTGATTCATAGAATTCAATATTTTTTTATACAGATGTATAAAAACTATACTACTGCATAGCTATCAGTTTAATGTATTTTTTACGATGTTAAATCATCACTATTAATTTTTCTAAATAGTATTGATGTATTATATTTGTACTTAGGAAATTGTATATGAAATACTTACCTACTTACATAATATGCATAGTATTCTGTATCTACACTACAATTTATCTTTAAAAGAACTGTTTAAATTAAAATATTTTGATAGATTAAGTGATTTATACATAAGGGTTAATATATGCTAAAACAAACCATAACATTAGGCTGGGTTGTAAAATCAGTCAATATTTATAATTATTGAGTTATTTTTTTAACTGGTATATATATATTTCATAAGATTTACTTACAGAAATTCTTATTTTTACTCTGTAAATTTAGTTTCATTTTATTTTTACCCAACATTTGATTAGCCTTACTGGTCATTTAGATTTTAGATTAGATAGGTACTACTCTGGGTATTACATATTTGATTATCATACAGGTTATTTTTAGTTCTTAGAAGTTTTAACTAATAATAATATTTTTAAGGTATTTGAATAAGTTGGGCAGATAAACTAATTGTCTTTAAATCAAGGTATACATACATTATCTTTATAGTTTACCTATTATAGAAATGTTGTAATGTAAGTAATGTAACTAAATACTAGCATAAAATTTAAATATTCTCATAAAAATGATTCTTATAAATACCAAGATAAATAGTTCTAACAGACTTGACATATTTTTAAGTACCTTTATGTAACTTTTTATCTGAAGTTTATTTTTAGTAGTATAGTTCATATGTAAGTATATCCATATATTCTTAATAAAAAATGATAAAATATTTAAAATTAAATTTATAGAGTTGTGTATGGTTCCTAATTGTATGTTTTGTTTGAAGTTTAAAGTTCTCAATTATATTTGTTTTTAAAGCTTTTGTAAAATTACTGATATTAAAATTGCTATATTTACTAGGTATGTTATAATTGCTAACATAGGTATCTAGTTAATTATTTTATACCTATGTATTATTTACTTTTACCTACCTAACATTTATTCTAACAAACTAATAATTTTATATAACAAAATAAATATATAGTTTACCTAATAAAAAATCATTCTTAACATATTCAACATGGTAAATCTTTGAATGTCTTAATTTAATAAATACACATGAAACTAGACTTAATAAAATTTAATTAGAAAAAAAATATATTTTAGAATTGATTTTAGTTATTAATTATATTACTCTAATGTATCTAATTCTGAAAATGGTTTTTGTTTAATTACATACTTAAAGTTTACAATTTTAGCTATTATAAAGTGCTTATCTTTGGTAATGAAATCCAATAATTGATTGCAGTTTTTGTAATTATTTAATATTTATGTTGCAAACTAAATTCTAATTTTGGTGTTAAATTGACACACAAGTCATAGACATAAACAGAATATATATACTTAATATATGCTTAAAAATATTAAATACTAACTGAAAAGTAACAAATTACATTTTTTTTAAACATTAAGTTAAAAAGAAAGAATTAATATATTGTTAGTTCTCAAACTTGCTTTAAATTTTACACAAATTTCCCTCATTACCTATATTTATCTAATACTATTATTAAGTAATATGATATATAATGGAACCTGTATTATATTGTGTAATAAATAAATTATCTTTTTATTTAAGATAATTCTAAATACTTTGGCTCTTACTATGTAGTTCTAATATTAATTTACATTATCTAATATGTAGATTAATTGGATTAAATTATTATTGTAATTAAGCCTTAATTGCTGTAAAATTGTATAACATTGTAAAATGATTTTGATTGGGATAAACTGATATTAAATATATATTTTTTTAATTTCACTTTTAATTCTAACTATGTAAGTATCTTTTATCAAATTATTAAAAATGTCATACATTATTATTCTTTTACACAGTATATAGTATGAAGTAAATTTTTGGTTTGTAAGATACACAAATAGTCATATTCTATCTATATTGTAAGTAGATTAATATTGAATTTTTATATATTCATGAGTATAAAAAAGTAAAATTTAGACTAATCTTTGAAGTTTCATACCAAAAAACAAAAAAGATAAGTAAAAACACAGAGTTATTCAATATTTTTAACCTAGAGCTGCCATTGATCTAAAATATTTTACAGGAATCATATTATCGAGTACAAATAGAGAATTTATTCTGAACCTTTGTCCTATTACAATATATTTTTATGCCACAGTTATAACCAAGATTTGGCAACTAAGCTACTAAGCGCCTAAAATCATAAAAATAAGCATTAAAAATGCACAGATATTAATGTAAAAGGAATTAAAAACATTTTGTCCCTTTAACTAAAAAGTAACTAAATGTTAAATACTAGTTATAACTGACATAAGTTATTAATTGTACAATATACAATGTCCTTGATATTTGTAATATGAATTTTGTAATCTATATTTTCATTTGGGTCAAAGTAAACTCTGAAGCCAAGTTAGAATAAGTAGGTAACATATTTAACATACTGTGTTTTTGGTATTACCTAACTAAAATGTTAATATTGTATTCATGTTTTATGATATGCCAAAATATAACACTATTAAATAATTAGTTGAAATTGTATTAAACCTATAAATAATATTGCCTAGTGACAAATTATTATGTATGTAATATTTCAATTAGATGTTTATTATTGACCTTAAATAACCTTTTATCAGTTTTAACTTTAGTGTTCAACCTTTTATCTGTTTTAAGAGTTTATTCTATACAGATGTATTTATTTTAGTAATTTAGTAGGATAAATTATCTTGATTTTTGCTTAGTCTCAAAGTAATAACTATCTACCTAATAAGTTATATATATACCTATATAAAAAAAAAATTGGTAATGATTTAGCATTAATTTTATAATAGAGTATATGTGCTTGCTATAAAATCAATAATTTAAGATGTTTAAACTTCGAAGTGTAATTTGAATAGGCCCCAGCCAAATATTAAAATACATTACATATTCAAAAATGAAACCTTTGATTATTGACAAAAGTCATATTTAAAGTAGGTATTCTGTCGAAACCTGAGTGATAATTTTTGTTCGTGTTGGATCTATTCCAAGGTTATGAATGTAGGAGTTAAAATTACCTACATAACTTAAACATAATTTAGAAAACAATGGTTATTTTTAAATTCAAGTACTTATACTTTTATTTAAATATATAATATATTTATACAATATACATATATATTTGTGAATAAAACTATTAAATAATTTGTTAATTAAAAAAAAAAAAATAATAATTACAATATTGGTATATCCATAATAGGTTCATAATTTTTTTTTTTAATGATAAGGTATATAAATGTTAAACAGATATTTAGTAGCCTCAATGCATTATATAAATAGTAATTATTATGGAGTATTATACTGTATACTAATATTCTTGTAAATTACTAATTACTAAATGTTAGTGAAATATTTTCTTTCTATATCCTAGTGCATTGGTAATTAATTTGTAACGAAAACAGATGACTGCATTACTTGTTATATCAACTATAAGTAACAAAATTAAATTATTTGTTTTTATTTTTTTAAGTTACCAAAAATGTGACTGAAGAGTTCATATTAATTTTTATTAACTTTAATTTGTATATTTAAAAAGAATTAATAAAAGATATATATTTTTAAAACCAGTTGTGCAAAAAAAAAAAATATATACTCATAAATCATAATAATTTACTGATAATTAAAGTTTTGTACGTATTATTTCTGGATATAATTTAAAATCTATATATTTCTCTTTATTATTTAAAAAGTATTGTGGTATTTAAATTTCAATAAATATAATTGCTAAGACAACAAAAAACAAAATAATGCATTATTTTTTATTTAAAATTACAATTAAAAGTAGAGGTTGGTTGGTTTGCAGATCTAGCAATGGGCAAAGCCCATTTGTTATACATAAAAAAAAAACAGAACAATATTAATTATCATGAACTATGATTGTGTTTTTAATCTAATATGACTATTATCACTAACTAGTATTTTATAGTTAAGTTGCATTTATTTTAAAATATCCAATATATATTAATAGAAATTTATCAGTAACTATTTGTATAATATTTATAAACTTTAATCATTAGTTAATCATACAATTGCTCAACACTACTTATTACCCTTAATAACATATACAATGTTTTTATTATGCATCAACATAGAAGCGAAACAATTTTTATACCTATGACTTGTTGTGATATACAAATTTTGCCTTTCTATTAAACTATAAGTGATTGTATTGTAGTGGTGTAACTTGGGATAATTGATTGGTTGGTTTTATTAATTATGACTTGTGAGTATATTACAATTTTATAACAACACTTGTTTTACTACAACTTTATCCATTTCCTTAAAATACATTAGATTCATATTATGGTTTTCAAGTATCATATACTTATAAATAGTACCAAACATGAAGTAGAACATAATAATCAATAATTAACAATAAATATTTAATATTGGTATTAATAATTTAGTTGTTTGTGAGACTATAGCTTATTGAAATATGGGTACACTTTGTTACTATGACAGTATGACAGGTGGGTAGTTATTTTTTTTTTTTTTTATTAGGTCATGGACATTGTGCCAAAAAAGAACTAAAAATTGAATAACCTGTGTAAACTTATGTTGTATATTAGTTAGGTATGAAATTTACATTGCTACTACATCTAGTATGTTATACGATAAAAATATCTAGTTCAAGGTAAACTTAAGTAATGCTACATTAAAATGTGCTCTTTTTTCATATCTCCACAAATGTATATTATGAATAATGATAACAGACTATTATGCACATTATATAGGTATATGATACTTGTTGAAGGTGTTGTTGGTGACTTCATCTAGTAGACCTGAACAATGGATTGTACCGGGAGGTGGTATTGAACCTGAAGAAGAACCAAGTGCCACTGCTTTAAGGGAAGTAGTTGAAGAAGCTGGTGTTGTGGGCAGATTACATAGAAGACTTGGTACATTTGAAGATAGGGTTAGTATTATTACTTTTTTTATAATAAACTGCTTGTTGGTTTGTGTCTAATTTTTAATTAATTGTTTTAGACTCATATCAGACGGCATAGAACAGATGTGTTTGTTATGATTGTAACAGAAGAATTAGCTGAGTGGGAAGACTCTTTGGGCATAGGTGAGTTTTCTTAAAACATTAAATTAAGTTGAGCTGCATGCAATTTTGACATTTTTACTTATTCAATAATTTATTAAGATATATATATATATATCATATTATAACATTTGTAAATATTGCTCATCATATAAATTCCATTGAGTACTTTTGAACTATAAATTATTTACTGTTTGGTTTAATATTTTGAGTTCAATAAAAATTATACTATACATAATTGTTAATTTATAAGCTTTTATTTTTGGAACTTATAGAATATTATAACCAAATAGTCTAGAATTTTTAACATGAAATTAACGTAAGCAGACATAATACTAAGATAATATACATATAAAATAAGGCAGTTATAAATATAATAATAATAAAACATTAACAAATCATAATTTACAAAGTAAATTGCTCAATATTTTATTTTCATTTCAGTTAAAGATTAAAACTTAATTATTATTAACAGTATTTTCATAGTCAATTGGTTCCTAATTTAGGTTACCTATTCCTACAAAAAACTACATTTATAAAACAAAGTTAAGTAGGTATTATATTAATTATTGTAAAAGTAGGCAGCATAATTGTACTCAATATACATTTTTTATGATATGAGGTTCCATTAACAAAACCAAAAACTGTAAATGACATATCTTATTAGATAAATTTTACATAAGTACATTTTTATCTGAAGTATTGTATTCCACTCAAGTTTTTGTTTAATAAAAATTATTATTTATGATAATTTTGTTGAAGCATTTTTCTTTCAACGCTTTTTATTTATGTTTATACATAAATTGATTAGATTCAACTATTCTATATCTTTTTGTATGATTATAAATTTTATCAATATTACTTAAAAATGTTAAAATATAATTTTTCCTAGTTTGTCCATGTATTATAGTATCTTACCTCGACTTAAAAAACGTACATTACTATATTATACTATACAGTTATTATTCAATCAATATTAATAATTTAACTTGTGAGCTTATTTAGATTGACTATCATACATTTTTAAGTAACAGTGTAACATGAAATCAAGTGTACTAAGATTTTTATTTTGAATTTCATACAATTCAAAAATTATTAATGGGGCAAACTCTATATTATGCACATAAACAGTTCAAACTTCAAGTTAACAAAAATATGCTTTGTCTGTAAATAATATTTACTATTATTAAATATTAATTATGTTTGATACATTATGTTGATAGCAAGAGAAAAAATATCTCAATACAAAAGTAGTGTATGTCCGGTTTACCATGTACATACAAGCACATTAAAATATGTTCCTATCATTTTTGTTATTGATATCTGTTTATTTGTATGGTGGTAGAACATATTGTAAACACAATAACAAGTGAGTAATAGGTTATAGATATCCATAATAGAATTATAATCTCATGGGGAAGTGACCTTGCGAGTTTAATAAATTATTGAACTATAAGCTGGAGAAATGTATACATTGATATTGTGTTGTTTTTGTTATTGTGGACTTAAAAAAAATGATGTTTACAATGTTCTGAAATTTAATACTTTGCTGTTTAGCATAACAGTATGGAAACTTCTTTTAAAACAGCTAATGCTATAGGGAACATTTTTTTTTACACAAATTGTTATTACAAACATTAAACATACTTATTGTGTTGGTAATAAATAATAATGAAAAAAAAATTAACACAAAAAAAAATAAATACATTTAAAAGTTTAAATGCCAAGAGACAGCTGTGGATTATCATTTATTTAATTATATTTTAATTTTAGTGTCATTAATGTGATGACAATGAGTTGTATTTTGTTGTATAACTCATTTTAGTTATTTGTATATTGATTTATTTGTACCTTAATTCATAACAAAAATTTTCTTATAGTATTAGTAATAAGCAAATAAAATAAAATTTGTTTATAAAAATAAAATTAACATTATTAATTTGTTTAGGTCGTAAACGCAAATGGTTTAAATTGGAAGATGCACTGAATATGTTACGTCTACACAAACCCACTCAACACACGTACCTGGAAAGTTTTGCTCTCAATAAACAAAAAGCAAACATCTGAAAAAGTCATCCTTTAAATAAATTATTTGCTCCAAATGGAAAAAAAATACTCCCTGTTTAGATTAAAGTAATATCAATTTGCTAATAGATTTTAGTCTATTTTTAGTTAATGAATTAAATTTTATGTTTAATATCAAATTAAGTTCATTTACTTTTAGATATAAGGGAAGATTTTTTTTTTTGATAATGCAGAATTTGTAATGCTTAAAAAACAAACATAATTAAAAAAATCACTGAACTGAATAATAATTTATAAAACTATACCTACATGTGTATATACAATATTATGTTATAATAATATATCTTGTACGCACGGCTTCAGTGTTTATGTTACTTATTGTATAAACATTTGACAGACTGCCAATAGCTTAGTGGATTAAACTGCTGAGTTATATTAATTAATTTAGTTTATACATTTTTCAATGTTAAAATCTTTTTTTTTCATTTGTAACCATAATATTTGTAATGCCCTTAACATGTTTTTGGTTTGAGGGGAAAAAATACATTGGAATAATAATAATAAAAAAAAAATCATGTTTATTTATTTCAATCGCCGTATTTTTTGATATTTATACATAACATAATTAAAATACCATTAAATAAATATTCTAGTTCTATGAGTGCTGTTAACAGAATGTGCCAATTATAAATCATCCTGTAACAAGTTTCCAGAGAGTTGAACTTTCTCACCCGGTCTAAAAGCTGGCATACCCAGGTATGGACAACTAGCACAGCGGAATGCATCGCCTAAATAACACTGAAAAACATATTGCAATCAGTCAAATTTGAATTTTAATTGAGTCATGCAATGCTAATATTTAAATGACATAAAATAATGAACATGACAATTTCACTTACACTTCCACAAGATGATTTGGCGTTAGAAGTGTCTGGTTTGGGTGTGTCCTTGAGACGATTTGTTTCGAGTTCTTCTGCCAAACCACAAGTACAGTCTTTGCATGCCTTAGCCTTTTTGGTAGTAGCGCACACTGAATGTTTAAATAACAAAAATTAAAATAATGATAATTTGTTATTTTTATGTCATATAAATGCATACCTCTGAGTGAGGAAGTATCTGGTTTTTTTAAGTCGTCAGCTTCTAATAAATCGTCTTCAGATATTGTTTCCGAATTATTATCGTCCAACTTCCATGCTGAAATTACATTTTCTTTTGTCCCTGGAATCAAAGTGACTTTATCGCTGGTACCAACCTAGAAACAACAGAATGAGCACATATAGTCAGGTAAAGCATTTGCTAGACTTTAATTGAATATTATTATCTATTTAGTCATGTGCATCTACTTTGTATGTGGGCATATTTCCAATGACCATTCCTGGAATGGATTTGCTCACGAAAATGTTAAGAAAACCACATAATTTCATATGTTTCACCAGCGTTTCTTCGGTGCCAACTGTGGTTTTTGCCATCAGCGTGCCGCCAGCAACCAGCAATGAGGTGTATGTCGGTATTAAGCTCAGATCAGATGGAATATTGTCATCCACACCAAAGCCTGACACAATGGCATTGTACAATGACCCTTCGGACACTACTAAAATAAACATATTAAAATAAATAGTCAAACCAACAATACGAGTTTAATTCTTTACCGAGGTTCAAGTCTTCAACTATTTCAATTTTCACGTTATTCCTGTCTGCATAACAACTAGCGAATTCTTCTAATTTCTCAATGGCCGACGATTTTCTAACAACGAATAATACTTGTTTGCGGTCAGATGTCCCTTGCGCTACTGTCAAACGGTTTTCGTCCAACAGTTTCAATAGATCCACTTTGATGTTATGGTTGTCCATGACTGTAGAAACTGGAAAACGATTGCCCAATATTTCGTAATAAAAACAAAATGTGTTTCTCTTAGGAACTTAGGATCTATAAACTCACGAATGAAACACTTCAGTATACAATCACGAACGACGAATTAACACTTATAATACTTATAGTATTACAATTAAATTATTTAGTTTAAGATCATTAAAAAAAACCATTTAAATTTTAATCTTATCAGTTATATAGTTAAGTGTGTATGTATATTATCTAATGGTTATTGTCATTCTAAGACCATGCTCTTAACCAATCAGTGACGACTGATGAGTGATAATGTTATCTAATCACGCTAAACTAGATTTAAACCACAGAATAAATGTTAATCACAAATTTAAAAATATCGATTTTACTTTTTAGTTAAAAACCATAAACATAATATTAAAATGTTAAAAACTAATAAAAAATCAAATGGACATGTAAAATAATAATAGTAAATACGGCCAACGATGGGGGGCCATCATAGACATAATATCTATTATGTCTATGGGGATTGGGGGCCATGACCCTTCTTCGGGATACGCCACTGGTTGTGTAACGTCTATTTTTATAGTCTAATTATTTCGAAATAAACCTATTTTTTGAAAGCATATGTTCAGTCATTCAGTGGCGTGGTGAACGACGTTTGTCTAATGTAATTGCTTAGCCCTAGAAATTTATGTTAAGCTTAAAAATTAAAATTTTTGTGGATAACTATAGTGAATTAACATAAATTTTTTTTGTATTATTATAGTATATAAGTATATTTTTTTTACATATGTACCTGTCTTCCGCTGTGTGCCTGTGTAAGAACTTACATATGCCCCTTTTTTTGTATTTGTTACTGTAAAAAATATATAAATTTATAAAAATAATTCAACAGTGAAATTTAAAAAATTCAATTTATTACAAAACCCAGAACCAGAACCGAATGAGGTTCTACATTAAATATGCTTGATGCTTAGTCAGAATACTTATCTTTGTGTTGTTTTTCAATGTTTTTCTGAATAGTTAACTATCATAAATTATTAATAACAAGTATTAAATAATTTATATTTTTGAAATTATTATCAAAAGAAAGAGCAGTTTCTTAACCATTCTTAGAATAAGAGTAGTCTAGGCTTAAGTTCCTACAAGACAAAATATATTAATTTTAAAATGTTTTGATATGTTTATGACGTTTATGTTCTAAAATAAATTTTATAAGAGGTTTAAACTTAGAAGTGTAATTTGATTTGACTGTCTAGACCATGGCCAAATATTAAAAAAAATTATATATTCTAATATGAAACCTAATTTTTGATTATTAACAGAGTTCAAATGTGAAACATTTGAATATTAACAAAAATCCTATTTAAAGAAGATATTTACTGTTTTGTTGAAACCAGAGTGATATTTCCGTTCACGTCAGATCCGTTCCAAGTTTATGAACGTAGGAGTTAAAATCACCTATACATACACTAATACATAATGATTCATAAAAAAATTGTTATTTTTAAATTCAAGTGTAATCTATACTTGTATTTAGCAATGAATTTTTTTTCATAAATACAAATACTTACCTATTGAATATTTTGTTATACAATGTGTAAACGCTAATTGAAGGTACACTTAATATCTTTGCATAGTCTTGCAATTTGAATTCTGCTTTTTGGTTAGTTCTTATTACATAAACATACACGTTTGTATAGCCTATTCATTTTTTTTAAATTTAATTACATATTATGCGCAATACAATTTTTTTTTTCAAATAGCAACCACCTATTTTAACCACTTCTTATTTTTACCGATATTTTGTAATGAATTTTGGTAGTTTAATCAACTTTTCTAAGTCCAAAATTGACCAAGTTACTGGCGTTACTGCAATTCAACAAAAAAAAAAAAAAAAAAATGGAAAATGGAATGGACGTGGTTTTTAGTTTTTTTACTGTAACTGAAAATAATTATTCTAAGATTGTTTAGGCTTGAAATTTTCATCTCTATTTATTAACATAATATTTAATTGTTTTTATAAATTTAACTACTGTGCAATTTTCACTTTAATTTATGTATTTAATATAATTTCTAGCAGAAAAAACATTTTTTTTTTTTAATTAATGGATTTTCGTCTTAACCAATCATCATTTAATCTTGTGTTAAATTGTCATACAGATAAATCATAAATGTTTACTTTAAGGTAGATACCTAGTAGGTAATATCTATTACTCTATGGATTATAATATCATAGACTTATAGAAATTTGTTAAGTCTATGATTAATATCATCAATTAATAATAATCAATTAAATTGTATTCAGTGGCGTATTTATTGGGTGGGGGGAGGGGAGGCCGAGCCATAGACACAACAGTGTGTCTCCTCCCTCCTTTCCCGAAATAAATCCAAATATATAATCGACCCCCTCCGAAATAAAACCTATATACGCCAACGACTGTATTTATTTTACAAAGATTTAATATCTCAATCTAAATCAGCGCATATCTAGGTTTTTGAGTTTAATACTTATATATCATATGGGTATATTGTTAAAAACTAATCCTCAAGTGGCGTCACTGATGATAAAAACTGCGTATCTCACAATGTTTCACCAGACAATCCTCAAAGTTAACTTTAATTTTTCAGTCAGCGTACCATTAAAGCCCAGAAGTGTGGAGTATCTCAATAGTAGATACCTATATCCAAGTTATGACTTGGCACATTTTGATATCTTCCATAGCACCCGATAGAATGACATTGTAACTTAACTCTTTTTTCACTATAAAAATTAACAAATAAATAATTAAACTAAAAATTTGAGTATGTCTCCTTATATTTTCTATATCCCCACACCTTACCATGGCTATTTTCAATAGAGTTAATTTCCACGATAGCCATATCAACACAATACTTAGCAAATTTTTCAAATCCACATCATACATCAACAGCAATGATAAATCCATGAAAAATAATTAATTTTTGTGTCAGATGTTTCTTCATTATTACAAAAACTGTTATTGTATTGTAATTTTCACAGATCATTTTTGTAATAATTTTTCATGACTATAGAAATTAAAAAAACTTTCACCAGTAGCTTAATATTTTGTTATTAGAACAAAATACATTGTGAATATCAAATAAAAAAAATCATACTTAAATTTTTCAATACTAATTACTTTAAATTTTAATCTTTAGAAAATAAAATAAAAATGTTATCATGTTTATTATCTAGTCAATCAGTTATGTAAAAATGTTATAAAATTGCAGAGATTGATGATTTGATATAAATTTAAATTTATCCACACATCAATTGTAAAGCCATAAAGGATTAATAAATGTCGTGAAATGTGGCTTTTTTAATGAGCATCATTTTGTTTTTTAACATATCTTTTCACAATAATGTTTGTATTTTTTCTCAGTTCAGGAAATGAGTTTGCTTGTTAACTGATCACCATAATATTTCAACTATGACAATTATTATAATTTTAAGTCAACAGTTCTTATACACAAATGACATAAAATTATAGTAAATAAATAGTATCAAATATATTTACGATCGAATGTTTGGTATAGAGTATCATAAAATTATATAGTTACATAAATTGTGATAAAAAAGTATACATTTATAAAAATAATTCAACATTAAAATCTTAAAAATTATATTCAGGCTGCAAAATAAGGAGCAGAACTGAGTGGTCCATACATGACACGCCGAATTGGAGCACTTCTCTTTGTGTTATTAGTCAATGTTTCACTAAAAATAATAAAAATCAATAAATTAGCAATTTCAATCGATGAATATTATTGAAATGGAATAATAACCTGATGTTAGAGCTCAAGGTTTTTGAGTTCAGTTTCCGGCCATTGGAGGATTTAGGGTTAATATTGTCCTAGAAAAATAATGAACGTATAGATTAGGATTTTTCCACATAACACACCATTTAAGCCATACTGTTTCGGCAGTGGCTGGAGTCGATGTTGAAAATTTTTCCACACTTTTGACATTAGCATTTTTCGTTACATCAGTTGTTTCTGATAACACACCACAATTACTAGATGACTTTGCTACAATCTCACAGTTGTTTAACTTGCTGTTTAACCAATGAATCACTAACAATAATAATATTGTAATGGATTTTATTTTCCTTAAAAATAAATACTTAATAATTTATATTATAAAAAGCAAAATTACCCTTGTCGTTGCTGGCCAAACGCTCTTCTTTTTCTTTTAAGTTCTGTTCTACAACTGTGAGCCTATTTTTAGTTTCCAACAATTGAATATTTAGATTTTCAATACTGGAAGTTTTTTCTTCGAGATATTTTGACAACTTTGTGTTTTCACTTTGATATCTAAGAATGTCTTCTTTTTGTTTCAACGCAATGTCTTTGCTTAACATAAGCTAAAATCATAATATAGTATGTATAAAATATCAAAATTATAAAATAATCGCATTGATGGGAATTTTAAAAACCTTCTGTGTTTGCTCCTGATTGGAATCATGTAATTTTTTAATTATTTTATTTGCTTGTTTCAATTCATCACACATTGATTTTAAATTGTCTTCATTATGTTTCTTTAGTTCTTCGTTTTCTTTTACAACAATTGATAACTGCTCCTAAAAAATGATGCATAATATTTATTAATATATAATATTATAGATAAACAAAATTATCATAACACATTTCCAAAAATATATAAATATATATTTAGGTCAAAGATTATAAAAATACAGTGTAATAATTGGTAGATATTTATTTGTATGTATTTGATAAATATTTTTAAAAATCTGTACTTAATAATCAATAAAATTAAAAACAATATAGGGTAATAAAGAAAAAAATTAAATTAATTATATCACAAAACTGGTAACAAAAAATATTGTGATTTTTTTGTGGTAATTTAATGGAATCAACAAATTACTAACATGTTTTGAATATTAAAAGGACATCACATCTTCAAATGCATTATATAGCAAATTTACTTTCAGTAAAATCAACTATTATATTGCCAATATTAAAGATTAGAGTGAATTGACCAATTATCAAAATTTGAAGACAAACAATTGTCCATGTTAATACATTGGTTTTCATGTTTTCCAATTTTTTTTTGTATGTACATTACCCGATATATCCTAGTTGGTGATTATTACAGACAAAAACAAAGATAAAAAATTAAAAACACAAAAAAATTGAATTTGGGCATAATTTCATAATTTGTTTATGCTCTACATTAGATCATTATATAATTATTATTTAATCAATTATATGACTGATAAAATATTATGATTTTATTTAAATTGAGTTTTTCATAAATAATTTTTTTTATTCAATGTTTTAGGTGGAGCAAGTGTTTATGTGCCCTTATCACGAGCAGTCACTGATTTAAAGTTATCTTAATACATTAATTTATATATATATATATATATATGTATGTATCATATAAAATAAAATAAATATGTTACATACTTGAAGTTTATTAGATATGTCATAATAATTATTTTGTTTCTGAAGCAACTTAGTATTTTGTTTAATTTCCTGGAAAATAATTCAAAATTAGTTTAAATTTATAATGCTATTTAGACTAAATACTAACATTTTCTAAAGATAAGATATGATTTTGCATTCTTTCAATAATTTTTTTCTTAATATCTCTGTCTGATATTAAGTTTTCATTAGTATTAATTAAGGATGTAGTTTCCTCAATCAAAGTTTTGTTCTTGGATTCCAATGTTTTTATGCGTATTGACATTTCACTAAAATAAATGATTATATTTATTTATTTATTTATTTGATAATTAATAATAGGTAGAGAACAACAATATAGAATGTTTAGAGATAATGAATGGTTACTTAGGTAGCAGTGATTGTGAATTAGGCAGAATACTGATTAGAAAATGAATTGGCTAGACACAATCAACTGAATGATTGAGTAATAAACCTTACTATGTTTGGGTACACATAAGGAGCAAGGCAGCTTTAGATGAATCACTTACAAGTTTATGTAAAAATCATAAGTTAGCATAAATTTATCTATTAGCTAGGTTTGACAAACCGAACTTAAAAATAATGGGATGAAGAATATTTAGTACAATACTAATGACTATTGAAGGAAGACATGTTTTTGAATTCTTTCTATAAAATAAAAATCAGTAGTAGTAAAAGGGTTCTAAAGAATGATACTATACTCGATCACGAGTCAAACAAATGAACAGAACATAGCTTCAACAGAAGAAGAGTCTTAGGTAGAAGATATACGTTTAAGAACCCTAACATTTTATATTCTGTCAGGATCGGCAGATCTAAAATTTTTAATTTTTCAAGATAGCACAGATATCAGAGATGTTAATTATAAAATGGAAAGTTATCAGGGCAAACACTAGGTATAGTATAAAGTTTTAAATATATATTTACCTAATTTGTTCAGATCTATTTTCTGATTGAGTTAATAAACTTTGAATTTCTTTATTTTGCGATTTAATAGTGGCTTGTAGAGAAGTACTTAATCTTTCCTGTTGTGCAATCATTTCTTCATGCATTTCACGCAGTTGTTTCATTCGTTCAGCATCTAACTAAGTTAGTGAACAACATACAATTAACTAAATAAATACAAAATATTTAAAAAAAACTTAATCTACAAATACTATATTTGAACAAGTAATAAATTATGAAATTACTTTTTCATATTTTTCTTTCCATTGGTCTATAATTTGTTCTTGTTTGGTAGTTAAGTTAATTTTTTCATGGTTCATAGATGATTGACATTTTTCTAACTCAACGTTTTTGTTTGCCAATTCATTATGGAGTTTTAAGAGTTCTCGTTTCAAGCTATCAGTTTCTTTATCTTTTAATTCAATTATATTCTAAAATAAAAATAAATTATTTTCTTACTATTATTAAATAAAAAGTAAATTTACTTTGATTGATGTCATTTTTTTGCATATGTTTTTTGCTACATCAGAATCGGATGCTTTAGACATTTCAATGGCCAAATGACAAAGGTTTTTAAATTCATTTAGTTCAATTATTTTTAATACATATTTTGGTCCTTTATATATTTTATTACCCATATATTCATCTTGAATTAACAGTTTAAATCTAAAGAAAGAAAAATATTGATAGCTTATTTTTACAACTAAACAAATATGTACCTCAGAGGATAATATTGTCTAGGATAGTATAAAATATCTGAACAACATTGTACATAAGAATTAAAATTTTAAAAACTTCTTACTTAGGTCCATCATCACCAGTTGCGTCTGAATTATTTAAAAGTTGAATTATTTGATTTGGAAAACCATCAAAGCAGACAACCAAGTCTTGAGACTCTTTGATAGTTCTAAAGCTCTCTTCAGTAACATTTGCCGTGATGTAGAAAAGTGGGTCATTTTCATCAGAAGCGGAGATAAATATAGTCTGAAAAGTATTTAAAATATAGGTTTAGTATTTAACTATTGGATTAACATAATTATATTTGTTTAACCATAGTTAAAACATTTATGTAATCATTCAAAACTGTTCATCAGAATTAAAAAAAAAATCTTAATCATAGGATTAGAAGAAAAGGTTTACCTTTCCAGCATTTCCTAGATTTAAATTTAAAATTAAAACATATATAATTAGTATTAATGGAATAGTAAGTATAATATTTTAATTGTCAATTAGGTACTTATATTTATTATAAATAATATATATATATATATATATATATTATACAGATTGCTGGTAATATTATTCATTATTGTTGAATAATATTTTATATACAACTATAAACAGTACATAGTACAAGCATTTAAAAGTAAACTTGATATGAGAATATTACAAAAAATGAAACTATTTGTGACTAGATCACAAAGTGCCTTACTTCCTTACTTTTTCATTGTCACGAAAAGTTTGTTCCACCGTAATGACGATGTCTAGAGGAACCTTTTCGTTATGCCATGTATCTTTTACATAAACGTTTTTCAGCTTAGAATACATCTGCCCTTTCATCTCAACCTTCTGTCAACATTACCGTTTGAAAAAAACGATACGATGTAAACGATAATAGACAATAGTTTATATTCACACAGCAAAGTCTGTCGTAGTCGAAGACACAATAATCTTAATCATTTTAATATGGAGTTTTGTACTTTGTAGGCATGTAACTTAGCTCGTTCTAGTCGTTCTTGTTGACATCGTTCGTTGGACATAAATAATAATAATAACATTCAAATTTCTTATCATTATTAAAATGATTGTATTTGGTAATTTTGTTATCAGTTTAGAGTTGTACAGTTGAACAGGTTCACTTTTGGTGCAGGTTGAAAAGTATTCGAATAAGTCGAACAGTTTTTCAGATGACATTGTTTTTTATGAAATCTCAAAACAACCGTACTGGACCGATTTCCTGGTTCTAAAATCTCATAATGACTAACGAGAGTCTTTTTTTGAGAAAAAAAAATAATAATTGCTTGTCCTCTCAGTCAACAATCACGGTGAAGTGGATTGGTTCTCAGACCTCTTTGGGAATATATGATTTACAGTTTCCTTGTAAATGACTACATCAGTTTCTCCAAAAAAAAACTTTTTCCTATCACATTAATACATTATCCGCGAATCCATTGTTCGGGAAGTAACTTAACTAAAAATTAGGTAATATTTTGTTATATTTTTTATTTAAATATTTAATTCCTCTTTGTGTAAATTAAAAATCTTTGTATGTTGTGTTCGTTAGTGACGAAATTATAAAAAGTTTTATTTGTTATTTTTAGTAACGTACAGTAGTGTTAAAAACAAGAATTTGTGGTAACGATTATGTCAAATCGGCGCGACGGTATGTCGTCGAAACAAATCTATGATCTCGACACCATATGGGGAGATTTGAAGAACGGAATTGAGCATGTGTACAATCGCCAGTCGATGCCTAAGCCCCGTTACATGGAGCTCTATACTCATGTTTACAATTACTGTACCAGTGTGCATTTAAACCCCAATAAAAACGCATCCGTAACGAGTAGTCGTTCCAAAAAGGCATCGTCAACGTCCACTGCACAAGTTGGCGGTGCTCAGTTGGTGGGTCTAGAGTTATACCGTAGGATTAAAGAGTTCTTGAGGCACTACCTGGTGGACTTGATCAGCCGTGGTGCTAATTTCATGGACGAAGATGTACTGTCTTTCTATACTCGTGAATGGGAAGACTATCGTTTCAGTTCAAAAGTGTTGAATGGTGTATGTTCGTATCTTAATCGACATTGGGTACGCAGAGAATGCGAGGAAGGCCGTAAAGGTATTTATGAAATTTATCAATTGGCATTAGTGGCATGGCGAGACTGCCTATTCCAGCAATTACATAAACGTGTTACTAATGCCGTCCTAAAGCTGATTGAACGTGAACGAAATGGTGAATCAATCAACACACGTCTGGTTAGTGGTGTAATTAACTGTTATGTTGAGCTTGGCTTAAATGAAGAAGAGCCAACTCTAAAAGGTCAAAGTTTGACAATTTATAAAGAATCTTTTGAAAAAACATTTTTAGAAGAAACTAAATGTTTTTATATTAAAGAAAGTGATCAATTTTTGTCTAATAATACAGTAACAGAGTACATGAAAAAGGCAGAACAACGTTTACAAGAAGAACAAAAGCGAGTGCGAGATTATCTTCATGAAACCACATTAGTTGGTCTTGCAGATACTTGTGAAAGAGTGTTAATTAGAAAACACATGGAAATTTTCCATGCAGAATTTCAAAATTTATTAAATTTCGAAAAGAACGATGATCTTGGTCGAATGTACCAGTTAGTTTCACGTATACAAGATGGTCTTGGCGAGTTGAAAAATATACTCGAATGTCATATATTGGCACAGGGTCAAACTGCTATCGAAAAATGTGGAGAAATGGCTTTTAATGATCCAAAAACCTATGTCAGTGTTATCCTAAATGTACACAAAAAATACAATGCACTGGTTGCCATATCGTTTAATAATGATTCGGGATTTGTTGCTGCTTTGGATAAAGCTTGTGGAGGATTTATCAATAACAACTTAGTCACAAGACAATACAACTCAAGTTCTAAAAGTCCGGAAATGTTAGCCAAATTTTGTGATCTGTTGTTGAAAAAATCTAGCAAGAACCCAGAAGAAGCCGAACTTGAAGATACATTAAATCAAGTGAGTAATAATAGTTTTTTTAGAGGATGTTGATTGGTATGTGTTGTTTCTGACTTACATAGCAAGACATAACAAATACCTTTAGGTATCTTCTAATCATACATAAGTATGAGATTCTTACAAGTTACAACAGTTTTTTTAAAATATTTATAGTTAATGTTAGAGAAAATTAATTTACTATACAGTTTGTAATTGTGCTAAAGCAAAGATTTTTTATTACATTTTTATTTTAAAATTAATTGGATATAACTTATTTGTACCTAAAAAATTGAAATTTTCTAATTCATATTTTGTTTTAAAATAAATTTATGAAAAACTTCATTCAATCAAAGTTTGTATTCTCTACAATTTTGATAATATGTAAATTTGTTTTAACATTAACTGTAAATAATCTATAATAAGAATTCTGTTGTTAGATTTGTTATTTTGCGTATGGTATTGATACAACACATGAAAGGGGGATGACTATTATAACAATTGTTGATTTAAATTGTTTTAATTTATCCATTTGTTAATATAGGTAATGATTATGTTTAAATACATTGAGGATAAAGATGTGTTCCAAAAGTTCTATAGCAAAATGCTTGCCAAACGACTCGTTCAACACATGTCTGCCAGCGACGATGCTGAAGCCTCAATGATATCTAAGCTGAAACAAGCCTGTGGGTTTGAGTACACTTCAAAACTTCAACGTATGTTTCAAGATATTGGTGTGTCTAAAGATCTTAATGAGGCTTTTAGAAAGCACGTATCGAACTCAAACATGCCTCATGATATCGACTTTAGCATACAAGTTTTATCATCGGGTTCATGGCCCTTCCAGTATCTTCTTACATTTTCACTGCCGTCCGAATTGGAACGTTCCGTTCAAAGGTTTACCCAATTTTATAGCGCCCAGCATTCAGGGCGTAAACTTAACTGGCTGTATAATATGTCCAAAGGTGAATTGGTTACTAACTGTTTTAAAAATCGGTATACATTACAAGCCTCCACTTTCCAAATGGCCGTTTTATTGCAATTCAACCTACAAGAGTCGTGGACAGTTAATCAGCTATCAGAATCAACACAGTTAAAAACTGATTATTTGATACAAGTTGTACAGATATTGTTGAAAGCAAAACTCCTAACATGTAATGAAGACGAGGCGAATGTGGAAGGTAATTCCCATGTAAAGCTTTTTCTCGGGTATAAGAACAAGAAGTTGCGCGTAAACATCAATGTTCCAATGAAACAAGAAATAAAATTAGAACAAGAGAGTACACACAAGCATATCGAGGAAGACAGGAAAATGCTAATACAAGCTGCTATTGTAAGAATTATGAAAATGCGCAAAGTCATGAAACACCAACAGCTGACGGCTGAAGTCTTAACACAACTGTCATCAAGATTTAAGCCTAGAGTCAATGTTATCAAAAAGTGTATAGACATCCTGATCGAAAAAGAGTACCTAGAAAGAACCGAGGGACAGAAAGATTCGTATAGTTACTTGGCTTAAGTGACAATTCGTTTAAAATTTCTATTTACAAATATTTTGTATTATGTTGCATATTTTACTAATATTTTTTATTCTTAAGTGTAAAATAAAACGTTCTTTAAAAGATGATTTGACCTAATTGATCGATAACCCAATCATTATTATGTGATTTACCAATTTATATTTGTTCCGCAGAGATGTCAACTATGTCAAATTATGTCAATATATTAAATTCTGTAAATATATGTGTGTGTGTGTGTGTGTGTGTGCATGTAATTATGTGTATATGTACGTAAGCGTCCATGTACATAATAATATGGTCTTTCTTTATTTCTATTCTAGATAAACATTAAATTCATACTTAAAATTATAAAATTGCGTTTTTGAATTTTTGACTCATAGTATGGCGATTTCGGACGGCCGTCGTTTTTTGAGTCGGTTGTGCAAGGGGGTGGGGGATTAGAAGTGAAAGCGTTTTTTATTTTTTAACGTTGCGTTGCATACGTCCAGTTCCGAATTTCTCGGTGGCTTTCGAATTATTGTATTTTAACACATAACATATTATATTATGTTTGGTGGTTAGAATTGGCACAGTTACGCTGTCCCATTTTCCGCGGTATTTAAACGCCACTGGGCCACTGCATCTCGGTATAATAATACAGGTTCAAGTCGAAGTTGGTGTGTTGCTGCGTACAGTCTACCCACACGAGACGTGAGTTCTACATCGACCGTAGTAGCTATCTGGAGTGTAATTGAAGAAAAATTACCATACAACAATAGCGGTAGAGAAATATAATAACTTAATAAATTAGAACATCGAACATCTACTTATTGTCTTATTATCATTATTAAAATAAATGATAGGCTATTATTTCCGGGTTAAATGTGTGACCATGCGGCAGTTATAAAGACGTACACGTATTACTATATTAGGTAAACTGATTTTTTTAACTGTCGAGGTCAAGTGTACATATAACATATCTATCCCTTATATATGATTTAAACGGATTACCTAAATAAATACAATTACCCACACGTATTAAAAAAAAAATTCATTTGATTTGAAAAGTGTTGCTAAATTATGTGGGAGATTGGTGGCAAATTTAATGTACCTAGCAAATGTGAAAATTCGTGGACTGAGCCTATATTTTGCCATTGAAATTTGTTTTAACTTAAAAACGATGGATTTTTATTTGATCTAATAAATAATAATTCTAGAAATTGTGAAGTCGTAAGTGCAATTGTTTAACCTGTTTAATAATTGCATGTCAAACGCGTATTCGCATTCGCATATTGACAATTTATAATATGCATGTATAAGTTTTTATTTTTTTATACATATTATTATAAATGATAGATAATTTACAGCAAGAACTGAAGTTGATGAGAAGTTTACAATTAAATAGTAGGTACCTATTTTGATATTTATTTATGTTTTTATTAATTTGCATAATATTGTTTTCTATAAGTTTTTTTTCCAATATTAGTATGAGTAATATTTCACTTAAAAATAATAAGATGTCTACTTATACATTTTTGATATTGTATATTTTAGACATGTGCTTAATTAATTCCTATCTCTTAGTTAAATATTGTATAGTTCAATTATAGTAATTACAAATAACATAATATTTAATTGAAAATACTTATTAAAAAACTATTAGGTTTACGGACTAAAATTTTTTCTTCAAATAGCATGCTACTGCGTATAGTGTACATGGAATATAGCTTGAGTGAGTTTGGTTAACAAAATTGCATCTTTTAAATAATTATGATAGTATAGTGTTCGTAGTGGTATTGCTGATATTTTTTTAGTGAGTTCATAATTTTACTTTGTATTGGTGTAAAAACTAAAAAACTAGATAGTGGACGAATTTCTATAGATTCTGATTATTCGTCTTGACAGTAAACTTAATAATATTTTGCACCATATAGATTATAGGTCACTTGTCTAGCATTAAGTGTCTATGGTAAATCAATGGAAAAGTTTTTTCATATCGACATTTAAAAAAAATAATCAATATAAAAACTACCTAATATAAGGCACTTGGTAAAGAGAAAATATAGGAGAACCGGAAAATGTCGAAATGATAAACTTTGGAGGTATAATTCGCAGTTAATATAGTGTTGCACTATAGGTAATTCTAAATCAACAGACGTATACACGTTATTGTATAATAAAATATTAACCAAAATAAATAAGATACAATTTTTGTTGGGGTTATTATAAATGTAAATTTTGGGATGCACTCCGAAGATTCTAAATTTATGCGGGTATGCGAACATGCCAACATGGGTACCAATACTTTTTAGGGATTTTTTTTTTTATTAAGGAATAAAGGCTTCAACTCCTTGGTAATTAGCCTGTGTTTGCAATTTAGTGGTACCTATATATGCAGTAGCCAGTAGGTAGTTAGAGTAGTGATACATGTGACGTGTAAATGTGTAATAGCTAAAATTAGAACAGTATAAATAATTTGTATAATAAAACTGGGTATTTAGATTATTTTAGTTGAAATGTTACATTTTACAGACGATTCCGATAGTTTCGAAAAAGACTGAAGAGATTAGGTAATTACCTACATGTACATGGTATGTTCTCCGAGTGCTGCTTTTATTGTGGTTGGATGGTTTAGTATCGATCTTGACTGTGAGAATTTCGGACAGTGTAATGTAAAATGTAATATGTTTGATTGTAAGTTGTTTGTTGCATTGGTTGTATATGGGTATTTCTTCGTATTTGATTAGGTAAACGTTGCACGTGGGTGAGGTATGGCTTGCCCTGGTGGTTATGATGTCTTTTCGGCGGGATAGGTAAATGGGAGTTACCATTTACTAATACTTTTTTCACTTTGTTTGTAATGTGCAATGCTTCCCGAGTTTTTAGCTATGTTTTGGTTATGTGCAAGTATTTATTTTCTTTAATATGTCTTGGTAGGTGGTAAGAGTGTTTTTAATTGTTGTATGGGTGATTAGAGAAATTATCAGACATAATAAAACGATGTGGTGTCTCTTAAAATTAATTTGGACTTTTTAAATTTAGTAGATATAAATATGTACCTATAAATGATTTTATATTAATACAGCCATAGGTACTAATTGAAATTGTATATTACGACGTATTATATGATCTATCCATTTAAGTAGTGCATTGACTTCTATATATTAAAATTTAAATATAATATGATTAATATTTATTATTTTTACTATTTTTAGGTTTATCAACAAACCTAAAATCTAACCTTGAATACTGTTACCTAATTTTAAATTTTGACCTTTCAAAATTATTAACTAGATCAAATTTTCTATAAAAAACTACCTTCAAAATTGAAGTTAGAAGTATTTTTTCTACTATTTATCGTGTAGGTACCTATAGACAAATACACAAACATAAAACATTTTATTGTAAATTCCGGCGGTCGTTGTAATCTCACAATTTAGAAAAATGGTCGTCATTAAAAACTGCACACTTTTATAACTCAATTTCGCACGGTTATCTCAAAATCACATTATCGTTTAGAATTGCACACTAGTTAACTATCTTTAAACAAAATTAGAAAGTCATAAGTAATGAAATCCATTTAATAGAATACTTATTTGAAAATACAACTATAGGATGTAGAATGTAGATGTATTCCAATCTAAGTGTACTCTATTTTAGATATTTTATTTTATACTATTATGTATAAAATTATTTTTAATTAATATTACAATTTTAAGATTTCATTTGTTGAATTATTTTAATAAAAATACATGTATAATTTTTAATTCTCGATCAAACGTGTCCAGTTTTGAATTATGAACCTTTCAAATTTCCTCTTTTAACATAAGAAAAAATATGTGCTGTTTGGAACACCTGAATATTTCATCATTCATTGTTTTGATTATTAAAATCTAAAACGTATCTTATCAGAGTATTAATTAATTATTTATGGTTACCTACAAATATCAGAAAAGTCTATGTGCAATAATTGTCTATTTGATGTTTGCACATTGTGTTAATGGTTAAAAAATATTTTTTAATTGATTAATATAGGTATTTTTAATTTGTAAAATATACTTCATTTGTATGTAAAATATACTTTATTTGTATGTAAAAAAGAACTATTATACCTATATCCACGGTTTTGGAACACGTCTTTTTTTTTAATCGCCATTTCGCGATATTGTATCACACATTATTATTATACCTATGCGGGCTAAGCCATGAGAAAATGGTTTTACTTTTTGGCACGAAAACACTTTCGCGTTCTATTGTTATTATTATATCATACTCATACACGAGTGTAAACTCAATGTAATTGGCTTGTTTACAACAATTCGTGTAGGACTCAACACATGCGTTGCAACTCATACGCATTCATAATATTATATACTAAGCTTACCATATTATACACGTTGCCACAAATTTAACTGTTTTCTTTGAAGTCGAATAATATTATACACAATATATGACGTATTATAATGTTATAGCTATATACATAACAGCCATCATATATTTATCATTAAACATACACACACATTTGTAGCGTATATGAGAGCTGTAGTGTGTACGCCTCTCATCTGGAGTAATATTATTAGGTATAAAATATACCTACACAATACACGGCTACACATGGGCAGTTCGCAGTTGTAACATATTTTGCTCTGTTGAAATGGATATGGCATTATAAAGACAAAAGTAATCTTCGTTAGCGGGCAGCGGTTGAGCTGAAAACCACCTACATTATATACTACGTATAAATAGTAGGTAACATATTATTTATTATTATAAATTATAATATATTTATTTGGTTCTATTGAAGTTCCGTCGTTCCGAATGTTCCGATATTTGGCGTTGGAAAAATTAATGAAATAATGAATGGAATGGTAATAAATTATTTATTTTTAGTCATGTAGTGTTTTAAATACATTTTCATACAACTTGATTATGGCTGTATGCGTATAGTTATAGATTATAGTTATTAAATTTTTGGATTGGCGACAATGTGTATTTATCGTAGAATTTTCACATGTCCACATGGATGCGTATGTATCTATATATAAGTATATTTTATTTATTTAATTTCTTTTTCGGGGGGTAGGGGCTAGTTTGCTCAATTTTAATAAAATTAAACTATATCACAACTCGAACAACTACTCGTTAGGTACACATTATACACAAAATACATTCTCCATATTAAAATGGTTATGAAAAGTTTCAGCTCCATTCACTGTATTTGATTGTTTATCATTGCTTTTCTAGTTCATAGGGATGGGTTGAAGTTTGAATTAGGTGAAAATGTAAAATATATGTTGAAAAAACATAATCATAGAAGTCATGTATTACTTCAGTTGGATCATCAATTTTAGCTATTAAATTTGGAAAATACAGTATCTCTTTTTATTCTGGTGAAAAATGTACATCAAATTAAAAAAAGTGTTTAAGCTTTAAGCCTATTTTTATACTCATGTAATAATATTATAAACTACTAATTTGTATTCGACCAAACCTAGTTAAAAAAAAAATGTACAACATACAAATACAATGACCTTTAAATTGGAAATTGAAAATGAGAATATTTTTAAAGCTAATATGGATTTATTTTATAACAAGTCACCGATTATAAGAATGTGAGTTTATACATTTTGGATCATATTTTCCTCATAGTTATACACGCCAAAGTTTATCTTTTTTTAAAAAAATATATATAATTAGCAGGCAAATTAATTTTGTACTACCAAATGATAAATACAGTTAAATAATTCCGGTAATAGGAAAATAATATTTTGTATACTTTAAGGAAGAACGCAATGTATCTATATTATTTTCCAAACGAGCGGAGCAGTTAATTTTATAATTCTATAGTATTCTAGCATATTTTTAATATGCTCAAATCAGTTGTAGTTGTTGTAGACGAGAGGGATTATAGAACATATAGCAATATATACACTCGCCTATTATATATTGTATTCATTGAATCATTTTTTTACTACGTCATAAGAATAAAAAAAACATATATTATAGTGATGTTGCACATGTACTCATGTATGATGTATCATGCATATTTCATAGACCATAGTTTATTTTAACAGAATTATGTGTTTTTTTTTCTAAAAATATATTAGCATTTATTTCAGTGTTTAATAAATTTAATATTTTCCATTTTCCATTTTCCTTACCTAATATATTTTATAGATACTTAGAGATCAAGATGTATATTGTATAAATATTTTTGAAAATATTACGGTCTTTAAGGAAGTATTTATCTAAATTTAAATTTGGATTAAATATTTATTAATAATGGAAAAATGAGTGAGTATGTTTCTGACGAATTATTCTATATACTTTTGGTAATATAAAAATATAAATTTTAACTAGTAGGCAATAGCCATGATACATGGGATAATTAATTACGATTTAAATTATTAATATGAAATTGTATTGTGTAACGAGTAAGTATATGGATATTTAATTATGTAGATTATAATTTAAAATTAATTAATTTATTGTTTAGAAAACGTTTGATTTACAATTATTGCATCAGTGGTTTTGATTTGAAATGCCAAATAGAATATAGTACCTTCGTTCATAATTAATATATCACGATTCATGATCAAACGTTTGTAATAAATTAATCAGCAGTTGTTAATATAGGTAATCCTAAATTCTAAGCCAGTACAAAAGCCAAAACATATTATCTAATGTTGTACCTGCAGTGTTCTAAGACTTGTTTGAAGTAGCCACTAAATAGATATTTACCAACATGATGTATTGTTGTAATTCGCATTTTTATCAGTCGATCATTCAAATTGATACAGTAACTATTATGCAACGAAAAATGTTTTTAGAAGTTATCGCACTGTCTCGCAATTCTATTACGTATACCTAGGAATAGAAATTAAGAGGCCATACAATTTTAATTATAAAGCCAGTTCGAGCATGTCCACAAAGAGAGATTATAGCTATTGACAAGCTGCACACAGATTTTTAACATAATATATTATAATAAAGTACAAATGTATCCACGGTATTCTGTTATTGACTAATTAGTAATTACTCTACTTCCACGATGTTTATATAATATTACTGTAAGCTGTGAAGTTCGGAATTAGAACTCTTGGCTGTTCGTCGGTAAATAATTACGAATATCTATTATATTTAACTTTAATTACAATATAAACAAATAATTAAAATCATGTTGATAATAATAGATAATGTTAATAAAGAGTATTGTAACGTATGGGCGATGTGTATGTGTTTAATGCATATACAATATACATAATGATTATAGATACTTACACTGCCACGTATATGTTTAGAGTTTAGCTGTGGTCGATTTAAATTAACATAGAAACGCTTTATAGTTATTACTTATAATGAAATAATTGTATATTGTTAAACGAGTTTAAAAAATGGTTATTTGTAAACAAGACGCACGTCGACAGAAAATTATTTTACTCAGTATTGCATTATTTGCTGCTAATACGACTACAATAGCAAAATATCAATCATTGATTAGTATAATATATATTATTATTAGTTTTTTGTAAATCATATGATTACGTCATGCCGTTTAAAGCTTGGCGATGCGTAATAAATAATAATTAATAATTATATTATATCGATAGTGCATGATAAAAAGTATTACATTTTAGAATATAGATTATGTCGAATGAGTAGATAATTTGCTGTGAATATTACCTATATTATTATTTATTATTTGTATGCATATTTTATTATGCAATGTGCAAGGATGCATCAAACACGATTCATTATCATATTTGTAATTTTGTAGTACACTATATTATGTGTGATTCTTGTATTGAACGTATCAAACAACACTTATTATTATTTGAAAACCTATTAACGACATAGAAAATAGAATATTTTTTTTAACCTAACCTAGGTATAGACACATAAAAACAATTTTATTTTATACTGGTAGTTTGTTAATTAAAATTATGTACATATTAAATATTAATATATGCATGAAATTCTACCTAAAAAAATATAATATAAAAAAAATAAATGTGCTGGGGATAAAATAAATGGATTTTATATACAAATAAAAAATGTATTATAAAATAGGTGTAATTTTTTTGAATGAGTTTTCATCATACATATTCTTGTTTTTTTATACCATTTAAATGTGATAAAATATTTTATGTAAGAAAATGTAGGTTTTTTGTACACTTTATTTTTCCAATTAAAATCTCTAATTTCTTTGCAATTTTACATGTTGATATTTTATCTCCTTCTATTTTTTGCTATATTATCACAGACAACTTTTAATTGGATTTGCGAAAAATGTAACTATACTTTGGACATAATATCATTAAAATAATATTTTTAAATTGTAGGACCCTTATCTTGTTTTTTAACCGGGATACAAAGTTGAAATACGGGGCAGTTCCATATAATACGTGACGTATGGTCATTGGTCACGCTATTTAAAGAATATAAAATTAATTTTTAGAAAAGCTTTTTAAAATATAGTAATATAAACTTAACTAATATAATAAGAATAACTAATATGAATTAGATATAGATAATAAATGAAAAATGTATTATGTACTGCAGAATATTATTATTTATGTAGAAAATTATTCAAATGTAGCTTAATATTAAAATATTGAACAAATTAGAAAGTTTTTTATCTTATATACACTGTAAACTTAATTGATGTATAATATCTAAATTATTTGTAATTTTATATTTTACGTTTTGGATGTATTAATTTTACAATAATGTTTTTTTGCTGTCTGTCAAAGTGTCTTCATCTTTTAGAGCAATAAAAATGCATTTATTTTCAACCTTGATACTTGGAGGGTCAAAAGTGAAACGTTAACGACATAGGCGCAATTTGAGTTTTAAATTTGGGGAGGGGGGCTATTTTAATTTGCATGTACCATGTATGTACTGTATTATTATGTGTATGCTCCCTGAGATATATAAAAGTGGAAGGGGATATAATATACAAACCATTTTAGGGGGACTATAATTTATTTTGAAGGGGAATAGCCCACCGAGCCCCCTCAAATTACGCTTATGTTCACGATTCATAGTATTACCTATAAAAAATAAACGAGAAAACAGGAATTATTATAGAAAACCTGCAGTATTTGAAAAATCTATTTTTGTTGTTGTTGTAATTTTAAAACAAAGAACAGTATAAATACTTAAAATTTTTATCAAATGTTTATATTGTAATTTTTTAGATATTATAATATTAACAAAATATTTTGACTCTTTTAGAGTTATTTAATATTTATAGACATTAGAAATATTCAATTTATTTTTATTTTATTTCTATAATTATTGATGTAATGATTACACGGCGTTCAGGATAGGCAATTTAGCTATACCTCTGTCATGATTTTATGTTTCCAGTATCTTCTAAGTTTGGCGTACAACATTAAAATACGTTTTATAATAATAAGAAAAAAAAAAGGTTTAAAGTTGATGAAATTATAAACTGTAATCATATTATTTATCAAGAGTAAAAATTGTTTTTTTTGATTTTACAATAATATGAGATCTCTATGTTTTTTTATTACTCATAAATCATATTTCTATTTTTGATTATAATTATTTTTAAAAAACAATCAGAAAAAATATGTCAGTATTGAAATTACAAATGTATAAGTTATACATGATTATATTATACATTTTTCGTCATTTATATCATCATTTCACGTGCGTTTTCTATAAACTTATAAAATAATAATTAAACTTATTTTTTACTTATATTATTGTTTATTTCATAATATGTGGGATAAGTGGGAATATTGGACATTAAAAATCATAATAAGACTTAAGTTTTCTTTTATTAAAGTTTGGTTTATACTTGTAATTTAATAAATTTCCGACTTAATATATAATATTTTCGTATAATTTATGTATAAATTATGAATATATATTTATAATATTCTATAAACAAAATAAAACAATTAGTTTACTTTTAAGATTATAAAAATATACTTTTCAGTACCTTATAATCTCTATTATATTATAAAAATATTCCCTATTAATATTAGCGACATCACTATTATTCATAGTTCAGGGTTGGGCAGTATCAAAGATACTATTATTGTAATAGTACCAAGAAATTTGAATTCGATTTGCAGAACCTTCAAAACTTAGATAAATGAAACAATAATATAATTTTTATTATTTATTAATTTTTTTTAAAAAGGAAATCAAGATTTTATTTATAAAAACAACATTTAATTTTAAAACTAACCATAAGACTATAACCAATTAAATTTATATGTCCGTTTTTAACGATTAGTCCATAACCAATTAAACACATGTATAATTAATAATTATATAGAAGTAAAATTAAAGTTGTAATTTTTATGTAATTTATTAATTTTGGTGTATTTATATACATAATACATATAATGATTTATTAGTAATCATTTTATAATGTGTATTGACTTATTGTATTATTTAATATTTATGATTTTATTTTACCTATAATCTATATGCTATAGACTATAATACTAAACTATTATAGAGTATAGAGTATGGACTGTATAGTGTATTATGTATACTGTATGTTTGTATAGACCTTTTACGTTTAATAGTTAATAAAATTCAATTGGAAATATAAAAGTATCATGTATCAAAGCATAAAGATACATGAATCTTGTATCTTTTCTACATTCACAATGTATCTTGTATCTTGTATCTAGATACACTAAATGCATGTACCATGTATCATGATATTTTTTTTTAGCATCTTGCCCAATCCTGACGTAGTTATATGTTGTTACAATTTATGATTAGGAAACTTATCTAAATGCGTAAGAGAAGAGGATTCAATGGCGAATTTTTTCTATTGTTATTATTAAAATTAAAAAAATAAATTGAGCGTAATTCAGCAAATATTTTTTTATGAGTGTTTAAAGTTTAAAGTTTTTACTCATAAGTAAAATAACATTTATTCTTATTTTTTTGTGATTCAAAAACATAGATTTTTTAAAGATTTGGAAAAAATTAAATACACAATAAAAATGACTATTTTAGTTATTTTGTTGTATCTAATTTAAAAATATTCTTTGCGAGCACTTGAAATTTTAACGTATATTGGTATAGTATGATATTTTATACACACATATACATGTGACATATTTAAATGTAATTATAAGGTTTTCGAAAATTAATTTAACTTACTGTACTTATTAATAGTATAATAAATTACTTTAATATTTATAATTATATCATAAAATATACTTGGGCTATATAGGCTGACAGACTATCTTAGCTCAGAATCGTTTTATTGTATGCAATAATTTATTATTTAATTCAGATTTAACACATACATTACAGTGACTTGCCTAATAATGAGATGTAATCAACAAATATTATATAGTATAGCAGTTATCTACTTTCCTTCTATTTTAAACTTAAATAAACTTTCTATTTATTTTATAACAAAAAAAAAAAAAAAATTAAAATCAAATTAACTTTTGAAACTTAGATAAAATTATAAAACAATATTAATAAAAAACTATAATACTTCAAAAAAGAAGAAGTATATAAAATACAATATTTGCAAAGAGAAAATTCTAATTTTCTTTTATCCTTCGAAGCATAAGTTAGTTTATAAGTTAGCCGTATACTTGGTTTAGTATAGCAGATAAGATAATGATAATGCTATAGAATAAATATAATTGTACGAGTATATTATATGATCCGTTATATTATTCAAGCCACATTATACGACTATACAGATACTGTAGATGTTTTTGCACGTGTTCTAAATGAATCGCAGAAAAATGAGGCTGAAACTCCATAATATCCAATGGTCTTATTTTTGTAAGAGACTTTGATTTTTTAACCACACCAATGGTCAAACGTTTGGAACAGGTGACCTTTATGTTGGCTTAATCATAATTCGATAACCTGCAGTTTCTTTTTATTTTTTGATGGATATTTAGAAAAATATTATATATTTGAGTATTTGAAGTATTTCATAATAAACAATTAAAGTCTTTATTAAACTTCAATAATTATTATGATTACCGAAAGGTACTTACATGAATACTTGCGCAATATAAGAATATTCCGTTTTTTTTTAAATGTAATATTTTTACTACTTAGTTTTTTTCGCCTAGCTGTACAACTAAATTTATATTATTGTTATAGATAATTTTGGATTGTATAGTTTAAATATAGTAACGATGAAAATATGTACACTATTTGGTTGAAGGCGTTGAAGTAAGTGCACATTAATAAATACTAGTATGTGATTTTACTTACATTGACGTCGATGAAGTTGCTTCTAAATAAGGTCAGGGTTTTTTTTTTATTCAACGATTTATAATACCTACATAGCGCGTTTTAAATTTCATAAGTAGACATATTATTATAATAATTTGAATTAACAAATAAATTTATTACCATTTATTATTAACGGTGAATAACTAGCTTTTATTTAAATTGATCGCCGTATTTCAAGACATAAATCATATAGTTTTATTTTATTATTAATTTTTAATAGTGTAGTCATTTTATAGAATTTGTTTTTGTTTATACATATGTATAGTAATGGCGTTTTAAGTAATTAATAAAAAAAATTATATAAATATTAAACTAACTATGAAGGCATGTGGCATGGGACGAGAATAATATTATGATATAATACTATAAATATTGGACCTTGGCTATACTTTAAGATCAAACGAAAAATAAAATGCATTATTGGAAAGATAAGTTAGTAATTTAAATTAAATATTTGTATATGTATATGTTAGGGGTAATGTGTATAATATTGGTCTTTTATAAAATATCTAGGAGCTCTAAATAATATCGACTACAGCCAGCAATGTATAAAATTGTTTAAATTACCTAAGCATTATATGAAATGCCAAACAACATATAGGTAATGTATTAAATCCATGTTATTAGTATTAATATTTGACAATGCACCTTCATCTAATATAAATCCATTAGTAATCTGTAATATCAACAAGTTTGATGAAGTATAGTTTCGACTGCCGAAAGATACTTCGATAAATATTTCGTCAACGTAGTCATATGTTTTTTTTTCACATGACACATTTCAGTCTTAGACAAAATGTCGTGCGTGGAGAGTCGATTGCGAGTTGTGAAGAGTTGTAATTTTTCCTTATACGTTCTACATAGATTTTTGTATTTTCTAGAATAATATTATAGTAATAATAATTAATAACTGTGTACTCTCCATACAATTTACAAATTATTTTTGTTTGTGTGGTAATAAAGTGAATTGTCTTTATTATGATAAAAGGAAATTGATTTTTTTGGATTTTTCCTAGCGAATTCCTTTTGCTACAGATTGTCAATTTTTTGTTTGTCATTCTATGAAACGCCTAGTTATTATACTAATTATTTAGGAAATGTACGTAAAAAAATATATTACTCACTTTTTTAAAAATCACCAGGTATTATATAGAATTTCTAGGCATTTTATATATTAAATATATTATACACATTGCCGCTAACATATACACTGGCATACTGACCATACTGTAAACTAATTTTTTATAAATTTATAATTATAACATAACACTTAAATATAATATATTTTATTTATATACGTAGTTTATTTTATTGTATATGAATGCAACAAGTGTGAACATTTTTTGGGAGGAAATTTGTATATAATTATAAATTATAATATATGTGATAATCGGACACAACTAGTATATTAACTTTTTTATTTACGATTTGAATGAGAGGCAATTTGTTTGTTTTGGAAGTCAACTAGTATGCACTGGTATAATCCTACACCATCTACTAAAATACTCAGATAATTGAATACAACGTTCTATTTTACGTTCATTTATAATAGGTGGTAAATATTTACATTCAATAATTTCGTACTTCAATGTTATTAAGTATAACAAATTTTGTTGAGCATTATTTATATTTATTGTGATTATAGTAGCTATAATTGCACAATATAAGCTTTTTAAGCGATAATGTTTTTATTACAATAAATAAATTTAATGTTGATACACTTAAGTTTATTGTAACAAGACATGTGGAACTAATACGTCTCGCTAATAAAGAAGGATATAGGAAGTAAAGCTTTTCACGGCTCAGATGCCGTATAGAAACAAACCCTATATGAACACATTTATTACAGTTTTTCACAGTACTTTGATTTTCTAAGAACTATCGATCTATAGATCTGTTATATTATAATGATGATTGATCAATGTTCGTAAGAATAAAATCAACGAAACAAAATAATTTTTACCATAGTAGTCGTAACTGTGGTTCACTGTGGAACATATTTTTAATAATATTTATCATTCCATTGCAAATAAATATTCTTTTGTTTGTATCGACTGTGATGTGTTTTGTATACAATAGTTTTAAGATATTGACATAGGGAAACAAGGTTTTCTACTTTTAACAACTTCCTGCCATTATCCGTAAGCACTATACATATACATTCAAGTGAAGTGAAAGTCCTTTTCGGGATGCATTTGAATATTAATTAAGCGTACATAATTATTCAATGTCTTAAAAAGAACAATCCTTTTTAATTTTTATGTTTCGATAAATATTATAGGTTAATATCCATACTTGATATACTCCTGTTTAGCATCGTGGGAGAGAATGCGTAAACAATTTTCGAATGTGTTGTATGATCGTCATCAATTTAACTGCTTTAGGCTAAACGTATAAGAGAAAATATTTTATCACACAATAATCTGTAGGCTGTTTTATATTTTAAAATCTAAGAGTTGTACTTACTGTACTTACTGAAAGCGTTTTAAATTGAATATTTTACAGTTATGACCAACTTAAACTTTGTTTTAACTGAATTTATATTTTTACTATCATACAAGTTAGGAAGTATAGGAAGTATTTATAGTAAATAAATATAATATTTTAATACACCATTCTGACTTTTTGTTTCTAAATATGATCAATATTATTGATTTATGAAAATAAATGTTATTGATAATACAAAGGATTATTTAAAATCGAACAACTTTAGTTGGAAAAAATGTAATACTTACATTTATTAAAAGACAAAGAACAATAGTAATAACTGTAGATTTTAGAATTTATACTTAACATGTATACTTATTATTTTAATAATTATTGCGTGGTATAGTTTAAATTAAATTTATATAATATACTATATGTGTATTTGTGATCCATTGCTCGAAAACTATCCAAAATGACAGGTCTATAATTAATGACCCATAATGTCTAGTGATAGCCTGGAGGTCTATAATACTTGTGTCAAGGGTTAGCGATGGTCTCGTCTAGGGTTGTGCAGTGTGTACGCACACATTTTGTATGGAAGCATAATCATTACGATGCCACGATAGCTATAAAATTATTTTTATAAGGGTCTATAAATACACGTTATATGCTCGATATTCATTATCTGAATAACTGAATTATGTAATTTGTATTATTATAAATATTTTTGTATACCAATATATAATAAAAAAACTTTTATGTAAATAAAATATGCTACTGTTATAGAACATGCGAAAAATTGAGTTATTAAAATAAATGAATAAATATGGAAGGAATTTTTCGGAGTATAAATTAGTTTATAAATATCATTTTTTCGCTCATAAACTCGGGGATTCCAAAGATTATTTTTAAAGAGGTTCTTGTGTGACAAAAGTTTGTAAATCGTTGATCAAAAAGGTTACATTATATTATTTAAATTTGCGTTCACGATAACTTCAAAACTATAGTAGAATATCGTTTAATCTATCTAAACTATTTAATATTTGTTACTTCTGCATACATTTTAACGCTATTAGGCTCAAGTGTAGATAATATTTATGTTTAAAAAGCAGTGTAAGAAGTGGTAATTATAATAAATGAAGTCTCTGTAGATACATAATATTATTTTATTTTAATTGATAAATTATTGTATTTTGTTCTTAATACTTAAACAAGAGAAAAAGTTTGCCACCAATGACGCGCACTCAAATGATTTATATAATATTTTAGTTTTCTATTAATGGAAAAGAAGAAAACTTGATGTCTAAACAATATAATATACAATCATACGAGACTTTGAAGTGGATTTAAAATTATATAAATTATATAAATTTAATTAAGCCCGACTGCGTTAATTATCGAAACAATTATATTTTATATGCGTAGAAATATATTATGGCTTATATATTATATATTATGACCGTAAAAATGATTATTGTCGTGTTCGTTGTAATTTGTTCCCTGTGGAGACTTATTTTTTTTTATATATTATAGAATTTTAAAACCTGGTCGACTAGACCTATAGTTGAGTATAATATAATAGGTATATTATAGGTATCTGGTATACATACCATAGTTATTTTTCACATAGCCGAACGTTTGTAAATTTCAGTTTTTAATTATTATCAATTGAACTTGCCCAATATAATATTTAATAAGAATATAAAATACAGATATAATTACCAACTTTATATTTTTAAGATTGGGTTATTTATTTTTTTAACATATAAAAGGCAATCCATTAAGCACACCAATTGAGTTATTCGAAATCTTTCTATTGGAATTTTAAAATATACCTTAAGACTATATTTTCAAATTCTTGAGGTATTTTTACAACTTTAAGAGTATCCTATGGAGATTTAAATGATTGGTTATTCAAATTAAAACCTCTCTTACTTACATGCACGGAAAAACATTGGATCATATGAATGGGTAGAAATTAACAGCGACTGCTAAAAACGTATATGTATAGGATTCAATGTTTTTCCATGTAACGGAGAAAATATCAAGTTTATTGTGTTTAACGAAATCGAGTTCTATATGTCTTATACACTAAATTTTATGTTTTAAGTTAAATATATATATATATATATATATATATATATACCTATATATATATATATATATATATATATATATATATACCTATATATATATATTATATACGGTTCCTTAAAATTGAATTCAAGTATTTATCATTTTATTCATATTAATTATTATAATTGAATTATTTTTATTGAAAAATGTATTTTTTATAATCGTGTTGATTAAGGTTAATGTATTTTTTTAATTTTCAAAAATTAAACTATTTAATTTATCAACCATTAAATTTTTGAATTATTTAATTTGAGGAATATTAAAAAGTATGTCGTTCGAATCGATTTGAACGATCTTTAGAGTGTATCTGTTATAAAAAATGGTTTTTTATTTATTAAAGATTTTAATGATACATATTGGTACAACAGCTATTAAACAGTGTATAATATATAAATCAATCTACTGTGGTTTTAGTAATTGCATGTATACATAATTTGTAGACACGTAGTTATAAAAAAAATGAAAATTATCTCTTGATGAAATTATATGAAAGTATAATTTTAGCTTCTGAGTGAAGCGATGAATGCATTGGTTTTACAATGATGAATGTGGTTTTTTTTGTGACTTTTTCTATTAGAAAAAATGTTTCAATTATTAATATATAGGGATTTCAGGTAGCCAATCGGATCTAGTTTGTAGTATGGGGGGGAGGCCAAAGTACAAATTTCATAGTACTTTTTAAAATAACCGAAAAAAGTAAAAAAAAAAAAAATAACAATTACGAATTGATAACCATAATTTCCAATAAAATATATAAAAATCTATTAATGTAAAAATTATAATATATATATATAGTTAGTAATATTGTATGAAATAATATTATAATCATTATTATATAATGTGCAATTTGTTTTTAATGTTGATATACTTAAAATATAAAATAAAATATCCTTGGTAAGATTTGCTAACCGTTTCGACCGTTCACGCTCAGGATCATTTTTCATCGTATACCTTGGTTATAATGATTTTTTTTTGCATTCAAATTTAATCAGTATACTGACCTACTCAATGATGAGGTAAATTCGACGCCTATTATACTTTAATTCGTTACCTAATACCATTGATTTAAAAGTATTTTATAATATTAAATACACTTTAGTAAAACTATATTTTACAGATTTAAAATAGATATCACTTATTTTTTGATCGATCATTATATCGCAGTGTGATACATATTTAATTATATTATTGGTTGATCCAGAGTAGGTTTTATTTTTTAGACAATATTATATCAATATTTCGTGTCGGGTCGTCTGGAAAACCATTTGAAACCCATGTGCGTACGAAAATTCATTGACGCGTCGCCAATGAATGCGTTTGTTCGCCAAGTTAAATTTGCACATGAAACATAATTAAAAACAAATAAGTAAAACGCTTTGGTATATAGTAATAATAATTATAATAGCAAAATAACAATTAATAATGATATTTCATCCTATTGTATGACTGCGTCTGCATTAAACTAATACATAAAAAATATATAATATATTATGTCGATGGCATTACCTACGATTTACGAACCGTTGAACCCCAACTGCAAACTCTGGGCACATGTATAGGTAATTATTACTTCTTCTTCTTCTTCTTCTTACTACTACTATTACTATTACTACTACTACTACTACTACTATTATTATTATTATTATATTCTACCGCCAACATTACTGGTATACGACGGCCGTCGCGTATCTGCTTAATATTATTACGTGTCTAGTTCATTGGCGTAGAAAACCGGACAGGTGAACACAGAACGAGAGGAGAGGTAAGGTGAGTGGCGCGCCGAGCTCTCTCCGTCACCGACTGCAGTCAGTACCGCAGACATATTCGTGTCCGTCCGTTCGTCCGTCCGCGTGCGCGCACACGTCCGTCCTATACCTGTAATACGTGGTTATTAGTGAGTACTTGTCGCGAAAAAACTGTTTAATATTTACCCACGTATACCGTATTGTTTACACCTAACAGAAGATAAGAAAAGTTCACGTCTGTTTACGATTTACCGGTTTTTTTGTTCGTTCCTTCCAGGTCTCTCTCATTAAGTTCGTTATTCTATGACCGTTTTTTTGTTTATTAACGACCACCTGCCAGAGAGTCCAGGAGGTGTCTGTGTATAATAATAATAATATAAAGCGTTTTTGCGAGTATATAACAATACGCGGTGTGTTTGTGCGTGCGTGTGATATGGATAAATAATATACATATAGTTTATATCAAGAAACGAAAAATAAAGATATTATTTATTGACGGTTACGCGCGGTGAATCGACCACAATAAAGCAAGGTAAGATATTATATTATATTGTATTTACACGAAAACGTAAAACACTTGAATTAAGGTAATTAAAAATACGTGATAAAATAATAATTTTGTAACGGATATGTTTGGTTCAAATTGTAATAGTATTTTTTTTTTTTGACTAATGTAGGTATACAATGCATATGTAGATACGTATAGGTATAATAACGGGTAATGATATGTTTTTTGTGTGAATGTCTTTTCGTAGAATCAAATAAATTGGTTCGTCTTCATAATATTTTATTTTGATACCTACAGCAGAGGTTTGAGTTGGAAATATGTCGGACAAAGCTACTGTTCGTTATAACGGCTACGTATAGCGTCAACCCAGGACTGTTGTATTTATGACTATCTTCAAACACTGCGAGAAATGGGTTCCGCCCAAGGTGTGTTATTTGTCAGGCAAAGGGTAATAATCATAAACAAAACTGTGAAATTATAATAATACCCCCCATACGTTGAATGATATCTTATGGATGTATTTATACCTATATGTTTAAATAATATTATTATTGTTTGTGGCCGTATTTTGATTTATATTTTGTACGGAGACGGGGAGATCCCTGAACTGTTTATCCCCAAGTATAAATTGCCTTGAAGTAGGAGGTGCAAACCGCATCGAGTTCAAGGTCGAACCACATATTATAGTATGCACCTGTTATATAGTACAGGTATATAAAAAGTATTGATAAAAGTAATAAATTCCTATTCACCATTTAAATATGTATTATATAATATCATAAACTGTACACCGCAAAACTTGTGGCCCAAGTGTACGGGCGCGAAGAATCCAGATCTCTCGAATACTCAATTGTATAGAGTCGGAATAGTTTAAATATTATTTACTCCAATTAATTTAGAATAATATTACATATTATGTTGACAAAGGTTTTCCGAACATCTACCGTGGTAATTATTTTATCCCGAAAACAATAAATTTGTGATTAAAAATAAAGGTGACATAAATCACGGCCATCGATGACCGTATATGTATTTTATGTATATACGCCGCGATGAGTCAATGCACTCAAAATTATAAATACGCGTTTCGCCTTTATACATTTCAATATTTTATATGTACATAAAATATTTATACATATAGGAAATAGGAACCTTAATCGTTTCGACAAAATACTGTCGTCAACCCACCATACGAGAATAATTTATTTATTAAACTATAGTTGGTTTTCACGTAGGCGTTTAGAGAGAGGAAGAGAAAGAGAGAGAGAGAGAGAGAGAGAGAGAGAGAGAGAGAGAGAGAGAGTGAGTGAGGGAGAGACAAAGACAGGCACAAAGACAGAGACAAGCGGCCGAATAATTTTGCATTGTTTTAAAATGTTTATATTTATTAAATGATTACTAATTAGTAATTACTGTACGTAGTATTGTATTAGGTATATCTGCGTGTATCAAGTATAAATAAGAAAAAAAATATCAAGATATTAAACGCGGGATTATATTATATTTAAATTATTTATATTATTATTAAAAATTATTATCTTAAATTATTTTAAAAAAGGGGGGTTCCACGAAACATAAATTATTTCTCAAAGGTGTCGTACTTAGTGGTCGTAAAAGTTTGGAAACCGCTGCCTTATTATATCCAAAGTATTAAATATGATTGGGTACATCATAATTCATAATTATGCATACACTGACTAAGGTAATACATTAAATATTTTAAGCAATAATAGTAGTGAAAAGGTTAAATATTTTTAAATAGCGTGTATACAACGTATAATCGTTTATAAATAATTGTATGATGATAATGTATGAGAAATTTAAAAAGTGGTATATTACAAATTAGTACAATTTTTGCATACAAATGTGTGAAAAATAAAGCTGGAATATTTAAAATTTTGATATTGATTACGTATTTAGCGTCAATAGTATAAAAGTGTTTTTATATGTTGAATGTATATATAAATAAATTATATTAATACACTACGTAGGACGAGGTATTACATTCCAATTTGATGTACAAAGATGAAAACTATAAGTATACCTGTAGTAGGCACCTATTAATGTTTATTGAAACTGTCAAAAATGTTTTATATTCATGTAAACAGCACGACAATTAAAATAATGAAAAAAAAATTGGTACACAATATTATATTATAAGATTATTTGACCGAGTTAAAAACAAAACTCGTTTTAAAATAAGAGATTATGTAGTTGGTAAGTCATAATAATAAAGTGATAAATGATAAGTGTATATTGTATAAGTTACAACTAGAGTAAATTGAGTAATTTGCAGTACCTAAGTCATATCGACAGTCGACGACGAGTGTTAAAAGTCGTATACAGCGTTATTATACCAGATACACATACGTCGAATATGATTAGTGAAATTTAAACTGAACCTATCATTGGAGGATTGTTATATACTATAGCCTCTGTTTGTTCGTTATTATTGTTTATTTTTTATTAACAAGTAATTGCTTAGTGTTTTTTAAACTTAATATTTTTTGGAATTCAGCGGGACGGAGACAGAGTGAATTGTTGTCTATACAAGGCGATCTGGAACCAGTTTTTAGCACGTTCGCCCACTATTATATTGCAAGAAGCTCGATCCATTCTCTTCGTCCCCAAGTATCCGTTGGTATCTGTCCGCGAGTTATGTTTAATATTCGTATATCCATGTGTTTATCATAATGCCGTAATACCTGTAGGCGTTTCCTCTTCGGTCGGATCACGAACATGAATAACGAAATAAAAAAAAGAGGTGTTATGTATAAAAAAAAATGGTATGATAATAGTATATAATATTATATCGGTATTTTTCATAACTTTGTATGGAGGTGTAGACGTAGTGGTATAAAAATCTGGCAGTTTTATTTAGACGGAAAACCATCATAAAACCACGAAATTGTGCGTAAAATTTAAGCATTCATCTTGACGGAATATAAAACAATATATGTATAATATAGTATTAGAAACACTATATGATAAGAAGCATAATATGCGCGTGTGACTTTAGGTTACGTGGGATTTCAATTTTATATTTAGGAACGGGACTTTAAATACCTATACTGCGGTATTCGTGGACGCGGATTGGTTGTGTGAAAAATCACTGTACATGTGTGCGAGTAGTTGGCGTTTTTGAGATTCTCGCGATAATTCGTTAAGAGAGAACCTTTATAATGTTACCCGAAATGAGAGAAAGAATACGAAATATAATATATATGTATATGCAGTACTCTACAATTGTTTAACAGATAGAAGTAAAAAGAATATAATATGATCTGTTTGATTCTTAATACATTTTTTTCTGTGAGTCAATATACAACACCTACAAAATATGTCATATATGCTTTCTCAGTCCATAATGACTCGTGTGTACAACATCATATAATTATTTATAGGCCATTATATTAGATCAGAAGTTCCCAAAGTGGTCTTTATTGACCCCCTGAGGTTGATTTTAACAGTCAATGGGTCTATGTCAACGAAAAAGAAAATTTCGGGGGTGCTTGAGGTTTAAATAATGAACCATGAGAGTTATTAAGTCAAAAATGCGTGTATCGTAGTTTAATTTAATTTGCATTTTTTGTCGTTTTAGTTATTAAAAAAAATTAATAAATATTATCATTACTAAAGAAATAAAGGTATGAATAAAAACAAACTTAACACGTTATTATTTTTAAAAAATTGCACTCCATAGTAAACCCTATTTAAGTTAGCCGTTCCGTGTAACCTATAAAAAACGCCTAGATGAATTTGTAAAAATTCAATTTTAGGGGTCTACGAATATTGAAAAACTTGGCACATGGTTTACGGAGAAAAAAAGCTTGGGAACCTTTGTATTAGATCGAACTTTTGTGTTTCGATTCGCGGAGTGGGTCAGAAGTTTGTGGGTGAACTATTGCAATCATCACTACAAATGTATAATAAGTTAGGAATTATAATTCAAAGAGCGTTTTTATGATTGTTCCGATTATATTTTTTTTTACCCAATACGTATAATGACGGCAGGTATATTCAGGTAGGTACACTATATAAATATCAAATATGTACATTTACGCGAAAACGTATTTAATAGACGGTTGTCGCAGATTTTATTTAAAAGATTGCGAACTGCCGTGAAATTCAGGTTGATTGTGTTTATGATCGACGTACACACTGCACATCAGGTATAAACTATAATCTCGAGCACGAAATCTAAAAGTGATAAAGTGCAGTAGTGTCGATTTGATTTCAAACCAACACGCGTTGACATAAATTAATACAAGTACGCGTGTAATTATTTCCATTTTTTTTTTACTCAAATTGTAATTGACATCTGTGTTTAAATCCGATTCCTTCAGCGGGCCAAACTTTCGATGATATAAATCATTAAATATACATTAACTATTAAATTAAGTTGTAAAATTTGATTTTGTTATTCCAACCAACTAATACCGTTTGGTCTATATAGTATACAACCACGTACTTATTTATATCTTACAAATCGTGTCATGCCAAAAATTTAAAATGTTTAATATACAAGTACAATAATGCAGGTCCGAGGTCCGACGTAGTTTCAAATCGCGGAGTATAAACAAGGTATAGATATACAAATAAAAACGTAAAAATGAATTTGTTTTATAAAACAGTTGACACACCCGACAGCATAAAACAATCGAATACATTTCATTACTTAATTTCATTGTTGTGTAGTAAAATATCATTATATTATAATATACGCATGTATTATTAACTGTAATAGATGTAACGTAAAGACGGAGTGGCGGCGGTTGTATATAATACAATGCCACTTACCGAATTAAAACGAAAGTAGGTTCCCAACTATAAACATTTTTGGCAAATAAATACTACAACCACAACGTGAGTGCATTAATAATATATATAATCGCCAGATTTATTCAATTGACATGCCCGATTTCTCTCCTTAGAATAATTTTACTATTATCGTATTAATGCATTAAAAAAAAAAAGTTAAAAAACCAATGGTATAGATATTATATATATTTTCGAAGTTTTATATTTTTCATATTTATTGTACGTGTACATAGGTCGCAACAGCTCAACTTTATAATTGAGATCTGTTCACGATTACTGTTTATTTTTTTCACTTTCGTCTCGATTTAATGTTTACAGTATAATTTACTATTTTTTTATAGTCTATACATTGGCCGCGGAACAATCACATAACTACGCGTATAGGTGTAGTGTAACACAAGTTCCAGCACGGTTATTAATGGTATTTGAGGAAAGAGGAGAGAACAACACACGATTATTCGTCCAGACATTTGTCGTCGATATTCAGTCGAGATAAATAGATTGATCTGCCAAGTACGGAGGCAGCTTTCCAAGGTCTGTTGAGATTTTACGCATACATTCCATATAGGTATGCGTACCTACCGCATAACTAAACAACATACAGCACATACATAGCCATTATACTCACACGACTATGTTCAGGTTCTCAGTTATTAAATGACCCGCAGGACCTTTGCACACATAATAATACAATACAAGAGCACGCGTATCTCAACGGGTGTAGTTACGATGTAAGAATTTCCTTCCGGGAAGAAAATAGATATACACAATATACTTATGAAGCAAATGTTAAGTGATTCGTGTCGCGAAATTCAGATCGTATTTAACGTAATCTAGTATCAATTATTAAAAAATAGGTCATTGTTATCTTCTGTGCGGAGTTATCGCCACCGCTGTATAACGTATAGTAGGTATTCGTATTTTTCGTGTTGATACGGAATAAAACGCCACCGCAGTGAAAAAGGAAATAAACGTTGTTCGAAACACCGCTCCTATGTTTTGTTGAAAAAATGCCAAAATTAAAGACAGAACTATAATAGTCCTGCGTGCAGTACGCTACACATACACACACACACACACACACACACACACACATATATAAATACAATAGTCGGAAAGTAATATAATAATACGCGAATTATGATATAGGTACGTGTCTTACGTGCTTGTTTGATATTATATTGTTGTATGTGAGAAAATTCAAGTCCATCAAACAAATAATAATGACAAGTTAATTTGTCAAAGAAATATTTTTCGTCTTACTCTTTGTTGCCGAATACACCGCGTGTACCTACATAAATAAAATGTATAAATTTAAATTATTTTACACTTTACTTCCAAAAAGAACACTGTTATTTTTAATAGTTTTTTCCTCATTGTCAAATGCCAATAAAAATCGTTTATACAATTAAGGTCTGAATAACGACGGTAAAGTAATACCGTTGGATTTCTATCAGAACGTTAATTCGACCAATATTCGTTCTGCTGCTAATATAAAATACAAATATAAATGTATTAAGCACATATACTATTAAATTTTTTATTTACTGGTTTAATACACGACTAATTTCATACTACAGTGTGCAGTGGGAAAAGGTAACTGTTAATCTTTATTATATTATATAAATATAAAATGAACTAAACTAATGCACTGTCCACTGCACATAAATTATTGCATTTTTGTGATAATTTTGTTTGTCGAGTTAATCGAACGAAAAAGAAAAAATAGTACCTATAGCCAATCCAAGTTATGTGAAAAATTGAAGTTATATCAAAGTATAAAATAATAATTATGTATAATGATATAATATATTATTATTGTTGATTTGAATAATTGTTGAACACGCGCGTGATTTCAAAATATGTTCAATGCACATGCGTTGAGCGACAGCAGTTTTCATAAATGTGCACGATCGATTTTAATGATTTATCGTTTCACGTGTCATTCGCACGACGCTTAAAATGAGAAATAATCGAGTTTACATCTACGGAATATAAAATATATATTAACGAAGTTTCTAATGATTGTACCTCCCACATTCGAGATCATATCTATCAATTAGTTTTCTTAGATACACCCATTAAAGCAAAATGTATTGATATTTATAAAAATCGATTAAAAAGATTAAAAATGATTACAACTTTTTTTTTAAACTTTATGGTGTACCTTTACCAACAGTTTATATCATTTAAATACACTCGTGTATCGAGTAAAATGAAAAACTAATTTTCAAAATTGAATTAAAAAATAATCTATTATTATTATAATTTATATCTATTCCTTGTATTTATTACTGAAACGATGAAACAAATATTAGTGTTTAATTTTTAGTTAAGTTCGGCGTGTTGGACAGCTTCTCAAGATGGAAACTATAGGAAGTTGACATTTTTGTTAGAAAACTGTAAGAAATAAAATAACGAATGGCTTAAAAGAAAGACAGCGTATACTTAAGGTTAGGAAGTTGGGTATATTATATTATACTAAGGCACCTGTAAATCGCTTATCGATCAATCTCAACTTGGGGATCGTGGACACCGATGTACACAGTTAATCACGAACCGAAATGTAAGAATTACAGAAGAAGAAAGTAAAACCCTGAGATCGGAAAGGACAGATATGAAAGTAATCGTGGGAGAGAATATAACAAGCGCTTTTATTCGTGTGATCCATTATTGCTAGACCGGAGGGCTTGCCTTCTAGTACGACTTATCTACCTATATATATTACTCGTATTATATACGCGCTGTCATTACGATTTTTTTTCGGTTTCGCGTTTTAGATATTGTTTTATTAATACAAATAACATTATTGTTCTATGATATTTCCAAAAACAATCTCAGCCGTGAATGTAATACGCATATTTTGAGAGATTTTCTTTAGATAATTTTAATTTATAATAAAATCGAGTGCACTAAATCCATATTTTATCATCTAATTTTTATTTTTGTAATTTTTAATTCATGAAATACACATATGTAAGCTCAATGGTTTAACCTGGTTTTTCAACCTGAACACATATGATAATAATTCAACCTTAACCCAAACATTTTTTAAACAAAAAGAATTAATTTAATTGTTAATTTCAATGAATACTAAAAATATTGTGTATATAAATAATTACTGTAATTATTATAATAACAAACTAATAATTACTTTGGGTATTTTTAAAAAATAAGGAGTATTATGAAAATACGTTTATGTTTAAATGAATTTTATGTAAAATAATATAATTCGTTCGAGATTAAATTGAAAAATGATAAGAAATAAATTAAAATAATTTTACCACAGAAATGTTTATCTATATAAGATATATATAAATGTGTAGTAAGTAGTTAATATGTTATATACTTATATAGGTCTCTCTATTTATCGAGTAATATAATTTATTATATAGTTGTTCAGATGGTTTGTTTTAACAGTTTATATATTACTGTTGTGGGTTCTTGACGATTCTGGTGGTAGAGTGTAGGGAGGACAATACATTTGTGTGAATGACAATTTTGATGATCATAAAAGTATAAAAGTTTTTAAAAATGAAATGGTACAATATACACAAAGGTACGTGTGCTAATAAAGTTTGAAAACATTGGAAATAAAATTATTATTATTATCAGTTTTCAAATACAGTTTTATAATATTTAGTCTAAACTTTAACTAGATTTGTTCTTTATTATTTAGCAAAAATTGATTTAATTTTAATACAGTGGAAATTTTCTTGAAAATTCCACAGATACCTGTCAAAAGTTTAATTTGATTTTTCTATCCAGGATTGCCACTATTACTTTCTCGCAATCGCAAACCTCTCGTCGAAGATAATCCACGTCGAGGCGGGTTTGACTGGTCGAATTCCTTGGGTTAGGTAAAAACTTATACGGTTTTAATCTTGTCAAAGATGAGAACATTCTCTTCAACGTACTGTGCCGCTCAGCTGTTGACATATTGCCGGTAACGGCCTGCAGTATCTCGCTATAGCAGCCGATATCAGCTGTAGGTAAAGCTCTATTTGTTTGTAGAAAAATAATTGGTACTTGTTCAACGTAAGTCCTCCGTCTGGGAATAAATTGTCGAACTGCACTCCTTACCTAAACTAAAATGTCAGAATAGCATTTAAGTTTAAAACAGATAATGTTCGGATCGTTTGGATTCGATTAATAACGAAATCACGCGGAGCATGCAAATAATTTAGAAATAAACTTTAAAATATATTATTGAGTTTTCTTCTGTTTGTTTTGTTTTCTGCGCCGTTGACAATATTCAGCTCCACCGTCAAGACATGCGTATCGGTACCGTTATTATATAGGTACCTACTATTATTACGCATTATTTTTCTATGGAATATTATAGAAGTATAGAATGAATACATTTTCACAGGTTTTGGAATTTCAGAACACTGCAGGCAGCAGTGCGCGTGAATAAAATACGTTTCGATATAATTTCAAAATAGATTCGTAGGTACAACAGCTGACCTAGAGAGGCTCTCTAAGTTGGCTTATACTATACATTTAGAGTTGTGTGCATTGTTACGCTGGACTGTATATCGTGTGCACATACAATATACACATTATACATGCCAGGACCGTCCGTATAGATGAGAAATTTGAATACTGTATTTTGATAGAACTGTCGTCGTGACCGACGTAATTATTGTAAACACGTTCGGCCCGAAATTAGGCGATTGTTATTCGAATGTTTTGTTTTCATTCTGCGGACGACGAATAACAAATAATAATAATGTGCCGTTACGGACACACTTATACCATTGTCTATAATTATTATATACGCGGAGTTCAGGGTGTAAAATCACCCTCTGGTCCTAAAAAAGTAAGATTTATTTATCAGGAATAGACAATTATTTGAGTTTTTGTATGTAACATTTTATTTTACTTTGTACAGAGTTCCAACCTTTTTTTGATTTACGACACCTTAAAGTATTTTCTAAAAACCTGGAGGCACACATACATTTATATTTATATTTTGAAACTTTAGTTTATTAAAATTTAGATCCAAAATGATTTGTGCCCACGGCATAATTGCATACCAAATTTATGAATAAAAACACACCCCTACATAATAAATAATCCGCCTCGCTTAAGCAAAATTCTGGCTACCGTACTAATATATTATTATTATTTGGAGACTTCGGTTTGGTAAGCGAAAGGTCAATAAAGAGATTGGAACAAAAGAACAAAAAAGAAAAATGGACAAAAACTAATCACCGACGTCCGTTCTGACCGTTTGGAGGACGCGACCTTGCAGGTTCGCGGATCTGTCGTGACGCGTGTCGTTATTATTTATGAGTTTGAGGCGCCCTCGAGTACGAGTATAATATATATATATATATATCGCAGGTACACTGTACATTGCGCATGTAGGTGAACGATATAATATAATATTACGGTCATATGCGTTTACCATTTTCCTTATTATATCGCACTTCAGCGCCCAATATATTACATACGTCGTTGGTTAATGGTCACATACATAAGTATATTGTATATTAATATCATAATATACGCGTGTCGCGGTTGACTTTCACGATTTTATTATATTTCTGTTTGCGCGCGCAAGTTATTATTTTAATTGTAGCCGTGTGTGGATTAGTTGAGTACAAAATGACGTGTGGTCGTATTATACTATGTATTATATATTATATACTTGCACACCTTCTAACACCAGATAAAAACAATAATGATGTATTGTATATATATATATATATATATATATATATATATATATATATATATATAGATACAAAGATATATAAGTATACGTGAAAACAAATAGGTAGGTAGTTTATACTTAACGTGTACACATGTATACATTATAATATGTAGGTTATTACCGCGGCTACCTCATCGTTCGTCTGCTAAATGTGTAGTAATATATATGATCGAAACCGGCCCGTTCGGCTTAACTGCTGCAGAATGTATTTAGGTAAGCGCGCGCTTATAGGTGCCTATTATAATATTATCATTATTTATAACACATACACAATATACATAATAGGAGCTACTAAACACGCGTTTCCATTACTGCGTCAAAAATAAGTAAATATATATACAGCGTAATTCACTAAGCGTGTTTATCACCAATCTTTATTTTAATAATTAATTAATTTAAATTCTGATTTTTGAAATTTTTAAATATTATATTTAAAAACCATACTTTAAAGTTCATCATGTTTTTAGTATTTTTGCCATATTATATATTATATATAAATATATTATATTATCTAATATGCTAGTATAGTAATCGTGATATATAAAACGTAATCCAGTCAGTGAATTATTGATCCGTCATTTAATATATGCGTTTAGATTTATTGATTTAGGAGAAAATTAAATACACGGTCGTGTAATATAATATCTAATAATATATACGTACGCAGTAGTGTAGCAAGGATATGGTAAACTGTGCTTACGCCAGAGGCGCAAATTGTAAAGGGATGAAAATTGTGATTCAAAAGTGGTATTTTTATTCTACCTTCAAAACGAAATTTATTATTGATGAAATCGTCCGCTCTAAAGCAACAAAAGCAAATTTTTTGGTTTGAATTTTACACTGAAATAATAACTAATAAATATAAATTGTATTCTTAATAAAATGAGTAAAATCAAAGATTAAAAAAAATATCAACACTTCAATTTTTTAATTGGTAAAAAGGCGTTTTTTCTACGTTTGCCAGATGCGTTGGTGAATTTTCTTACGCCACTGTAATATAATAGGTACTATAGGTATTAGGTACCTATATAGTCGTCGGTCCACCGGCTGTTGCTGTTACTTTGTGCAGTAGCCGTCGTCGAATCGTACACACTTCAAATATTATAATAATATAATATATTAATTTATAATTGAAGGTTAAAACGTGTTTGTGTGAATAGCGCCGAACGGTTATTATTGATATGAGTAAGCAATTTGTTATTTTATTCGCGGTTATACAGTAGATAGTTTTGCTATAGAATGTTAAAATATAATATTACTGCATTGAAATAAATATATGTGCAGGGTCAACCACCTTTTTATCGTTTAATTATGAAAAATTGAAAACTCTTATTGTAATTTAGATTTTGTGATTTTTATTTTTATAGGTTTGTAAAAAAGTTATATAATTTTTAAATATTTTAATTTTTTTATTTCATTTATGAGATATGCATCTTTTAACGATGTGAATTAATTTTTTTTCAAAGAGAAATACCTCTATTACAGTAAATCGTTGAATTTTATAACGGGTGGTTTTTTTTGAAAAATTATAGATTTAATTGAAAATTAAAACAAGTAGTTTTTGACCAAATGATGCTAAGCAAATCATCACTCTACCCTTCTGTTCAAGTTAAAAATAATTATGGAGCTCATGTAAGCCAGAATCAACTTAACTGAATTATAGGGTATTTATGTCAATTTGCATTGTATTCATTTCTAATTACCTATAGAATATAGTACATTGGGCCTTATCTGTATTTAATAATCAATAAATAACGAACGCATAATTTTGATTGCGATAGGTCCGATGAATGTGTAGAGATCGCAAATAAGGGTTTTCAAACACTACCGAAAATATCAACCCGTACAGACGCGCCAATAAAATATATTTGTTGTTGAATCGACAACATTGCGGGATCGAGGAACATTTTTAAGATTTTCCGGAGGTGGACATTATGGGCTCCGTGGAGGCGTGAGTGGGAAACGAGTTTGACAATACGTTAACTACATACGTAATAATGGTGTAGAGCAGGATGGAAGGCGTTTGCATGCAAATTTCCGAATAAACTCGTATTATAATTTGAATTTTTTTTTATAATATAATATGATCTGCGGCAGTGTTTTTTTCGTAAATTTGGACACAGGGTTTCGTAAGTGTAAATGAAAACGATGAAGTGATCGATGCGGCGATGATGGCAGTCGTATCCACTTGGTTAGGTTAGCTTAACGGCTACCGCGATTAATTTCACCGACGCGCGCCAATAACGGTGCCATCGACGATAATAATAATATTCTCTGTAGGTAGACACTAGACGGCAGCGGCATGTGCAACGAATGAGGACAACTGCTCATAGTGAACAGGTAGCGAATATCGACACATTTGTATCGTATTATTATTATTATTTATTGAAGCTGATGACTATTAGGTCGTATAAGTACGCGCGTATATACTTCATACTGTTCATAGATATAGACGATATACATACATATGGTATAGGGTTATTCGGTCTATTGTCGATCTCGACGGCGCCGTTTGTCAATAACAATATTTCTCGAACCGGGTCAACGGACACTGTCTTCCATATATATCCGCAGGTACGTGATGTGTGTGTGTCGCATTACATAGACGTGTCATATATTATTATTGTCTATTTGGTATGTGGTATGTATGATCTATATGTGTGTGTGTGTGTGTGTGTATGTGTGTGATATAATTTTATTTTTCGTGCACAAAAAAAATTAGCTATCGTTCCTCGGATTGATCGAGTGAGTATTTGGAGTAATATCGATATTGTTGTTATATTATTTGTAGCAAGATATGCATTATTGCAGGATGTGACAATTCCTGCAAAACGCGAATAATGATAATTATTACAAATATTAATAGTATACCTAAATATATGATATTATAATTATTAATAATAATATACGCATGGTTAGGTAGACGGCACGCTTTATGTTGTACCTGATATTATTATATAGTAGGTAGAAAATACGGATGTAACAAATCGCCAACCGGGTCACGGTTAATACCACCTGACGGTTATTATACCTATATATGCGGCAGCAGCAGCTCAGCAGTCAGTCATTACTACCGTGGACCAGCGGAAGAGAGGAAGAGGTCGTCATCATAACAACAATAATAACATGTATACTTCCGTCGTTGCAGTCCAAACGACATCCGATTTTCGGTCGTAGAAATGATTATATACCTATTACCTAGCGTTGTACTCATCGTGGTACTATAGTCATAAATCTATACATATATCTGACGGCGTAAAAGTAGTGGCGTGGCCGAGTCATTCGCGATATTTTATTATCACAAAGAAAAAAATAGAGGTACCTCTATTCATTCCACTATAATTATTGACAGCATGAAAAAAATTAACCTATCCTATACTGTGAAATGTTTAATTTATTACTCCGATTTATTTGCGAAAAAAAATTCGTTTTCTTTTAAAGATTTTGATTTATATTAGCTTAGAATTATAACATGGACATAATATACTGGTATTTAGTAATACAATTCTGTGTTTAATAATTATTTGTGGATAATAAAGATTCTTATAAAAAAATTATTTTTAAAGTAGTTTTTTTACTTACATATTATTATAGTCTGTACCGCCTGGTTTGTTTAAAAACGAATTGGAAATAAGTTTTATTTGCGAAAAAACTTTGTTTTCTCATAAAAATCGGTTAATATTTTAACGGGTTTAGGTATTAAATCCATAGGCTATAAGCTATATCCAGGGTATAGGTTTATCATATTGATGGAAGAAGAATATTTTTAATAATAATATAATAATAAGTTTTAAAACTATAATATATTATACTATAGTATTGAGTATCATATGGGTTATCACAACCACAACAGCGAATCCTTCCATTCTCTGCAGTAGGACACGAATCCTTAAAACATAATCATATTATACGTTTCGATAACTACAATAATATGCGTATATAATACATAAAGGTACATAATATAATATTAAATTATGCCGAACGACGACGTGTATTTCCTTACGACGCGACGTGCTTGTGTCTCGTCGTGTATGTGTGTAATCTCGCACGCACACCAAGTACGTATAGAATTACCGGATGGGACCCACCTGGCGAGCGGTATAATGATAATATAATACATAGGTACATAGGTGATTTGGAAGTTTAGAATTACCTTTGCGTGTATTCTATATACGTCGTCGTCTTCGCTCGATGATGCGCGTCGGACGCGGCCGACCGTACGGGCGGACGGCAGACGGTCGTTTGGATTTTTTTGACAGAGGTCCTTGGATACCGCGTTAAGGTATATATATAATAATAATGATAATATATTAATATATAGGTAGTTGTTAAAGTAGTGTTTCGTTAATTAACAGCTGTCTAAAAGTGTAATTTACCTGAAATAATACCTATTTCGCGGCCATCGTGGGACCGTCGCGGGACGCAGTGATATTTTCCTCTCCCGCAATCACATCATTATAAGGCTTTATATGTTATAGTCTTGGCGTATGGTATCGCACGCAGAAACGATAAGTCGTCAACGTAGTTATTTAGCAAAATATAATCATATATTATATTTTATATTTGTTGCGCGTATTAATAATTTTTTACGAAATATTCATAACATGGACGATGGATACTAATCTACTGTAAATGGAATATTTTTAATACTCAAAGAAGTGTCCATCACGTGGAATTAGATACGTGATGCGTAATTAAAATTAAATGAAAAGTTTTTCTTTCGTTGCTGAAATTAAAAATGATTTACCACGAAAATGCATCATTAAATTATTAACTATAATAATTATATACTCGCACATGAACGTTTTAGATAGATATACGTGTCAAACGCAATACTTATAAATAATTTCGTTTACGCGGATTTTACTACTAGATTTATTATTATATACATTATCAGTGCGGGACTGCATATTATTAATTAGTTTTTAGAAAATTTGCTTATTTTTACACGAAAAAGAAGAGTATAAGAAATTTGGAAAAAATATTATTTTGTTGTTAACGTTCATTTAAGTCCTATAGAAATCGTTCAAATTTACGATAACTCATGAGTTACTCATTTATTAACATTCAAATATTAATTCAACTCGAAGGACGTTCGCGCGTGGGGCGCGATATCACGAAATCGTTAGGTATATACTAATTAAATCTGGTTAAATACTATTACGCAATCTCTCGCCGAACTCGCGGTATTTCTATACATTATGCATTTATTATACATATTTTATACATAATATATTAAAATAAATACTTATAAATACTTTGATTTCGACAAGGTAATAGGATAATTATTGATAAATGATCGCTGTTGATCGCTAAATAAATGACGACCTTTTGCGGTTATCTGATTTTCGTCCCCACACGCGTTTGCAAGCGCGCGCGATCGTATGTCGCAATAATCGGTTTACGATAAAAAAAATTAAACCCACCGCTACAGTTGTTATACCATATTATAAAGTAGCTGAGCGTATATTTACGAGTTTTGCGTCGGACGTGTAGCCGGTCAAGTCAAAAGGTCAGAGTGACCATATAACCGGTATTTATATCTATACGCATTCGGTCAAGATTGTTTTGGCCGCTCAATGCGCATTATCCCGTCTAGGTTAACCGACAAACAACGCGTTGCGTGTATAGAAAAGAAGGCGAAGAAGAAGAAGAAAAACGTCGGTATAACACGCGTACGTGCATAACATAATAATAATATGTAATATTAATATTTCTATATACACTTACGAGTTACGAAGATATTATGATAATACATTTCTGCATATCACTCATGTTTTAATATTATTAACAGTGAAGAAATTGAAAGCTTTCGGCCAAACTGGTTGACATTATTTTTTTTCTTCGTAATATTTGATCATATTTAACGCGCGGAAATTATCAACGTTGAGCATTTTTTTTTTACGTTATTCTCTCGCTCTTATCCGTCTGCCGCGTGTATTATGATCGTCATCGTCGTCGTTGTCGTACTATTATTATTATTATTATTATTATTATATGGCGTAGACAAGTTTGCTCAGAGTGTACCTGTATTATAACGGTGCATAATCCGTAACACATTCACACACAAACTGCACTGCACTCGTGTATTGCGTAGGTATATTATGTGTATTATTACACTATTATGGTGGACGGTCGTCTTCGCGTCGCTTAGTGTTATCGTTATCCGTTGCACCGTTGACGGACCATTTTTAACGTTGCAGAACATTAGCCATTTATAATATATACCCATATGGAAAGCTATTTAGAGCATAAATCCATTGTAATATTGTATTGCTACAATACGAGACTCCAGTAGGACCATTGTTTAAACTGCAAGCACATCATCGTAATATTCAAAAACAAACATGAAATAAAAAATAATGTGGTTTGTAAATTTGTAATAACCGCATTTAAGCAACTCCATTGATATAATACAGGGCCGGCTATAGTGACACTGGATGATTTCAATATTCAGTACAAAATTACCATTTGGTGTTCAATAAAGAAAAAAACTATTTTATATAAATTATGCTTGCCTAATGATTTTTATTGAAATATATAAATTCTTGCGATTTTTTTTACGGGGTATCTTAAACCAAGCTTTGAGGACAATTATTCATCGAGAAATATCCAAGTAATGAAACAACGCATTTGGGACGATATTGAACAATGCACATTAATATGCTTCGGGGGTCGTACGAAACTTCAAAAATAGCTTATTTTTTATTGAACAGTAAATGATAACTTTTGTATATTTATATTTCTTAGAATAAAAATAAATTTATTCTTTAAATAATAATAATTGAATATCGAAATCATCTTATTACACCGTCAAACCCTGTATTAAGGCAGATATATTCGGGTGGACCGCAGAGTGAGTTTGTGGCCGTAATGCAATAACGTAAGTATTAATAATGCTTTAATTGCTTTAGCGTTTTCATTAAAACGTGGTGTAAGCGACTATGAAATTCTATTAAATGTATCGAACTAGCGAAATCGTATTCTATTGTTTCTAAGACAAGAAAAAATTAGCACGTATTGCCGCACTCTTATGGATTATGAATACATTTATAGCGGAATGTCGAAATGAAACGCGTAACAACAAACTATACTGCTGCTGTAATGGCGTCTGCCAGAAAAGTATATTTTTGAGATTGCAGGCTCGTAATGGCCAACTCGACTATTACATTTTTGCTTAAATAGTAACAGTATATATAAATACAACATGTAATTTTGGCGTGCAATTCACATGCCAAAAAGAAAAAAATAGATAATATCAAATTGTAAACTATCTTTCATAAAGGGTCAGTCCAAATGGAATGGAATAACATAACATTTCTTGGAAAACTCTGTTAAAGTTACATTATCTGCTTAAATGGGTATCGTACTTACATCATCTTCTATTTATTTGTACACTTAAAATTAAAAATTAAAAATGTGTTAAACTTTTTTTTTTTAAACTGAATATATATATAGTATTTTAATTAAGACTTTGGTTTATTTATTTTTTAATTTACCATTATAAGAATTATTGAGTTCAAGTGCAATAAAAAAATAAGATTCCCTAAATGAAAATTATTTAATTTAATAAAAAGTAATAATATTTTAAATAATTTATTATTATTGATAGTGGCAACTCAAGTTTTTTAATTTTAAGTTTAGGTGATGTGCGATTTAATATAGCCTATGACGTAAAATGTGGACAAATCCTCTTAATAATAAAGATATCGGAAGACATTTGGACATATTTTTCTTTTTTTTTTTGACATGTGTTTTGAATGTACTAGTATATTTATGCTCGAAAAAAGCGAGGATAATATAGCAACATAATATAGTAGGTGGTAAAAAATACTAAAAATATAAATACACACATGGCAAGTGAACGTATAGGTTCACGCCACCACCAGATAACTGTATGTGCCAGACACCTACTCAAGCGCCCCCTCGAAAGCGAAATAGAAACATTATTGTTTTTGCATAATAATATAATATATTATACGATTTATGAGCCAAAAAGTCGTGTTTAAAGACTGAACATTTCTTTGTTTACATATCTACTTCCACGTCTACGCCACTTTAAAGCATATATTGTTTGATAAGTTTGATCTTAATTATTATTTGTTATGGTCAATACTACAGCTTGATGTAAAAACCTATCAAAACGTGTAATGAATGGATATTCTCGTTAAATTTCCGAATTTTGTAATTGGTTTTGAAACCTTTTATGTTTTTTTTATAGTACTATACTAGATTACTTTTTTTTATAAAAATAGATATAACTATGAGTTGCTCTTTACTTAATGTCTGTCTTAGTATTTTGATGAAATGATAAATTGCTTTATTCAATATACGATATTGAGTTAAGCTCGTTTATCAAAAAACAAATGTCACGATTTAATTAAAACTGTACTTGATTTAAATTATCATATATTATTTTCTTGACTATACTTTTATTTTATATTGTTTAAATAGTGTCATTTGCAGAGTTAGTTCATTAATCTACTATATTTATCTATTATAAAAGATGTTATATTTAACTTACTGAGTTTTTTATTGGTTTAAAAAAATATTTTCAAAAAAATATTGTGAAATAACACATTATTGCAAGATACTTACAATAATACATAATATGACCACTTAATATACAAATATTATTTATATGTTTTGATTTGAATAAAAAAAAGATAAAAAGTATATTCAGGTCTTATACGAATTTTGGTTAGTTTTTGAAGTTTTCCAAGTACAATTTCGTTATAACTTATACGTTAAAGTATTACGTTGTACAAATATAGTTAGATAGGTACTTATTTTATAATTCATTGTACAAATTTATAATTATTTATTAATATTATTAAAATGTTTTAATTTTAAGACTAACGAAAACAGTAGGTATAAATCACGAAAGATGTTATCTAGATCATTTTAATTTAGTATTTACATTAATTGAAAAACACGAATTTTTGTTTCCTTGATTTCCTCCCGTGTTCCTTTATACAAAGTTACAAATCACCAGCTATTTATTCACCACGTTTACCGATACTACTGGCCATGAATACAATCATCTCATTCATAGAATGCTATGTATAACAGAATACCGGATAATAATATAATACTTTAATTTGATTCCAAGACTCATCTTTATTAATTTGTATTTTGTTTAATTCTCATTTAATCATTCTCATTTATTCACGTTAACATATCAGTCAATTTTTAAATTCATTACTTATAAATTAGGTTCGTAATTATGTATGTTACTATTTACTACACATCAGGCACTTAATCAATTTTCCGGTATTGTTCTGATGATTTGAATATTGAGATTAATTTAATACACTGATAAAGGCTAATCTCGTTATTGTTTATGATTATGAGTAATGCAAAGATACATATGTGTAGCAATACATTAATACGACTAAATCGCTTTACCGGGGCAGAAAATTATGTATTTCATTTAAAGATTATAATATTATTACTATCATTTTCGCTACGCGGTGCGTTATAATATTACGATAATTTTAATACCTGTTGCGTCTCTCGTTTATTATAATATTATGTATGGGGTAGACAATCATAAAAGAGTTTATAATATATTACGGTAATATAATAATATGCTTTTGCATTCTCCCGCGAAAGTCTTCTTTCCCGTCGTGTACGTAGAAAATAAACGTTATTCATATACGCTCGTCATAATACTATTATAATTAGTACAATAATTATGTGATTTTACTGTTCGTGAATTAAAATCAACGACGACGATGACGATGGTTAGTATAATATAACAATATACCTACATACGTAATTAAACGTTCGTATTATACATAATATTGTATACAAGTATGGGCTCTGCGGTATGTAATGAGCTGGCAAAATAGTGTAGGGCACTGTCTCCATTGTCTTCGGGGAAACTACGGTTCTCGATGAGTACCGTTTCGTTTCTCACACGAGGCCACCGCCGCCTCGCCGTCTGTAGCAACTGGAATGTAAGTATATACAGAATGTTCTATCCGAACAGCTACATTCATTTTCTAAGTCGATTTCTCAAGTTTTCTTGATAAAAATGTTTTTATATTTATGTTTCACAGTATTATAGCATAATATAGGTATTACCTACTATACATTTGTTTTATCTTAGAAATTTACTGTAATTAGATTTAGTAAATATGTGATTTTATTTTGCGGTCGTTTACGAATATTAAAATCAACGACAACGGTCAACAAATATAGCTAATATAATGATTTACATGTGTGATTAGACAGGCGTATTAAACGAAATATTGTGTAAAGTTACCTACTGTGGGTGTTTGATTAACTGGCAAATGGTATTGGTCACTATTTCCGTAGTGTTTTTTTTAACTTAGATGTTTAAAAAATTAAAAATAACTGATTATTTTGCAGTATTAGAAATTTTCTATAAAAATATTTTGCTTCCGATTAAAAAATTTAAAATAATATGTTTGTCGTTAAAAGAATTTCAAAATTTTAAAAACAAAAAACCTACAACATAGAATACATAGTTAAAACAAATTACATGATTGGACCACCCCGTATAAACATATGGTTTCAACGATAATAGTATAGAAAACGAAAACGACAAAACGTAACATAACCGCGGTCCCAATGTGATAAACGGATGCGATTACCGGCTGCACCGCCGCCGTCATAATTGTTGTAGTTGTTGTTGTTGGTGTTATAGTTGTTACAGTTTGAAAAAGTTGTAACGCCCGGTGAAATGTATGGGAACCACAACTGTTTATAATATAAGATAATAATAACAATTTTATAATAACATATTAGATTAAATAGCGGTCACAGTGGTAGTAGTATATTAGGTCCACTTGATAAAAATAGTGAGAGTGACGTGGTGGCACTATATAATTTTAATATCATTTATGCGTTTGCATTGAATATTAAAAATAATAGCGTTACTATAGACAGTTACGGTTCAAACAACATATAGGAGGTTTTTGTGGAGAAGAAAAAGAAAGAATAATTGATTTTTTTTTTACCATTCTGCTATGTAATTTATACAGCGGATGCCACGCATCTGACAGATCAAACGAACGAAAATAAATAATAAATGCATGGCCGATAATCGACGCGAAAACCAAATCATCATTATTTATCGTTCCCAGTAGTCAAGCTGCTGCGGCAAGATTTGATGGATTTTCGCTGTTTCGAACCGGTTAAAATGCAGCAATAACTGTCAACAGAATAATCTATATACGTATATGCAGTAGGGACATACGAAGTTATGTTTATACCTACGTTAGCTGCTGTAAACTTTCTCGGTCGCCGGAAACGTATGCTTCTCAGCCGTCGTGATCACGAAAACTTTCGACTTCAACCGACAAATTATTAATGATAGTTACGATGATATTTTATCGTTATAGAAATAGATAATGTACTTGTATACATAGATATCATTACTCTAAAAGTAATAATTTTTAATAATACGAGTATACGCGATATACTGTGATCGAAGAGTCTACTTGTTGTATCATAATGGTTATATACAGTTGTGGGTATGGTTTAAAGCCTGCAGGTTCACACTACACTGTGCAATGTCATGTTCCGTATATTAATATACGCATTTAACAAAATATTGGTAAAACTTTATCTAAATGTTGAATTTATTTAACTTTACGACTCAGATACTCGGTGTAGTGAGAACTCGTAGATAAAGAAAACAATTTTGTCGATACACTATCTTTTTGAATTTTGAATTCAATAAATTTAAATTAAATTAATTTCAATACTACCTATATTTCTTTTTTTTTTATTATTATCAGTATATTTATAGTAATATTTGTCATGTTGTGTTTTAAAGTTATTATTCTATTTTACCTATTGTAATTTAGTATCTATTACAGTGGAACCTCGTTATCTCAAACTCCGATCTCTCAAAGTTTTTGTACGTCGTATTTATTTTTTCAGTCCTGATTATTTGACATTAGACTTTTAAATTATCTCGGTAACTCGAAGTTTCGATATTTCGAATTTTTTTTGGTCTCTTGGGACTTTGAGATACTGAGCTTTTACTGTATCTGTGGCGAGGATATCACGACCTTAATTTCATGTATAACTAGTATGCCCTTAGATTATACTTTAATACAATAGGTACATACAAAGCCGGGTTCATGGTGACGTCGTCAGCTGTTTCGTGTCAAAAAGTTGAGCTCAGCTCAATTCTAAAATTTCCTGGTAGAAACTATTTAGCAATTGATAACATAATCACAATGACCAATCAGAATACGATAAGAGTCACACAACACGACAGACGACGTCACTGTGAATCCGGCTTAATAGTTCAGTGTAAACTAATCTAAAGTCCTTTAAGGAAGGGTGGCCAACTTTAATAGACTTGCGATCGATCTCCGAGATTTTCAAGGTTGTCGCGATCGACCAAAAAAAAAAAAAAGTTGTCAATAAACAAAAAATATATTATATAATATGTGTATGCATGTTACACTTTTTATTTAATATCTGTGTATAATTTCGTTTTTCATAGTTATTTATTGCTTTTTTCTAAATATAATTTTTATATTCGTGGGATATACAAAGTTATACAAATTTACAAATTTACAAAAAAAAAAATATTTTAATTGTTTTCTGAAAAAAACCAAAAATTCGAAAGGGTTTCGCGATCGACTCAAATTCATTTAGAGATCGACTGGTTGGCAACCCCTGCTTTAAAGCATCTCAAAAGATACTAGTATACTACGTGTGTGTTCGGCCCAGCAAAACGTGACGATCAGAGCTCGAAACTTGTAGAACTAGAAAACAATGACATTTGTACAATAATGTGCTTTGAAAATGAGGATTACAAATAAAAACAGTTTTTAAGCTAAAGTAACTGAAATAAACTTCATTTTTAAATTTAATAAAATATTTTTGCTATCCGATGATTTCGATGTCATTTAACATTTTTCATTTTGTAAAATATAATCAATACAAATGATCTATGTTATATTTTTTTTTCAAGATAATAATTATATATTATATTAGTCAATATAAATCCCAACCTAACTTATATGTTTGTGAATTTTTGTTGAATTTTTTTTTTTTTGTTTGTTCAAATTTGAATGAATTTCTATTACATTTGAATAATCGATTTGTTATTGTAAAATACACAGCTTTACATTAACTGTTCTCATTTAAAAATAGTATTAACATCATCAGGCTCAATAAATGCATACACATTCACCATCAATATATTTATCTTAATTTTTACTTAGATGTGAACAACGCATGGATTAGCAATAAATAGTAAAATAAAATTATTAAAATTACAAAAATACCATAAAAATGTAAAAGTCCTAAAATGTTGTAATTTTATTTGAATTATTTTTTGTATGATTTTGTCCATATCAAATATTATATTATATATATGTAAATTCTACTAGTTACTGACTCAAGTGAAGATTTTTAAAATTGTTTTCGACATGAATATATTATAGCGTTGTTAAAAACCGAACCGTCTACGCGAATATATAACTATATAATTCTTATTAGCTTAAAATCTTTGACGGACGGTATATAATAGACTATACACATTTTACTTATGATGGAAAATTCGCCAAGGCCTAAGTATAAAATTATATTATAACACGCGCGTTCGTCAAAGCGAAACGGTGACCTGTTACCGCAACCTATATTACCTATACTTAATTGTTTTACGGCCAAACGATTATTATTGTAATATAAATTGTATTCATTAAGGATTTATGTAACGCGCGTTATGTACAATCACATAATATAACAATATTATGATATTATGAGCTTTTCCGTGTAAAAATCAAAAAATCGAATAGCATATACATTATATTATTGTATAATGTAAGAAAGTTATGTACCCATAACGTATAGGATCTTATGAATACTTAGGAATATTATACGTAGAATAATAGATATATTATATTATTATTATATAGTGTACACTCGGGACGAGTAACGCACCAGAAGAACAATGGCGTTAATTACTGAAGGTATATTGGTGGTAGTTGGTTTAGTACTGAATACACGTGTTGTATAATATGATAAAATATGTTTTATACGCGTGCTGCAGTTTTTTTATAATCATCTTGTGTAACTCTGTACATAATGTAATACTACATGTCTGGTCATTACTGTTTGATGTAAAAAAATATATAGAATAATGAACGTTGATATGGTTTTCGACCAAATTTAATTTGTAGATAGGTATACGTTTATCCGTTTATGTATAATATGATGGGTGTCCTGTTCTCAAACAGCCATCATCACAGTATTACGTTGTACTGCACGTTAATTGCACCGCGGTTATCCAATAATTAACGACCGCGGCATCATCAGATATTATATTATTGTATATTATAATACGACATAGTATAATGTACGATATTACGTAACTCTATACACTGCTGGATCTAACTGCAGATTATAGTACAATTGTTGGAAAAAAACGAAATTCGATCCAAGTCGTTTGCAGCGGAGTCGAAATGAATATGTAAGGCGGTACCAACAACATGTCTATATTTAATTCAGTTTGTATACACTATTAATAATTTATGATTTTTTGTTATGCAATTTATACGCGCGTTTCGACATTATAAATACGTGTGTGTATATTATTATGTGTTACTGTTTATGTATCAGCCACAGATGATGCATTTTATGCGTTTTATATAGGTTTACAACTATATTATGTATATAATATAGGTACTCGTCCGTTGGTATAAAAAAAACGGACATTTTTAAAGTAGTAAATAAAACATAAATTTACATAAAAAAAACATCGCAAATGCTTTATATTTAATAGGGCGTATGAATATAAATGTGTATATTTATATAATAATAATAAAAAGAATCATTAAATATTCCAAACCACTGCAGTAAATAATTAATGTTTTGATGAACTCGCGTTGTCGATGAAATTCTATTACGTCAGGAAAAACAACTATTATAATAGACGATCGATTATGAACTATTCTGAAGAAAAAAACTATACACAAATATTATGCAATAAATTCAGTCGACGCGACTATGCATTAATGTATTATTATAAAAGTGGAAAAAAATATCAATAATAAAATTTAAACGTGACGTCTATAAGGAAAGGCAATCGGGTAAAAAAGGGCACGTGATAGCAGAAAAAGGAAAATTATTTTACAATAATAATATACCTGAAAGTGTGCAGTTTTAGACAACGCAACCGTCTTCACATCACAATGATAAAATAATGATAATAATATGCGGATTACAGTAGACATCAAGACATCCGTATTTCATTATATATCATATATGTATGTGGTACAACTTTTTATTATTATAATTTGAAACAAATTGCTTAGGCTAAGTTAAAAATCATAACAACCGAAATGTATGTAAGAATTATTGATGTTCGAGTTGTTTGTGGCTTAAATAATAATTATAATACAAATAAATTATCATATGTATCATTATGTAAAAAAAAATAGACAAAGAAAATTTCATATAAAAATACGTTAATAGATAAAATATATGAAAATAACCAAGTAATTAGGTTTGAATTTGCTGACAAATTAGCTATAATATTTTAATAAAAATTAATTTTTGAAAATAGATAGGTATTAATATTATTATTATACATTTATAATATTTTTTTTATATATCTATACGATATAAAGAAGCATCCGATTTTTAACCACATATTACATTAAATATATTGTTAAATAACAATCCTAAATCTGGAAAAGTAGAAAGGGAAATTTTACAATTGTATTGAATAAAACAAAATTCAGACAGGCATTCAATAAAATAATTTTACGTAATTTTACTCAAATTTGAGTTTTGACATGCAATTTGGATGCAGTTATTTAACAATACTCTTAATGTACATTCGCTTTTACTAAAACATACAAACGTAAATTGCGCATAATGGCATAACGAAGAAAAGAATTGTAAATTTCGCCCAATACATTTTATTTATAAATTTGTGTGTTGTAAATTGCACTCAGCTGAGATATTATTTTTATGGAAGCCATTTAGTATTACTCAGTGGTTAGAGGACATCACAAGAAAGCGATTATCACTCTGTTTTCCAAAAATAATTTTTTGGTTTAGATAAAATAAATAAAAAATAGAATGAAATTTTTATTTTGGGTTTTAAAATTGTTAAGGCATGTTCATACTTAATAATGTAAATTTTAGATTGTAACTCTATTATTTTATAATATTACGGACATAATTTATTATAATTTTTGAGAATCAGTTAAATGATTGTGATTTACATTTTTTTTAGTAATATAATTGTTTTGTCCCATTGTTTTCAAAAATGCTTTACTCGTTTTTATACTACATCGCCACTTTGTTTCATCTGAATACAATTCATATTTTAATTTTGAACATTTATAATTTTCGTAGATTATAACCATATTTTCTTTCTGATTAAATCCAATACCTATATCCATGTTGTATTGTGGCGCACTACAAACAACTTACTAAAATATTACCTACGTATAAAGTCATTGATATCGTTAATATCATGAATTTATAACCATTACAGTAATCGACGTTCGGCTTTTATACCAAAAAATGAACAACAGTACCTATTTAAAATAGATGTAATAATTAATAGGTCACTTAGATACTACGAGCACAATTTATTATATCCATTTAAGAAACTGAAAAATAACGGGTGCAATTTACTATACTATTTTTACTACTCGCTCACTATGGGCGCAATTCACAATCGCCCGTAAAAACGTACCTCTTAAATGATATGTTTTTATTTATGAATGGTTTTATTCCTATTGAAATGTATAGGCGACGCCAAAATTTTCAACTGGATTTGCGCGTTTAACCACAGAATAAATGTATTAATCTTTTTTATTTTTCATTCTATGGTTTAACTGGTTTCCTCACGATGTTGCTATACTGACAATCATGAAAACGTTGATAAGTTATAAGTATAGTTTATTCGTTACAATATATAATAATTTAAGTTCTTGCCAGTTAGAACGAGGAAGACTGAGTGCAGATTTTTTCGAAAAACTGGCCAGGGTTAAGGGTACCTACTCACTCATATTTGTAATTAAATAAATGATTTAAGGGTATACTACGACCATTACGTGAATTCGGTTGTCTACGAGTTTTAGTACACGATTGATAAGTGATCGTATCATAAGTGTTATCGCAATAACGTAAAGCTGTTAGACAAAAGTGATAATTAATAAACTGACATTTTTACGTCGTATTTTCCAATACAACGTGATGGTCGATGCGTTAGAAATTGATATTTATTGTTGTATATGTAAACACTATGTTAATACAAAAACGCAGAGAAGATGAAACCAATTATTAATTGTGGTATTTTAATTTTATTTGTATTTATTCATTTTGTTTTTGCGATAGTATTTATCGTTTTTAAATACATTTTCTGTATCATTTCAAATTTGTAATAATAATGCACCATATGTATGATTCTATTATTAATGCTTATGTTATTTCAATGTTTTATTTTTGAGTGATACAATAAAATGATTTTTAATTTTAATTTCTTCTTTAAAATGTTTTATTACCCGCGAAAATATTAACTAAACTGAATAAATCTGAATTTTATTGAAGCAAGCGTTAAAGGGAAATCAAACTTTTAAATGTTTGCTTTATTAATATTATTATACAATGATAGATTGATAGTAAAACCTTAATGACTCGATATATTATACAATTATGATGATATTAAATAGTCAAGAAAAAAAATATATTTAATTTAAAAAGCGATAAAAATAGATGAATAAAAAAGTGTGTTTTTCGCAGTTTGCGACAGATATTTTGAACGTATCACAACCCCCGGGCCTCAAAATTCCTAAAACAACTATTTGCTGACTATACGCGCGTGTCATGACGATAATAATAATAATTTGACCCGTTGACGAAAGTCGATTTCGTGACGTTTCTAAACGTTAACGAGAGCCGACTAGGCTCCTCAGAGATCGTAATGCAATTACGTGTTGCCACGGTTATACTCAATACGTAGATAAAATAAATACATAAACGTGCGAATTTCGGCGTAGTACGTATTTTATAGAACGATCTCTAGTTTTTATTTTTCACCTTCCGAAGTAAACGGGATCAAAATTCAACACATTATATACCCATAAAACGCGCGGAATAAAATGCTAGGATATTATAATAGTACATAGTATACACAGTTAACGGACAGTATAATAATATGATATATTATTATACACTATATGGAATAGGCACGAGGAATCACTTATTTCGGTTTACGGTTTACCTTATTCCGTCCGTACAACGTCGATTGTTTGACTTTCTCTTCGTTTGGCTCACGCCTATATGTTCTTATTATACGTTGGATATCGCATCGTCAACGCAACGCACATTATAGATATAAACTGTTAGTGCAACGTCGGAATCCTTTTGTGCACTTATTATTATAATATATTACGTATGAAGCGTATGGCCGTGGAATTTTTCACGTACTTTAGGTCCGCGAGATGTACAATTATTTTTTTTTTTATCATCGTTTAGCCCTCCTCTCCACTTACCGTATATATTATTGGTAATATTAGATTATACACGTTGACATACTATTATCAATAATCATACATAATATAATATACAGTGTAATTTAATTATATTCTATTAATTTATACATTTGTACTCGTATACTATATACAGACGAAATAGTAATATCAAATAATCTAAAATTTAGTCACCTACATAATTAGGAATCTACGGAATACGGCGTTAGATCTAATCAAATATGATACGACATAAATTTTATATTTTATACTACGTATAAGGTATCCCCAGAACTAATTGTATGACCTTTTTATAAAAACAATTAAATAAACAGACTATAAGCAATTACAAATGGACTACTTATTACCTATATGATTAATTTCAGAACTATTATTTACAAATTGTACGTTTTAAAAACGTTTGTTTCGATTTTACGATAGACTTACGACATTAATTTCGTTGATACGCCGGTTACTTTGTTTGTAAATTTCACCTCAATGTTTAGCATAATTTATACTAAACACATTATAATATATATAATGTAGTTGATAAATATTTTAGCAACAATTACCTTTGGAAGTAGTATGTACTGTAAACCGAATTGTCTTCAAACCGTTTTAAGCGTCGCTTCGTGTGTGAACTTCCATAATCTATATAATTTAATAACAGAATTTAAACTATCTGTGATATGATATTCTAATAATGTAAATTTATTCTATTATGATTAACGAGTTATAATTTTTAGGTAACACGCAGTTATAGTTTGAGGAATAAAATAATTTAATCTATTTTTTTATTTTTTTTACTAAACAAAACCATACAAAAAATACGCATTTGACAGATGTAACTGTTTAAATAACCATAGAAGAAAAAAATCGTATTTGAAATTATTTCGATTAAATTGAGTATTGTTGCTAACATGTCACTCTTCCGTTGATAAAATAGGTAACTGTTGTTTTGTTGTTTATTTTTTATCGTCATTTGTAGTGGCTCGTGACTAGTGCGATTTTTACCAAAAAATATAACCTACCGTATACAATATATACTATGTAAAAATATATATATGAGTGTGCGTTACAATAAGGTTTATATAAGTTTTTTGTCTATTTCATAAAAAAAATAACTTGTTATTAAATTTTAATACGTAACGTATTCATTATGTTTTGCATAAAAACATGTTCATTATTTATGTTGACGATAAAAAAAATATAAACCTTAAATGTCAAATATATATATAGTTATATATATATCTATAATATATTAGTTGAAAAAAAATTAAACTCCTGGCAACCTAAAATCAAATTCATGTGTGTGTGCAACTATCTGAAAACAAATAACTTTATAAGTTATAAATTATAATACATAATATATTATGATTTTAGTAACGCACGAATGATATGGTTTTATTCAAAATATCGCATAATATAATTATATGATACCGAGTACAGCTATAATGTAGTTATTTCCATGTCAATATTAATAATTATTGTTGAAGAAACTATGCGACGCATGATTTATGTATTCTATTTTTAAATAGTTCAATTGTTTATTAATCTTCTTCTGCTATATAATATATAATTATATATTAACGATATGAAATCAAAACGTGAAAGTTTTGCTTGTATTATACTATATAGTCTAAAATAATACCATTCAGCTATGTTACGTGTAGGCACGTGCAATAAAAATTAAAACTGTGGATTATTTTGAAAAAAAAAATTACGATTTACAATTGGCAGATTTTAGAGGGTTGCAAACTATTTTTTTATTTAAAATATAATGCTGTTTTTACCGTTTAAAAATAAATCCTATGAATAATGTTATATAAAAAAAAAAAAAATGTATAAGTTGCTCTGATATATAGAAGGTTGCCATCATATGAATAAAAATATATGGAAGGTGTCCTAAATAAATTTGAATTCAATATTGTATACGAAAAAAGATGCTGAGCTGGGTCTGCAAAGTGCTAGTCTATATTTCTAAGCATGTAATTTATTATAATATAAATATATTATAATCATATACCTATTTGTATATTGCTACTAAAGTAGGTAATTTATTTTTTTATTAGTTATAATCTTATAATTAAGGTTTTTTCCAAAAAAAATTACATATTATAATACTACTGTTATCAATTGATATGTTTTATAAGTAATAATACATTTAAAAAAAAATTTTATTTTTCATAAATTTAAAATAACTAAAAATGCAAACAATTTCAATGCCTAAAAATAGTACAAAAAGGGTCAAAATATTTTTAAAATTATTATATAAATACATATTTGTATTTGTTGAAAAATTTAAGCTTTTACAGTTATTTGTTTTCAAATTATGATAAAAAATAAAACTTTGATTGGAAATTGATGTTGATCCCTATTTTATTTTTGGTTTTTCCAATTAACTTGATTTTATTGGGACCTTCCCTCTAAAACTAGATGACCATCTCTAACTAAAACCATTCACAAAGTTGAAAATTGAATCAATTTTAGTGCTCCAAAAGATTATGATAGACGAAAAACAACAACACGCACACATCATCGTAGAATTAATTACGATATATATAATTCATCATAGATATCATCTTTTTAAATAGTTATAAATATTATATTATAAAAATAAAATGTGTAATGATTGATCTTTTTTTTTGGGAAGGCATAACATTTTGTTTCACATAGCGCCAAAATATTAAATTTTGTCCTTCGATGCACCTTCATTGGGGGCAAATCTGCAACAACATAACATTATATTCACGCGTTACATAGTTCAACAGTTTAAAACACGTACGTTTCAGCCCATATGGTATACAGTGACGTTATTAACCATATATGGTTATAAAAATAATAAATATGTATTATTTAATATAAAATATATATTATTATATATAAGTTTAAATTAAAATGTGATTCAACTGAATTATAATATTATAACACAAATGCACGTAAACCGCATACCTAACATTAAGTTTGGTACAACACACATTTTTAGACAATTAAATGGTTATCAATATAAACCTTCTGTATATACTTGTACCTACCACAAACTTTTAACTAGCATGTGAAACGTACCCGTGAATAATAATTTATATACTTTTTAAGAGTTTCTGAATAAAACAATTTTATTTTCGTTTTACATAATTTTACATATTACTTAAAATAGTTTTTAATATGTACTTGATTTGTATTGAATAGTAATTTGTATTTTACACAATAATTTCAAATTAAATCAATTTATTTTTGTATAAGTGTTCATTTTAAAACATGTTATACTTGTAATAATGTAATTTTATAATTTATTTGTGAGAACAATTTATTATTATTCGGTTCCCTTTACATAAAATCTGATAAATAATATATTCATAGTAGAATTAATGAGATATTAAGAGGACGCGTAGTCGTACTCGTCATATTTTGTCTCCGTCTTAAACTCTTAACGTATAACATATTAAATATTGAAGAGATTATTTTACTCTATTATTATTTTGATGTTGGAGTGAATTTACCTATTATAGTAGGTAATAATATTACCATGGATTTTTGCAAGTGGTATATTAATTTTGAAGTAATTTAATGATAATTTTAAAATTTCAAACAAAATATAAATTTTAAAATTCCCATTACAGGATTAGCACACATGGTACAACGTCCTCTTAACAGAAATGTCTACTGCATATATGCAGAATGTACTTACAATATTCACTCAACTTGATGTTGGGTGTTCTCTCAGTTGATACAAATCATCTATTTTAAAAGTCTAAAACCAAACCATAATATTAAAATATATAATTCTACTTAATTAGTATATTAAACTTGTCTACACGACGGGTCTCCACTGACATACTATGTGTAGATAATATGTGGTTTTGTACGGAACTTATAAAGGTATGTGTTTATTTGATGTTTCCCTGTTGACCATTATGATAATGTATAAGTATATAGCTAGTAAAATAGGTGGGCAAACAGGTGGGTATCTACAGGGTGATTCACCGAGCATGTTAATCTCCATTTTATTGTTTTCATATTGTGTTCGAATTATAAAGTTTGGCATTTGAATAAATGCATATAAATTAAAATACGCGTATGTGTAAATACACATTTGGTAGATCACTATATATTTTGTACATTATACGTTTGGACAAACCATTTAAATTACAACACATGATACCACTCGTTATCAATCTTAATTCCCTCATGCAGAAGTGTATTGTTATTGTACCAATGTGTATTATGTATAATATGTACTAGGGAGTTGCGTTTAATACGTGATTGCGACAGAAAAAGAAAGAGCTTTACATTCTGTCAGAATATTATGGCGGACGACCATCGGCACGATTTAATATTCAAGGACGTTCCAGGAATAGCACTACGGTGGCACTTAATTTAAATTATTATTCCTCGATAAACCTATTACTTCAAAGTCCGAACGTCGTATACGAATGAATTTATTAAGCAAAAACGTAGAATGTATTTTATGTTATAAAACTTAGAATGTACTGTGGTATTATGCATTGGTCAAATGACATTCGTTTTGTGTGTTATTTTAACATCAGGAATTATTTACAAATTTAAACAACTATTATACAATAGGTTGACACGTCATAAAATTAGGTTTGTTTGATGTAGAAGTTATCGTATTTAACAACAACTGAAATCCACAGAATATTTATTCAAAATGTTAAATGACGAACTGGTACTTTAACAGAAAAAAAATCAAATATTTTAGATAAAATTCTAACCATCACAGGTATAATTTTATTACCGAGTTCAATAAACATAATATTATACATGCATATGTACGCGATTAATAAAACAGTTTAAACTATTATAATACACAGATTATAATAATAAAACGTTTATGTATTAGTTTATTTGACCGATTGATATAAACATTGACACAGTAATATATTTTTATTAAGTATTTCTTTATTTGTTTCAGGTGATGAAGTCTAATTTCTCTTGTGCGTATTTATGTATCCAGTTTCAAACTATCTAGTTTCCAATGGTTACAATTGTACTTTAGAGGTCAGTCAATATTTTTTTATTACACTACTGTATTATATTTAAATTACGTATATAATATATTATATATATATATATATATATTATGTGACGTTATAAATTTAATATAATTTGTACATATAACTGTTAATAAAGCAAGCCAACATTTTCATTATATTAATTCCTGTTTATTACTTTATCAATGCGGTATGGTCTGTCATTTGATTATCAACGAAATACATACTAACACATATAAAATACTCATAATATAAACATCAGGAAACTCATACACTGACGAAATGTTGCTATTTGCAATTACAATTGACCTTAAGGAAATGTGATTCAACTATATATTTTTATTACTCTTTTTTTCTATAAATAATAAAGAATAGGTAATGATTTGAACTAGTTTTTAATGTGACGTCTCTGTGTGCCGACAACCGGTTTGAAATGATAATTAAAAATAGAAAAAATCGCATTGCTAATCGGAATGGAAAAAAAATGTGATCTTCATTATTTTCTAAATTTCTCCAATTTTTCCTAAGCCAGCATTTTTTTTTTTTTTGTAATTAATTTATTTCGCTAAAATATTGTCTCCATATACGTTTTATTATATTATAGTCCCGCGCACGTCAATTTAACGAAGAATAGTGAAATTATCGTTTGACGAAGATTATAGATTATACCTATTGACGTTTTATCCGTAAGCGGTTTTACTGAATACGTGTTGTTCACGTATATAATATTTTGATATAATAATGACAATTTTTTTATTGTTGCAACAGTGATATTTGGCTACATTAAATAAACAGCTATTGTATTAAAATGTTTACAGCTTATATTTACGCGTATAGTTTCTGCAGTGTTAAGAGGATGTCAGTGCATTATTTGTTTTCTTTCTCTGACGCCCGACACAGTAAATTCGCATTCAATAGAACCAATCTTAGGTATTTAAAATTGTCAAACTCAAAGCTGAAAAGATGATTCGCGTTTATATATTAGCTAATTTTTATGTAAGCAATGAGTTGATACCTGTACAATTATTGCAATTTAAAATATTTATTATATATTATAGAAAAATTATAATATCGTAATTCGTAGATAAATATGCTGACGTATACAAACACAGATAATAGTCTCATATTTAAATTTGATAATAGGTCATAAAGCTAACAACACAAAGTCGGATCCGCAGAACGAGAATTTGCTATGTTGCACGTAGGTTAGAGAGAGTAAACAAATAATGCGTTCACATCTTCTTAAACTATATTATAGAGGAGGACTAACCTGTATTAGGTTAGGTATACTTAATTAGTGAGAATCGAGAAAAATATACCGTTGTCCCGTTCGGCATATTTGACAAGATAAAAAAACCTTAAAACCGTTGGATATAAGATAAAATAAAAAAATAAAAACTCAGACATTATAATGACATCGCATTGTTAAAACTAGATTTACTTTAATGGTAAATAAAAAAGAAATAGGCACGGTGTAGGCGTATATATATATATATATATATATATATTATACTGCAGTAAATAGTGGTCACGAATATTTCTATTACGATTTCGTGCTTATAATGCGTATGTGTATATTTTTGTATAGTGAAACCTCCGTAATATTATGGCGAACATCGACCAGCTCAAAAAGAATGTCCATTATCAAGAGTTTTACGTTATTTGGAGCTAGAGGTTTCATTGTTTGTTCATAGGCGTGTTACACTGTTAAGTGTATATAATAAAATATACGAAAGTGTAAAAGCATTGGTCACTTATTGTATATTATAATATTGTATTATGTATATATCATTCATATTACAATAATTGATAAAACAATTCCTTATACCTGAAATAAACAATAAAGACAATTGTATATTAAAAGAAATTCGTTTTATACTATTAATCAATAATAACAGTAAATCAAAAATTTTATTCATAATATTATATATAACTATTAATTAATAATATACGCACTGATTTTAAAATAGACACTTAAAAACATATAATTTGAAAGCACGCAGTTGGTATAATAAAGAGCTGCAGTAATTGAAATTTAAAACGTATTTAGTCGTGTAGATGGGGTTTAAAAAAAAGAGTACATAGTTATAAGAAACTGAATTATACCAATAGTTATTAAATACATTCTCTATTTTAATTTAAGAGATGATTAATAACCATGATTAAACTACTATTAGGAGGTTTCCTTTATAGTTATCCTATACTACTGCTGCTGCATTAAATAATGAGATAAGAACAAAATAATGCTACCCATTGAATATACATATATACATAACATATTGATTGACAACGAATATTATATTGTTCGAATTTATTATGTTTTCGACCAAATATAATAAAAAAATATTACAAACGAAATGTTGAAATTCTTATTTGTTCGTGTCCGATGTCAAGGAGAAATACTCTTATTTTGTGTTCATAGTCCATACTTATATATCATTCGGACCATGGTAAATAGAGAGCGGCATATCCCATGTACCTATATAAGTATATGTTGTATATGATATGTAACATTGTTTAGACCATCACTAAGCGTATGCAAGAAACTATAAATTAAACAATAGAACGCGAAATTGGCGTACGACTTGAAGGACTAGTGCACCCGTTTACGAACGCGAGTAGGAGCAGAAAAAAAAATTAGAACACAACTGTATAATATGATTGAAGGGCACCCTTTTATGGGAAAAACAGACGTGTTTAAAAAAACTGATGTTGACCGTAGTACGTATATAATAATATAAATAATAGTACTGTTCATTATAATAACTATTAGTGATAATTATTATTTTTCAGAGAAAACGAATTGCGCAAAAAAATTGTAGGTAGGTACCACTAGTTAGGCCCAATATGGATGACCGGTTTCGAAATTTACTTTTTCTAGTGCTGCGCACGTGTTTCACCGCCAGATCGACAAATCTACGCGATTTGTACGATTTGTCGTATTCGGGATGAAATAATATTGACGTGTCACAGAAGCATGACTGAAAACGAATTGGTTCGTTATTTCCACTCGGCTCCGTCGCAAATATTAGACGCGGTACGTACCTATTAGGAAGGTAGAAGCTGACGTTTACCTATGCTATGAATACAGAAAAAATTTACCGTACGTACCTTACTGTCGAGGCTGCAAAAAAAAAAAAAACAACAAAATTACCTCATGGGCGCTTATTTGTAAATTATTTTAATACGGTGCAGTATAATACAATACGCGTGTTCGGCATTATGTTCATATTATAATATTTGTTCAATGGTCTTCACAGTTTTTTCGGTACATTATAATATATTATCATTATATTTGTTGTTGTTAGAATTGGTTTTTTTTTTTTTAATCTTATCGGTAACCATTGTTGTTATGCTGTAATTTTATATTGTACTTACCTACCATGCAGCACACCGCTATAATAATATGTATATTATCCGTAAAAAAGAAAATGATTTATAAAATCTTATTGTAAAGGTTTAATGCCGTACGCTATAATATTATATTCACGACTAAATAAAAGAAATAGATTTCGAGAACGATAATAAAATTACAAGTCGTGTTATTGGCACGATTACTTTTTTTCATTTGTTATCAAACCAAATCACGTTTGATTTTTGTAAAATACGTAGAATTTTTTACAAATCCACGAGTGAGAGTGTCTTAATAATATATTATATTTTGCAAAAATTTCCAACTATTTATAGGTATGTGGCAATGGTGTATAACTATGTTATTGAACATGTTTTTACGGAAATTCACTGAAAAAAAAACTTAAATAAAATTATCTAAAAATTCATTAGACGACTGTTGATTATTAACCAGCGATAAGGTGCTGGTTTTACTCAATTTGTATTGCTACTTTCTTTTATCAGATTCTAAAATAGATGATAAAAAATTAAAAATATTATTAATTTATAGTACTTAAATAAGATTGGTTGATTAAAGTGAAGTACGAAAGTACGATATCAACTTATTTAATGGAATAATAAATGTAAAGATATATTTAATTACTATACCGACTTAAGCATTTATAACTTTATATTTTTTATCTAATTACATATATAATATATATGTATATATTTCACGTACATTATTAATTATATTATCACTCAGACTTTTTGTCAAAAACTGTATAAATATAAAAATAAATAAAATAGAAATTCGTGGTATAAAAACTTGCTTTCCTCGATTATAAATTAGGTAGTAATTACATTTAATCTGTAGGTGGAAAATCAATTTTTAAGATGTTAAATATCAAAGTTAGTGATATTTTAGAACCGAGCAAAAAATTACAAGATAATCAACTTATGTTAATTCGTACACGGAAAAATAATAAACTCGAATATTCAATAATTATACCTATATAATATTTACGTTTAAGTATAATGTACAGGGTGTTTCAAAAGTCTTCATCCGATTACAAATGTATATAGCTCGGCAATCGTTAGCCGCAGGTAAATTACCGGTATACTAATAGAAAGATAACTTAAAATAAACTTAGTTATCTTAACATTTGCCGAGCTATATAAATATGTAATCGGATGTAGACTTTTGATACATCCTGAATAGTTGACCTATACAACTTAATAAGTTACGTGTGATAAGTATTCCTAATGACATGCCTTTTGTATACTATAGTGGTAAACTAACAAAACATATTTTTTTTTTTTTAAAACGCGGAAGTCTGTGTCGAAAGCACCTCTCATTTGACCGATTCTTCGACAAGCTCCTTGTATATAATTTTCACTGTTACTCGCACTCGTACAGCATAATATATTGTACATATTACATTCATATAGATTTGTATATGGATAATACGCGCGATATAGTCACGAGAAGTTTTTGTTTGGTACACTATGATATTATATCACGATAACATCGCCACATCTGAGAGAAACTTTTGGATCATTAATAACATAACGTATATTTTTCTCCGGAATCACACAATATAATAATATTATATTATATACCATATTATCGACATAGACATATAATATTATATAAATGCAACTGTGTATATAATTGGAACGTGTTTGCATATATGTTATATACGACGAGTGTTCAAATGCAATAAAAGTAAAATCTACACAGCCAAGTTGTGAACCGATTAGAGGGGGGGATTGAGTTTCGATGAAAATTTCACCGAGTACAATAATAAAAAATTTTCGAGTAAACAAATAGAGCGTGTGCAGCAATAGTTCTTAAATTTTCCCGGTTTTTGCACTTAAGATTGACGATTCGCCTCACGACAGTATCTTCAAGTTCTTCAGTCCCTTGGATTTTCTCTGGCTAATAGAAGGGTTGAAGCTAAGAAGTCCCGATTAGGTCTTTTAAGACCCCTCTTGCCTCTTGTTAGAATAATGTAGATTTCCATCGAAGATCCATCGTTTTGTATGAATTAATCTACCTGTTTATACTGCAGTATGTGATCATAAATTATTAATTTGTTACACTTATATTGTTTACTTGTATGCGTTATTGAATTATTGTATATAATATATTATATAATTATAAGTTATATTTGTAATGTAATGTTTATAATTTTTGGCAGCATCCCGTATTTTAAAAAATTAATTAATAAATATAATAATATTAATAGATGATGTATATTGTATTTTTTGCTGCAGAATATCCACGATGACTGGTGACTATTCTCTTACGATTTACATTTGTGTTTGTACGTTTCAATAGTATCGCAATGTAATAATAATTAATAATAATTTGATTATCATTTAACTTGTGACCGGGTGAGAATAACAATCGATAATATAATAATATATATAGCAGCAGCAGGCGTGTGTGTACGCTTGAGAGGCGTGTGTGTTATTGCGCCATCGCCATCGTCCGCCGTGAACCGTTTATGCATTTTTCTTTTACTATTTATATCTGTAATACTATAACACTGAGGGGCCGCCAATGTCAGGATAATTATGGTAATAATAATATGACGACCGCGACGAGGAGGTCGATAAAGATGAAACTAAAAAAAATTATCCATTCATTGCAGTAGTCGATAGAACGCTGTACAGCCGGTATAACTACCCAAAAAAGACCACTCTCTCTTTCACCCGGTAATCATGAACTTGAAAAAGAAAGTGCGTGTAGATAGATCGCGCCCCAGAGGTGAGCGTTGCTGCCGCGGCGCCCAAAGGCATTTTGGGTATTTCACTTCGGTTCGACTGTCCGCCACGTAGGTATCTACCGTTACCACAGTGGTGCACTTACATTTTTATACATTAATATTTTAAACGCGTATGTACTGCATATCGCACACGCATTAATTATATGACTTGTGTATAATATTTCAAGTATACTGATTTTCACTATTTGCTATACGGTAAATAAATAATGATCCCGCCAACGATCCGCGTGCAATGCTTATTAGTTATTACTTATTATTATAGATATAAATTACGGTTCGGATGTTGAAGGTATATCGATATCGTATTATAAAAACTGAAAATATACTTAAAGTTATTTTACCTACTGACTATTAGATTTTAAATTATATAATACGTAATAACAAGTACACACAGTGTAAAAATAAATTAAATAAATATTTTAAGATTTGATTTTTTGAGCTATATATGACTTATCGTATACATTTCAAACTAAAATAATGTTGATATTTTTATTTAAATCTCTAGATATTTCTACACAAAATTACTTTTGTAAAATTAATGTTTTTTTAATAGCGATATCCAGTATACATACATTGATTAATTTTTTTCGATGTTTCCTAGTTTCCAAACAATAAAATCAATCTAGACCACCATACAAAATATATAATGTATATTTTATAAAAAAAATAAACGCCTACAACCTCAAAACTTTATTAATTTACAGACGATTGTATATTGATGGCTTAGAGTATAATACACAGTGACATAGTTTTATAAAATGGTCCATTGAAATAAGTATTGATTATTATTATCTTTATTTTTGAATACTTACTCCATATTGTGTGGTTGATTTATTGTTTAATTTTTTGTAGTATTTAATAAATGAAAAAAAGCTAAATAAAATAAAAATTTCACTTGAATGTTCATGACCATCACATATTATATGTATGGTATTATACCTATATGTGCAGTGTGTACAATAATATAGCGGGAGCGACTGCAGATTAAAAGTTTTTGAAATTTCTTGATATAACGGAAAGAACGGGTTTTGAACGTTTTAACACATCTACAGCATGAGCTGAACCGCGGGCATTATGGTATATAGGTATACTTTATTGATGTATGGTAGCCCGTAGGCCCCGCGGTTGTGGACCTTTCGCTTTCTATCGGTTTTGGCACCGTAGGTGCATGCGTACGTATAATCAGAGAGATTTATAATAATTATATTAACCGTTCACGTCGCTTTGTTTACAGCGGGCTATTATGTGAATTTACCGATACATGTGAAGATTTTAATGGCCGAAAATTAAGACAGATTAACGGTTTATCTTAACATACACTTCGAACGATTATCTTTTCGATATATATACACGCCGTCGCACGTAAAGATGAAAAAAAAATAAAATGCGCAGACTCGGCTAAGCATAATTTAATTCAGTCACCTGTGTGAAGTGATATGCACCTATATTACACTTTTAACGAACAATAATTATTATGACCAATTAATCACACGTAAATTCGATAACGCAATGTTCCATTATTTATTGAAATATACTGCTATAGAGTGTGTATTATAAGTTATAGCAATACACGACTGCGAAGATTGATTTGTTTTTTCAGTAACATCAATTTCAACTATACATAATATACTGATTTATAGTATGATACCTCTATAATATATTAACTATAGTATATAAATACGCTTTTGTGTGATATACAATTGCAAGTACTGTAGTGAAAACAATTAAAACAATTATTAATTATTATAATCATTGAAAATTATAAAATATACAAGTAAATAATACTTATTCTTTATACGAGTACATACAAAATAGTTAAGTAATTTTTTGACTATGAATTTAATAGAAAATGAAGCAAAAAACAAAACCTTGGACTTTTTCACACCTTAAAACGATTAACAACAAAACAATAATATTACACAACGTAAAATATTTAAAATGCATATAATGATAAGTTGTAATTATTATTTTTGTGAAAACAGTATTAAAATAAAACGGTTACAATTAAAAACAAAAGCGAAATTGTTTTAACAAAGTTAAAACGCAAAGACTGGTGTAAACACTAATAGAAATTATTCATAACAAATGAATGTTATACATAGAAAGTCATGATTGTTCGAACTGTTCACAAGTCCGGTGAAGTAGGTACACGTTTATTTTCTATAAAACAATTTTGAAAAACGTCATTATTTTAGAATTATTACTTAGATACAGACTTGAGCTTCAACAATAAATAATATAATTATATAGGTATTTATTGATGAAGAATTTCTTATTATTAAGAGATATATAATTACTTTGTTTTAAATCAAATCCTTGTCAGCTGTGGCTGTTTGTTTCACATACAATTACATATTTTTCATTTCCACCAACCGAAACCAATTTTTGTTGGATTAAGCATAAAATATAATACATTATTATCTATAATATAAATGCACACAATTTTTAACATTTGACGAAATGATGAAATTCTTATGAATGTATAGGTGGTGTATTTTTTCATTTGTTACACTCAAATTTCTATTCAGAAAACCTAAATGATTGTAAATGCTACACCTGGTACCCAATTCTTAAACATAACATAATCGATTTCGTCTATTTCTCAAACCACAGGTATAGATTGTTATTTACAAGTAAATTAAACACGTGTATATACGACCAAACATAAAAAAAAAAATGATTAGTTTATGACACGCATCGTCCGATTAGAAATCGCCCAGTAAACATTATAGAGCGTCATTCACAATGGCGATTTATGATAATAAATATAATATATTGAATTGAATTTAGTTGATAGTGGCACTGATGAGATTATAGACATAAATTAATCCTCAGATAATAAAATGTTAAATTTGAAAGAAATTAGATCAATAAATATTTTCAACAATAATCGTTTATTGATATAAATGACAATTGTTCATAATGGCACAGCATGCAACATTATGGTCTAAATGGTCCTAAAATAAAAAAAAGCGGATGTGAGTGGTAGATGGATGCTCGCGTTACATTTTTTTTGTATACTTTAATTTATACGCTATAAAGTATTATAAAAGGTACAAGCTACAATAATGTTTAACGATAAAAATATAAAATAAACATTTTGTTTTGTCTATATAGACAATACCATTGGTTTTTCATAATAGATAGTTAATGATTTGCATTTGATAGACAAAATACATAATATTTGCAGTGTTAAGCGCGTATAATGCAGGTGAAACATAAAATAAATTAACCGTTGCATTCTAGAAAAAGCTTATAATTATTATTCCTCTTATTAGGAAAACGTCTTACTGGTTCGTAGTAAACATATCGATATTATATCGCGTCGGAAAAGTGTTTTGAAATCAATTGGTTATGGCACGATTATTCATGAGTCATGAAACACGCATTGTGTGCTCTATATAAAACGTACATAATATTATTATTATAAATAATGATCATGATAAAAGTCCATTAGTCGAGAGTTTGTTTGATTCGACTCTCGTTTATTAATAATGACTACCGTTTTGTACCTATACACTACAACTACAGTACGCGTATTCATATAATAAAATAAACTTGACTATGAAATAATCTCTGGGAAATGCATACAACATATATATTATGTACGAAGAAAGTTTTATTGAAAGAATCGTTATTCTATTGTGTATCGATTACATATGCGTAATTGCGTGCGTATATGCTTTGATTCATCCGAGGCGACTAATGATACACTCTCTCAATACGCATACAATAATAATTATATTAGGTATATGTGTCCGCCATCGCCAGCCACTCTAACCTTACTGGTTATATTGTCCGCGTTTCCTGACAAATGGTACCGTGATATAATTAACAACCGCGGTTCATGGTATACGCGCCATCAAAGTCTTGCAACCGTACAAATGCACAATACACACACATAAAGGTGTATGTGAAGAAATATAAAATTCATCGTATAAGAGTTTAATGATGTGAAAATCAAAGGTCTTTAAGCTATTAAAAATGCAAGTCAACAGAATTGTACGCCTACCTAAACGGGATAATCTATTTAACGTAATAAGACACTCATTATTTCAGAAAACATTAGCTTTGTAAAAATATTTTCTCCATATAATTTCAAGCTATAACAAAATAACATTTTTTGAAAATAATTTATTTTTTTTTTAAGTTAGTTGCTATTTCAAATCAAAACATATATTTTTAATTTCATATTTCGAAGATTAATATTATTCAAAGTTTTTCGATTTATAAAAAATCAAATTTCGAACAAGTATTTTATTAATATTATAATTATTTAAAGACTAACATTTTGTAAAACAAAAATTAAAACATTTTCAAAAATGTTAATAGTATTTAAAATAACGAGTTTTTTACGTATTACGTTAAAATATAATCCAGTAATAAGTGTAGTAAAGGTCCGTATTAGCAGCATTTATAATAATATTTTATAATAATATTTCATAAATTTAATTTTTAATATAGCTGCAGTGCGCGATGATTTCCTCAACCGTTCTTAGGAACGAAAATTAAACACCTTATTAAAAATGTCTACTACCTATTTATAATGTTGAAGTAAAATTTGTTTTAACATCTTTATTTTGACGTCTTAAACACTCTTACGTGACATATAACGCATGTGCGTGAACATTATAGAGTAGATATATCTATACTTATATTTCGCGCCAGAAAATATCGTTTACCATCGATCTCTTGTTTCACTGCACAACCATTGAGTTTCTGTATAATATTATAATACTTATATCCTAGAACCCACAAATCCGTGATTGGTCAGAGAAAAAGCGTTTAAACTTGTACCATGGGTGGTATTGAGCAATAATATTCGTGTAGCCACATGGTTTCCGTGGCTTAGTTCTATCACGCGAAATTTCACACGAACCGCAATTTACGCGCGTTTAATATCGGCATTTATCTGTGTAATATACTACAAAGTCTTCGACTCATCGTTTAAGAAAATTTTCGCGCGTGTGTGTGTGTGTGTGTAAAATTAACCCGCAATCGTTCGGTTCGTATTCGATACAATAATTATAATGTACTGAGCGCCACTATATAATATAATATATTATTATTATAAACGTATGTATAGGAACACCTATATGCATGTACAGGCGTATGCCGTAAATTATTATAATAACGTAAACGGAAAGCAAAACGATAGCGTATGTGATTTCTAATATAGAATTATTTTATTTCGACGGCAGCATTTCGATAATTATTATTGCTCAGACGCGGCAACACAAACGATGATCGATAAACTCGCTGGTCCGCGGCCGTGTAGATTACTTGTAGAACTAATCTAAGAGGGGCACCATTTCAGTTTAATACGAGAGGGTGCAAACATCTTACTAGGCCACTATCAATCGTCCAGTTTAATTATTGTTAAAAAAAAATTCCCATATTTTTATTAAAGCATTTTATTTTTGAAATTAAACATAGTTATATTATATATACACAAGTAAAACTGGAATAAATTCAAACCATGTTTACTGTTTACAATATACATGACAAAGAATCTAAAGAATTTGCATAAATGAACTAGAAAAAATTACAAATACCTACATATACCTATCGATAGGAATAAAAAAAATGAAAATAGTGACAAAGCAGAATCAAAAACTAAGAGAAATGAAAAACAACAGACAAATGACTCACAAATAACAACTGTAGAAAATACGAGTCAGTATATTAAACAGATTAAGAATCGGCAATACAAAATTAACTCTAGGTCTTTTAATGACTAAAGAAGATCTTCCAATATATATTGTGTAATTCAACTTACTATAAAATAAAATAAATTTTAACAGAAAGACGCCGACACGAAATCGAAATACGATAAGCAAATAATTTATCAGATAATCTTCACAAAACTCTGAAGCAACTAACAAAACATGGGCGTAGCTAGAATTTCAATCAGGTTGGGGGCAGTGGCATAGCCAATTTTAAATCATTAAAACTCAATTTATAAAGTGTAAGAAATATAATTTAGTTTGAAATGCAAGGGGAGGGCATTTGCCCCCTTTCCCCACCCTCGCTACGCCAATGTAACAAAATATAAACATTTTTAAAATACAAAGGTTTATACAAGTTTATACAGACATTATAAATAAAATAAATTGAAAACAAATTTTTAACTTGATACATTATATTATTATAACATGATGTTGAAGCGTAATGATCAATGAAAAAAAGTATATACTATAAAGATTAGGTAGGAAATAATATATACTGGTAACTTACAAGTGGTAAGTATTAATGGAGGTTTTAACCTCTATTATAGGTAATTATGGATGAAAATTGCAAGAGGATGCAAGTACACACCTTGATCACCCCCCTGACCACCATTTGGCACTGAAAACCGATTGCGAAAAATGTACGGTATAGGAGTGTGTATATAAATCGGAAAATTCAATACTCGAGGTGGTGAATGTTTGTATCCATGTCCACGATCCAAATCACGCGGGGCATGAGCACTTATAAAATAAACCACAGCGTACGGCTGTTGACTCTCATATATATGTAATACATCAATTTTCGGTTGCTCTAAAGTCTACACGGAATAAACAACGTATATATTACTACCTATAGTACCTATTATATATTTTTATAATATTATATTACATTAAATATAAACATATTATAATATGTACGTGGACGGCAGCATGTGCATTAAAATATATATATATACGATGTGCAAACGACAATAATATGAACATATTACATTAGGTACATATCTATATTATTAGTTATTATATTACCCTCTGGCTGTGTAATGCTATTTAAATTAGCTTGCGAGTTGATACATATATTGTATATATATATATATGTGTGTGTGGGTGTGTGCGCATAGTGTGTTCATAAGTATGTTGTTCAAAATTTGTATAATCAGTGATCGAATGGCGCAGACTTTTAAAACCAATCGATTATACAGCAAACCATTCAGACGGGTCAAGGTTCACCATATAAGTATATTATGTATGCGATCGATTTAAAAAAATTGTTTTCATCGTTTAGAACAGAATATAATACATAGTAATATATAATGGTCTATTATTAATTCTGACCTTTGGATAAATGTGTTTGGACTGACACGTGATGACTGCTCGTAAAATGGGATATAGCTTAACAGAAGCAACATATTCTCATAAAAATCTTATACTAAAAATGTGACTTTTTCACTTTGCATCTATTATTTAAAATTAAAAACTTTTTGTTCAATATTAAATATTTGTACGCCAAAATGTTTATAAAAATATTTCACTTTTTATGATGGAATTTATTAAAATATGTAGAATATACAGATTACTGTATAAAACCTGATAACAAAACTATAAATATACGCACAAAATTGAAAATATGTAAACTAAAAATAATTTTAACCAGGTCAAAACAAAGTTTTTTAAAATTTAAATAATTTTTACTTATGGGCCAACATACAAGAATACTTAGAATCGAACAGTAAAATTATGCGTAGGCGTATGTAATAAATTCTATATTATCTGATCTTATATATTAAGGTTTACTTTAGTAAAGGGGTGTATAGGGTTATTATTTTGAAAATTAACAAATACCATTTAATATATTTTACAGTATAATAATATAATATATAGAGATGATGTGATTGAAATTATATATGTTTATTTTATTCTAACTATTAATTAAGTCAACTGCACTTTTAGTATACCATATACCATATACTGCCCAATTGAGGACTAACTACCTGTTGGAATAATGCCCACAGTGGCATAGTTCATACCAAATATAATTTAGAAGTAGACATTATGTTATATCCTGAGTGCGCTCCGTTTTTAATATTTATCTTTTCTATAGCCCAAGTGTGTCCTCGGTCCACAGCTATAGGTATTTATTTCAGATACAGATTTGACGATCAAATATTGTGGTTCAAATCTACAACTATAATACTTTATAGGTAATTATTTTTTACAGCTATGATTGTGAAGCACTGGAAACGGTGGGTCATGAATAAGAATCATAAAATATTTTTGGGGTGTAAGCCAGTTCACCTCTTCGTGGTGCACCCATGCTAGGTAACTCTAAATATACTCAAAAATATAACCTTTTTTCGGGACGCACTCGGGTTATTTCGGACGCACTAGGAACATTAAAAAAAATGTAATTTCAGGGCGCACTCGGGGAACTCCCATATATAATATTATTCGATGTACAATAATGAATAATGATATCGTATATATGGCGAACGTGTAATCGATAATTCATATAGGTAATGTACATCATATATGATATTATGTTCGCAGAAAATATGATGTCCGCGCGAGGACCACTGCACCATTAATATTATAATATATTACAGAGAAAAAATAAGTTTAACCTTTGTAGGATAGACAGGATAATATTATAGGTTTAAATAAAATACAATATATATGTGAGCCAATCGCACATTATTATCCAGCGAAAAAATATATCCTTATACATAAAAATTTGGTGTACGACGGGTATGTTCGTCATGCACTCCGAAACTATTTAACCGATTTTGATGAAATTATGATTAATGATTAATGTTAATGTTAACCAAATCATTTTGGTCTCCATCATAAGATGGGATAGTTTTTATCCCGATTAATGACGTCAAATAAATTGATTATTTTTAACGAGTAATACATAATCAGTTGATCGATAGATAAAATGCACGCTGGACGAGACAGTTATGTTAAGTAGATATGTCGGAAATACCATCTATATACACCAAATCAGAAAACCAAAAATATTATTAATCCTCACGCCAAATGTTAGGATTAAGCAACCAGATTTAACACGGATATACATTTTGTACGGGCAACGAAGTGCTCGGGGTTAAGCTAGTATACATATATATATATATATATATATATATATATGTAGTATGCTATAGTATGAAGTATATAAATATACTTATTATGTACGAAGGTGCTCATCGCGATGTTGACTAAAGCGCCCAGTTACGATAATTGAATACATATATTATTATTGTGCTTTAGTGGACGATTTTATTTAAATTTCATCTAGTTCGTTTCATTGGTTTACACTTGAAGTATGCGTAGGTTGTCAGTACCTATACGTGTGTTATTCAAGTACAATATTGCAAACGTCAATGACTATTGTCGAGTCGCTGACGAAAGCGTTGTATTTACTGTTGCAGACGATGTACAGCGTATAAACGGCGGTTAAAATATACGACCGCGAGTACATTATACATACATCGTAGAAAGCCAATAAAAAACGGCTCACCAGAGTCTTACGAAATTGTGTTTTGGATTTTTAAATGGGATTTCTCTCGCGTGTATATGTGTGCCCAAGTGTCCAGCCCATTTACTACGCGTATAAACAGTAGATGCTGCAGCAGTAAACGCCGCCGACGATGATCCGTCGATATTGAGCACACCGCACGCGACGAACGTCTATTTATTATAGCATGACGCATCTAATATGTCGTATAGTACCTATTGTATTTCCGTATAAAGGAGGGAAAACAAAATTAACAAAACGCATAAATCGTAAGACACAAAAGCGCGCATTATCATACGTGTTTGTCTCGTATACGATTCGAAGTACTGCATATAAAATGTACGCAGAAATAATGTGGCAGCATGGCCGCATGGGTACATTATAAAGTGGAATTTTTTCATATGCTAAAAAAATGCAAACGCGACGAAAATAAAAATAAATGTGTATTACAAAAAAGGAGACGACGTTTCTCACGTTAAGTGTACATGTGTACTAAATATACTGTATAGGTATGTCGCCGCGGTACTGCACCGTTATATATTTTGAAAATCGACCAGCCTATTTTACTTTGTACTATACATCAGTAGATAAGTAAGGCTTGAGGATTTGATTTGTTTTATCTAGTTGTTGGTGTTATTATTACCGTTAATAATAAAAAAAATAGTCCCACGATTAAAACACTATTTAAAATGTATAATATGCTTATAAAATAATGAACGTTGAAAGATTAATATTTGTGCATAATAATTTCGTGACTTTAAATAGGTAAAGACTTACCCTGGGAACGTTCAAGACAAAATATGAATCGAAATTCGAATAGAGTATATAGTATATCATAATTATTATAATAAACACTATATATGCGCGATATACTTACATAAAATTATCAAAAATAAAATGTGATAGGCTTATACTGTGGGTTAGTGGCACACACACACACACACACACACACACACACACACACATATATAGTTATTGAAGTGTCTTTTAGTTTTTTTCATTATTGCATTATTCTTATTGTTTCAATTTTATGGTTAACATATTTTGGGCGAAAGTCTATCATCCTGCAGCAGGTGAACAACTGTTGTATATGACTACTTGCAGCAGGCGTGCCGTCCTCCAACTGTTGAGTGGTTCATTGTTGGTGCCGAACCACTTAAAAATATAAAAACAGATTTTCAGCCATTGAATTCAACCATATGCACACACACTCATATTTAATATTAATATACATATATAATGTACATATACATTTGTCGATTCAGCTAGAGGACCTACTAACCGCGGTAACGTACATTCCAACCACAAGTAGATGAAGATTCCTTGACCCCCATGGATTAAAATATATACATGGGCGTAATGAGTATATTTGTTGTCGAGAACTGAGAAAATACATAGGTAATCGTAATTTATAATACTGTATACTCAAATTAGAAAGGGTTCAAGACCGATATAAGACCACGCGCGCTTGCTTATGAGATTTTTCAAACCGTATTCAATGATAAAATATATATGAGATGAACCAAGTACCTACTAGGTATGTGTCAGTAGATGACTGTATTACGATAGTTACAAGTCGGCAAGTAGTGGGGACGAAATCAAACGTTAAATTTGTTATCAATATAATAAAATGGATTGTTTTCACAAAATACAATATTTAAATTTGGTGTACCTATATGATATTATGTTTTATGTACCTATCTAAAATTTGAAAAAAATAATGTGAACATTTATTTTTTGTCAATTAATACGCAAAGTCGATAAAGTTTTCGTGAAATAGCTTAATTAGATTTTTAACTAAGAATTTACATTTTTAATTCCTAAAACAACATAAAATACCTACCTTCTACCCACATAATATATTAATATTGTCGAGGTAATGAAACGTACATACATTCCGACGATACCTATAATATTAGATTACTGAAAAAGTATGCAGACTGTCGTTGAACTCTGTTTCTTGTAATATTCGTGATGTCGACAGTTCACCGCAGCATTCTAAAACCCGATCCTCTTATATCAATACACGTAACCATAATAATATATAATAATGCATATAGGTAAAATTGCTTATTAAATAGTATTACAGAATATGAATATCCGATATAATATATTTTAATGGCGATAATAAAATACCACTGGAGGTAGGTTAATCTATTATGCGACGCACTGTAAAAATGATAATAAAGAAACAGTTTTTTTTCCGGAAACGATACCTTATTAAAGAAGAAAAACTATTAAAGTAATTGAACGTTATTTAATTTGAATTACAGTAAACGCTGCAGAAATACTATACTATATATTATAAAATATAAAGTAATAGGATTTTTTTCTTTTAATAGGAAATATATATACATATATGAGTATACTCTTACATCATAGTTTAAACTATGTGAGATTTTATCCGAATAATATATATATATTTACATAATAATGTAATAATATATTTGTTTGTAATTCACCGAACTATTTTTTTTAACATCTGACGTTAAGAAGTTTAAGCTTACACGCTCAGTCATCCGCATAATTTGTAGGCACTACAGATGTTACGTGTATTGATTTATATGCATATTATATGCTTATAATATATTATAATTGTTCGTTTCAGCGTGTGATCTTAGCTAATATTTTATTATACGACACTATATCGAGAAAACAATAATAAAACAATAACGTTTTATTTCTAAATATTACTCGAGGTAATAAAATAATCACATTTTTAATAACTTAGATATATACCTAATATAATTGATACCGCTACGACGTAATATTTTTTAATAAAAACGTACATAGAAATCATTTTATAGCTCACGAACAATATTCGATTGACAAAATAACATTGATTAAAAAAAATCAAAAAATTTCACAGTATATTACAATCACCTATAGGTAATTTAAAACTCAAAGCTATAGACATAATATCATATATGTGTGTGTGCATAAAAAATTATTTCATCAACTACGAAATAGATAATACCTCGTGAAAGGGCATCTTAAAAACGATGATTGGTTATTAGATTTCAATAGAATATTAGAATTGTTCGTTTTTATTGTTATATCTATTATTTAGTTATTAAATTTTATTTTTGGCGTTTTTAAAGACTTATTAAAACAAATATGATAAGTTATAACCAATTAAAATAGTATAGATTGCATAGTAGTTCTTAAATAACACACATTTTGTAAATGATATTCAAAGGTATATCAAAGCTAATACCTCAGTATATTATATTATGCTGTAATCAATGTAATCTTACAACAATATTGTAAATTTGCTTACTAAGCCATATGTGTTTAAAAACTTCGATATCTATAACATTGAAAAATTAATATTTATAATATTATAATTTATAGTAAATTCTCTACTTTCATATTGCGAAATAGGAATATCGTGAGAATATAAAATTAATTGTTCAGACATTTTAGTCAATGGTAAGTTATAATTACTATTGACCCGCGTGAGATACATTGACTACATTTTACCTTTTCCTACATTATTAAACGGTACAACGGGCAAAATTAATTACTGCTCGAAATGGTGCAATTACCTAATGTGTTTCATTTAAACAATAGCGTAATGTAATTTGTAAAGTATATCGTTTTTTAATACGATTCTTTTAATTGATTAGTAATCGAAAAGCATGATATTCTATAATGTAATTTTAAACTAATTATACATTGCGTCTTCGTGATTTAATTTTGCATACTACCTTTATATGCAATTGTACATGTATGCAGCTGATTTTAACTTGCGATATCCATTAAATGAGTATAGATGACACTACTAATAAATACACAAATGTATAAAATGTTGCTTAAATGATGTTTTTTTTCAAAAAATAAAAAAGGACAGCTGTTGTATTCTATTGTATGTTATCCTAATCACTGACATCAGACATAATAAAGATATAAAATAATAATTGTTGTTGTGTAGTCTTCTCAATCATTTTCGTATCTTACAAATCCGGGTATTAAGTCGTTTATTTTCAAAACTTTAGTTATTAAAACAAAGCACAACTTTTCCACGTTCTTGACTATATTTCTTTCAATAAACTCATCTTGAAATCCAACAAGACAAACTAAAATTAAAGCTTTCATTTGTTTTGAGATATGACATTTATCAGCTGGCTAGATAATGCCGTCTAGATAATCAGAAAATTTCAAAAAGACAGTTAAAAGTTGGGAGGTAGCCTTATTAAAAGTAGCTATAATTGGTGTATTTTAAATTTTTAAACAATTTTTATGCTATAACTATTATAAATCTTAAGCTAAAATCGTTGAAATTACAAATCACTCTAATAATAACTACATATTTAATTTAGTCTAATTTCGAAAAGTATTAGTTAAGTTTATATTCTACACTGCCTTCATGCCTTATGATATTTTGCAATAAGCGCAGTGCTGTCAGGAAAATTGATTTTTGCAATTGAAAGTAATTTTTAACAATTTTAGATTGTTGTAGCCAATAACATTCGTCTACGAAAAAAAATATTACGCAACTCATTCATTGATTTTCACCTTTATACACCGAACAATATTAAAAAAAAATACAATAGTATAAATAAGTACAAATAACGACAAATATAATCTTACCAAACTCTTATTAACAATGTTATTTTTAAATCATTATTATATTATTAAAAAAAATTGTTTTGCGTGTACATATATTTCTGATTTTTAACGTTTGCCTGTTATGTTCAAAGTTTTTAAATGTATTAAATTTATAGCTCTAACATTATTAATAAAATCGGAACATTTTGATGTATATATTTAATAACGAGAGTTATACTAACTTGCTTTTTGAAAAAACAGGGAAAAACGTTTTGGCTTGCTTGAAACATTATTGCTACGGGTAAAACTGTAAAAATATACGGCAATACCCTAAAAAGTCAACCTTCAGGTCCCTTGGGGATACGAATTACGAAAGGACTTTCTCTGTAAAATTCGCTTTTTTACTTTGTAGTTATACGTGTCGTATTATGTATGTGTAGGCACGTTAATTGGATTAGCATAATATACATTAACTTTAACTCGATGTTAATTTTTTAATTTGCGTAAGACCCAACTAGAAACTAGTATATTATTATAACAAGTTATAATTTTATAAATTTTATAAATTTTATTTAAACAGGATAAAAAAAGCAAGTGAAAATATATTAATTCTAAAATTGCATCTACAGGATGATTATTTATCGAAAAACGTTTTTTATATTTATTTAAAATTATGTAAATCATATTTTCAAAAACTTTTATAGTTCTTATGATTTTTCTTTTAACAATAAAAATCACCACTACCCTGCAGTATATTATTAATATTGTATAGAGCCTAAAAATATTTTATAAAAAAATAAAATTTTTAAATCCTCAAACCTGACAAAAGTAGAGGGGACGACACGTTCTATACTTTACTTACTACTTAGCCTTCGAATCAGATACAGTAAATATATCGACAACGCAGGTCACGTTGTTCGATGTGGACCAAAGTCATGGCGACACATTGTCGCACAATATATACATCGGGGTCATACTGACGTGTGTACTATCGAATAATAAACGTAAATAAATATGTACGGAATATTAAGAATTCCGTAAACACAAAAAAGTACCTCTATTATTATTATACGATTATGCCCTAAACCTTTCTTTCGAATATATTACTATCGCGCTGAACCGTTTAACATTCTTTGGGAATATAATGCGTTTTTAAATCATCAGACATTAAGCGGCTGCGGTGCAGGCGGACCTACATACCGTGAACAATATATTACTATGATTTTTTTCATGTTTTTTTTTTACCATCGAGTCGTGAAACAGCGACAACACCCATCTCCGTACTTGTAAAAGCGCGCGCGCGCGAGTGACAAACATCAGAGAACAATAAAGAGAAATATTATTATTATTAATGATTACTATACGAACAGAGGTGAACTAATTCGTATATAAATAATGAGTATAGAACTCACTATACTGCGTATCATACAGTTAACCGCATATTGAATATAACTGAGTTAAGTTAATATATAAAATAATAAATTATTATGTATTATAAAGCGTATACATGCGGTGGATGCACGTTTATTTTGCTTGCGACGTTATTCTAGTCTACTCGTATACCATAAAAACTTACCCGGTCGATGTAAATTCTTACATATTTTTATAAAAATAAAAATGTTTTGTACTTCAAGGTTGTAATCATACGCATTGATACATTGCACGATCGTTATTCAGACGTCTAATGTATAACGTTCGACCCGATTGCTGGATGAGGCGTAATACGATTCGATCGAAATTGAATTGCTAATCCAATCCAGCAATCGTCCTCCAAATTAAATTTCTAATTTTTATTTTTGAAAAAACATTATAAAATCATCTCATTTGCGCGTTATTATTTTACTAGTTTTGTAATATTCCGAAAAACGCATTTTTATCTATTAGTTATTTTTATATTTCTTAGTATTGAATTCTTACACAATACATTATAGACTACAGTACCCACTTTCAAGTTATGGATAAATTATTATATACCAATCGTGTACATTGATTTTTAACAGTTATATTTGGCTTTTATAACTTAATCTATATTATATTTTCACTTTTTTCTATTGTGTGTGTTTCGGATGAGTCCTTAAGATTCTGCAAACAAACCAGAGAATTTTAATGGTTTTATTTTTTAATAGTTTTAAATTAAAAAAAAATATTACAGTATTTTAGTTATTTTTAACTATGATTATTGAATTAATACTTTATACATAATATGCTTATAATAAGTAAAACATTTAATTTAATTTAAAATTTATTGTGTTATTACTTATTTAAGTATAACATTTAAACAATAATTTAAAAAAAATATTTAAATCAAATTATTAAAATCATTTTTAAGTTTTGACGAATAACTATAACTATGTATCAATTGTATTTATCACTATATAATGCAAGAAACAACATGTCAGCAAATTACGCATTTTACTACGGCTGATACATATATTATGATAATATATTAAATTTTAAAATCTTTAGGAATGTGTACCTTTTGTATTATATGGTTAAAACTTGACGTGAATCGTAATTTAAATGTAATACTGATAAGTCATAATTATACTTGTGATATTACAAGGCGTCTTCGAGATTATATTCGCGTATTCAGTGTTCAGTGTGTTCACAGTCCTTTATTGAAGTGCATAATATACGATTAAAAGCCTATAGGTAGATATTACTTAGGTTTATACATCGGTAAACTATATTGTAATATAATATCGTTATGCACGTGCAAGACAATTTTTTTTGACCTTGATCGTTGCGTGTATACTTTTATAAAAAGTTGTATTATTAAAATATTCATAAAATACAATTTGATACGTTACGTTACGGATTTATAAATTTATGCAACACTTAATTCAAAGCTTTAAAAATGTTCAATTCATACGTGGGCGTACAGTACAATACAAAATGTATATGAAAAAAAAAATTATAATGAGATATTATTATACCAGGAAAACATATTTTGGAGTAGAGAACATGTTTACATAGACAGTATTAATTATTTTAAAACAAAACGTTATAATATTATATGCTTAATAACATTTTTCTTTTTAAAATGTAATTATTTTTAATTATTATAATATTTCAACAGCAGGTAGTGTTAAATATAGATTTGTGAATCATACGTAGATATATATTATGTTAATTCAGTATTGATATGTATAACTATGTATAAGCGTAGAATAAAAAAAAATCTGTGGAACCACGAAAATCTATTTTAATTGATTCTTTTATACATCATGATACTTTAGAAAGTTGAACATATTTATGATTTAAAATATTTTTTATCTAGTACAAAACGCAGAGTAGAAAAACTATTACGAATTCACTGAGTTTTCTACTAAATATTATGATTATGCAATCGTTTAAGTATTTCTTATATTTTTATTACTACATCTAAAACCTAACCACCGTTTATATCTTTGTATGAAAGTCTGATACAATATATTAATTGAAAAATGATTTGTTTCCATAGGTAATAAGGTAACACCTAAGCATATTATGACAGTCTTTACCACAGAATTGAAAATAAAAACCATTCGAGTATTAAAGTCTCCCAGAAACGAGAATGATTGGGAAACGGTGCGGGGTGGTTCAATTATTTATAGTGCTTCTATTCGGTCGGTCAGTTTTATTATTGTATATATTATACCTATACTATTACGACAACGATCGAAAATCAAAATCGCCGTAGGTTCGGCTTGAATAAGTGCACGCACATCGAAGTATATATAATATATACATACATCGCAAGGTTCTGTAATGATCGCGCGAAGATATATACATAATATTATTACGAATCCAGCGAATACGATAAGACATCGCGAACGATTTCTCGTCTACAAGCGCTCGTTTTAAAGCGATCGGTTTTCATTTTATTTTGCAGTATTGTTTCGAAACTGCGGAAAAACGCGCTACGATAAAAACCGATCGATTATGTAAATTAATATTGTATACCACCAACGCGATAATACGACCGCGGACCCAACCAACTGTGCGATTGTCGACCACGTAGGTCGGAGTACTGTGGTTCAGTTATTTTAACGGTTAAACAGGCAGGTAGGTAAATGCAATAATAATGTATTTTCTAGGATTAGGTATACATCGTAGAATAATAAAAATAAAAAACACAAGATTATAATTATTACGGAAAGAAATACCCGTTTCGGACGAAAAACAACGACGACGACGACACGAACTATATATATATACGCGAAAATTGTTGTTATTTAGGTAAATGGGAACCGTGGGAGCTCGGACGTTCGCGTGAGCAATTTAATGATAGAATAATAATAAACGACCCCGGTCGACGCGACGCAATGATGTAATAATGGAATAAAAAATAAAAATAAATTCGTAAATATAATAATAAATAGGTATAACCTTTACGAATAGGAAAATAAAATTCGACAGATAAAAAAGAGAGCGACGGCGGCCAGAAGTGCAGGTGTTTAAGATGAAAAATCGGGTGAATTGCTGCGAAAAATATAACTGTACAATTGTTTACAAGATGATAATTAACATCAATGACTGCGCAAAACTATTATAACTTTGACTAGGCATTTATATACCCCAATTATGACCTGTACCTATTAAATGTTTACCTAAAGAAGTGTATATATACCAGTAACGTGTAGTAGAAGTGCGTGACGGTCCTCGGCGACCCACGACGAGAAGAGACGACTATTATTGTCGTATTATTGTCAACAATAAATTTTAACCGTTTATTAAACGAATGAAAAAAAAATACGGTCGTGTTCTGTTTGTTCAACGATTGTTTTTGCGACCCATTTTCATTTCGTCGTCACTTATTATTCTTGTTGCGACCGGAAATAATACATCGATTTCCGATTGTGTGCTGTGGGACTACGATGATGGTCTTGATGCGGCGCCGACCGACAGATTGTATACAATAATAATATAATATTAAAATGTATATTTTGTGTGTTTAGTACACGGACCATTGATGCAACGATAAAAGTGTTTATGTTGATTCTAATTTTAAAAAAAATTAACGATTTTTATAGCATTGAGACAATCTTTGTCCCTCCACCCCTCTCCTTCGTTTTTCCACAAACTCCAACACTAAAACAAAAAATATATATATTAACTTTATAATCAAACTAAAATATTAAATATATAATTTTAATTAATTTTAGTTTTTTTTTTATAATTTCATGAATTATTTCTTTCATCACTATACCTATAGTCCATCATTATGTTGTTATATCATATGTATTAATATCTGGTATTTGAGTTTGTTTTTATTTGTTTGAAACGGATGACTTATCAGCATATTGTGAAATTGTCATTTATTTGGATTGAAAAAATTTCATTAGTTTAGATTATTACGTGCTCAGGCATTTAAACACTCGTTAAGTATATATATACATATATTAATTGAAACGGCTAACGAGTATTGAAAACTAAATAACGATATATTTAAATGATTATTCGTTACATATTAAAATATAGTACGTTGAACACCCTAAGTCCCAAGAGCGTCGTGAGCGCGTACAGTTTTCGAAATTATACATTTTTAATTGCCCAAAAACGTCCGTAATGACATTGTTGATATATCTGGTAGAGACTGACAGCATCCGTAATTGTATCGTTTATTTTAATTTGTCATAAATTCATTTTTAGAAATATTAAAAACAAATTCAAACTAATACAAACATTTCTAATCATCTTCTTATTTAATATCTAAAAAATTAGATTGGTCAAGCAGAAAAATTTACTTGAGAACTGCAATACGAGTATTAAATTATTAAAAACACGACGATAGATTTTATTTTGTGAAAATAATAGCATATAAAAATCAACCAAAAATTAATTTATGATATAATTATCAATAATAAAAAAAAAAATATATTAACATTTTAAGTTCACAAAATTATTGAAAATAATATCATAAAATTGTAAAATTAAATATTCAACGGAGTGCAATGGATTATACATTTCACTTCTCGTGGCTCGTATGTCCCTTGGAGAATACACGTCGTATATATGCAATAAAATAGTATGATTTCTAGTTTGGGACGTATATACAGGTCATACCTTTTTAATGGACACCCTCAGAACATTATTCAGATATTATTTTGGGATGCACTAAAAAGATTCCAAGTATTAAAGTTGTATAAATATTGCATGTTATGTTCAATTATACCTGTCCATTGAGAATTATAAATTTGTTACTATTTGGTATATACCTACATCCCGCCCCCGCGCATATTATTTCATCATAATTGACGTCGGCGAAAATGACGACCGACCTAAATGCGGTGGTTTCTGCGCCTATATATTATTTATATAGGTCGGACACATTTTGGAATACGGCGAGTTTTTTTATTTCCTTCGTTCCCACACATATCGTTTACACCTAAACCTGACCTGCGCGCGTCGATTGACGTTATTTCCGCGGTCCGTTGATAATATCAGCTGTGCCACATACCTGTATGACATACGCGCGAAATTTCGGCCGAAATATATGGCATCGGTTGGAATAACAGGTATTGAATAAGTAATTGAAAATATTCGATTATCGTTTCAAAATATAAAAATATTATATTACAATGACAGGGAATTGGATGAAAAACGCGATTGTCGTAATGCCGACAAGGTCCGTACCGATATTATAATTCACGTAGGTACTATTATAATGTATACTATCGAAAAGCCTGTGAAAATCGCTTGCTGTTGCGCCGGATTATCTTGTCCGTTTGACAGTTTCATCATGTGCGAGCTATAATATGATCATTGATCATCCTCTGTGTACGTTATAAACAAACTGTGTATTGCTTTAGTTGTATTTGGTAATATTATATTTTATTTTCTAAAGATTTACCCAGTACACAACAATACACCTATAATATTTATTATATATGTACCTATGCATCTTTTTTGTGTGGGTATTAAAGTATTAAATGTGTCACCATAACTTGATAAAAAAATTAGTTATACTCATATGTACGCATGCATTGTATTCAATTGTGATCGAAGCGCATACTCGATAGTTACTAAATGTATACGTATTATATGATTGTAATAATATGTACATCAGTAAATGGTTTGTTTCTGTAAAAATACTGAGTTTATAAATTATTCGTCCCCAACAAATATTAAAATAGAATATATTTTAGTCCTAGTAGGGAGAGGCGGTTGGGAATTATTAACCATAGAAAGTTAAGTACCAAGATACATTATCATTGGTTTTAAGACTTTGGTTTTGATATAATTAGCTATCTAAAAACCCTGTTCGGTATTATATGTAATAATAAATTATCATTTTAAATTATTATTAACTCTTAATAATTATTTGAAATGTTACAGTATGTATTTGTATTATTGTCGTTGTCGCATAAGAAAAATTTAAATTATAAAAACCTTACTTGACCGAAAATGAATGAACTAATTGAATTTATTTCTTAACGGAATATAGTTTTTTTTATCGTTGAATTATTACTGAAAGAATTAATTGAATACAAATTAGTTGAATTGAAAATTTGGTAGACAGCGGGTCGATAACAATTTTTTCTTTATTATATTAACCGTACCCTCAACCGCATATTATCGTGGTCCCCAATAGTAACTATAGTATAGAATTCTATACTATAAACAGTAGACGCAGTATACCGTATACATATATTAAGTATGATACTATGGTATCCATGTGTATCTATGACTATGAGTTTTATTTTTACAACACGCGCTCAATAAACGTTAAAAAAAACTCAAAACGAATATTATATATGCAGCTAGATAAGTCAGTTTGCATTATGGATTATACGCGTGCGGTCTTTAACACGTTCGCCTTACCGCACGTCACATTAAATTCGTTCGAAAGTTGCGGTTGTATTTTATCAATCTTTCATCCGTATACACAATGTACCTACCTACGTGGCTACGCATAATATAATGTGGCCCTGTTTAATTGAATGAATAATATTATATTATAATAAATAATAATACTACACGAATTGGATTTCAAATTACATTTGTAGGATTTTTATTACACTTAAATTTTGAGCCAAATAAATTGTTGCTTTAATAATAGTACCTAATATGTATGGTTAATGGGTAACAATATATAAGTAATATGAACGTCGTTTATAAGGTCACGCACCGATATCACATATTATTATTTATTTTATTTGTTTCAAACGGTTTCTATGAATTATTGGCGGTGATAAAATATTATTGCCGCAGGTGCAGCAGAATTTTAGTACATTTTGTATAACGTTCTAATTTTCCCGATAAGTATAGTATTATGTAGAAATGAAATTCACTTAAGAAACCTGATCGAAAAATATAATACAGTTCGATTGAAATTTATGATTTATAATTTATAAATTATAATGATGTTATATTGAATAATATTATTATGCAAAATTGTTTTCGTTCAAATTTTGAATTGATTCATATGCTTCTCTCGGCATATATAACAGCAGAATTGTTTTGCCACATGAACACAATATTAGCTTGCAGATTTTTAGTACGATTAAAACGGTTTTTCCATAATTATCTCGCATTTTTATGTGATTTTAGTGTTTGGCATTTTGTAAATGTATAGCGAAATAATAAACAGGTGATTTAATGGGCTATGGTTTAGCTTGAAAATGTATGTATGGTCGGCTTAATGAGTGATTATCGAGAAACGATTAACTACCATTGTTTTAACCACCGACTACTTTGCGTTAATAAATTATAATTGATCCACTAAGTATGTTTCTATGTTAAATATTACAGTAAAAATCTAAAAACACAAAGAATCTTAGAGAAAAACTACGAATTAATCGAATCTCGAAGTATTTAGCTGCAAGCCGACGCCTCCGAAGTGCCTATGACTTGAGTGCCTAATAACATTAGTAATACTAATACGAATATATTATAGTAATTTCCGTGAAATTCCAAACCGATAGCAGCGTGACTTAAAGTGGGTTTCCACTGTTTCCAATGTATCACTTTCCACTAAACATATGCGTTCACGCCTTTACAGTTCAAAATTTATGCATTAAAGTCCTTTACATTGATTGGTTGATATCCATAATAAGTCATGTATTTTGTATACCAGAGTGTTTACACGTTCTTACTAGTTACTAAACGTTAAACCACGTAACCATGTTGTTGGATTTAGTTCACCAATTGTGTGTACACCGCGATCATATAATATTGATAAAGAAAGATATTATACCTATATGGAATGATATAGATTATTATTTATAATTAAAAAACATTAAATCTCGAATCCTTATTATCAATGTCTACCAATCAGTATAAAAAGTGTATTTAAAACGAACGTATACTTTTAATACACACATGACACATACGCGTGAAGGTGTGTAGTGGAAACTTAGCTTAAGAGTTTTCCAGCTAACCGGTCATCTCGGAGGAAACAGATCGGCCCTGTCCACATCCAGATAAAACCATGAGGCATGAGAACCCTAAGAACCTGTAATATAAAGTTTTTGTCGTTTGTTACAGATAAAAAAAAAAGTCAAGTATTGATTACCCTTAACGCAACCGTGAAATTAAACCTAAATGAGATCGATAAGTTTCCGAACCAACAACTCCCGTAACATATTATAATAATATCGTTTCTGCGGTTCATCAGAAAATTGGTAAACGAATAAATACTACGAAAATCCCGCCGGGAGCGGCGCGTGTAAAATATCAAACACCATAAATTCACATAATATTGTCAGAGAAAATTTAAATAAATGACGTTATCCGATTTGGTTTTTGGTGTCGAGCATAAATATAATACACAGGATTTAATAGGTATGAAATAAAATATTTACCTTTTTTAAATTGATTGATTTTTGATTTTTAAAGATAGTTTGAAAATAAACATAAATTTTAGTATATATTATATATTTATATAACATAATGATAAAATTTTTATTCTCTTTCTGTTTCGAGTTTCCTTATAAAGCTATAAATATCAATAATATAATATACTAACAGATTATATCGTTGAAAAAATAAACGGACATCGTTAATAAGCGGGAAAATAAAAATTAGCATAATAATTTATACATTTTCTTGTACCTAAATAATAATAATTATAAAAAATAAAAAATCGAAGTATTTCATAAATGATTTCGTTAGGTTCATAAAATACTAATATATAGTCGATAGTGTCAACCTTATAATATAAAGGTTTTTGTGTACACCGGTTTATGACACCGAAATTTGCGTGGTTCCTTTTTTTCTCCTAAAACCCAACACCATCATAAATTCGCGCACGCGTTCTATTTATCGGTTTGATATAATATACTCAAAAAACAGTATTATTAAAGCGAGTTTTAACGACGAGACGAAACTGGAAATGACGTTTGCAAAACAAATTTATGTTGCAAATAAAAATCATCCACAAATTTAATTTATTATTCATTAAAATACATGTATAATAAAATTGTTGAAAAATAAAACATCAGTTTTTTAAATGATATAAATAATATGTTATAATAATATAGGTTTTAGCATATACCTAAAATATACATTATATGTAAACAGAATTTTTATTCACATATACGTCTGGTAAGAAGTGATATTTTACTTAAAATAAAATGTGTATAATATATAACTACAACACAAATTCAGAATATTTACTGTGGTGAATACTATGCGGGCACTTAAACGATTCTGCGACAGTCTATAAATAAATTATAATCTTCTTTTTTGAGTTTCAACTGGAATATTTCGTCGTCACGTGTATACTTAACCTGAACCGATCATCATGTTTATTTCGACCAATAACTATAATATTTTAATTCGTTTTGCACAAAAAGCGTACCCGTAATATATATAGTATTCGGACTAAGCATCATATAATAAATTTTAACTGTATACATATCTATTGCATACGATTGTACGTTAGCAGAATTTCTAAACACTATCACGTGCATGTTATAATGCACACTGAGAGATATAAACCTGATTAACAGACTGTTTGTATAAATGTATAACGAACAGATTTAAGATTAAAAAATATCAAAACAAAAATAAACTATAAAAACTATTCATTTACGGGAGTCCTACATTTTTATATTCCGTTACAATATAATGCTCTTAATTTTACTCTCTATCTCTCTTGATCGAGTTAATTAACATTATGCGTTTATAAACTACTATGCAGATGTGCGGTGCTTGCGCGTTATGTAAAGCAAATGTCCGTCGGCTATAATATAATATTATAAAGACCGCGTTAGAAATCGAAATTCGTTTTTGAAATAAAAATGTATTACATACTCGGTATTTACGATATATCACGAAGATTTTACGCGTAGGTATACTAATTTTAGCCAAAAATACGAATTCGATTCCGCCGGGAAGGTTTTGAACAGCTATATCATAACATTCATAACGTAACAATATAATACATTTAAATATAAGTTTACAGATGAATTATCACGTAAATCTATATTGTGGGCAAATCATTGCAATACAAAACAGGATTACGTCGCAGTGGTGTAATAATATGACATGTTTCGATTCGCTGGCCTAATGATAATAATAATATTAAAAATAAATTCGACAGGAAAAAAAATGGTATTTGTTAATCGAAACGTAGGTATACAATAATAAAATTAAATATCGTAACTATGTTATAATATATAGTATTAGCACTATTAGCCGACATGTGTAATAAATCGTACGATATGCGGTAAACGGGTAAAGCACTCGGCGGAAAACAGAAAATATCTAGTTATAGGTATCGTGAAATCTTAAACCACTATTGCAAAACTAGACTGCGGTCGTAATAATTTATTAGGATCACTGCCGATTTGTCTCCTCAATATAATACAATATTCGAAAATAACCTGAAAATCGAGCGTTTTTTTAGCCAGCGATCCCGCCAAAATTTCTTATCATCCGAGAAAATTACTACCATATATAGAAGATGTTGAGTTCCATACATAAACTAAATTCGTAACAGAATCTAAATTAAAAACTTAATTTGTTGCTTTCCAAAATCCGTCCGCATTAGTATAGCAATTATAGCATAGCTTATAACACGTTTCAGTCATATTACCTACTCATATTCATTCATCGTATACAATGTTATGTTGTTTTTAATAACATTTAAAAAAAATACGTTTTTGTTTTTAAATTTCAGGAAACAAATATGTCGATATTTCTCAATGGTATATATAATATAATAATATTGTATTAACGTCGCACGCCTTCGATTGTAAAATCTAAGGCGCACAATATAAGCGATTTATTAGATAAACCGTTATAAACGACGTTACATAATAAGTACACGTACCTTTTCGATAATAAAAGCTGGCGGCGGTGGCGCTTAAACCTTGAGGTTGAGGTGTAGAGGTTGGTTGCTGTACCGACGGAGATAAAATTGTTTTTTTATTTTGCCATATTTATATGAAAAAAGAAACACTAAATCACGCACACATAATATACGAGAATATGACAACACGCATAAATCGAAACGTATTTGACGGATTCAATATTCTCGTTGTCTTATTACGTATCATATGTTATAAATTATACCCATTTACCCATGTACAGTTCGTAACGATATATACTTTGTTATAATATTATCATATATATTCTAACGTTCGGCGATCTGAATCCAACAATACATCGATAACTCGAAGTTTTCGAAATCCTGTGTCGAAGAGAGGACCTGTTACTATTGTATTATGAGCTCAGCTAAAATAATCGATTGTTGTAACCGTTCGCGTGAACGTCTATAATATTACGGCTACTGTATGAAATTTGTATCAAATAAACTATAAGAACAACAACGTATGTATATTTTCAAAAGACTAGTCGACGCCTGTTAGAAATTAAGACAATTAGAGTAGTGTATCACTAATTAATAGATTTTATAATTAATTTCAATATTTCTAAATGGGGAGGTACAGTAATATTAACTAAAATTATATTGACTTATTATGACTTGTTATTTTTCCATTTGTTTTTTTAAATGATTTATTTTTGCTGTGTCAAGTCCCGAAGCTATTTAGTCTTAGTATATAATTAAAGCTACAATTAAAATTTACTGTTTTTAATATAATAATATACATCTGTCATCTATGTATTGAGTACCTAAAAAAAAAAACATTAAAAGTGCATAGATTGATTAAAGTTATTGTCAAACAGGATAACCTACATCATTGTACAGAAACCTGACAAATTATTATATAGGTGTTTATTTACATAATAACTTTAACCTATAATCTATATCTATATTCTCTAAATATTGTGTATAACTAGTTGTACCTTACGGACACCGTTTATTTTCGTAAAAAACCGTCCCATCGACAATTTATTGTTATACCTACATATAAGTCAGCCGTCAGGAGTAATGTATATATTTTATTGTTATATTATTTTTATACGTATTACGATTCCTATATAGGGGTAATAACATTATTATATTATTATTATAATAACTAATAAGCATACCTACTGTGGTACAAGAATGTCATTGTGTGCGAAAATCGATGATGGTTAACGGATATTACGACATTATGAGAATATTGTAATTATAATTATTATGTACGCAGTCGAAACTCTGGGAGTATAATTAATTATGATAACAAGTCAATTAAAAGTAAGTGTGATACAGTGTGATTCAGCAAGCACGCTCAGCATCACCTTTTCCTTTAATAATTAATTTAATTAAATACTGATTTTTGGAATTTCCACTAGGTATATTCTTTAAGACTTATAGGACTTATATTTTTAAATACTTAGATTCTAATTCAAATTTGAATGAATAGTTTCGGAGTTATTAAAATGTACGGATTAAGGATATTCTCCTTAAATGGGTTAACAAAAATATCAAATATATTAGATCTAGTATTCGGAAAATTTTTAAAAATTATAAAATATTGACATTTACGGACAGTTTTCATTCGAAAAAAGAAATTATATAGCCACACGAGTACATGACACTTCTTTAGAAGTATAAAAAAGATGTATCACTCTAAAATAAATTTAAATTATATTCCTTAAGAATACTTAAAAATTTCAAAAATCAAATTTAAAGAAAAAATAGATGCGTGTGTGCTTTGTGAATCATTCTGTATAATACTAACGTTGCCTATATCTATTACAACCTTGAAGACGTTTTTCGAGAATATCATCGTCCGCAAACGCTACACACAAGTCTACCTACTAGATACAACAACAGATGACTATAACAACATTGTCGTCAATGTATAATCTCGATTTCGTACTATATAACAATATGATGATGGGCCACTTCAGCCGATCAGCGCAACGCCGCAACGTATAATAATATAATAATGTAGATTGGAACAATGCCATTTGGCTTTCTATTTTTTCTTTACTTTTTTCACGCGCACCTACAAATAAATTCGTTTCGATAAATAAAAGTTATTAATCATGAGTGTTACGTAGAGATGTGTATCGCATATTCTGACGCATATAATAATATAATATTAAACTCGTGGTAGACATACGCGTAAAATTTAGGTATGCCAAATTTTAAATTCGTTTATTCCTTTAAAAATGATCACATATTTTAAATAACCACGATTAGAAACTATACTTAATGTAATATTACATGTATAAGTATCTATACTTGCGTGGGTTAGAGGTTACCTATGAAGGCAGATCGTTTTCGTTAAATTGTTTTAATATTCGTAAAATTTCCAATACGTTAATTTAAAATGTGCATATGGACTCATAAGTAGCTACAATAAATATCACGATCATATAGAATCGAATTTGCAAACGACCGGCGGAACATATGTTTAAAAAACTTCGACATATCCGTTTAATTACCGTACAAGAAATTATCTCAAACGGCATTATGATATATTATTTCCAAACGACTGGAAATTTAATGTAATTTTTTTTCGTCATAACATATGTATAGATACAGTGTTTTGTAGAAAGTTTTGAATCACTTTTCGTGTTAGTGGCATACACGATGATTATTATTATATATACATCAGTGCAAGTACCCATACTCGGAACTAATACTAAGATTATTACGATCATCGATAACACGTATTATTAACAGTTAGGTTAGATATATTCGTTAATTTAATTCTATTAGTCTTTAATCGTCGAGAGTTTTGTCGTCGAATATCGTGTGAAACCCGAACAAAAATTTAGCCAATTTATAGGGTTTTCAAACTCTCATTAACTACTACGTAAAAGTAATGGTTATAATTTATTATAACGGTCCTATCGATCTTGTCACTCGTAAACGCGTTAAGTTTGTTACGACACTTTTTTAAGATACAAATCAATAATCAGTGATAAATGTGTAAAGATACCAATAGTTGATTGTACATACTTTTCGTACACTATAAAATCACGATTCTGTAATGTAGACAATATGTAAAGATAAATTTTATGAAATTCTATGTATACTGTTTGTATGTTGAAAACAACAAAAGTAAAATAGTAAAATAGATTTGAATATAAAAAATGGTTGTGAAAATAAATTATTATTATATTAATAAACTAGTTACAGACTTATTGCACTACAAAATATCAAGCTGACCAAATATATTTAATGACATCAGACCAAAAGGATATGACAACATGAATATGTAGTTTAACTGATTTTCTCCACACACGAATGACACTTATCTTATTTATGTTTGCAGAATATATTTTTATGTAATCTCCTCATATTTAAACATTAATTACACCTTATTATCTATTAAAAATCATTTAACTTATTATAAAACTATAAAAAAATTGTTTTGATTGTGTAAAAGATTTAAAGCAGTGCACACATCTACGTCGTCTATCACGTAGTCGTGTGCTTTTTATCATATTCTTATTGTCATTTGTATGCGTACAATGGTAACATATACTATAATTCATAAAAACATTAAAAACCATGATCTGACGGAAATTCTCAAGGTTGGATCGAGCTTAACATAAGAATATAACAAAGACGTAGCTTTAGAACCCTGCATTGTTAGTTGTTACTGCTGAAAAATTAATCGAAAAAATGCAATGAATTTTATAACTTTTAATATTTTCGACTATTACTAATTTATTTGGTAACCCACTTGGTACGCCTTTTACCGTTTATATGGGCCATAGCAATACAATCACGTTGGTTACCGAACTCTATCGATCTAACGACCAATATAACGTCTAACTGTTATATCACTAAAAAAATAACGAATCTATCATAATTTATATCGCTTAAGTTATGAGTTTTAAATAACACTGACCGTTGTTTTTAAATTTATCCGTTTTTAAGTGACAACTAACTTTATGAACAGTGAACATAAATTCATAAATTTATTTTTATTATCATGAATTTAATTTTTAATTTATATGTTTGTAGTAACAATATTACAAAATGTAATGTTATCTGGGAGTATTAAATAATTTTTCACTCGGAACACAGTTTGAAATCGTATTGGATTGAGAGTTTCTGTATTGGTTTTTCCCAATTCCCACATTGCTTATTATTATATCTTATAAATACGTTGCGCTTATGTTATTATTATTATTGTACTAATAGTGGCCATTATGGTATTCCATGTCTTAGGTCAGTACCACATAAGATGATAACCACAACGTTCCGACAGACAGCAGGTGCAGATGAACAGCAACCGACTGCGCGAACAGCACTCGATCGCAACGGTGCGGGACAGACTACCAGTAGCGACGGCTACGACCACATTGTTGTCGCAATGCCGCCGCACTGATTTCGGAATCGGAATCGGATGCGGCGACACCGTACGTCTACACACTGACGGCGGCCGGTCGGTATTCCGCGACAGCGTAATCAACGCTGATAACGAGTTATCAAACGCTGCGATGGCCGCATCCGTAGCGTTGCCCGAAAGGTATCGACAGCCGACGGCCACGGTACCGGCCGCCGCCCATCATCAGGCGACGGCAAAGGCGACCAACGGTGACCGCTCGCAGCACTGCCGTCATTATCAAAACGGTTACCGGCCACATCACGCCAAGTACAACAGCGTGTCTGCCGGCAGTGCGCTTTCCAAGTCCATGCGGTACGCAGATGGTTGGCTGTACGAACGGAATGCCGGCGGCGGCGGCGGCGGGGGAACGGTGGGCCGTCACGCCACTGCGAGTGGCCGGAACAAGCCGCGCAGCACTTTCTTGGACCGCGATCACTTCGGCACAGTAGCGGCCGCCGCCGTGGCCGTAGCCGCCGCAGCAGCCACCGCGGTTGCGCCATCGTCCGAAGACCCATACGAACGCGTCCGCAAGAACCGCATGGCCAACACAGCCACCACGGTCGGAAAACTTGACCGGAAACGGAATCGCAGTGGTTCGCCGAGGACGCCGTCTCCCGATTACGACGACACGGGTTCAGGCGGTCGCGTCGTCTCGTCCTCGCGTCGGTCGATACTCGAGTGCAACGTCAACCCATACGATCTGTTGCAGCAGACCTCCGACAACGACGACGACGATGCCGACGGAGACAGTCCCAAAAGAATGTCACTAAAAGATAAGTTCATGAACCGCATACAAGACACGGTGTTCAACAAGAACAAATCGAGCATAAGTGGTTTTGGATCATTTTCGTCTAATGGTTTGTCCAAAAAAACTGTGTTGGACGGGAACACAAGCGGTGGCGTCAACATCGCCGGACACACGGTAAGTGTAACTGCTGAATTGAAATTTAATCATAATCATTGGCCTCTCCTCTGCAAAGACATCTTTAATGCCACCCCCCCCCCCTCCGTCAATACCATGTAACTTTTTACGAAAGTTTTCTTGGTTTTTTTTTAGTTAATATTTCTGTAACTGAACTATTTCTGATTATATTATAAATTATTATAATACTAATGAGATATTATAAATGAACAATTACTGCATATAGTTTATTAGTAATAAAAATTTAAATGGTTATATTTTAATAAATTCGCGGTATATTTTGATATGTGTTTGAAATTGTCTATTCATAGCACCTTAAAAAGACCCACAATAGCAATTTTTTCGTTCAGAATACACAAGATATTTTTGATGTTTTCATTTTAAAGTTTTAAAATACTCATAACTTGTTTTAAAGTTAAAATATAAAAAAGCCCACTCTGGGGATCAAAATAGTATTCTTACCTTAAAATTGTATGATAAATTAATTAATTAAAATATTAAAAATAAAAGAGGAAACTGAATAACTCTAAATGTAAAATTTACCATGTTATCTGTTATTAATTTATTATGATTATGAAGCCAATTCATGTCCCTCACATGTACCTATAGTTAAAGTGTTTTCTTAAAACATAAATAAAAATAAATATATATTTTATACTAAGTGGTTTAAAAGTATAATATGCAAAGACTGAGTTTGTGTCTTTAGTTTTAACCATTCTCCCCTTATAAATAGTTTATAGATGCTCCTGTTCATCAGAGATTTAGTTTCGTGGCTTTATAATATAAAGATTTATTTACAATTTTGCAGGTTCGACTGTTCAACGGCAACAAGTCTCCTGCCAGTCACGAGAACGCGTCTTCGGTGTGGTACGATGATGGGTCCACTTCGGACGTGGCCACCACAGTGGCCGTCGAAACAGACCAGTCACCGGTAAGGCCTCCGCGCCGCCGGTGCAAGCAGGCTGCCGGTGTTCACTTATCCACGGGTCCAGCTAAGCGGTCACACTCGTTGACAACATGCGGTATGACCACCATATCGGCTGAGATCAAGTCCATACTGAAAAAGCCAGCGTCGCTAACCACGGATGACTTAAGTCCGGTCAGACCGCGAACGCCGGTCACCGCGTCGACTGTCGTCGTCGTTGGTGCCAGCCCGTGTAATGGACTGCAAAAGAAGACGAAAAAACAAGTGCAATTTGATATCGTTTCGGTAGCCGTCGAAAAATCGAGTGAAGACGACAGTCGCCACTCGGAGACTGCAGCTTTAACGGTAAACGAAAATCGTGTCGAACACACGCCACCGACGACTCCTACACCATCAACGCCGTCAACTGCGCATCGTCTGCAGAAAGATCAAAACCCATTGTGCAGTGGTAAGTTTTTCTAAGTGTTTCCCAATCTGTTCCATCTATCTTTTCTCATAAATTTAAACACGGACCACGATTAGTTGCCAATCGAAAAATTATTTTCGACTATACTAAATAAGTACCAAATTCTAAAATCTTTTAATAGATCTCTGATACAAACTACAATGTAGGTTACAGATTTTAAACGGCCTGTTGAGGAAGGCCGTGCAAGTTTTATATTTTTTGTCGAAAGTCCATTTACTAAATTATTTCGAATATTTTCAAAATTATTATTACGAATTCAAAAATACGAAATATTGGTTGCATACCTGCTGTAGATATTATATCGTTTATAAACACGTTTTCACATGAATGGACGGATAAATAGTTTACCTCGGTTTTCAACGATAAAAATTATTTCTGTTGTCTCACACAAGTCGGATCGCGTGGGCGCTTTTCCGGCCGCGGCGGTGCCAGTTTTAGACTGCGGTGAAAAGGATCTACACTGGTACATAGGTAGGAGTGGAAATGAGAAGGAGACGCTTATAATATGTCATTGGGACACGGTTGTATTATGATAACGTTTCAAAATACGAGTAACTGGTTTTCCTTCGACGATGGTATACATTATGTCATATGGTGATGGTAGGCTGGAGGGAGCTCAACAATATATATTATCACAGGCGTGGTGAATGCTTTGGCAATTCACGCAAATCACGAGATTTAAATTAGTAAAAAAAAAATAATAACAATAATAATAAACAGAAACAACGCGCGGTGATTTAGGCTCATGTACGGTTATTGTGATCATTATACACGAGTTTAATATAATGTGTATAAAAAATATAATATGCTTAAAAATAAAATATTGCACAATACCAGCAAACAATTATTATTATACGACTATAGTGTGGAAACTTGGTCTGATGACGATATAATGGTTGTGCGGAATTGAAAACTTATGATTCGAGTCTTTTCATCAGCTAGTGAATGTTTTAATTTACTAATTTAAGTGCAAATGACTAGACTTTATAGGTCGCGTAAGTCCCTTCATAAGCAACCTTCCTCCTTCCACATAAATTGACCTATATTTACTGATAACAAGCTATACGCAATTACTCATCACACGATACTAATGAAAATTGTGGTTTTTAGGTCCAGATGCGATTGTGGCAGCCGTTGAACGAAAACTGAAAAGGAGCCTAAGCGACAGACAGAACTCCGGCCACGCAACAGGTTCGGATGATGTGACAGTATTCAACGACACGATGCGAATTCACGTGAGGCACAAAAGCAGACCAGACAGTCGGGTGATGTTCGACAGGCCAGCTGAACCACCTCCACCTCCACCTCCACCACCACCTCCGCCGCATCCGTCAACGTCTACTCCAACAATCACCGAACTGTTCCTGTGCGGAAGTAGACCCGGCTCCGGTGTGGATAACGACGATAACAATAACGACAACAGGACGGTGGTGCAAGTTTCACCGTCCGACGAGCTCAGAATATGCCCGGAATATCCGGTCGAACCGGAACAGAAAACGTCCATACTGATCAACTCGAGCCCGGGACTGAAGACGTCGGTGATCATCGGCGAGGGCGGAGCGGCGTACGCGGCGTCATCTGACAACAAGGTCACCATCAGCATAGGGCCGACCGGAAGCACGGGCCGGGGGAGCAGATGCGGAAACTATAAGAGCAACGTGACGGTGGTGGACAGGACGGGAAACAGGATGTCCGACTTCATCAGAATGAACTACGACCCTGTGCAGGCAGCCCGCCTAGACGTAACGCCGCACGTGTGTGGTCGCAGGTCCAGCGGCAGTGGCAACACGCCACTGGTAAGCCCGTACCGCGTCTCAGAAATCGAAAAACACCACACAGCCGTCCACCCGATGTCCGACACCGAGTCCAGTTCCGAATCGTGTTACGCCTCGGCCAAAGAGGACGCGTCCTACTCGTCGGCGTCGTCAGCGTCCACGTCGTCATTCTCGTCCACATCATCGTCGGCTATTGCTGCAGCGATGGCGGCTGACGCCGAACCTATCTACGAAGAGATATCGGAATCGCCTACGCCGCCGCCACTGCCTACGTGCCCACCGCCCGACCGCGCCGACCACGAACCTGCCACCGCTTTACCGTGTCGGTCGATATTCGAGGGCGCCACCAAGTACGACATCATCAACTATCTGGTAGACGCGAAGCGCCGGTGCGGCTCACTGCATGACACGTCCGCCTGTCACCCAAAGTTTGTAGTGGTCACCGACGAACAGGCTGCCGGCGAGTCGGATGCCTGCAGTGGCGGCGCGTTCAACGACTCGGGCGAGGAGTCGTCATCATACAGCGGCTGTGGCCCGGCGGTACCCGCGATGCTGCAGTCGGCCGACGCGGCTAAGAGAACCGCGGTAGACATCGAGCGCAACGATTCGGGCGTAGGCTCGGAGACCAGTCAAAGCTCGCGGAGCAAGTGGCAACAGCAACAGCAACAGCAGCAGCAGCACGAGACCCAGCACAGTTGCGAAGACTGTGACCAGCCCGTCGAAATACAGACGACAGACGGGTGAGTTTGATTTTCATAAAACGATTTTGATGGGATTTCGGTGAAAAATCATCGTAATGGAGACGTACGCGGATTTATTTTTATATAAGTCGTGCGCTGTGCGCGTATAAAATACAATGATATTGATCAATGGCTATATTCCATGGGTTAAGACAGTTAAGTGATAGTTGATAGCTGCCCAGAAATATCCGCAAAAAAATTACATATACGTATATGATACATTACATTCATAGCTATCACTGAACCATAGTTAACTAATAAAAAATAACCGCGATCATTGTATACAACTACAACCACTCCATAATGGGTTGGGTGTTGTTGAGGCAATTAATTGGATGGGCGGTCTGTTCGGTTTTATGTATGAAAATATTAGGTCGATTAATTCTGAATATTTTAAAGTTATTGATCTTTATTGTTATGTATAATTACTAATAAATAATAATACATATCTATAAGTTGTAAATGTCTAATATCTCGAGAAGGTGGCTTAAAAACAATGAGCTGGTGCCCAGAAATATATCCCAAACAAAACTGCATAATTTATATAAAATACTTGTCGTATTAATATACCACTAACGATGGTTAATTTATAGGTACGGTGATCGTACTTACTTACTAGAGCAATGTGGGGAAGACATTTCTTGCCGAGTCACGTTTTTGGTGTTATAATATTATATTTCGTCTATACGCAATAGCCGAAAAGAAAGTAATTCACGTGCAGTACTCAACTAAATAGATATAGTCATTACTTCTATTATTCACGTGTATATTAAGTAGTTGATTTGAAGTTAAAAACGCACACTCAGCTTGGCTGTGAGCCTTCGTATCGCGCCTGCAATAAACATTTCGTATCGTTTCTTTGTTGGTCTACCCGTACGTCGTCATTGTGATTTGTATTATTATTATTATTATATTACCGAACAGTCACGTGCCGCGTTTAATATCCGTCCGGCTGAAAATGGATTATTGTAGGTACGTTTCATCGTTATTTTCGATGGAAAACATTTATGCGCTCAACTCACGTATAGTTAATTTCAACCGCCGCGACCTCCCTCCCATTACACCACGAAAACCATTGGAATAGGAATAGAAATAGGCATAGGCATTAGGCATCATGTCGTTTTCAGTCTCCACGTCATGTCTTATTGTTAAACAAAACCATATTATATGTATGTGTAATTTGCAGATAGTTTTTGGAGATTTTTATTTTTATCCTATTTTGATTTTGAACTATTAAAATTTGGCGTATTGCGATGTATGAGGATGCTCTAACTAACCATCTAAACCCTAATGTTCAAATTGCACTCGGTTAGGTTAGGTTCGATAGTTCTATACAACTTAGAATAAATATTCATTAAAATAGATAATTGCGTGTGTGTATCAATCAATTAAGTATAAAAACACCGTTATTAATTTTAATGTAAACGTATATACATATTTTTAAATTGTAGATATTGTATTTAATTATTATAATCGAAACAATAAACTTTAAATATTAAAAATACAAATAATTTTCCTGACCGTCGACGGACGTTAATAAGTAGCTTTTACGAGTATGTAATGGTCAGAACGTGTACCTATCTACAATTCAAACATTATCTTATTTGAACCTGAAAGTAATTTGAACATGAACATTAACCTTATGTCCCTAGTGCAATTCAACCAAAAGAAGTGTGTTTCGACCTTACCCCTGTGTATCGTTTGTTTTTATTCGTTATAAAAATGTATTATAATAGCGCTTGGGACTATCGTCAGCAACTACAGTGATGATAATAACGTAGAATATATTTATATGTATAGAATATACATGTATATTTTATATATAGGCCGGTACTTGTTTGTTATTGCCTCGCCACCAACCCATATAAAATCTATCATTTGCCACCAGGTGATCGTCCGTTATTTTAAGATATTTTTTATATAGCGTTACAAAACTTTCAAATAATAATATAAAATAATATTATTTATTGTAAAACTTGGTTGCCACTATTATGCATTGCTGGAAATAACTCAATAAAATTAATTTTCAACAATATTTTATAATACGCTAATAATTTTTGTAAGATAGGTATGAACTTTAAATTACAAATAAATGTAATATAATGACAAGCCAAAATCATACTAATATACTATCACGATTAACATAATAAAATATAATTTCAAGTATCATAAGATTTATTTACACTTTTTCCTTAAATAGATGATAAACTACATCATATATTTACATGTATACTACGTCATGTAAAATAGTATAGAAATGTAGAGATATTGATTATGAATATTGACATACCTATTAGATTTTATTGATAAAAACAAGTACCTGTAGTCGTGTAAATACTGTAGCTATGCTAGAAATTCAATTCTATAGTATTTGATTATCATTTATCTAGAAAAGTAAACAGAAATATTTTTTAATGTGGAATTATGTTTTTAAATTCAATATAACTTAACCTATAGAGCCGGATTAAGGATTAGATCCTCCCGGAGCAATATATATTCGGTAAACCTTATCAAGGAGTTATTAAAACCATATATATTTCAAGAATATGTGAAATAATTTAATAAAAATATATGGTATCCTATTTGTAGCTCCAGTTAATAAAAAATGATCACTTAGAGTATGAAAATTGAGGTTTAAATTTTTCCGACTGTACTGACTTCTGATGTACTGTACACAAAACTATAAAATAACATTGACAATTCTTCATAAACTGTAACCAATGCTCTATAACCACAGGTTAGGTTAGGTAAGATAAAAGGCAGAGAAAATATATGTGGGTCAATTCTAATAATTTTCAGTATGCTTTATAATTTTATTTATATAAACAAATATGTATATTATTGACAATAGATATTTGTTTCTTTAAAAGACGAAATTTTTCAATAATTTAACTCATACTACTCAATTAAAGATATATAATGTTAAATAGTTGAATACCAAAATAAATACACCACCCTATAGCTCATTTATAGTATCTAAATGTTAATCCAGCACACATAACAAGTGAGCGGGGATAATCAAAGCAATAACGAATAAATATTCAATTAAATTATAATATCGACTGTTGTTTTTAACCGTTCACAGTGGTATAATGTTCGCGCCGCTGGTGTGCCGCAAGTGTCATAAGCGTAGGGCCGAGCGGCGAGAAATCATAGCCGAAATCGTTGAGACTGAAGAAAAATACGGCCGAGACCTGGACATCATCACCGAGGAGTTTTACCGGCCCATGATGGTGGCCGGTCTGCTGAACGCCGACCAGCTGACCACCGTGTTCCTCAACGTGTCCGAGTTGAAAGAACACAGCGCCGCTCTGTCACAAAAATTGCGTGACGCGTACGAGATAGCCGTCGAACAGGGTGACGACGACTTACTCACTGTAAACATCGGCAGACTGTTCTTGGAAGCGTCGCCATCCATGCTACATGCGTTCCAGTCGTACTGCACTCGCCAGGTAAGTCCTCCTTACATACACCTACTTGTACACCTAACACACCTAGCATAACCTACTTACCATATGTGTGGTATCGTATCGAAAATCAATTTATACTCTGTTGACGTCGTCTTCTTCGTTGTCATCAAGTCAGCATATTATACAACAGCGGTTCCCAATCCATGGGCCGCGGGCAGCGTTGAACTGGGCCGTGGACCATATAATATTGACATTACTAACGTATATATTTAAAATAATAACGTATGTAGGTGTGCTATTAGTCATTAGTGGGTCATAAAGATTTTTTTACGAAATTGATGATTCGAACAACTAAAAAGGTTGGGAACTGTTGTTATACAAAATGATAAATCAAGCGTCCACACTCCCTTTTTCATCTTTAATAATGTAGAGAATCCTTATCAAAATCCAAACGAATTGTTTTTGAGGTATTTAACTTTATATACTAATAATAAGGATAATACATCCTTAATAATGAGCTTAAATTATATTAGGGCTATGATGATTTGAAAACATTAGTAATTAATATTAATCTATTAGCAATAATTTGTAGTTTGTAAAAATGTTACAAGTATAATTAAAAATACTAGATCCGATATTATACATAATTTATATTTTTGTATAACCCTTCTATTGACTATTCCCCCTATATTATAATCATTATAAATGAGAAACTTCTTGTTTTAATTTTGAATCAGGTACAATTATAGTAATTTAACCTAAATTTTCAAACATTGCTTCCACTAAGAGCTTGTTTGCAGTGTGAATAAAATAAAATAATTCTAGTATCGTAATAGCTGAAAAGTACGATAAAGTTATACGCGTACGTTTACTACATTACCATCGTGATAGCACCTACCAATAGCCCTCAACTCTGCGGTCAATGATGCGTGTACCACCACTACCATATATTATATAGTGTGAAAGTTCTATCGTAACAGATTGATGATAGAGTCACGAGTTTTATGTTCACATATATTCATAAGATATAAGGTTTATGCGTATATCTAACAGCGTTTTCGTTTCACAGGGTAACGCTGCCTTGTTACTCGCCAACCTGGAGAAGGAAAAAGAGTTGCTGCGCATATTTTTGAGAGTGTCGCAAATGGAAAACGCCGTGCTTCGCCGAATGAACCTCAACAGTTTCCTGATGGTAAGCTTGTAATTATTGTTTCGATACGGCTGCGAGCATCAGTGACGATTTATACGCGCGCGCACACGCATTCAAGCGACCGTGTCGCTTGCAAACGAAGGGGAGTCGTGCGTTGACGGGGCTGAGCGAGAACGATGTTTCGTCGCGCCTTATATATTATTTATCGTAAAATCTTAATACGGTTGTAATAGTTTTTGATTTTCGTCTGTCACACAACAGGTGCCCGTCCAACGCGTGACCAAGTATCCGCTGCTGTTGGCTCGCTTATACAAAGTCACGCCCGAACACCATCTGGAAGCTCGGCAGACACTCAACGAAGCGAGGCACAAGATACAATTGCACCTGGAACACATAAACTCCGTGAGTGTCTTAAACACGAATTTTTTTACTAATTTTTCTTTCCACAACCATTATACGTTTAAAATTCCCGTTTATTTGTAGCTGGCGAAAGACATCAGTTCCACGAAACTGTGGCGAAAAATTTACGCGATCAATGGCAAGAGACCTGATAATGAGGACTTGGCCGACATAAAATTTCGCAAGGTAATATTCTCTTCTGTCTATTATTATGTATAATAAATAGATAGGTAGGTATTAATGGTTTAGAAAAAAAAATACATTGCAGATATTAATTAATATCATTAATATCACTTGGTAAATTTATAATTATAATTTTATATTCTTTATAAAATAAAACCCTCAATATAAAAGTAATAAAGCAATTTACACTTTAACAGTATAGTGCATGTTAATCGTAAATGAAAACAAATATCACTATCTTTTTTTTTTTATTAATTTTGTTATATAAATTATGCCGAAAGCGAATGAATATTTTCATTATTTTTATTTCGATCCTAGTTGTCTATGAAAATAAGAAATCAAATAGAAAATCTAGTTTTAAATTACGTTAAAAAATATCACGTCAGGTAAGTAATAAGAAAATATTTTCCAATTTTCAAGTATGAAGAAAATGAAAGAAGCGAGGAAAAAGACAATTTAAAGCGTATTCGCGTGAAAGCACTGAAAGAGTCATATGCTCTCGTCGGATGTAACGTTGCAAATTTATCTTTTAATTTCGCTGTCTTGAAAAGTGTAGTAACTCTAAGTGATTAGTGGAAAGAGCAGATTTCAGATCAAAACAGTATTTTTATCAAGCCGTAGGTAAGAAAGCGACAGCCACGTAGGTCCAGTAAAATCGAGTCTCCCCACATAGACCAAGGACGAAACTTAATGGAGACACATCTGTACCAAGTGGCGAAATGTGGAGGGAGTGATGGCACAAATCGAATACTGAAAAGTGTTAGGTTAGGTCAACGTTGTATAGACGTGTCGTATTTTGGGTTTTCAATTATTATTTTTTATCACGACATTACATTATATATAACTAAAAAAAGTAATAAATATTCCAACAGTATAATGTATATTGACGGAGACGACGTGGTTTGATTATGTAGTATATTGCACTTATTGACGACGGCGTAATAATTATATTGTCATTATATTATACTCGTATATAAGCGTTCGGACATTTTTATTTCGGTAAGTATTTAGAATGAAGGTACCTTCAGAAATGTAAATGCGTTTACGGGAAACGCAGTCGAGGTATCATCGCCCTAATTCCAGTGTGATATTTTAGTGATTTAGTGTTGCGTACACGTGTATATTTTAAACAGTAACATGACGAAGTATTATGCGGTGTTGCGGTGTTTGAGTAGTATTCGGCGGGCTTGTAGGCAGGTTTTTAGTTTAAAAAAATTCAACTTTAAACAATTTCCTAAGAGTGGCAAGTTTGGAGTACCTAGTAATTAATAAGGGTAGTATACTTAAATATTTAACAATTAGTGGTTGCCTCCAAGTCGTCAAGTTTGTCACACCAAACGAACACGCGTATAGAGGTGTTTAATATAAATTTCTGTTGATCGGACAGGTGGCCGTGGATGTGCTCGAATGGTCGGGACTCGGCGAAGAGATCCGGTTCGCCATGGAGGGTCGGCTGCTATACACGCAACCGTCGGATCACAATTGGCGGCGAGGCGGCAGGACTATCAAACTAATGCCGATAAATGCGATCATCGTGACGTTGGGAAAGGTGAGTCCGTAATAACAATAAATTATACAAACAATTATAATCGTATTGTCCGCTTCTCGTATAATACGTACGCATGCATTTGGTATAAAATATGAGTTATACAATATACATAAATAATATGTGGTTACGTTTCTTTATTGTGTTCAGCCTAACGACAATTACAACCCGGACGCGGACGACATCGCGTTTCCCAGACAGAACGGCATCAGAGACGCTTCGCTGGTGTTGCTAAAGGAGAAAAGCGGCAGGATAAGTTTGCTCCGGGTAAGTTAAGAAAAAAAGGGAAAACTTTCCGATTTCAGTTTGGCATTATGGTGATGCAGTAATGTAGGTGATATACATGTCTAGTAACGCGCATCTCCTATATATGTCCTCAAGAAGGAGAAATAGAGAGAGGGAGAAGTTTCTTTCAAGAGTTTTGCAGACCCAATTCACGTGTGTATATTGTATAAATGTTATACACGTTTATTGTAGTGTCATGGCGTTCCTTGTGAATTTTGATAGCATTTAAAAAAAAAATCTCGAAAATCCCGATTTACATTTCTAATACGTTCTATACCTACGTATAATAATAATTTAATTAATAAATTTAGTATATATAATATTTGTGTATTTCAAACGATAATTATTATATTTAATTTAGGAACCCATGTACTTGGACCGGTGCGTATTGTGCTGTGAAAGTGACTGGGACGATTACTTTGAACTGCACGAAATCACTACCAAGGACACGTACATACTGAAAGTAAGTTTTCATTACACATAATTTCCTAAAACGTCCTGCGCGGATTCTTACGTGTCAATATCTATGCATAATAAATTATCAAAATTTCCTTAACTCGAATGTGATAATATATTCCTTTCAATAAGTATCCGGTCAGTTTCGAAGCGATAGAAAATAGAGTGTGTGTGTCACACTGTTAAAAAAATATCATTATTTATTTTTAATGAATTTATTATTATTATTACTCTTCTTTTTTTTTGTTTGTTTAAACTATTCGTAACATTAAATCGACGCGTTTCATTATCGATCCTTGAATAGCAAAATAACTTCAGCGTGAAATTAACGCGGAACCGCGCTGATTATATTTTTATCGTTTGGCAAATAAAACCAACCTGAACTAGGTAGCTCGTATTAAACCAAAAAATAATAATTTTTTTTAGGGCCAGGATGGTGAACAGACGAAAATGTGGTACAAACAGTTGCAATATCACTGTCAAACACTAGGATGCTGGAGGAAAAGACGAAATGCCCTAGCAAACATCATGATCAACAGAAACTGTACATAGTCACCCGACCGCCGACGCGCTCATTGCGCTTATTCGACGTTGTCTTTCTACGATTATCTACATAAATATTATTATTATAGTAGAAGTAACAGTAGTAGTAGTAGTAGTAGTAGTAGTATTACCAAAAATACAAATAGAAATCGACAGTCGTTACCAATTATATGACGATTTATATTTTAACTTAATATATTATTATAAATTATTAAATATAACTCGTATTATTTATTTTATTGTTCTAAACACAGTTGTTCTGCGCAATCATGGAATTGGTTAACCGAATCATAAAATAAATGATATACATAAAAACAAATATATATTTGTATATACATTAATATAATCTTATAATCTAATGTCTCGTTAAACATTATGTTTTGTTAATGCATTAGAAAACTATCGAGTTGTGAAACTATAAACATATCTTATGTATATATATGTATAAATAATTATTAATGAATAGGATAATGTTCCTTTTTGATTGTTTTTTCGACGTTATTTTATATTTCTATTGTATCTGTTACATCAACTATTTTTTATGACTCGCTATTTATTTATTTTTATTAAGTATTCTTTATGTTATTTAAATTACACTTACGTATAATATATACAAATACATATTATATATTATAAATATATAGGAATTTTTAATTTACTCTATTCCATAATATTTCGTCGTAATTTTAAGTTATAAATGATACTCTTAAAAATTAAAACATCCAAAAACATATTTCTACTAACTAAAAACATTATCATCAAACTAAAATAACTTTAATCCTGGTTTAAACTTTATATTTAAATACTTACTTTTTAATATTTGACTGCACCAAGATTTTTGTCCCAGCAGAGCCGTCAAAGTAAGTATCTTTATTGTATTTTTTTTTTTAATTTTAAAACATTTTGACAATACATTTAAGTATATGCACTTTAATATATACATGCTAAGAAAAAGTTAATACAATAAAAATATTTTTTAATTACTTTTATAAATTAGAAAAATTACAGTTAGATGCTGAGTTATGTTTAACGATATTCTAACGAAGACAATTAAAACTAACCACCACGTGATTTTAATTTTCTTCTTGTGTATTAAAATAACAGGTTATATGTTTTGGATCAAATCAGATATTTTACCCATCTAATGACATCATATTATATTATAGGATTTTTATTTATTCAGTCTGCAAAAAATTAAGACAATTGTTTTCAATATATTTTGTTTATAAAATTTGAATAGTATCATTATTTTATGTTCTTAAAGTTTAATCTATATATTTCTCAAAAAATATCCAACAAGTAATTCTCCGTCACTAAATTTAAAAAATATACATTTATTTTGTTCAATTAATATTACAAAACGTATACCTACTAACATTTCACTTATTTTTTGCTAATTTGCCATGTTGCTGTTTTCTTTATCATTTTGTATTTTATATTATTTTCGTGTTTTTACAATCTCGTTTCTGTTATTTTTAAGTACCGATACTTTAGTAATTGTGCGAATATAATAGTATCGAAACTCAAATGAATATAATAACTGGTAATCGCTTATAATTATAAAAGTATAATAATAACAAAAATAATTTTTGTCTCAAATCTATGATTTTTCACAAACATTTAATACATTTCTTAATGATTTATAATACTTTTAAAAAAATGTATCTATTACAATAAGACCTTAAGGAAAATGCATTAAATTCGCAATATCGTATTTATTCATAATTGTAATCTATGGTGGGAAATGTGTATGTGGACAATAATAATATGGTATTATGTAAAATAACAATAAAATATTTAAAATCTTAATAAATAATCACTAATCGGTTCAAATATAAATAAATAAGCCACAGATATTAAACAAAAATATACATAAAGCAAATAAAAATTCGTTAAATGTTAAACCTATAGAATTTAGTACATAATTCTACTATTATATTCTGTACAAGTCAATACTCAATACCCACTTGACTGGCGAAAAACTGGTCGCCAAACAACCCCACCATAAATGTTATTGACTATACGAGCGCTGGTGTCGACGTCGGGACCGTAAAAGGTGTACGCGTAGTAAACACTGAGCTGTATTATAGCATCGTTTTCATGATAGTGGTTAATATATAGAAATACTAAACAGCCGACTTAGAAATAATTATGAATTCGACAAAATGTCCAAAATTCTATCACCTAAAAGATGAATATTTACATTTATTTACAAATATATTATACATCTATATCTATCAATTTACATTACACTGATAAAAAACTATAAGAATGATTTTTTTTTTAATTCAAAAATTATCATCTTATATCTTAAAACATTTATCTCTTAAATAAGAAAATGTTTGCCATTTTGTAGGCTTCGTAATTTTTGGCTTTTTACATTGAAGGAATAGGGAGTTGGCTCTCTGGTATTTTTATATATATGTGTAATAGGGTCAGAGATATACGTGAAAATGAGTAAACTTATCTCGAATAGAGCATATAGAAGCTAAATAACAATTACGCAGTGCATACGTTTACTTTGTGCGTAACAATGTCTCTAGTGTATTACCAACATTTGAGCAAAGGGATGTGTATTGAGTATAATTATTTCAAATATTTAACACTGTATAATTATGTGTAAATGTAATATAGAACCTATATGGATAAACTATACGTAGATACACGGGCATCGATTCCTCTAAAATTACTTTAAAGATACCACTTAATTTATAATTATTCATATCATTTTTCCAAATGTGATCGATCGGCCATTTGTAGTCATTTCTGTCTCGACAATTTCCGGACCTCTGTAATTAAATATTAATAACACTTAATGTAATCTTAGAAAACAATAAACATTTTTTTTTTACCTGTGTGGGATTTTTGTTATTAATGAAAAAGTCACTTTATCGCCATTATCTATAAACAAACAAATTGACAAAATGTATTTTAGATATTTCAAATGGTTTAGCTATAATTTATTATCATGTAAGACGAAGTTTGTACACATAGAAATTATTAAAGGGTAAATTCTAAACCATATATGTAAAGTACAATACATTAGTGACTTAAGCGAGTAGGTACTTTAAACTTTAAAGTACATAAAAATAAATTAATAAGGAAACGCACACTCTACAGGCTTAATCGTGGTTTCTAAACATAATTTACGAGTCTAAAAATGTAAACAGTAATTAATATTATCAAATCGAGTATAGGTTGAAATTAACATTCATCAAATTGTAAACACGTCTAAACACACGTTATAAAATATACTACGGATAATGAAAAATAATATTAATTAATTAAATTAATCGTTTATACTGTTTATACTTAGTAATAAAACATATTATTAAATTTATTGAAGATAATAATACATCTAAGAATTGATACGTTTAATTATATTTTTATGAAATCAGCAATTCCCAGTTTTGGAAACTATTAATTTATTCATAAACATTTGCTCTAGAGAAAAAAATCTTTAATATAAAATTAAACCATGTAGTATTTTATAACCACTACTATAAATAATATTCTTTTGAGAATAAAAATTTAATTTTTAATAGGTTTTGAAAAATATGAGAATTTAGATCGGTGAGTAGGTACTAAAAAATGAATAAGAAAAGTAAGAATAGAAGCAAAATGGTTTTTATGACAAGTAAATAATATCTATATTATTTAGAGCTCATAATACAGAATATATTTTAAAGTATGAATTGATTTTCAACTATTGTAATTACTTTTATGTAGTTACTATTTATACGTAAAGTTGCCGTTTACAGTATTTCAGATATTCATAGTATATGATACACTTAAATTAATATAAATTCAATAATATAAAACAATACTTATAGTAATTTAAAACATTCTTTAAACAATTAAGTTCCAGTAGATTTATCTATATAATGTTATAAATTAACTAGTCAAATATTTTTTCAAAAAAATTAATATTGTTCAATTTTAAAATAAGTAGTGCATTAAACGGTTATATGTTATACAACAGTAATAAACAATTTACTTTATTAGAAATTATTATTATTAATCTAATTGTTTTAACTTGCTTTGTGCTAGTTAGAAAATCCAATTAAAATACATTACGGAACATTTGGTAGTGCTAATAAACTGGGAGTGTTTAACATCCCTTATCTCTCTCCCTTAGGTCTAGTCACGCCTATGATTTAATGGCGTGTTTTCGTCTAAATCCAAACCAAAAGTTTAGAAGGTTGTTGTTCACGTAACTAATGATAGACTGCTAAACTGGCTTTGAGCTAGACGTTATTCTCTATAAGTATATTATTCGTAATAGATACTACATCACTGGTGGATCTGTAGGATGATTGATTTTCATAAGACCGTTAACCGAGTTAAGTACACCTTAATAATTATTAACGATTTCCAAGTTTACAGTAAGTAGGATAAACTCAAGTGATACATCATTATTATAGATAGATGCGTCAAGTGCTTAACAATTCATTATAATATTATTGTTTTGGTAGCCACACTCATAAGTACAATTAATTCGGCTTTGAGATAGACGAGTACCTATTTAAACATCATTATAATAATTATAAACACAAATACTTAATATTTATGAATTATTTTATTTATACAAGGAAAATATGATTTTTCTTTCCCATTAACCTACACTATATAATATACCTAATGATTTTTTGAAAAGTATTTACTAATTATAAAATTAATATGTAATATATTAATATATATAAAAAGAAACTATTAGATTTATTGATAAGTTAACCTATATTTGTATTTACGAAAATTTAAATTTTTTTCTAAAAAGAAATTTTCATGATTATTTAATATTTAAATCTGAATTTCAAATAAATAATACCTATTTACAGTGTTCAATAAAGTTATTTAAAACATTTTTGTTTCAACTTTTATTCAAATTAAATTTATTTAATACATTTTTTTCCAGTAAACTTTTTAATTACTTAATCGCTTTATTTTGCCGAATACTCTATCACATATCAAAATATATAGGCTATATTATACATTAAAACGTCACCTTATAAAAAATATTTTAGGTTTTACGTTTTATTTAACCGAAACTTTATAAACTGTATTTTTATTGGATTTTATCTAAATCAGAATTTTGTCCGTACTAACTAATATTTTGTGTACGTAGTGGAGTTATGTAATGTATAGATGTGTTACTAAATGTGAATACTGTTTAGGTTATGAGATAAGTCAAATCTTATAGTACGTATAGGTAAAATTCCGTGACCGTTTTTGAATAACTTAAAACAAAATAGTATAGTACGTATGTATAATTAGGTAAACAATTATAATGCTCAGCTTATGAATCAGTTTTAAACGAGTGACGTTGAAATGAACAATAAAAACGAATAATCCTTGACTTTCAAGTATAAAGGGTAATCTAAAAAAGCTCTATATCCATAAAAATTATTTTGAATCTAGATTTGAATATTCTTTGGTTAATTTTATTTTATTTTCAAGTAATTTAACTTTATTTTAAATAAAAATAAAAACGAATTTTATAAGCATTCAATTTTTTTGGTGGTAAGGAGTCTAGTTTAAAATCTAAATTAAATATTTTTAAATTCAATTTTTTTTTTTTTGTTATTTCAGAACATATTTTTCATATAGTTTAAAGTATACAATTTAACAAATTACTTGGTAACTTAGTTAAATGTATCATCACCAAATACATTTTCAGCGTCATATAATTTTATTATTTTATATACCAAAAAAACTAAAAACTTTATCAAATTAGTTTTAAAATATTACTCAAATTAAATTTCTAATAAACTATAGATTTTATTGATTTAACCCAAATGATCAAATGGGTTGTAGATAATTTCGTATCTAATATAAAATAGTGGTTGTGACTTGTGACTAGTGACACAAATACTGATAAAAGTAATACAAATAAGTTGATTAATAAATTGACGAGAGAATTTATTTCAAAAAAATTATTGAAATTTTTGATAAGTGATAGTTAACAATACGTATCAGAAAAACATAACACAACCCAAAACATGCCTTATTCTACTTTGACAACTGAAATCATCCTTTGCCCATACTAATACAGAGTGTATCTGGAAGACATGTATTCTTAAGTGTAAAAAAGTTAAATCCTCCAGTCTCCAGATACACCCTATTTTAACATAATAATACAATTGAATCCATAACGCAATATAAAATAAATTGAGTATTTATTACGTGTAAACAGTTTACCGTACATTGGACTGAAGGAGGCACCATGGTCGTAGACATTGTGCGATTTGGGTCGTTGGTCACAGACCGTCTGAGCGACACCGCCCTTCTGTTTGACACTACAGTACGACGGATTATCGGAACCGCAGAAAGTGTGTAAAGCACAGGGTTTACCGCCGCGTTCAAAGGCAACACAAAAACAGCTACCCAAGCAAACACCTAAAAATTCAAAATATATTATTTTAACCGATTATACGGATTAATGCGGATTTTGCGTCTTAAATATTTAGATAAAAATAAAAATTAATATTTAAATTAATTTTTAGATTATAAACTGTGTGGTTATAATTTTTATTATTAACACCAGAAGACTAAAGTACATTGGTATTAGTATACATTAATTAATAACAACAAAAAAGCTTATATAAAAATATAAAATTAATTATAGTGTTTAAAAAAAACTATTATCAGTAATAAATTACTTAGTATGCTTAATCTTAAGACAAATGGATTATCTGATTTGACAAAAAATCAAGTGATTAATTTATTACGTTCCATGAAAATTCTATTTAATGGGGTTCAAAGCATTCGAGGTTCAATAAGATATGGAAAACGTTGGAAATGAGACATAATTCCGGACAAGAAAAAGTCCCGTTCATCAATTTATACATCAAACAAGTGATATCTTGCATTCTTGCCACTAAGATATCGAAATTAAAATTAAAATAATAAGAGCTGGCCTGCGATTGAGTAGTATTTTCTGAGGTTGTTATTTTATAAAATAAATAATGCGTGAACCTTTTTTTATACCTAATCGTTCTAGAGGTCTAACTAAGCCAATCTGTGAAGCATTCCAAAGAAGGCAACCCTATTCTAAAGTAGGTCTAACCAAGGTATAATATAATAATGTTTTTAGACAAAGTGCATTATTGAATTACTGAGTTTCACGTATAATAAACCCCAGGGATTTTAATGTTTTAACTTTTATGTGGTCAAGATGAGACGAAAACAATATAATTGACTGCATAATAACAACAAAATCTGGACTAAAGATTGTTCATGTAGTCACGTCGTGTAGATACTTTCAACTTGATAAATACTAAGTATAACAGTAGGTAACCCTGACAAATTAAAAATGAATACAAGTTAAACGTATTATGAAAATTATATGGATAATAAATAATTAAAGATTTACTCATGTCCAAAAATAATATTTAAAAAATAGTTATTATACGTTTCAAATTAATATATTCTGAAAAAATATAAATACTTTAAAAAAATGTAAAAAAATATACTACTTGATTTAAATAGTCATTTGTACCATTTTTTTTTTAATTAGATTACCAAATTGGTTTTTTTTTAATTTTCCCAAAAAAATGTAAGCAAATTTTAAATTTGTTATTTTCTATATTAAATGTCTTCTTGCATTTTTAAATAGTCAACTAGTCATGTTATACGTAGTGGTATACTATATTAAAATATATTAAAAGTTGCATATCTTCAGTAGTTAAGTCTACCACGATGTAGATTGTAGGCAAAAACTATTTGAGTAAAATCACCAGTTGAATGGAAACTGACAAGATAAATATCCAGAGGAGAACCAAATGATGGATAGATTAGGCAAAGAAAGATCTGGAATCATTATAAGTGACGAATTAGAAGATAAATTCAGAATCTGGATGATTGGAAACAGTTAATCCTAATATATCGAAATCCGTAACGTTGCATTATTGTGAAGCTTATATATAGATAAGATGTATATAGTACAGTCATATTTTAATACAATTATTGAATTTAATTAAGTTAATCGTGTTGTATATTTTTACTTGTGGGTGTACGGTAAATCCAGCCAAAGACCATAATCCTAATCCTATAATGGGCACCCAGCACGCGGCGTCCGTAGCCACCAACAGACTCATCCGCCAGGCCATTGCAGACTCACTGAGAGATCGGTGTCGGATTAGGGTTTCTGTGGCGCGATGAGTCATCTTGGCAACGAAAAACATCCAAAGGTAGCTTCCAGATATCAATAACAGCGAACCCAGATTAACAACTTAAACATAATCATTAAATTCGTAAATGAAAACGGTTATACAAATCATTATGTACAGACGTATTGCAGTAGTAAAAATGTTTAAAAAATAATTAAATAAATAAATGTAATGCTTACATAGAAATATGAAGACGGAATACTCCCAACCGTTGGGTTTGTCTGGAGTAATGTGTAAGGCTAAACATACGCCAGACCGTCCGTAAAAATTTCTGAAAAATTAATAGATAAACTATATAGGTATATTCTACTGTACATACAAATAATAGTATACTCATTGTAATTTGTTCCGGTATGAAAGAAAAATTACCATGAGTTTCTCAGTGTGTTTACCTGAAGTAATGAATGTTGAATAGTGGAATAGCAGATATTATTATTGCTAGTAACCAACACACGGCCATTAGTATACGTGTAAAATCCATTTCCAAGCGTCGGACTTTGAACGGAAATATGATTACCAATAACCTTTCCAGAGTGATCACTATATATTTTGAATGTATTATAAACAAATAAAATTATGTATATCTATTGTATAAATTATTTTTTTATGTTTTCAATAATATTATATAATGCAGTTGTTTAAAGTTTTTCTTGCCTATTTTTCATTTCATGCGGATAACGAAAGCTGTAACAATAAAATACCTGCGAAGTTCAAACACGATAAAAATTATGTCATTTTTCTTCACATCTCAATCTATCAGAAAATATTTTATGAAACATTGTTTATACTTCTTCGCCGATTCAATCATTATTTATTCATTTTATTTAGCTTATAACTTTATTTGTTATATATTATAATTTATAAGTATGTATTAATTTTTTTTTATTTCTCCAGACAATTAAAAATGTGTTTATTTATTTAAACTTTGACTAATATTTGTTGTAACTATCATGTTTTTGTTATAATTTTCATGCAATTAAAAATGCATGGGCTTACGAGTATTATACCTAACTACTTTTACAAGTAATTTTAAAATTTTAAGTGCAATGAATTCTTATTTTAATATTTTTCAGATAATTAAGTACACGTGAACCACTTTTAATTAAAAATTAACAAATATATACTCTTTAAACATCGAGCTTAAAGCATTTCAATGTGAAATGGTTCAAATTATATCATCATTAAAGAGTATATTATATACATATTTTGATACAACCCGATACTTTGCCTGTGCTATAATAATTATAATATACTAATTATATTAATTATTAATAACATTTATCTTAAACAGTTCAATACAATGTATGTTTATTTATTTCACTATAGATTTTAGATCTTACTGTAAATCTATATAATTATGATTTAATTTAATTTAATTATTTTTATTGTTTAATATTAACTTAAAATCACTAAAATCTATATTGTTATATTAAACTTTAAACAAAATGTAATCAATAAATAATTTTTTCTTAAATATGTTGTAGATAAAATGTATTAGAATGTACCAAGAATATAAATATAAAATGTAATTGTTTACATTAATATTGAATTTAACGGTAGAGGTAAATAACAAGGACAGTGAGGTATAGTTATACAGATAATTACATATAGTTAGGTACGAAAAGTACGTTAATTATTTTGTTGGAAAACAAATAGTACCTACCGTCTGACACAAAAGAAGTGTAAATTGAATTTTTTAACCATATTAAATTGTAGAGGAGTTGTTATAGTTATTGCAGTTACGGTAACCAGTGTAATATTTATCTTAAATAATTATTATAACACATCCCTACCCTAATATTATAAAGGCTTTACAAGAATATTATTTTTATATTTAATATTACATTTGCAAAACCTTTTATGTACAGCAGGTCTGAATAACACCATAACTGAGCATAATATTTTTAAGTTCACTAGAATACAAATTGTAATACAAATAAAAATGGATTATTAGAGCATATTTTAATTCTAAGCTGTCTTTTAAATTGTTAAATGCAGGAAAACAAAAACTGAACAATGTATTTTCGTATTTCTTATTGTGCAAAATGTACACTATTGTTTGAAAAAAAAAATGGAGTTGCAGTGCATAGGTTCAAATTCTCTGTTAATACTCAGGATGCTTAAACATTAAACAAAATGTAGGTTTAAACTTCTACCAATAAAAAAGTTATTTATTATTTTCTATCTTTTAAAAACTATTCAGATATGAAATATGAAATTAAAAACCATAAATAAGATTATTTTTAGCAATAATGGTTGTTGTATTTAATTTTTATGCGATGGTTGCACAATGTACAAATCATTTATTTTTATTTTTACGTTGCTATTATAGATCGTTGTTATTATCCATACAATTTTTATTTAAATTGTAACCTTTTTAAAAATATATCACTACATCTCTAAATTACTTACCAATAAATCCATTTTTAAAGATTAACTTGACCCACTCGAGTAGGTCTAATACTTTATTGGCGCCCAACCATAGATTCAACTACATGTTCAAAACAATGAATGACTATATAAAACAATACTGAAATTTACGCCTATACGATAAAGCGGTGCATGTAATATATTATAATATTATATACTACCTGTATAATCCGATTTTCCCAAAATGATATCGGTGTATCTAACTAATTTGACTGAGATGTATAATCCACTTATTATGAATTGGATATATATAGCTCTTTGTATATTTTAAAAAGTAATTTAAACTACTATCTAAACTTTTATGATAATATATAGCTTAAAATAATCTCTGAATTTTAGTTAAAATCAGTCAAGTAATTTTTGGTTTTATTAGCTATAAACATAAGGACATTGTATTTTTTTCTATGTTTGAATAACAAAAAATAAACTAATTTTTATTTCATTATGTATTTTTAACAAAATCTAATAGTAAGTTTACTTTTTCAAATTTATTTTCTTTAACTCTATATTTCAATAAAAAAATTACTCGATTTCATGACTATATTAAGCTACTCTTTTGCAATCTATAGGGTTTGGAAATAAGCTAAACCACCCTGCGGGTCTCGAGGAATCTATTAATATAACTTTTATTAAAATCGATCGAGTTAGCTCAGACCAGTTAAGATTAGCGCGCTCAAACAAACGAACTTTTCAGCTTTATAATATTAGTATAGATAATTAGTACATGTAAAATTGTGCGTTTACCGGTCAGCGTGAATACAGACAGCTCGCTAGAAAATGTGCTTATAAAACCAGCCACATTGCACATTGAACTCCGTCGCCAGTCCGAGTCATGGATGAAGTATACGCCACGGTAGTACCAGTCGACCACGGCTATCACCAGTAGATACGAACCCATCAGGAAGTCACCTAACGCCAAGTTTACGATGAGGAACGAGTGCACCTGATTGGTATGCTTGTATTTGGCCCGGAACACAATCACTAATAAATTAGCGGTGATCGCAACCACGGCCAGTATCCAAATGCACACCCGCAACACAATGTTGGACATCAGGTCCTCGCACGAGCTAAATTCGTCTGGCAACGGTTCGCATTGCTTCACGTACCGGGCCAAGCAGCAGAAACGAAACTCGTCAGTAAACCTACACACGTGCCGTAATAAGCTATAGGTATGTTTATATATGCTGCCAGTGTTACTAAAGGGGCGTAACTCAAAAAGTTAAAATATGTAAATTATTCATGAGGGTGGTTTTTTTAAGTTCGGTATTATTTCCATTGACTGATGTACTGAATAAACTAAAAACATATATATATATGTATATACATACTATACTTCTATATTTATACTTTAATCAAAATATTGTGTATGAAAATCTTTTTAAAAATCATTGTGCTTCTAAAACCATTTTTCACTCTCCAATGAATTCTTAAAAAAGTATCTTTTATAAATTAATGTATATTTCACATTTTCAAGAATATTTAAAGATATTGCATATACATATTGTATATTTATCGATACTCAATTTAATGCTATATCATGTAAATTCATTATAATTATTATTCATTTAATCATTATTAAACACCATAATTTAGCACGCATTGTGATATCATGTTTACCTAATCAGAAAAACTCAGCATTTATTATTTATAACAAGGCCGTATTAAATTAATAATACGCGATAACGACTTTATTTCAAGTTATTGATATATTCTCGCAAATACTCTTCAATTTTAGTCTTGGTATACAATTTTGAAATTAATTTTATACTTTTATAGGTTATTATAAAAAAAAAGTTATCACTAAATAGTATCATTATAAAATAAAGAAAAAAAAGAAATTTAGAGACACTTATACTTTAAAATTTAAATTATTATGACCCTTTAGCACCGGTAGTGCGATATACATGAAATTCGTATGAAATTACTCATATAATTTTTTGAGATCTTCAAAGTTTTAATAAGGAGGATATACATTTTTTTATCCTGAGTTTTAATTTAATTTACCTATAAGCTCATTATTTTACATATTTGTAAAGTACTAAGACTTGAAGAGAATAATGTTTCCCAAAAATTGTTTCACTTTTACATTATCACATTTTTTTAATGAATCACTGAGTAATACCAATAGGCAGTAATAATGTGTCAGTAACGTACGCTTCTAATTTCGTAAAATAATACTAATATTATGATTTTTCTATTTTATCATACATTTTTTTTATTTATTTATTTATTTATTTTGTTTAATTTAATAAGCTGTTCATTTTGTGGTCTTTATATGAAATAAATAATTGTTATTTTATTACTATTGTTATTATTAGTATTTTCATCAGTTTATTTTAATTATTAAACATCAACATTATACAGGACTGCAGCTTTAATGACTCACAGTGTTTCGAGTAACGGCATAGTGAAAAAAACGTTCTTGTCTATGACTTTCAATTGATTATTCTTAAGGTTTCTGTACAACAAATATAAAAGATTTTTGTTAAGAATTAAGTTTCACGTTGAAAATATAAAGTTTGGCAGTAAATCATATTATACTCACAGAAATACAACTTGGGGCATCCCACGAAACGTGCCATCCCGTATGTGAGTGAGCGAGTTATCTGATAGGTCTCTATAAATAACGAATTGCTGGTAAATCTACTGAATAAAAACAATGCATTTTGATACTAACAAACTTTTTAACGATCTAAGACCCACAAAAGCTTCCGATTCTATATCTGTTATGTTCTGATTGCTTAAGTCACTATATTAAATCAAAAACTGCATTAGCTCTAAAATTGACTTCCGATAGGTAGTAGATACTTACAGTGTAATCAAAGAAGACAACCCCTGAAATGCCATTGAGCTCAACTTGTAAATATTGTTTCCTTGTAAATGTCTAAAAACATATGGTACCGAGATACTTTATATTAAAACCAGTAAAACCTCTAGCTGTTTATAAAACATCCCTCAATTATTAATGATAATCACATTCTTAATGACACTTTTATTTCCCTTGGGTATCTCTGTATTATTAAAGTTGGGTCATTACTATTTTCAGATTATTCAACTTTTAGTGTTTTAAAAATAATTTTAAGTAATATATTACTTAATATGTGTAATACGATTATTACACAATTCACTAAACACATAAACAATAATTAATAAATAGAACTTGAACAGTTTTATTTTGTTTAAAATAAACTTTGAGTGCTTAATTTTAATTATTTTAATGATAGTTAGAACATTAAACTTAATATAAAGTTATGTGTAATATAATTCATTTCAAGTTTGGTAATTATTATAACTATATAGAACGGGTAAAGCAAAGATTAGTTTTCGTTTATTCTCTGGGTTAGCAAGGCTGGACTAATCCAACAATGTTTTATCAAAATTCTCTAATAAATAATTAATTAATCTCACAATCCTGTTAGCTGACCGAGTCCCATAAACGAACAATTTCGTAAATTCGTTATTTTGTTATTTTGTAAGTTTAATGTTTTCAAACGCCAAAGCGTAGAAAACAGAAATGGCTCCAAATGTTTTATTGAGTTATTCATCAGGTCTCTGTAAAATTAAAATATATGATTGCGTTATGTTAGAATATTCCTATACGTCAAATCTATGTTCACTTACAAATAAACCAAGCGATCCAAATGTTGAAAAGTATTTTCATGAAGGCCCTCGGAAAAATTATTACCACCCAAATGGCTATATAAATATTGAACAAGATTATATTGTTTTATTTTTCACTACCTTGTTTCTTTTTAATATTTTATCTATTATGTACTTACAAAAAGGTGATTTCTTTTTCGACGTCGTACGGAAATTGGACAAGACCATGACCAGTACAATTTATATGGACATCTTGGCACTGGCAGTCAGATGCTATATCCGAACACATGAAATCTAAAATGCATTGTTATAAGGAATCCAGTGTATTTACTATTCAATACATATTGCAAAATTGTATCAAAATCTTACAACAATTATTGTCTTCATCATCCCAAGTCAAATCACAGTCCAATAGCCCATCACACACCATAGACTGATGTATACAAGGCCCTCGATGACATTTAAATTCATTTTCATCGCATTTAGAATTGACTAAGAAACAGTAGAAACCAAAATTAACCTTTGTTTACAAAACAATGATGCCTATATACTATTTAAACATTTAAACAACTTGAAACTCAATAAATCAAAATGTATTAGGTGTAATTTGAATATTTGTCTTTACTGACTTCAAGTTATCGAGATTATTGATTATTCTGTCAAAATAAATTAATATTTCCTGTCATTAGAAATACTTAGGTAATCAAACTCACTTAATTACAAAATAAAAATTTGAGTAAAATATTCATAATAATATTCCAAACATGCGATTAGTTTATAATATGTGTTATACATTTAATAAAGACTCCTAGTCTTTTTTTCAATATTCTTTATTGAAGAATAAAATAAACTGCGGATAACAGTTAAACAAAAAAAAAAACTTAATGGGACCAGAATTAACGAGTACATACATACATATACATTTTTAATGGCAAAAAGCTACTTAAATCTAATTGTTTAGGAAAATATTTACACATCATGTAGTGTTAACTGTTAATGGCTTCGTAGTCAAAACCGAATTTATATAAGATCAATAAAAAAAAAACCAACAATAACAAAAATAATTTTATACTTCAACTCAAATAAATGTTTGCCTCACAGTATAATTTACTTATTAAAAAAATATAAATTCTAGTCCAAAACATAATAACTGTTTCCGTAATTTTGAAACATACGTGATACACATGACAAAAAATACAAATGTTTACATTTAACATACCGCAATTCCTTAGGTGTGATTTGTCTACACAACCCATTAGTTCTTCTCGATATTTTTTACATTTATACTCTAATGGAATACATTGACCGCTATCACATTGAAACTCGTCAGCTTTGCATAATCTATAATCTGTTTTAAAAAAGGATTTTTTTGTATAAAATAAATATATTATAAAATATCTACTAAGAAGTAAGAAGTAACAATACTCTTTAATGGAATCTGCCCAAACAGTTTTTCGATTTTTAATAAAATTGTTGAAATTGTATAATATGTGTATAATTTAATCATAAAAATTAAATATCAATTTTAATCGACTAAAAAACATCATACTACCAAGAACAATAAATAATAATGAGTAAATATAACAAAAATATATACAATTTTGAGTGCGAAAGTAAACAACTAATTCATTATATATGAATTAAATTGTACTAAAGTTTTCACTGTAATATTTTTTTTTCCTAATAATTTAATGAAAATCAAACTTTGATAAATATAAAACACTATAATTTAACTAACTAGGAATTTTTCGATTAGTAATTACACAGTATAGGTACATAATTTTGGGTCTACTAATTTTTTCAATATTTTCTGTGTACATTTTCGTATGAAATCTTTACTCACCGCAGTTTTTCTCGTCAGAACCGTCCATACAGTCAACTCTATAATCACACCATTTTTCCATTGGCACACACTGTTTGCCGATCTCGCACCTCAGCCAATTTTCGCTAGGACATGGTACGGTCGCTACAATAATTAATGATTAATACATGATAATTACGCAAACTATGTATACATTTACTATTTACCTGATGGTCAATGCATTATTACAAAAGACACTCGGTTAATATATAATTACAACAAAGCTAAGCGCTAACTAGTTACTTTTAAATAAACTTTCTAACTATAAGAGTTAAATTTAATTCAATTTAATTTGATTAAATGCGTAAAACAACCTAATTAATTTAGATAAAAACAAAAAGTAACTAGTTATTTTTGTAGTTTTTTTCTTTTACTTCGAAAATCTCAATATCCCGTAAAAGTATTTAAAACGTAAAACTAAAGTAATCTAAAATAATTAATATTTTATGATAATATAGATAAGTTAACTACTTATTAAATTATTTCTTATCAATCCCTTGTATTATTTCGTATTACACAGTTTAAACCACGGGTATCGAAATAAATTCTTAGAACCTAATAATGAATTTAATAAAATATTTTACATTTGAACAAATAGGTTTTTAAATTTGTATTTTAAACTATAAAAAAAACTAATTTCACTAATTAACTTTTAACTAAAAAAATTTGGGAAATTTCAGTAGCTAACTTATATTTAAACTTAATTAGTTTTCATGTTTAAGTAATTTAACTTAAACTAGTTAAAAAATGTCTAACTTTAAACTTTCCCAGCTTTGAATTGCAAGCAATAATTAATAATATGTTATTAACTTTAAAATCTAAAATATATCCTAGAAATATATTTAAACCTCTATAGGATATATACTCATTATTCAACTATGTAATGTGGTAGTGAACACTAAGTATTTTATGTATTTATAATTTATAATTTTGCACCCAGCATTACTTACCGCATCCAATTTCATCACTCTTATCCCAACAGTCAGTATGGCCGTCACAGCGGTTCTCAGATTTCACACATTCGCCACTAGCACACCGGAACTGGTCTTCATCACACGGCAACGAAACTTCGCAATTCGTTTCATCTTCACCATCTAAACATTCTGCTTTAAAGTTACAGCGATGTTTAAGCGGCAACCATCTGCCATCCTTACACTTGAAAAATTCATCATTTAAATGCGAATTTGGCTTATCTGTAAAAAATTGATACCTTATTTTAATTTTTTATCAATTTTATTATGATCACGCTACACTCAATAGTGACTTAAATACTTTAAATAATACAATTAGCTCATAAAATATGTAAATTCGATAGACCTTAAAAAATAAACAAATTTTTCATACCAAAAAATAAACGTAGCTAGGTATACAACTATTAAAAAAGCGAAATACATTCAATCTATAGGTTTTTTCGATAAATCATTACGGTGGTCAATAAACAGAGGAGTGATAAATAGCTGATGTGTAGATTAAATGATTAAACGACTCATCTTTAGTAAATCAAAATGGAAAAAAAGCATGAAAAAAACTATCAATTCCACATACGATATATGTAATAATATTTTATTTTTATTCTATCTCTTGTTCAACGTATAACGCTAATATAGATTAATTGTCAATCTGTTTAATTTATTGTTTACAAACCAACCCCCAAAACCACATTGATAAATCGTGTTAAATAATGTATTGTGTCGATAGCAGTAGGTAGCAAGTAGGTAAATCAAAATAAAATCAATCTCTCTAGATTTCTTTTCAAAGTACTTAAAGGTACCTAAATACAAAAAACATGTACAAGTATTCAACGGTTCAATATGTTATGTATTATGCTTAATATAGGTCACGACAATATCAAAATATAATAATAATCGATAGATCAGATTATAATATTAGCCATTTATATTAACACATTCACCGAGTATGTTTTTAATTTATAAATATATATTTTTCAATAAGTATTGTACATTGGATGTACATTTACCGAGTATTATTAATATTAATAATACTCAGTAAAAGTAAATGTATATATCTATCTTACTAAACAATGTACATATACGTTACCTACGTCGTCTGAATTTATTTATTGTAATATATGTATAATTATAAATTATAAAAATAATGCACAATATGCTCTAATAAAAATTTGTTGAAGTCCTCAATGATTAAGAACTAAGTAGCTATTAGTCTACTTGTGCATGGCGTATTTCATTTTAACTACTACTCTAAAATTAAAATTCCTTATATTCACGATAAAAACTTGGATAATTATTGGAAATTATTACTTTCTACTTACAAACGTCGTATGAAATTTATACATAAATACTATAAATCGTGTAATAATTGATTTATTTACCCTCGTTAGAAACAACAATGCGGTTATAGTGGCACATTTTTTTATGTTTTGCTAACTTATAATTTACAATAAATCATTTTGTCGGCGCTTTATGATTATGATACAATTTTTGGGGGTTATACAATACCGTTTTTTCTTCGAAAAGATCATCAGTCATGTGCGGTGGCTTGATAATACAAACTTTTATTTAATATTAATCTATACTAAATATATTTTTTTCATTCTATTTATTTATTTATTTTTTTTTTTTTTATGAGAAAATGTATTCATTAATTTAGGCTGTTTCGTTAAATTAAAAACATTTTTGCATTAAAACTAAGCCAAACAAGGATTATCTTGAATTCACGACAGTATTAAAGACATACACGAAATTCAGTGTTCTATTTTATTGAGCCGGGAAGTTTAGTAAACATGCCACCGATTAATGCCAGTTTCAATAGTGCAATAGCAACGAGAAAATGATTTAAATTCAACGCGAACCGTTTATTATTAATCCATTTTATAGTAATACATTTTATTTATATACAAATTTTTGATTCTTCCATCCCCCGAAAAATAATTCAATATTGAAATTTGTAAAAGCAAAGTATGAATTTAATCAAGGCAATAGTCACTCGACTTCTTAACTTCAACATATATATTTTTAGATGTAGTTGTGTGTTTTAAAATGTTTGTATTTACTTTAAAAAAATATATAATTCCTAAGGGTATTGCATTTTAAACCTAACCTGAATATTATGTAACTTAAATAAGTAATAGATGTATTATGGTGACAATATTTAATTTGCATTATTTATTCATCATATCCATCAGTAATCCGCAGCAATAGTAATATTTATTTTAATAGCGTATTTAATTTCAGAGCTTTAATAACGTATATTATATAAGCACGTAACTTAAATTTTTACTTTTGATAAATAAATATATAAAATAAACTGATGTATGTTAGTGATATATATCATGTTATTATATAAGTTTTATATCATTTTATCATATAAATTATTATAAACGTATTAGTATGTTTGATTTTCATCACGAACCTATAGATTTCTATGACTAATATAAAATAGTTAACAATTTTAAATATTTTAGAAGGAAAATGTGCTACTACTTACTTAATGTAAAGAATTAAAATATACATTATGTATACATTTTTTTGTACAATTGTTTGTTTCCCAACTAATAAGAACCACTCCTCGCTCTAAACGGTATTATAACGCGTCGTTTAGCCACATCAGGGCTATATTTACTATGGCTATCTAATGACCGGAAATATCCATTACAAGTGACAGGTCATAACTAATAACTAATACATCACTATTATAGTTTCTATAATAATAGAACTGAGATTTGCTAAAATCCATCCCAACGAAAATGTCGTAACCGCCGACTTAATGGTCAATGAATAAAAAAAAACCAACCCCAGACTCGTCCGCTCGCTGAATTTGACGCTGTGAAACTAACCAAATACCTTATTTATCTATTTCGATAAGAGACCCAGGCAAAAATCGGCTCAATCAACATATTTGCCATACCTATAAGTATGATATTAATCATATACCAGACAAGATATAGAAATATTTCATCTTAAGTTTTAAATGTAAATTCTATTAAAAATTCTTATTTAAAAATATTTTCTTATACCAAGTCGGCATACTGAATGATGAATACTAAAACTGAAAATACATTGTTCTTAATATCGCTTTAAATAAATTTGCGCGAAACTTATAAATGAATTCGCGATAATAATGAAATTTAAAATTATTCAGAGTAAACATTTACAGCCACTTTATTCAATTGGTCTTTATTTTCATTTAATACCTTTTTTTATTATTATTATTATCATCATCCTATCTACCTATATAATATATGTCGTGCCGCCGCTATATTTTTTTTACTTAGCTCGCGCCACGACCGTGGCGCTGGATATAATGTATTATATCTAACAATAATACATTAGTGTATAGTGTATACATCTTGACTTTATTTATCATGCTATAATACGCTGAATATTTAAATCACTTCATTGATCTAACAACAATGTAGAACAGTAAAATACAATGTAAAATCAAAATTGCTTTCGAAATAGTTATCGTCTAAAATATTCGACATAATGTAATTTACTCGAAAAATAAAAGATAATCAGGTGATATTCGTAATAAAAAATTATTTTAAACATCTAAAACTAGAAATACACATTTTTTACGGGATAATCATAATTTCGGATTCTGTGTAAAGCATAAATATACTTACTTTGAAACGAGACAGATTTTTTCAAATCAACATTCTTAACTTTCTCCTTAAGTGGTTTTAAAAAAATAACATTTTTATTTAACAAATTTTTAATAATCTTTGTGACTTGAAATGTGAAACAAGTGTATTAATAATTTAATGATTATTGTGGTATTATTAAAAGGAAGTTATACATGGCCATTTAAAAAAAAATGCTTTTTATAGGTATTTTTAATGAAAAATGAAAAATAATTTAAATTTCTTTTCGAAAAAATGTACAATTGCTCTCATTTCGGTATACCTACCATTATTGGTATTTAGAAATTGCACTGCAATTACGAAATTATATATTTAAAAAAACGGTCACTTGTAGAATACTATACTTACTACAACAGTCATACAGTACCTATATTTTTATGAGATTTCTTAAACTTTTTAGCAAATAATGAAATAAAAAAAATATTCTAATATAATAACACATAGATAAAGTTGTCAACGAATTTTAAGTTAATTGCTTCACTAACTTTCGTTTTCAATTAAAATTAAAAGTATTTAGAGTTCATCTAATCAACATTAGAACTAATATCATTTATGATAATATTTTATAATTCAGTACAAACACATAATACCTACTACAATCAATATTTCATTAAATATAAAAATGTATATTAAATAAAATAATTAAAAATCATATAAGATTCATGAGAATAATAAAATATCAAATTTAATATTATATTATTATAATTAAAACTTCAAAGAGTTCAAATATAAATTCTTGAAATATAGTGTTTTATTAAAAAAAAAAAATGTAATTTATCATTAGTTCATTATATTACTTCGTGCACTTAAATTATTTTAAATTTTTATTCAAAAAGTATATATATATTTAAAATTATGCATCAATTAAATAAGTCAATTCGCAATAATTAGTAACCATGTTAATAACTAATCCAAGATAAAAATCGTAAATATTGATGTATTGCATGACACTTCCGGACTCAAGAAAATGATTGCCAAAAAATTATTCATTACTGTAATTATTTCAGTAGAAGCTCCTTTAAACTAAATATCATCACTCACCACAGCCAAATTCATCTGAAATGGAAAGTCCATTAAAGCAGTCATTTTGACCGTCACAAATATATTTTTGGCGTATGCAACGGGAAGGATTTCCCTCAGGCACCCAACAACTGAGCGTTGATCCTGTTATGCACACAATCACATCTGAAAATCAAATACAATAATTCAAACTTATAACTTGTTTTAAAAATTATTATCAAAACTACAGTAAATAATAAAGACAATCTAACGCACTATATTTTACAAGTTTACTGGGTAGACGTACCCTGTTTCGTTAAATTAGATTTCGTTATACCATTCTAAAATTAGAACTAGTATAGTGATGGCTTTACGAAGAACTCACTCTCAACCATAATTCAACTGTTAACACCATCAGAAATTACGCCTGGCCTGCAGCTTTTTTTAAATTAAAATGGAATAAAGTATAAGCTGTACGTATATTTTGATAATTTTTTAGAAAAAGAAAAATTATTAGATTAAGCTCGAAACTTTGAACTTATGGCATACACGTGTTCACTATTTCGAATTCATATAATAAATTTACCTCTAATTTTTTTCCTTCAAACCGACATTTTTTTTTACTGAGATTTGAGAATTTAATCTTTAAAATAAATCTAAGTAATAGTATACGTATAAGTATAAATACACAAAATATACTGATTACTGATAAAACATTTCTATAATATTTATACGCGTTAGAATGACGTTTTGTACTTATTTTCAACCACTTGTGTAAATTATCTAAAATTAAAACACAGTCAATACAAACAATGAAGTATAGGTAATCTTCGATCGAATTTACTGAACAACACCAATATCCGTTGCACACAAAATTTCGTAACTGTGTACACTACCTGAATAATAAATTTACAATATACCCACAAATTCCAACATGTTTTTCCTATAGTACCTAGCCAATTTAACCCTTGCAAATTAAATTTATCATATATTACTTAAACTGTCTCCCACTCGCGTCAGTACTATATTATACATCACACTGAGATTTAATGAAGCATTTGATTAATCAATAACCATACTCAAGTTGAAATTAACGAGCATTACATTTAAAAAAATAAGTAATACACATACCGTCAGTTTTATTATAAAACGCCGTGCAATTTATCTCGTCGGCACAGTTTCCATCGATACTTTGTAAGCAATCGCAATGTCCATCACAAACATTTGCGTCGTTTATACATCTTCCGTTTGGACATTGAAACTTATTCTCTGAACACGTTATGTTACCTATTTAGACAGACCAATACATCAATACGTCCAAATATATATCAGATGAATTTGAATAATTACACAATAATTCGTCAGCGTGATTATCAATACATTCTGGCCATCCGTCACACCAAAATGTTGAGTGTACCAAATGACTCCCACCGCACTTAATAAAATCACCTGAAATTCACAAAAATCCGTTAATGACAACCACGAATATCAACAGCGATTTGTAATCCCCACTATTTGTCAAATGTAAAAGACAACAATTTCTCATAAAAATATAATATTTTACTGTTGTCGTGCGTCGTGGAATATTATAAGACATAAAGTCGCACGGTTACGTAAGTAATATCAAAATCTTAGAAAATACATTTATATATGTCACATTTTATAGTCACTCTCCCACATTATTATAGTTAAAGCATTAAATCAATAAAAGATTTTTATATACACTAAATATTTTTTTATTATATGATCTAATCACAAGAAACCATTATTTTCTATTACATACAATCACAAATATAAATTTGTTGGCTTTCGATAGAACCTTTAAACCACAAAATTCAAGAAAAACAATAAACAATCAAATTGATTTTATCATGAATTGTATTCATTATGCAATGTTAAAATTACAGTGAATATAAAATTTCAAAATAATAAATCATAAGAGTAATATGAGAGTATTAATTTAATAGTACCTACTAAATAAAGAAATTCATATCACAATTACAAGTAATAATAATTTACAAAACAATATAATAAAATAATAATAATAATGATTATTATAATTATTATGTTTTATATAAATATTTAATATTAATAATCGGTTATTAAGCTACAAGTTTAACTAAAGACTGCATAGGCGGATATTTGTTCACATCCGTGGGGAGAGGCTAAATATTTTTGTCTTATCCATTAGCGTAAACAGTCATTTTTAGACGCTTCAGCCTACTAACTAAAGTGGTTACTCCTACTTTATTCTAGCTGAGGCAACAAGTATATATTACCTATATATATATATTAGGTAATAGGAACATAAAAAATAAAATATTGAATAGCTACTAATTTTTTTTTATTTTAAATCTATTGCTTTACATGAAGTACCATCAATGGTTGGCCTCTTCACTCAAGCCCCCGGTCTGAATTGATGTAAATAGCCGTAATTTAACTTAACTTATTACGATTTGTAACTTTGTTACTTTATATTATGTTATTTTGTCTTTTCTATGTTAACTCTTTAATCACTTGTGCTTATTGTAAATAATTATTTTACAGATTGTACAATTTTCTAGCTTAAAAATAATAAAAAAAAAAATCTATTGCTTTGAGCTAATATATTAATAATCGTATCGATATCAATAGATTTTTATAATTATTTATCAATATACAAATTTGAGGTGTTGTTGAACATTTCTTGCATCATAGAAGTTCGAAGCCAAGTTTTTATTTTACGTTTTTATGGCCGAAAAACTCCTTTCATAAATGGAGGAACTTATAGGTATTTTTAAAGCAACTTAAAATAGTTTATATAAATTAGGGAAATTCTGTTTTGATAAAACCTTTTTTCACGTCATTTAAAGTTATATACTTTTCATAAGTAGACTGAAATATACAATTCTTTGCCAATACGGTAAACCACGCATAGATAAAGGATAACACGTAGATATACAGAAAAAAACTTAAAGACAAACACGCTACACACTCCAGTGACGTAAACTGCTGCGGCGGTCTGCAGCTTGCTTATTTATACTTTATGGGTACCGTAAACAAGTTCTAGAATATTTGCGGTTATCAATATATACCTACAAAATATGGTTTTCTCCAATAACGATAAACCGTGAATATTCCAAACCGTTCTTGTATCCCAACAAAATAAAATAAAAATTATAAATATCAAATATAAAATATTGAAATACACAATTTTGTATTTTGACGTCTGGTGTAGTTTGACTACATTATTCTGGTTCTAAGTCCCTCCGTTATCCGCCTATGCTAAAGAGCAGTGTGAATAGGTTTATAGTATAAATAGTTTACAATTAATTTAAATATTAATTTTAATTAAATATTCAATTTCCCCAAACTTGTGAATGTGGATTAAGCTTTTTAAACTTAAAACAAAATTTATCAACATAAATCGAAATTAATGTTCGTATTTTCAAATTACAATAATAAAAAGCACAAAAAATCAAAATATTAAAAAAAATATATAAGTTAGGTTATGTTCGTCAAATCTAAATTTATCGTACTACAAATAATTTAAAATAATATTGTTAATTGTTAGTAGATAAAATAACATCGAATATTTACTTTTGTAAAATAAAGATGTTTAAAATTCTACCTTGCTTTTCTTCGTAATGTTTAGTGTTTCTAATTTGGTAAGATATTTATTTCTTGCTTCCAACAACGAGCTATATCCATAGTCGTATCCAGACTTCCTGAGTTGGATTGTAAGATTAATTGTCACACATCAAGCCCACGCATAGCTTCACCCATCACACACTCCGACCATTAACCAATTGCATTTGTAATACCAATTTAATAAAGAGAAAAAAATCATTTCTTCTTTTGAGTTTTTAAGTTTGTTTAAGTTCGTAAAATTTTTTTTTATAGATAAATCACGTATACTACATTATTTACTCAAAGCTTCAAAAACATTGTAATATAAAATATGTCATATTATTTTATATTTATAATGTGTACACTGTACATCAGAGCAAAAATGACGTGTTGTTAGAAAATAGAATACAAGTACAAATTTTAACATCTTATAACTGAAAATAAACAACTAAAAGTGATTTTAAACAAACCAAGAATATGGTAATGAAATCAATATAGGTATATATAGGAACACTCCTTAAAAATTATTTAGAACAAATTAAATTTAATATTAAATTACATATCAATATTGGCATATTGGCTAATAAGTTATATTATTTATATTTTTTTCGACATTCATTCCTTAAGAGATTTTAAATTTATAAAAACATCAATAACTTATTAATGTAAAAAACACCAGTTGCTACCAGCAAGGGTATCTTAATGTTATGTTATGTGACTCGTTAGTGAAGGGAGGTTGTGAAGAGATCGATATAAATAATTTTCTTCGTGAAAATTGTGATTCTATAGTACCACGACAAGGTATGAGATATATGTATAATATAAACTAGGTTCTAAAAATAAAGATTCTGAAAATGAATGAAACAATTTGAGACAAAATTAATTTCCATGAAAAACTTAATATTCCATTTATGTTTTATTGATTCATAACAAACTATTCGTTCAACGAACTGAATTATTAAACAACTCACTTTTCCTTTCTTTCTGTTAGTTCAACATTACTATTAAATATTAATCATTATTTATTACTTATTTGATACTACAACTATATTATTATAACATTGTTACCGTATTATTTGACTACCAAATATTGGCTCCCATATTTTGTTAAGAACGATAAGAAAAAAAATTTTAATTCAATTATAATTGAAGCTGAAATCATTTCCAGCAGTGCTAACGCCTAAAGGTGACGGTTTTCTCTCAAATCTCACTGATAACATCTAATTATTTCACAGAATTCAACCATCACAAGTTTTCCGGTTAAAATGTGTTACATCCAGTAGGATAATAAACTAAGCCCAGGGCCGATACTATAAGTGGTGCGAGTTAGAATATTGTTTTACTCTGTTCGAATCAGTGGCGGACTGGCAGATCGGGAGATCGGGAAATTTCCCGATGGGCCGGTCAAATAATCGAATTATGGGGCCGGACAATTTGGTTGTACAAGTAACTAATTACAATTTTTAGATTATAATAAGAGTTTATCAGTTTTTGGTAAATTTAAAATCTATAGAATATAACATAAATAATACGTCAATACGATAATAATCGTACCTTAAATATAAATTTGCTTTTCTAAGAAACATACGAAACATAAGGTATTTATATAAATATAAATTACGCTGCCGCCTGCCGGCCGCCGTCGCCGTGTTGTTTATAATATACGATAACGATATATTATTAATTCGATGTATTATTGTTTTTAGTTGTTATATAATTTAAAAATATACTGTTTTCGTCCGCGACTAACAACACTGTCGTCTGTGATATTATATAAAATATAAATATTACTTATTACCTAGTTCATTTGTATTTTGTACTATAACTTCAGCTTTTTAAAGGTAAGTCAAATCAATTTTTAAATAATATATTATTATAATTTATTGTAAAAAAAATAAAGTTATTGTTATAAGGCCTATACATTTTAATCTATATTCAATCATTATTAAAAATTGGTTAAATGGTTTAAAATATAATAGAATTATTAGTTTTAGAGGCCTATCCTGCTATCCCCTATTAGCTATTTGAATTTTGTACCCCAACGAGTGTTGTTGTTTTGTCGTTTTTAAATTGAATTCTTCTTAATTCATATTGTTACGGTTCCCTAAGACCACATATTTTATACTTTTCTATAGTATTTGAATAAAAATGCTGATAAAAACCAAGGCTCTGCATCCAAACGTAATATTTTTAGATTATTATTAATAAATAATAATTTAACTCTACCTTTTGTTATTTATGTTATATTGTTATTCAATTATAATTTATGTATCTTAATTATAACTATAATATAAAATATAATTTTATTTACATGATAAATTACTATTGAGTTATATTATATATTGAATATATTATAGGAACAGTATGACACAGGACAACCTAGAAGCTTTTGTTTTAATGGCTACAGAAAAAAGTATTTTAAGTGATATACCATACCAAATTGTTATAGACCGTTTAGCCCAAAAAAGCAAAACACTCCATAAATTATTAATTCCTTGAGCTAATAAATAATCATTACCATGTATTTCTAAAATGTTTTATTTATCTTCTGTTAGTATTAATTATAATTTAAATATTCAACTGAGAAAATGTCTGGTATTTCAAACGTAAGTGCTGTAATAGTGTATTAGATTAGGCCTTAGACAATATGTCAATATAATGATTAAGTAGTTCCGGCAACGCCGTCGAAAAGACCTTAGACAATGGTTTATGGGCGATGGGCCGCTTGAAAAAAAATTCCCGGGCCGCTCTGAAGGAGCCAGTCCGCCCCTGGTTCGAATTGGCGATTTTACGTGACCAGGTCTATAAGCGTAGTTTAAAAGTAAGTTCAGAGAAATACGTTTTTAAGGTAAATTTAATATGTTTAATCCTAACACGGAAAGCGTTACGAATAACATTTACAGAAGTACAATAAACTATTTCCGTGGATTTCACTTTCCATCAAGTCACACGACTGTACAAAATTACGGATTGGTAATAAAAAAAACCATCGAAAATTACAAAATTTGAAGCATTTTCTCAAATAGTCTATTAGAAAACCAATTAACATTAAATAATTTATTTTGTAATAAAATGTAGTAATACAAATTTATTAATATTATTATTTTAAAATATTGTATATTATAAGTATGTAGTATTTTTATAAATAATAACAAAATTAATAACTATGTAATAAAATAATTAAACAAAATGTAGAATAGAAGAAATTAATTCATTAAGTATTTTCATGTTATTGAAACTACGAATTACTCTATACTGTAGTGTAAAATATATTATTTGTAAAAATATAGTTTTATCAAAAATGAAAAAAAATATAGTAAAATAAAATATTACTGCATATATTGTTTTTAATTTTATTAGGGTTAAATATTATTTTCTAGTGAAATTTCACTTAGGGATAACTATTCACTATAGATATTTTATCAGAAGTAATACATTTTAGGTATAGCAACAACACTCCCTATTTGTATGACTAAAAATGAATTGGTTATTTTTTTATGTTAAAAATGTTTAACTTTTATAAAAAAAATTCAAATATTGATACATTAAAACCATGACTTAAAATACTTGAAAAAAAAAAATTGTTGATTTTAAGTATTGCAACATTATGGTTATAATTAATATACATGTATCTTTCTTAAATATACATAATTTTCTAATTAAAATCATCAATTATGTATTAAATTTACTAAATGTACCAATTACTTTTGTAATACTTTAGTGTGATTTCAACAAATGCATTATTAACAGTTTTAGAAGTCTTATGGTTTATGTACCTTATAAATATTCATAAAAATGTTCATACAAATTTATAACTGAATGTCATAAAATTGGTTCACAATTAATGTTAATATTAAATTATGAGCAACAATTTTCGCTAAACTTCTGTTAATTTAAATGATTTATAATTAAAAACATGCTTGTTATCAATAATTATTATTTGTTATTTGTTTTATAAGAAAAACGTTCTATTTTAATTTGGAACAAAAATTTTTAAAAAATAAGCAATTTCGTAAAAATATCTAAAGTATTGTAAAATAAAAATAAATTTAACTATTCAATGTTATTACTTATTATAGTTAAATACATAATTATTTACATACAAATTAATATTTTATTTAAATACTTAGATAATCACGTAAAATAATAATTGAATAGGAAACCATAATTTATTGTATACAAACAAAAGAAATAATCCTGCTACATTTCATGCGTGATGATGATTTTGTAAAAGGGACAAGGATGTACTTCTGTTAACAATACTGTAATGGATAGTCTACTAGTACACTGTCTGACCACAAATAGATTTATTTTAACGTAGTTGTTTAATAATTAAATTTATAATCGATGAAACAATGATCTTATAAATAACGATTCCGATTTCCGAGTATAAAGTATGGAAAATCGTATAAATACATTTTACGATGTAACCTTCGGATATTAATTAATAATTCAAAAAAATAAATTATTTCTGTTTTCAGTAAAAACAAATAAATAATAATAAAAAAAAAATATCAAGAACATTAAATAAGTGTAGTGTATACTGTATATTAGAAAACATTTTCATAAAAAATGTAATTGGAAAGAATGAGTGAAAATATTGAATGTATAAAATTAAATTCAATAATTTATAATTTTATACAAAAAATGATTTTGAGCAGATACCACAGAAAAAATTACTAAAAATATTTTGTGTTTCATATTTTTTTAATCGATAATATAGTATAAGTTACACTAATATTTTTTAAACATCATTGTTTATAACCACCTAGTTAATAATAATATACATTTTGAAAAAAATTCAATGTCTAATAAAAAATAATATTTTATGAATTAAAATAAAATAACTAAGATTATTATTTTTTTATTCATATATCAAATTATGTAAAAATTTAAACTTCAAATATCTATAAAAAAAATTGTGCTTATTTTTTTTATATATATATATATTTAAATTGCTCTAAAACTTAGAGACTAAGTACAACTTACAGGAGCCTTGTATATTAAATTTTTAAGCTTTCTGACCAAACATAACTTATATCAATATTTATATAAAAAAAGTGAAAAATCTAATGTTTATAAATAGCTAATAAATAAAAAAAAAAATTATAGCATTTCATACATTACAGTTTAATTTTTTGGAAATTTTAAGTATTTCCGGTTAATTGTTTTCGATTTAGTACACACAATAACAAAATCTATTTTGTTAAAAATTAGATTGAAATATTCCAATTTTTCGTTTTCTCCGATTATTCAATAAAGTGTGGTAAGATTGTTTTTATTTAATTCCTTCTTCTCAAGTATCAACTAGTTACTTACTACCGGTAACTATTTTTGAAGTTAAAAAAAATTATGATGATAGACACAAAAATAAAAATAATTTGTTAGTTTAACACGCATAATACTTCAAATTATATTATTAATAAGTAATAAGCATACACATGATACTATTCGTTAATTACTATCTCTTTATAAACTCTTTATTACTGATTTCATATCAAACATACGATAATAAAATGACAAAATATTTTAATCTAATACAATCATCTATAGTACAAACCATAATTTTTTTAATCCATAATTTTCAACTTACTTGTTTCACAGTTTTCTTCATCAGAACCATCTACACAATTAACTTCACCGTCGCATAAATATCCAGGACGAATACATTCCGAATTTTTACACTTAAATTCCCCATGCCAGCATTCTCTGTGCTCTAAAAAAAATATTATCATAGTATTAATTCTTTAAAAAACAATACAATTTTTAAAGAATTAATAAGTTTTATTTAAAACTCACTACATTGAAGTTCATCCGATCCATCACCACAATCGTCTTTGAAATCACATGTTTTATCAGTGGGTATACAAAAATAATTTGCGCACTTAAAGTGAGTAGTTGGACAAACGTGTGTTTCTATAAATAAATAAAAATAATATTTATTTGAATTATATACATTTTTATAGTTAAATTTTTTAGTACATTTTTAATTTTTATCAAAACCCAATTAATCCATCATTTAAATTAAAAATATATACAGTATCTAATTCTATATTATATTTTCATTTGAATATTAATTATATTTTTAATAAATTTGACAATACATTAAATAAGTTAAATTATTATTAACTTTTCTATTTTGTCAATGGAAACTTATAGGTATTTGGATGTTATATTTGAATGTCAATCATTGCAGATGCAACACCAATATCGTTTACGTAAACTTAAGGAAGGCTTCAGTATAATATAGATGATTTATGGAGATAGTATAGTTTGTAAACTTAATAAGTTTAAAATAATAATATGAGTAAGTTTTGTTATAATTTAGATTACTTTAGTTAATATTAATTAAGTTAATAATATTTATATTTGATGTGTTCATTTGTAATGCTACCCGTGGCTGACAATGCCACCGGGATATCGGGACTTTTCCCGTCGCCACCGCCGCCTCTGGTAGTGTATAGCGAACTTTTCATACAAATAAGAGCAGATTTGATAATGATTTGAGTCAAGGGGGGGGGGATGTGGCGTAAAAATTAAAACAAAATTTAATACGATACATTATAGTACTATATACATAAATTTGATTGTTATAAATATTAAAGAAAAAAATAATGGGGGATCTATTCTCCTCACCCCCCCCCTGATTGGCCACTGAATAAGAGAAGCATTTCTGATAATGGCTATAGAGAAAAATATCGAATAATATTTACGTCAAAGACATTTTCCAAAATAAAAACGATTTATTAAATAAAAAACTTTTTAAAAACAATTAAGTAGATATTTTTATTTTATTTTAATATCATATTCTGTTTTTATAAAATAAAAAATATTAGTCATTTTAGTTATTTTATTTATATGTTCTATACAACTTTAGAGTAAGCATGTATTACACTTTAAAACAAACACTAAATATACACAGGATGAAACAAATTTGAGAATCGGTCAAATAGTTTTCTCGGGCCAAATTTTTTCATAATTTATTATCGAATGTCTTTCCTATCTACCGTGAATTTATGATATGTGGTGTTAATTTCTCGTGTCTTCATATTTTTAGCATTCTGTTAAAATATGCTTAGCAGTATTATCCACTCCACGTGAATAATATATGTTTTATTGTTAGATTTAATCGTGTAATATCTAATGTAAAACCACTTTATTCCACTCTATAATAACGTAAAATTTTAAAAATATTGGGAATTCAAGAATAAATGTATATCCTAAAACCAAATCAGTTCATCAGTAATTCTCTATAATAGCACAACCTAATTTAAACTACGACTACTAATCAAACAAAACACGTAAATACATTACGTAAATTTTCATCAAAATTAGGTCCAATATACCATGCAATTAAAAAGTTCGATTTTATATAAATTATAACTATAAACAATAATTAGATCAAACAAACTTTAAGGTTTCTATGGTTCTTATAATAATTACAACTTTTAAATATTACGCAATATTCTTTTTATAGCTTTTTATTTTTACGTAGACTTCCAAACATTTTGTGACAAGTTACTAACAACTTTTATGAAAATTTGAACTGTTTGTAGCTATAACAATAGCTGACAAAACTAATAACTACTAAAAATCTACTATATAGCTATTATATCTTCCTATGTGTTATCATTTTATCAACAGCAATATTTTGTAAATTTCTACTTAGTTTAGGTTTATTATTTTTATTTTTTGCAGTTATTGCACAAATTCACCTGTTTTACAGTTTTGATGAGTTAATAGGTAGATGAAACCTAAACAATTTGTTTTATATTTTTATATTATGTACATAAATACTTCGACAACATAATCATAAACAATATTAGTATTCATAGCATTGTGCAAGTCACTGTCTTGGAGATTAACGGGGTAATTCGGTAGACCAACTTTAACATCGTAATAATAATTAAAATAATGATACATAGTACGCATGGATAAATAAGAGCCGCATATTATACTCGATTGATTTTTCGAACTTTTTTATCTGAAAAAAAAATTCTAGATTTGTAGTGAGTGTACTACGGGATAGATTACTGAAATACTGAATTAAATCATCTTACAAAATTATTAAAATTAATTCAATTTTTAAAATATTTTTCATTTACCGTTATACCATATGGAAATTATGATAATAAAAATACAAAAGGATAACACACCTTATTTTATATTCTAGGTAAAAGATTTTTTTCACAAATTATTTCGCAGGAGAGAAACATATTTTTTGAGATAATTACGTTAAACATTTATTTGGGTTAGTAAAAATACTTTAAAAGTTACGTACACATCTCTAATGGTTTTACATAATATATAGGTTATTTTTTTTTAATTCCCAGTAATTTGATAAAAAAAAACTACAACATTTGTCACAACTTATTCAGTGAATAGTTTCAAGTTTAAAAATACTTTTAACTTATTTAAAAGAAATAGTGATACAAAATGTTCATACAGCATATATTTCACTATGTTGTAAAATTATATTAAAATGTACTTACTGCAATTAAAAAAAATGTATTGTTTTTATTATTCTGTGTTCTATTTACGAATAATATTCATGAAGCTTAAATATATATCTATCATTTTTCGATTTTAATTTGATACCTAGCCTAGTATTGTATAATATATATGTAAGATTATAACAAGCATAAATAAAATGACAAAATATGAATTAAAGCTATAAAAACAACTTTTGAAAGAACATTTTTTAAAATCTAAAATCAACCAATTAACCCAATTACATGGTAATAACAGTAAATTAGAGTCTAATTATTAGACCATAAATATCATTTATCAATAAAATCAAACAAATCATATAAATGACAACAAATCCCTATCTTCAACAAGAATCTATGACCAAATATGTGCATCAACTTCAAATAAAAAATAATTTAATAATAATATCTTTAAAAACATCAAAAATTTAAAAGTAAAATTAACTACAGATTATAATGATTATATGTCTATTGTCTATACTCTATATATACTTGAAACGGGTATAAAATAGAGGCAACTTTTATAGTATTTTATAGTATCGTCTTGATACTTAGTTTATATTACATTGGTAGTTATTTTTTTAAGTATAAAAATCCATGCAATTCTAATGTAACTTATATGAAAGCTGGTAAGACTTTCAAATTCACAGGAATACAAATAACGACGCACAAATACTTTTTCAGGAATTGACCATATTTTAATTATTTTATATAAATCGAGTTTGATTGGATAAGTTCTTGTAAGTTTTTGAATTTACACTAAATTTAATGTGGTATAAAATTCCATATAATTAAACTAAACCAGATTAAAAGAGATAGGTACAAGATATTTCAATAATAGGATTAATTTATTTGAAAAACATTTTTTTTTTCAAAATAAGATTCTACGAGTATATAGTTTTATTTTACTCAGTGAATTAATTAATCATATCACAATTATAATTATTATTATTAATACAGTACATTTTTAGAACTTTACAAGCAATTATTAAAAAAATATATAATTAATTAGATTTACTTAAAATAAACCTTGAAATATTTTTACAATTATTTACAGAAAATGTTCCGTCTATCACTAAATGTATACACACATTTAATAAACATTAAATAAAAATTAACTTACTACAATCGATTTCGTCTTCTCCCTCGTCACAATCAGTAATTTTATCACATCGTTTCACCAGTTCAATACATTTGTTCATACATCGGTACTCGTTTTGTAGACAACCTGCAAATAATGAATTTACGTAATAATTTAAAACAAAAACATAAAAACACATAATTAAACATGAAAATGATCCTGTTTTTAATTTTTTCATACGATTTATAAGTAGGTATTATTGCCTACATTAATATATTAGGTATAATTTTTTTTAGTACAAAAAGCAAAATATATACTAAAACATATGATACATATTCAGAATTATAATTGACAGTCTATATTTATAAATAATAAACGTGGGTTATTGCTAATTTAAATTTTTAAGATAATATTTACATAAATAGCATTATATTTGCAAAACTGTTTGAAAATATGTATTACTTATTCAACCATTCCAAAGTTATTATTACATACTCCTTCCACATCGATGTTCTGTCTAAAACTCTACATTTTTTAATTAAAATTATTCTTAATAAACCTTAATTATATTCTTTTAACTTTATTTGTTCTGAGTTTAAGGTTTCTACATTTACTCAAACTTATGAACTACTTGTTTTATTTTATAAGTATAAAAAAGAATATTAGTAAATTTCAGCCTTCTCATTATTATAATACAAGAATTAAAAATAATTGTAATTTAATTGTACCGTTTAATAAATTTAATTTCGGGACGCTTAGTCCTATAGGTAATTAAAGAATTTCTTTACTTCGAAAATATAATATTAAATTAAATAATTTTGATAGTTTTAACAAATACAAATATCATATTAGCAATATTTTTACTTATTTTTAATTTATACTTATTTTATATTTAAGTCTTAATATTATATTTAACATTGTAGTCTTTTATTATTTTTTCAGTTTTGTTTTTCTTATAATCTCATTTTCAAGAACTCAGCTTAACCACCACGAGCATTCTTTGCTTATTGGTCGAGCTTGCAACTTATCTATTTTTATGATACTATTTATGTATTGTTGTTTTTATTGTTGTTGTTGTTGCAAAATAAATATTTTTATTATTATTCATCATAATTGTTTAAGTTTAGTACATAAAAAATAAAATAATTAATTGGTTGTGTACTTAAGTAACTTTATAAAAAGTCGTTTTATATAAAGATAGATCAACAGTTAGAAAGTTAATCTTGTAAACTTCGTTAACTTTTACGAAACTAAAATGTCATGATTTTACACTTTATCTTTAAATGTAGTACTTAAAAACTTATATTGATTAACACCATATAATTAAAAACAGTATGTCATTGCTATAAGCACGCGTACTAAGTGCTTCAACTTTTAAGACTTACTAAAATATTCTGATAGCCGGTTATTAGGAGAGAAAAACTATGAAATCATTAATAATTGATAACCTCTCTTTTTTAACAGACTATCGACATTCGACATAATATAGTATTCTTTGTAAAACAACTTGCATAGTTGCATTTCAGATATTCAATAAAATACTAATATATTATATTATACTAATAGTATTATAACTTATAACCATTATTTATTTATTTATTCAATTCCCTCATTATTCAAAAATATCTTTCATTAATTTCATAAAAAAACACATCAAATATGGTTTGCAATAATTGTATTTAAGTTATTTTTTTCTTTAAATAAAACCAAAAAAAAAAAATCGTAAAGATTTAAAAAGTACATTGAAATTTCTTTTAAAAAAATGAATATTACAAAGAAAGCGTTTACAATAAAAATTATAATAAAAAGGATCTCGCACAAATAAAAAATATAAAAGTATGATTATGGTTATGACACGCTTCGCTCACCTTGGTAAAACAGACAAACTAATATTGTATTATTATTATACATTTTAAAACAATGATATCGAATTCAAAAAATATTTTTTAATAGAGCTTAAATATAAAGTATAAATAGACGTTATTCTATACTTTTAGGTACTTTTATACGAAGTATTTAATATTATAAGAGCTTAAAAGTATAATATTTTAAACATTTATTGAATCTGGTATTTAAAAACGACAAACTGTGATATCATTATATCAATAGTTAACAAAATCAATCAGAAATGAATTCAAATAAAAGTTAAAACCCGATACATTGCTTAGATTTCAACAATAGTTTAATTATGATTGGTAATTTCTATACACTTAAGGAAAAAATTAAGAAAACAAAAAAATTCCAATATAGCTTGATTTTAATTCAATAGATAAGGTACATACAAATATGACAGTTCTAGTACCAAATAGTTTCCAAATAATAATAAAACAAAATATTATTGTACAAATAATAAAACTTGATTCACTAAAATTTAAAAAATAATAAAGAAATTCAAAGTATTTGCCGTCAATTTACAAACAATAAACTTTTTAAATTATCGAAATTGGGTATAAGTTAAATCCAAAATTAGTCAATATTTAGAAATTTTAATAATATAATACTTAAATTTGAATATAATATTAAAATTATGTTTTGACTCCAAAGCAATAAATAAATCTAATCCATACGTCCACAAAAAATAACTTATAATGACTACTATTATATGGTTACTATGGTTATATTGAAGATACAGAAATTATACCTATTATTAAGCTTCTAACGATCTAACCTCTAAATATCGGAGTATCAATATAAATTAATTTTTAATAATCGCCACCTATCATTACACAATGGATAGCCACTAAAATAAAATATATTTTATATTTGGTCGAAATCACCCTTAATGAATTGACTATACCAAAATAAGTGTAGTTTCCATTTTAAGTAGTTTAAGACAGGATAATCAACTGGCATTATTTAATTTGTCCCGGACAACACCACACAAAATCATCTAGTATAAAATAAAATTATTCTAATCTAGATATAATATATCTTATCTCTTATATCTTATATCTTATATCTTTATCTTATATCTATCAATGGTACACTTTGTGAATAATTAATGTTCATATAAATACTTTAAAAAAAACTTTTTTAACCTAACAATCCTATAGCTATCATCGTGTAATAAAAATATGTTAGGAAATATAACTAAATGTGGACTGTATAATATTAATAAATGGTATTTTTAATTATTTATGGTAATGATTAGTATAATACATTTATTAAAGCTCCTGTTATTATTAAAGAAGGTACAGCAAAAGTAACACTCGTGTGACTCATGATTATAATTTATACATAACTAAATAAAAAGTAAATAATGTAAAGGAGTAAAGCTATAAATTATATTATAGCATATACTGTTACTTATAAAGGATTACAGCATTCAGGTACTTATAAGGTACTATAGGTAAGTGTAAGTAAGAATTACCATTACCCGAATTCTAATAAAAAAAAAACTTAAATTGTTGACATTAATTTTAAATTGTAGTTATATTCAATATTTTAGTTTAATAACAATAGAAAAACAAAATTGATTTGGTGAATAACTAATGTTATGTAATTTCTTAAATATTCCCGATTTTCCGCTATTTTTTTTAATTTTTCCCATTTAAAAAAAAATATATACCGGAATACTTTTATCCAATTAAATAATATTTTCTACTAGAAACATTTTATGTCAACAAATTATAAATAAATTTTATTTTATCTTACAATATAAAAACTATTTTTATTTTTTTGCAAAAACGAATTGCAATTTGGATTGACGTCTCGACTCTTTTCACGGCTTTCAATTTTTTAATTTATTTGTTTTTATTAAGTGTATCAATTATCTATATCTCATACTAATTTTTACCAATAATTATACCTGACTCTAACCATATTCTCTATTTTGTATTATTTAAATGATGTATAAAGAATAATAATTGTTTGATATAAAATGTTTATTACAAAGGAATCGTAGAAAAAAAAAAGTTTAAAATTATAATATTGTTGTGCAGGTGTATAAATTTTTATTTACAATAAGATTTTTTTAGTTATTCCCATAGTAACATATTAATAAGAACCAGAGCAGAAAAAAATGTAAAAGAAAGGAAAATATAAAAGCTGCTTTTTATCCGTTTAAATATAAAATTATAAAATACTACGATAACAGCTTTACATTCAATTCGTTCCAGCTACATTTATATTAATTTAAATGTAATTATCTGGAACATTAAATTATAATTTTTCATTTACAATTCTTACACAAATCCATTAAAAAAATTAAAAATGTCCTTGAGAACTAATATGTAGTGAATAAAATACAAATCCAATTTAAGTTACAACTTTTAAAATCTGAACGAAACAAATATCGTATTTATTATACAGTAATATATTTTTTCCATATTTATCTGCAGACACTATACATTTTAGAAAGAAGAAGTGCTCCAAAAATTTCAAAAAGCCCTATCAATCAATTGTAAATCTAACCCAAATGGTACTTAAATGGAATCGTTTTTCGATTTTCAATATAACTACTAGTTTTCTATGCGTGAGAAAAAACTACCAACACGTTTTGACGCAGAGAAGAAATTTAAATTCCACTTAGAATAGTTTTAAAAATGCAATGATTGAAACCTACTTTTAAGTTTAATATCACAACACAAATATAACACATCCGAAGCAGTAGCCTACTCAACTGAACTATAAGCATATTTTTTTCAAGCATATAATTACAATACAAATACAATTTATAGTACCTACTACATACATGTTATTTATTTTTGTTTAGATCAATATTCATTGATTAAATCCATTTAATTAAATATAATATTATGTGAATTACTATTCTTAAACTAACCCCCATATTTATGTATAAAATTCATTAGTATTTCAATGTCCTTATAATAAGTAATTTGTATATGTATAATACATAATATACTGATTACTGAACAGTGAACATACTGAATATAGTATATTATTCTTATTAAATAAGAACTTTATAACATTAAATGCATATCCCTACTGATATTTAATATCAAAAACCACATATAAAGTGTCCATTATGTTTAACCCTACAGGCTACAAGCTACAACATAATACTTATACTATCAAATTTATTTTAAACATTACATTTCGACCGGACACTATATTTACTAGCTAAAATAAATATTATTTTTGTATAATTGAAAATTATTTTAACCTAATCCGACCTATTGGAATTATAACAATGAATAATATTCCCTCTATATGTATATATATATATACATAGTGTTTTTAAATTATAGGTAGTGTACAAATAAATACACTTATTTGGTTTTTTTATAAATACCTACCTACCTAGATATATTTCGAAAATGTAATCGATAAAAATATTGTTTTGAATAATTACTTTGATTAAAATTTAAAACAACAACATTATTTAAATGTAATAATAACATATAATGAATCATTTCGCAATAATACAGAAAATAATCTTGCAGTTATGAATTGATATATTTTCCCTTAATTATTTATCAAATTATAATTTTATTTTCACACAAATTACAAAATATAATGATGAATTGAAACGCAATTAATTAGCAGTATTAAACAGCTGATGTCAGTTATCTATTGAAACTTATCGATCCTTTTAAAATAAGTATGATGAAATAATAAAAAATTTTTTTGCTATTTATAAACTTGAATAAAACAAACCATGAGCTTTTTTTAATACACATAATGTATTTAACAACAAAACAAAAACACTGTAAAATCTGAACATAAATAAAAATATAATATCAGTTGGCTAAATATTTAAAATATAGTACAGAGTATCAGGATATAGCCAACAATAACAATAAAAAATTTAATTTCTTGTAGAGATTTTAAAAAAATAATACTTTATTGAATTAAATAAGCATAAATCTTTATTAAACGTATCACCTTAAACCGTAAATATAATTTTAAAAGAAATTATTCACACAATTTTAAAAAAAAAGAACTTTTTTAAATTTTAAAATAATTTATTACATACCTATTTAACTTTAATAATTCAATATAATATAAAACAGACATATGTGACATACCTTACAGGATCTAAGCTATTGGCGATTTCACGTTATAAGCAACGAGGTAATAACCGTCCACGGTAGTCAGAGTGGCTGACTACTCTTGCCGACCGCGGACAGTTACCTCGTTGCTCATAACGCAAAATCGTCAATATTTAATAAAATTTATTTTTACTGTTTTATATTTATCAGAAAAAAAATGAACAAAAGATATTTTATTTTATTGGCTATAGTTGAAATTTCTTTGTGGTATTCAAATACCTATTTTATTACGTATTAAAAGATTAGATAAAATAAATTTATAAATTTATATATTATTTAACTTATAATATCATACATTAAAGCACTTTAAAAATTAAATTTGAAAAAAAATACAATTTAATTCTTATGTCACAGAAATATATGTCACTCATATATAACTAATATTATTTTTTAATAAGAAAAAACAAATTTCTACGGTAATTTATTTAAAAGAACAGGTAGAGCTAAGTTTAATAGAAATGTTAATATTGTTGTGATTAAATATTAAGTTATAAGGTTTAATAGTTTCACGAATAAATGAGAGAAAACACATTACACATTGAGTTTTTTTAACTAATTTAAAATTTTTAATAAATACATTAAAAAAAAAAAATAATTATTCTATATATATTTTATTGCAAAGAACATTAATCAGTTAAGATGTATATTAAAAAAATATATACACAGAGTAATTGGAATTCCTTGTTTTAAAAATAATAGAAATTTTATCAATATATTATGTATTCTCTACTATTACTTTTATAAAATGAAATTCTAATCACGTTATGCCCTATACGACGTTATATCTAATCTACATAATATAATGATTATTTTTTAACTGACATTATATTGCTTATATATTTTCAATATTCGCTTTTTTAAAAAACAACAAAATATAAAATAATAATAATATTTATTATACTATAATAATTTTTATAAAATCGATAAAAAAAAAACAAATAATTTTAAAGATAAAAACTATTTTGTTATTTTAGCGTTTAAATGTGTTACTGTTAAACTGTTTACTCTCACGTTTATTAATTAATTTCCAACTTTATTTTTTAAATAATTAATCTTTATATGTGTGTATGTGCGTGTTTAAGTGATCCACAGCTAGTCTATCTCACTAATGGTTTTAAAATTTGGTATACAAGTAGGTAATAACTGAGAATATGCCTCTCAAAAGCCAATTTTTTTAAAATTTGCATTTTAAAAAGAGGCTTAGGCAAGGATTTGTTGACTCGTGAAAAACGAATACCTTTTGTATGTATAGGATTTCCATCGATTGCAAAAAATAAAATTATTATTATGATTGGATAATGAATATAATATAAATATTTTTAAACACCCAAATAACTGTATTGAAAATCTATACTATTTACATTAAACGAAGTTTAAAAAGTCATAATGTCACGGACAATGCCGTGCAAAATCAGCTAAAAATATATATTAATATTAATTATTAATAGTTTAAATTATTAAGTCCAATTTGTAGTACTAATAAATTTATAGTTAAAGTATTGAAATGATATCACAACTTAATCGCAGAGTATGGAAGATCTATATACTTATTGGCTAATACCTATCTAAATTAAAAAGGAAAAATTATTCCTTATGTGGTATTAAAAATCAAGCAATTAAACATATCCTGAAAGATAAAGTTCCAATGCAGAAAAAAGGTATAATGGAATTATTAACAACAAAATCTTTCGCCTGATTAATCAATTTAGATTATAATATTAATGCCGGGTTAGAGAAACAATCACTGAACATTTAATGAACCAATAGTAAGCTAATGGTCTCTTAAACATGATTTAGCAGCCTTAGTCCATTAAATTTTAGTGAACCATTAAATGTATACATTTTTTATGTAACTTAATATATTATGACTTGTAAACATGAATATTTTATCTGAAAGTACTTAAATGCTAAAATGTAATAACTATTTTATAAAAACATAATAATCTAAAAAAAATATGTAAATATAAGTTTTTTAAATTTATTAAATAACATAATTTTATCTGTTGCGTTCACAAATTTGTAACGCTCGTCAATAAGTTATAACTATGGCCTTTTTTAAGGCTTTAACGAGTTAAGTTGTTAAGTTATAAATATTTGAAAATAATATTAGTGATTTCCGCCTCAATGATGTCACCACATAAAAAAGACTTTATTGGATTTATTAGTATCTTTAAATTTAAAGTAAAAAATTAAGTATTGTTGGTCTCAAATTGTATTTTACATTTTACATATATATATATAGTAAGACTAATATCTTATAACTTAAAATCCAAAATTTAAATTTAAAATAATTAGGTATTATTTTATTAAGTTTAAAACAAATTATAAATGGTTTGAACTTTTTGATTTATCAATTGTTCTTTTCAATGGCGTGTAGTTTGAACATTAAGTTGTTTTATTAAAATTTTTATTTTGAATTTTAGGGTTCTATTTATACTATAATAGTATAATTGAAAAAATTAATTCGGCATAATTCTTAAATCTCTTATTTATTGAAATATTATTCTTCTGTACAATCATTAATAAAATTATAGGTACTTTTATTAACTATTGACAGTAAAACTGGATAAAAAAGAATGTGTGTATTTCAAAACGTTTTAAGTCTTTTTATGTTTGTGGTTTTCTGGACATCACATAAACTTTTAAAAAGTATGTCGTGGGCCACGAAGGCCTTTTTAAAAATTGAAAAGTATTCACCTACCTATTTCCTCTATAATAAATTTCAGTACGCGAAGAAGCTAAATACTTTTTTAAGAAATTCCACAACATACTACTTAACTATTCCACTCCAATTATTAAACATTGATCGTCCTTACCCATTCCAGATAATCTTCTAAGACGCTTAAGCTCAAATTTTGTCATAGTATTATAAATGAATAAAAAAGCCTAAATGGATTGCGAATCTAATCATATAAATCTAAAAATAAATTTTGTACACTTGAAATTTTATTAAAAAAAAAAATGTAATATTAATAATATTTCAAAAAAAATGTAATATAAATAACATAGGTATGGTTAATGTCAATATTATTGTTGAAATACAAAGAATATAATTACTATTTGATTAGGCTCTATTTATGATTTTAAAATTATTATTAAAAAAAAATTATTGATTTATTACATCGAATCAACACCATATAAACGTCATCAAGAATAAACCTCACTATAATTTATCAATGTACATTTTTTAATATTCACTCGTAAAATAATTATTTTTCCTCAACAATTTTCGATATTTCATTGTATTAAAAAAAATAACAAAAAATACTAAAAATAATCACCAAATGCTTAAATTATCATTTTTAATTATACGATAAAATTTTCAAAATATTTTACTTTTTTTTTATTTATTTATTATAGACAAAACAAATTTTAAATTTTTATCAGATTTTTTTTTATTTATGTTGATAAAAAATTTTCGCTGGGTCGAAATTCTTAAAAATTGAATACATGATCTCACAAAGATATTCCTATATCTGTGTAAAACATTAAAACTATATAGATCCGATTGTATTTCATATGTATTTAAAAACAAAATTTCAAAAAATTGAAACTATTTTATACTTGAAAATTCATAAAAACTTAGATTTGTATCTAATTTTTGAAAATGTGATACAAGATTCTTTATAAGCAATTTATTGTAAAACTATAAAATCTAAAAAATATATAAAGACAATTATATTTTATTTTGATTTAAGAACTTTATTGGTAGGAACTTAAATTTTTATGTATTTTATATTATTTAGAATTTTATTATACGCTATAACATTTTTGATTTATTTTAAAATATTATCTATTTGTAGGTTCTATGAATATATTTTTACTGTTTGATGGTATTTACAGTAAAATGTTATACAATTTTCAGTTACATAAGTTGTTATAACATGGTATAAATATATATTATTATAATAAAATTAATACTAATAACATAATAAATGCAATATTTTAGGGGAAAATTATACTAGCTTACTATTATACTAAAAGAATAACAAATGACTAACTTTAACAGCTATATCAAATAACATATCATGAAATATACTTTATGATATATACAAGTAGAATAACAGGCCATCTCCGCCTAGAATTGTTGTTCGTTAATAATGATTTTATTATATCATTAAATTCAAAATAACACACTCATAATAGCTAGTGACTTATTCGAAACCTAATGTACAGCAGAGCGGTACCACCTATCTTTTTTATTGATCTATTAATAATTATTGAGTATTTATAACAAAAAAAAATAAAAACGCTAAAACACAGTTCACTTCTACGGAGTATGAAAATTAATAAATTGATTATAAATAGTATACTCGCATATGTTTGTCCTACGCGAAAAGCGAAACCACTTTTACATAATATCATTATAATACAACATTAATATTGTTGCTACAAACATGATGTGATCACTTTTAAAATAGGTTCAGTAATTTTGTGTTTAAATATAAAATAAATAAAATATTTTAATTCTTCTAAAAATTCCATTAAAATGTTCTATATTATACATTTATACCCATAGCGAATATATGGTATTAAGTTATCTTCCTGGCGATCATTGAATTGGCTCCCAAGAGCGCCAATATTGAAATGGCTTCCAATATAATTTTCAACAAGTGGTTATCAAAATATAAAAGTTGAAAAATTATGCAACTTTAATATTTTTAGCAACACAGTGCCAAATAACTGCTTGAAATTATTTAATCGTTAATCCGATAACACATTAAACGGTTCCAACCATCGTCGTATTTATACAATTTAAATATTCAATACAAGAGATTTCACTGATGATATTATTAAACGCAGTACTTACTCGCAGTTGACGAAATTTTCCGCAATTTATTGCAATTTGTACATACATTTTAAATATAAAATTAATGCGGTCGAAAAATAAGTAGTGAAAAGGGTAAATTAATTTTAATAGTAAATAAGTTTAAATTTAACTATCATAAGTTTATCTAAAATGCATTTAAACGATTAAAATTTACTAAACGAGGATGCAAAGCTTATTTGAGAATTTTTAACAACGAAAATGACTATAAAATGAAATACTTATTATATTATTTTTATATGTAGTTAAATTTATCTTCAAACAACTTTGGTAACCAATTGATTTATAAAATAAATGTTGAAGGAACCAATTCAATACGTAAAATTATCAATTACTTAAGTTTGGGAGCCCATTCAATAGCTCCAATCTTGCTAATAATATTTAGAGATTATTAATTCTCGATTAACCTATAATTTATAAACATTTTTAATAATTGACAATCAGACAATCATTGGCATATATCACACATTTGTATTTAAATGTGTTACATAAATTATAATAGCAATACAAATATGCTTAGTTTTTGAAAATTACCCCACAATGCAATAGTTTATAATAATTATGTATTTATGTATATTATCTATGTAATGTTATTTTAAAAATATTATAATGATTCGAGCAACGTTAGATTTACGTTACAGTGAAATAAATGGCTATGTTAATGTCTGTAATTTTCGTAATTCTTATAAATGTTATAAATCAGTCATTCAGCAAAACAATTATTTAGAGAAGAAAAATGTAATCAAAAAAATAATAATACATTTTAGTATAAAACAAGTTGGTAATTAACAAAGACAAATTAATAACATTGTAGTATAACTGAGGATTTAGTTAAATATAGAACTTAGAAAAAACTTGATTATCTCGATGTTGGTATTTAGAAATATTTGATTTTACATACCCCTTTTCTAAGTTATTTAAAATAAGGGCTAAGAAAATTAAGAAGATTACAGAAGTCTATAAAAGGTCTCGCTTGACTACTTAAATTGAGTTCCATAGGGTCGATTGATGGATCACCGCTTACTGTGTGCTGTTTTAAGACGGATGAGTCAGGTTTCGTTATTATTAATACAATTCACCATAGTTCATACGTAAGAATACTATATTCAATCATTATTAAGTAGCCAGTAGGCATAGCTCATATAAACTTTAAGTTAAATTTAAGTTTATCAACTAAAACTAGAATTTATTATTAAATAGTTTTACTTAGTAAATATTAGAGTCCATAATACTATAATATATTAATGTAATACGATAAAATAATTCTCAAAAATAGCGCATAAAATATTTTATATTAAAATTATTTAAACGAATTAATTTCCTTTAAATGTTTTAAATGACATGTAACTATTAGCGATTTCGCATCATGAGCAACGAGGTAACGCGAAATCGTCAATAGTAATTCATATTGCACATAGATTCCTAAATTGGATTTTCTATAAAATTATCGATAAAGACATCGTACATGATAATAGGTAAATTTCTACCCGGAAATAGGATATTTTACTCCCCATAAAAGGACATTTAAAATTTAAGTAACACGCTAAAAATGATTCGAACCGGACTTTTTTTTATTCTAAAACTATTTTTATTCCAATGCAATTAGATACAAAAGTATATTATAGTGAACGATCGAATTACACAATGTGGATTTTAAAAAAAACTTTAAATTCCTCATTGTTTTATATTATATTATTTAGATCCTAACAACAACTTTTAAACAAATTTAAACATTCACTTGTCAAAATTTAACTTTAAAAATGTAAACAAGTTATATCATTTTTTTGTTTATTCAACAACTAGTTATGTTTTTACTGATAAATAAAATATCGAATAAGTTGTTTGTTAAATCTAAAAAAACATATTAAGACGTTAATCATTTGACCTTATCATGATCCATAAAATGTTTGATATTAATAACTTAAGTTTAAAAAATTAATAAATACTCCTTTTAAATTTTTTGATGTTACTAAAATTAAATAAAAAGTTTAATTAAAGTCATATGATAACCATAATATTAAATTATTTGTGGGATTTGTCCACATACAAGTGGCTTATTCGATGTTTCTAAAAACCATTGGGTGGACAAATAGTCGGAATAGTCGGATGGCAACTTACCTAGATTATATGTCTATATATGTTGTATAAATCGTACATCTCTGTTAAAAAGTATATATCAAATTGAAAACTTTTAATATTTAAATTAAAAGTAGATATCATGTATTTCTATACTTCAAGATGTATAAAATAAAGTTGTTTATAATTTATAATTTAAAACGATCTATTTGAAGTAAATTATCCTTATAAACTTTATATCTTATAAAAAAACACAAATAGTGTATTTTAAAAATAAAATAAGATTTAATATATTACCACATTCAGATACAGCTTCATCTTGAGCTCGAAGACAGTCAGGTATGCCGTTGCAAACCAATGATTTTGGTATACAGTAAGTTTCATCACAATGATAAATGTCTAAAGTCGAATTGGATTGACACGAATCCGACTCCAAGCACTGATTACCTATTATATCAAAAAAATAATAAAAATAAAAATTTAATACATAATAATACGCCATTCGAATGAATACTCAGTAGGTATATATTATACTAATTTACAATATCATAATAACATAATATTGTTTTATTCTTAACACCTAATTCATAAACTATTATAACTATAACGTACAATGGCTTACACAAATTATTTAAAAATAAAAATAAATTGTATTATTAATACAATTTTAACACGATATTTCGTAAAATGTGTATTTATTAAACCAGCTACAACAGCTACGACATCACATTAAATTAAACATGCATAATACACCATGATAATAATTGTATTTCCATTTTTATAGATTTTCATAATTTAAAACAGTGTAAATATGATAAAATCAATTTTTTAAATAAAAAAATTCTAATAAAAGCTCTATTTAATTCTACAAATATATATCTACTAGGTATTTTTATGATTAGTTTATGACTTGCATCAAATCTGTATCAGATAAAACTTTTATATTATGTAATTTCCCAAATTATTCATATAGTTAGTTCAAAACTACCAATGGTTTTTCCAACGTTACTTGTACTATATTAATCAACAAATAAGTTTTCGCAAATTCTTCAGTTTCAACCATATGATTATTCATTGGTACCTATATAGGAATAGGTTATATAATCTTACATAGGTATTTGATTCGAAAAATAAAAATAACCTAATTTCATTATAAAATTCAAATCTATATTTAAAAATATTGGCCTAAATTATAATACACATTTGAATATAAAGCTATAGAAATTATTAGAATAAAATTATTACAATATTTTATAAAAAATAACATGTTGACATTTATAAAAATAAATAAATATTTGCTGTAAATTGTTGTTTGGTTGAACTCATTAAAAAAATGTTTATTCAAATAATGGTTATTGGTTACAACTTATGAATTACGACAATAAATACACAATTATGACTTATATTAATAAAACGTTTTCAAGTTTATTTCTTATTTGTATATTTAATATTTATCTAAGACGTCTGAATGGAGCAAAAAGCAAATAATGAAAATAATACATTTTTAAAAAATAAATTATTAACATTAATTTAATAGGATACTACAAAAAATTTAATTACTTAACTAATTTTAGAATTTTTATGAAAAATTTTTATGTTCTGTTTATTGAATAGGTAAATTATGTAATTTACTGTAATAAAATTTTTATAAATTATTTTGTTTTACATATATTCTAATAAAAGTTTAAAAGGACATTATTGCATATAATCAAGGCCCCACATGCGGGAGCTGATGGGCTTTGAGTACATGGGCCCGTTGAAATTAATTTGTAGACTTTTATAAAGAGCCCGGACAAACATTTAGTACAAGAGCCCGAGATTGTATGTGGGAGCCCTACATATAATTATACAAACATAACCTAAAGACAATAATAAAGCAAAGTTAAATATTATTATAATATATCAAAACATGATTCATCTGACATGAAATGTTATTATGATTCGGTAAGAAGCAATAACCACAACAACGTTACAAAAATACAAACCTGTATACAGGGGAAGGGGGGATTCAAACCCTCCCCGAAATTATAATTATTAATTATGTATTTTTAGTTCATGAATTCAAAATATTTTAACACCCCCCTCTCCACCGAAAATTGATCATGAATACTTGCTTGCAAAATTATAATATACATAAAAAAAAGATTGGTGTGTCGAATTAATTTAATAATATATTATTGTAGGTATAATGAATATTTAGTGTATACGAAAAACGATTTTGAGCAGTCTGTCAGAGAATCAGCCTATTTCACTAAGTTTATTTCATAATTTTTTTTTTCATGTAACTAATAAAGACTTTTATTTTAACGTAAAACAGTAAAAATAGGTTCATAATATAAATATATAATATCTTGAAATAAATCAAAAATGTTATTGCGTATTTACGTATAGTATAATTCTTAATAATATAAAATACATAAAAGTTTAAGTTCCCACGAATAAAGTTTTTAAATTATAACAAAATATAATTGTTTTTATATTTTTTAGATTTTATAGTTTATACTAATAGCTATAAATAAATAAAAAAAAAACTAAACTAAATAAAACTAAAACTAATAAAAAATTGAAAATTTCTCATGCCAATAAATAACTCGAAAATTTTTTAAATATTTTGAACTTTAAATAACCTATAATGAATCTTACATAAAATAAATAAAATTATATCTACAGTCATTAGTGCTATCTCACTAATAATATGTATTTTAAATTCTAAACGAAGTGATAAATGTATTTACTTATTATATATTATGTTATAGTGAGTTAACATAAACAAGAAACATTCTAATTTGTTATCTAATATAATTCGTGACGTAGCGACGGCTTTTTTTGAGGTCAGTTCATCTACCAAAAATCAAAATCAGTAAGCGGGTCCGAAGTGGTTAGATGCGTAGGAGTCGTAGGACTACAGATCAGTGAGTTTAAGCTAATAACTAATAAGTAATAACAATATATTACATTTACCTTACTGTATAAGTATAATCTATATTCTACTGGTATAAAAATGTACATTATAATGTACTAATAGACACTGTTATATATCTCTATCCTTGGCCAATGATGTAATTAAGCAAGCTGTGAATTAAATTATATACTTCTAAGTTTTAGCGTCTATTGATTTAACTGCTTGCATTTAGTGTCTACCATTAGTCATTACATATAATATATTTAGTCCACATTCTGCGCATTCTACAACTTAACATTTTTGGAAACATAATAACGTTAACATTTTTATTGAGTATGTTTAGGTTCTTTACAATTTCTGCAGTCTGAATGAAAGTAATAATTGAATGCAATGTAGTATTAAAAAAAATAATGAAAAATAATTAGTGTTATTATCGTTTTAAACTACAAGAAAGTGGACCATGAACCTATTTAAATATATTCAGTTACTTGTATATTATAATTGAATATTTATTTCAGTTAGAATAAGTAAAAAAATAAACTTAACTAAAAAAGTACTGATTTGATCATAAGAGTGGAGGGGGTAAGTATATAAAATGTCTGGGCACGCCAAAATAAATCTTCTATACGCACCATTGCGTTAGTTGACGATGACAGTAGTTACGCCTACATTACCCTTACCTTCACTGAATGCTTATTTGCAACGAATCTTATTTTACGAATATTCGCAGCAGCGGCATCCCAAAACGCTAGTGAAAGAAAAACACTGCATGACTTTTCAACACCCGGAGTGTATATTATAAATACATATACGTCATTTATGTATAAACATAGCTTCTATAGGTACGCCAGTACGATACTAATATATGGATATTGCATATGCCAAAATGTCAAAATAACAATTATAATTAAAGATTTTAATTGATTTTAATCATAAAAAAATACAAACTAATAAACTTTAATACTAATGTTTACATTAGTCAATTGATTTAGTGTGAACTACTAGTAGTATATTGAACAGTAATAAAAAAACAAAACAGATCATATTATTTATACAAATCTCCATGAAAAATATTTAAGATATTATTAACAACCATACATAAAAACATTATATAACTTTACAACCATTACAGGAATTTTTCTTCTGTGTGTTTTCAGTTAAAACTCGTTCTAATAGAAATAGTATTCCATAATGTTTATACAGAGTAAAGGTTCCCAAACTTTCCAAAGTATGACACATTTTGGAAAATGTTCAAATTTTAGAGACCCACAGAATACTAAATAGTAATGAACATTTTTATTGTTGACTGCTGTATTTACGATATTTACCTACTTCTATAGTCTAACAGCGTCGTGATCACACTTCTCTGGTTCCTACACTTGTAATCGTCGCAGACAATAATAAATAATAAAACTAAATGCAAACTACAATATAATTACACAGGAAATACTGTATCATATTTATTTGAATTTATACTCGTATTAATACATAAAATATTTTTGTATTTTTTAGTTTATATATATATATGTTACGGGCAAAGTGGGGTATTCGGGCATTGTGCACAGTATCCGGGCATTGTGCACAATGCCCTCTTTTACTGGTTAAAGTGAAAATAAAACACATTGCTCGGACATTGTGTACAATGACCGAATGCGTGAATGTATGCTATACCATGTATAAAACTATACCTATTGTAAAATAAATATTATATTTATTTATTTATTATTATATTAATTAGATACAAGATACATGTTAATATACATAGTAATGGTAATTTATTTTTTTAGTTTAATAGGTAACACTAAAAAATAGCTAAATATATGTATTATTTGAGCACGGATTGCTACTGTGGCACTTAGAGTTACACATTTTACCTGCTGCTTTACATACTTTTTTGTTTGACGCTTTTGCTAAGGTTAGGTTTTTAACTAAACATTTTAACGGGCTGAGCTTACATGTCGATCAAGTCGACCTAGCAACGTGAATTCATTTCTGAGGAGAGGATTGGTCGTACACCTAACCTTTTTTTTGACATGTTATACACAAATTTAGATATAACATTATAGTTTTCCTAGTAATATTTTTATACATCAAATTTATGTCGTATATCATTCGATTACGGCCTCCGTGTCCAATATTTAAATGAATTTCATTTATAATTTCAAATATTTCTTCATTATAACCTTTGTACCTATGATAAATGATAATAATTTTTAGAGGGAGTCTATAGCAGTGGTTTTCAATATTCCTGGACTCGCGGCCCACATAAGTTTTGTAAAAAAGCTAAAATTGCTAAAAAGAAGACTTATTGCGACCCAATTCTAAAACTTACGCGACCCACAGGTTGAAGACCACTGGTCTATAGCATACAGCTATATAACAGGTGCGATGTACCTCATCATTGAGTAATGAGTATTAACAATTCTGCATACATTCAGTGGCGGACTGGCCCGGGTGGAGAGTGCGAGAAATCCACCGGGGCCGTTGCCGTGAGAAGCCTCTTCGTCATTATATAAGTATTATACATTTTAGATTCTGAACGGAGTGATGAATATATTGATTTTACAATGATGTATATCTTTTTTTATTTTTTTTTGTTTTGTGTCTGTCATCATGTTTTTTAGTAGTTTAATGGTGCTTTGATTTTTGACTTTAACCCTTCTTTGAAAAGGAAAATTAATCTTTTATTTCTTTTTTCAACAAAATGTTATATTTAGCCATCTGTTACAATATAGAACAATAAGCTTAAGTGATAACATAACAAACAAAAATAAAAAATAAAAGTGAATCTAGTTGGTATTTTAGGGGTCAAAAGCAAAAATTTCCAGTAGTTTTCAAAAGCGTCAGGAAAAACCCTAAACAAGTAACTGAAAAACGAGAATTTTATGCATAATCAGTTTTCGACAAAATTGATTTTTTGATTATGCTTTGCCTCGAAAACGAATCATTGTAAATACTTGGAATTTTCACCAAATGTTTATATTAGCATTATCTATTTACGATTATATTTTCAAAATATGTTTACTTTTTTAAGCTATTTATAGACAATTGAAATTTTCGATTTTTCTGTTTTTTTTTTTGAAATGCCGATAAAAAAAAATTGGCATTCCAAAATTTTTTTAAAATTGAATAGATGGTTTATTATAAGTTGTAATTATATCGAGTAAAAAAAAAAAGTAAATATTTAATTATATTACGTGAAAAATAATTAGAAAATAAAATTTTACTAAAAACAACTTACCTATAAGCGTAAGCATAATGTATTTTTATAGGTTAATTAGTTTTCACATAAACATTAAACATATTAATACTTCTTTATTTTAAATACTTTTTACGTCGATTGATTATAAATAAATTTGTCAAAGTTTAAAACATTGCTCAAAGTTTCAAGTTTCTAAGTTAAATATTTTTTGTTGAATTTTTAGCCAATACTTCACCATCAGTTCAACTAAAAAATATAATTTCTAAATTCCTCGAAGAACGTTCATCATAGATACTACTAGAGTACTAGACTTATTAATTTTATATTGGGAACTCTTGGTTTAATCTCAAAATATAATTCTAGTTTCTAATAGAATTAACAGCTTATAATAACATGTATATTGTATACATCCATACATTTAAATAATACTTAGTCAAAAAATATATTAGTTTTACATAGATATTTGAGTTATAATTAAGAATAATTTATAAATTATATTTTATATTTTTTATACAATTAAAATCTAAACGTAAGGTTTATTGAGTAACAATAATAATATATTTTCTTTAAAAAAGAGGGAAGTCAGCGCGTTGCATGAACTTCTTATTGTCAAGGTCATTATAATGCATGTGATTAATTTTAATTCAACTATAAGGTATGGAATCTTACATTGAATCCTAAAGCTTTGATATTAAAATAACGGCAAAATAAAAATTACTAAATAGTTTTTCCTAATTTTTAGGAAACACATACTAATTACCAATCATTACCTTTACCTACTTATAAAATAAATAACACACATACATATAATTTAACAACCAATGTACATTATACACTACACTCCTTGACTCACTCGGAGTATAAAAATATGTACATGTGACTTAAATTAATATACATTTGTATATATTGTTAAGTTAAAGTTACAAGCTATAAATCAATTCGACATATTAAATCATTTTTATACTTATATATAATATTATTTAATGTTATGTTGTTACCTATATAATTTAATAGTGTAATACATTTGTTTCGAAATATGTTTGTAAATTCTAATGTCACATAATGATTGTACATTTTGTTTGTTTTTTTATAGTCAACTCCATTACTGACAAACGTAAATTTTAAGACTCTATCTTGCACGAACACTACCTATATATACATACTATGTAGAGAATACACTCACAACATTTGGATGATTTCACTAGTACAGTAATAAAAGCAACTACAATGCTAATGCACCAAAATCCAGTGAAATGAGATGAAAAACCGTTTTGGAAAAACCTTGTGTCGTTTGGACAACCTTTACACAATATCAATGGCAAATGCCTTGAATATTCTCAAGAGTCTCATAAACTCACTTCTCAGGCATTATACAGAAGTGTTAGATCTAAAAAGGTGTTTTTCTGAATACATACTAAAAACAAAATGACAGAAACTCCATTTAAATATACAAAAATATTAAGTAATTTTTAACAGTTTCTTTTTAGATTAATATTTACTACATTTAATAATATTAATAGTTAATTGACAAATCATTAAATTAAACTAACACATAAAATAGCTGATGCAATCCAATTAAATATATAGTAGAAAATACTTAATTTCATTATTTAACTTTACTTCTAAGTAAATCATTTATACAATTCACAAAAAAAAATCCTAAATACAAGAAAAATCTACTAACAAATTTCAAAACAACTGTGAATTCGATGAAACACCTTAACACATAGCCTTTTAACAAAATAAAATATTTCTATAAAATAACTTATCCTCCACTATATCGTTAACAGATATAAATCAACGAATATGCATTTGTGTTTTTATAATATCTAGTCTGTGTATCTTATCCTTTTTTTAATTATCTTTTTACGACACATTCTCTTGTAAGAACTAGAACCCGATATAAAAGTTAATTTTTAACTGCAATAGTATATTACACATAATTTATTACAAATTATATAAATGTTTTCTGTTAATAAATGTTTTAGCTTCTGAGCGAATCGATGTATAATATATTAATATGTATATATAATATTGATTTTATAATAATAATAAGTAATATGTATGTATTTTTGTGTATGGAGACAGTTTTTCTCGTAGAAAAATTACTCAGATTTCCAACGTCAGGTATAGTTTCTGGTATAACGAATTGGATCTAGCTAGTACTTTGTGGTGATAAAAAGTAAAAAATTCGGTGTATTTTTCAAAAAAATTTTTAGGAAAACTATAATTTTTACGTCAAATACATTTTCAACAAAATCGATTTTGTTTTTTAGTGTTACTTGAACGAATAACTATAGGTACTTGATATTTCTATTGAAGTTAATAATAGCATTTCCTATAGATACATAATTCAATTTTTTATATATTTTGACTGTTTTTGAACTATACGTAAATTATATATATATATATATATATAGACAAATGACATTTTCTATTGTTTTTAGTTTTTTAACTATACGGCAGTCGGTTACCTACTTTTTATTTTTTTATTTTTTTTGAATTAAAATAAAAAGTATTTCAATTTTAGATTGGGTACCTTACTTACAGAGTCTGAGTTTTGAGTATGCTCAGTATTTTGGTACTCGTACATAAACTACCCTCCTGGAACAAGATTCTATTGTAATATTATTTTATTTTTAAAGCAATTTCAGTTTTCAAAAATAAAATTAATTTCTGTTAATTTGTTTTTAAGAACTACGTTACTGCATCCTTAAAATGATTATGATTCACCAGTATTGTACATATTTACTTCAAAATTATATCAAATGTATTTTAGAAAAAAATAATTTTACAATATAAGCAAAGAACATTATTGATCCCTATATGAAAACTAAAAATGATATAACATTGTGAAATGTTTTATTGGTCTAATCATTTATGTTGTACCCTTAATAAATTATCAAACATTTTTCTAAAATGCCAAAATGGAAATTTTATATCATTACAATATCAGCATAGTCCTATTGTACTCTCAGGTGCCTTACCACTCAAATCCGTCCAACTGTCATCTCACATTTCATCATATTCCCTGTGATCTCAACAATACATATGCATCACAGCGCTATGACATGCCGTAATATTTTTAAACTTATTATCGTTTCACAAGCATTTAAGAAATATGGATATAAAATAACTCTACATAGTCTACAGTTCTACACGGTAGAAAAATTTTAGGTACCTACTTATATTAGAAAAACATAAGTCATTTATTTTTTATTTTTATTGACAGACTTTCTTAAACATTTTTAATTTTTCTGTATATCATTTTTTGAATTTTGAATTTTATTAATCCAATTTTATTTTATCTGTATGTATTTGATACGCATACATATAGAGAGTTACATACATATTACCTACTCAAATGGTATCATATAGTAATTATATTGTATTATAAAATACCTAAATGCGAATATAATTAAGTATTCTTTCTTCGTATATTTGAATATATAATGTATATTAAACAATAGCAGAAAAAATCATGGTAGCCCACATTTATATAATATAACGCTAGTTTAAAAATAACTGATAAGCTTATAAAAAGATCAACATATTAAAAATATTAATAAAAAAAACACATTAGAAGCATATGTATTCAGCTAAATATTTTAATACTGCTTTATTTAATACGATCAAATTACACCACTAAAATAGCAAACAATAGATAAATATAAACTGCTAAAGGCACCTAGTATAATACGATATCTATAATATTAAATATTGGTAATACATTTATCAAAAATAGTATAAATTTCAATTAATTTAATATCAATAAAACAATATCTATATGTTTTAAGAATAGTGATAAATTCCGAGTTTATTATAGAAAATATAAATAAACATAAGACATTTTTATAGAATCAATAATTTGTGACGAACAGGCACAGTGAACATATGTATAGTGTATATCCAAAATACCCATTACCCATAGAGTAAGAACTAAAAATTATTTTATTTCATTTTGCACGTATTAAATAAGTATATTGTAATTAAATTATATAATACCTAAACAAATTTGAAATACAACGATAATAATATGATATCATATATTTAATTTTTTTCTTAAAAAAAAAATCTATACAGTAATTACGTGGATATCGGTTAGGTACATCAAACATAATTAAACATATATAAATAAATGAATGAACGTTGAGAAAGCTCATTAATGACACATAACGGTTTCTTTTATTTTTATTATTATTTTGAGAATATTTAATTTTAAATCAGTATTAGTTTAATGCACTTAACAAATCACAACCCTATTTATGCTTAATATGTCTTGGAGAATTACAAATAATTTTGGAGATTCTACGATTTTTGACAAGTGCATTAGGGTAGGACTCACTGGAAGATTAATATCATAAATAAACTTACATAAAGTAGGTGCTGTTATCGAATTATTTTTCATATCAGTTTGCGCATCACCAACATCAATTTTAATTAACAAAAGCAATATTAGCAAAGAAAAGTTGAAACATGACATGGTTTTTCCTTTTTTACTTATGTTCTCATTATCAGCTGCATACAGTTTCTGAAAAAAAACATAGTAGGTATTCAAAATTAATGTATAATTTAGTTACATTATATTATATATTTGTACTCGTATAAAGTGTACACCAATCCTTACGATATTAAAAATAACAAATTAATGTTAAAAAAGGGAATAGGAAATTAAAAAATAATAAATAAAACTGTTTAACCAAATTTAGTAGTTTTACAATATTTTATACGGATATTATGAAAAAATATGTAAGTGCCTATAATAATTTGAATCAACCTTCTTACAATATTAGATTTTAATTTTGTATAAGTAAACCCGGGGTCAGCAATGGACCCCATGGCGACCCGTGGATATGACATAACTGAACCGCCAAAAATTATTTTTTTTAATGCTAGTTTTCCTCACATAATATATAATTGATCTATTTTTATTATGTATTTGGAGATCACGATAGCATCTATCATTTATAGCTGTTTACACGATAACACAACAATTATTAATTAATATTAAAAATTTTTATAGCCCTCGAAAATTTTTTTTCAAATTATCTGGACCGCTATAAAATTTAATTGCCAACCCCTGGTATAAATTATAAGTACCTACTAAGAAAATGAATGTTGAGCTATATGTATAAATATGTTTAAGTTAACTTGACTATTTTTTTAAACTGCTCGATTGTTTTATGTCAAATTAAAACAATAAGATTTCTAATGTTTAGTTTTAGTTATACAAAAAAATCATGAAATAAGTGTAATTACATAAAATTATTTACTATTTGGATAATCAAATAGACAATTTTCGATACCTTTTGACATATAAGTGATTATACAGAGAAAGTGAAAAATATTTCACGACAATCTCTGACTCATAATTAGTGAATCTCACTGGTATCGTGTGTATATAAACATGTGTTTTTTACATACAAAGTATGTATTTACTAGTTTGAAAGAAAATTGCTAAGGTATAATATTAAAACAAAATTAATTTAATGTAAATTATTTGAAAATTGTGATATTTTGTACAGATGCATTCTTCAAAATACCTACCTTATAAAGTTATTTTAGTGACTTTTAAAAAAATAATTGTATGTTACCAAGGGCAACTTTTGTACTCATTAGTCCTTTGTTGATTTCGGTATGTAAGAAATCTCTTATGTGTATCTATGTATATATAAATTAATGTTTCTTTGTTTGTTCTCTATAAAATCAAAAATTACAGAACTGTTTCAATAAAAATTATATAAATAGATCCCTTGAAACTCTGAGGTTATACCAAATAATATAACCTCAGAGGAATCTAAGGATAACCTACCTTAATAGCTTATTTTTTAACGCCTAATATAGGTTGCTTTACAGTGGCTTACACATAAATTTAAATTTAACTCATGAAAATCGAATATCTGTTTTTTATTTAAATGGTTTCTATAAGTTACAGATTATATTACATACTATTAAAATAAATAAAAACATAGTAGTATATATTATATATAGTATAGTATGTAGTATATTAAATTTCTACAAATATATATTTTTGAAAACACAAATCTTAAAATAAAATACTTATGAACACAATAATCACAATAATTAATTTTATGAAATCATTATTTGCTTTCTTAATTCTCGAATATTATTTATGTATAAACATAAAAAAAATTAGATTAATTTTAACTTGGAGGTAATACAGCTATATTTGATAAAAGAAAGAAACGTGTCCAATGAGAATATTTTGGTAATAGTAGCCACTAGTCAGTAGGTATAAAAAATAAAAATATTTTTTTTTTTCATAGTATAATTTTATACTTTGTTTAGTAAAATTTGTGTTATACACGAACTTACATTACAATTCAATCAATATGGGAATACAATTTAAAAAAATGGGTTCATGTCGTTCATGATTGAAAACATTGATTAGCGATAGTATTAAAAAATAATTCTGAGCTAAACAACACTGTTCAATATTTAATATTCATATAAACTAGTTACCATACTTACAAATTATTTTTCACGTAATTTTTATAATTTTTCATAAAGGTCTATAAACTGTTTAATAAGCCATTTAGACGTTTAAGTATACATCTATTTCAAAACATAATAACATTTTTTTTTTTACATTTTAAATTGTTAAAAATCAACGATTTTGAGGAAAAAATTATAGTTTTTACTATTTTTTATCATTATAATTTTTAAGCTATTTACTTTTTTGGGTGACAACACCATGCATTTTTAATTTCATATGCATAAGTTGAATATTATTTGAAGTATTTCTCTCCATAAAAATCAAATTTTATATAATTATAGTTAAATACTTATTAGTTATAAATACAATAATTATTTAAAGTTTAGATGAGCAGAGTAACAGACCAACATTTAGTTGAATACTCCAATACTACCACTCCGTTCTTCATATAAATCTTAAATACTTAAATATCATAAACTACTCGTCCAAAATTCGATTTGTATCGAAATACTTAAAAAAATATTCTGCTTTGGATTAAATAATTAAAAATGCATATCATAATTAGCAAAAGTAAAAAATTAAATTATTTTAAAAAATAATGAAAAATATATTTTATTTTAAATGTATTTTTAACAACATAAAATGATGTAAAAAATATTTAAATATTTTAACTCTAATAACTTTCGAAATAATAAGTGTCTTATGTTAAATAGATCATTATTTTATCTACTAATAATCATTTATTTATAGAGTTCCACAAATTCTCCGACTATCCTATATAAATATGAGCAAATCGCGATAAATTCCAAAATGTTCTCAGTCCTAATTCAATTTTAAGATAACTCACTAACTGAAACACATATAATAGTCCCTAATCCTTATCAACCAGCTGGGTAAATGCCACGAATAATTTATAATAATAAAATGAATGTTAATATTTAATAATAAAAAATGTTAATGAACTATTAAGTTAATTTAGATGTTAGATCACAGAAATCATTAGAAATTTAAACATGCAACTGTTAAAACACTTAAAACTGCAATTAAAAAAATAATATTACCTGTAGGTACTACAGCAATATTATTATTTATATACAATTCGCCAAAATAATAATAACACACATAGAACACAAATTATGTGTCTCAAAGTCAACTATATTAATCCATCCGCGATTCGCATAAACAAATTCAAACTCACAGTTTATATTTGTTATTTCGGTTTATGTTACAAATATATAAGTATTTCGTTGATTACAACTCAAAAAGAAGAAAAATTAAATTGCTATTGCTACACAATATCTAAAAAAACACCTAAACCACTATCATACTAATAGCTGTCACATGTCACACATTCCGTTGAAAATATTTCTAAAACTAAAAACAGTATGCATAAAAAATTTACCACGAGTTTGCATTTGTCTGTTTTAATTCAATACGAATTTTATTGTTTCTTTTAAACAAATGAAATGTACCATATCAAATATACAGAAATGTATTAAATTTGAGGAATTATTCAAATTAAATGGACCAATAAATGATTAAGAATTGAATAATAATATTGAATAAGTACAATGTTTGATAAATATACGATGTTATATAAACGAATTAGTAAAGGGTTGTTAAATGCAATTTTAACAAATTTTTAACCAAATAATTATAACAATATTAAATTAAACATAATTTATTTTTTGTATACATAATTGTATGTTTAGTTATTTAAAATCTGTATAATACTTTGTGGAAAAATAAAAACGATTAACTTATCTTCTAATATCGTCATTCTATTGTAAATATTTACCAAATGCTGTTAATTCACATAATAATAATTTTTACACTCGAATTGAGAACGCTCGCGCGTGATAACAATGTCTTTATAAGAGCGGCAGTCGGCAGACGAGTATAGTGAGCATATAAGATGCAAGTACTAAACTTTAGTTTATGCATAAACTAAACTATAATAACTATATTATTAATATTACGTATGCAATGTTGTCTGACGTTTGTTATGATATTATTGAAATGTGTGCATACAATATTGAATGCGACTCACGACTACTATAGATCATATTAAAATCTCAAAGAATATTGTATAGGCAACTTCGTGTGCATTCGGCCATTAGCTATAACATATTATGTTGGCCGTAACTCGTAAATGATCATAAGTGACTAATGAATATATGAATATAGCACCTAAACGTACAGAGCCAAAGATGATTGTTGTATACATTCGCGCGGATATGATATAATTGCATTCTGTAATATTGTAATAATAAAAAATGTTTTGTTTTTCAGTTAAACCGACGATTCTAATTTCAATAATACGTCTTAACTATAAAAAGAATTTCAAAGCTTATTTTTAAAATTATCGTTGGTTCGTCGAACATTTTAGCTTGAGATTTTTGAAATTTTTGAATTTCAAAGCTATATTTATTACAATACAAACAACGAAATTAAAAAAATGTGACTTAGCCTTTCCCTCATGCATTTTATGGGAAGTGAATACTTCTTCAAAACGAAAATTATTATGATAGACGTTGCAAATTTATAACGTACTGTTTAAATTAGAGTAATAAGTTTTAACCATGATAGCCGCGAGGCCCCTTAATAGTTAATAATCTATTAAATTATATTAGGCACTTCTAAAGCCCGGAATAATCTAATATATTCCATATTAATCTAAGTAAAATTACTTTATTAATTTAAAAACTTATGATAATTTATATAAAAGTTAACTCATGTGATAATAATATTTCAATTATATTTTAAATAGTTAAACTTAAAAAATAAATATATATTATTTTGTATTATAGAAAAATAAATTTCAAAAGTTTATCTAAGTAAAGTTTTAAGAATAATGTAGAATTAAACAGTTAAATTAACTAATTTTTAATAATTAAATATACATAATAATCTAAAAATATCTATATTTGCTATACAATATGAACCACAAAAATATTTATGAAAATAATTGTAAAATATTCTTTTAATTTAAAAATATATTCAACAAATTATTGTTTTTTTATATATAAATCATTAACATTCATTTATTTTAATTTTTTTTAAACCTTAAACAACTCGTAATGATTCTTTTTTTCAATTTGGTGGTGTATAATTTTCTTTGCGTGCACGTGTTGAATTTTCATCGGGGTAAACTTTTCTAAATTATCTCGCTCCATTTGCAAATGTTGAAAAGAGCTTCGATATATGTATGTGATAACTACTAACCATTATTTTTAAAAGTTTTATTGGCAATCTTTGACAACATTAGTTGTTCAATGATGGACGATGGTGGGTAATATTCAAATTTATGAAGACAAAGAAAAAACAGCATATATTCTGCTTCATTCTCCCAAACAAATGTATTTTATATTTTCTATATAGTTGGCTACTCAGCAAGCCAAATAACTATACTACTAGTACTATTATGAGTCACTATATTTATTTATTTTTGAATTTTTTCAACACTAGAAAAATGTTTTAATTAAATAAATAATATTATTATTTAAAATAGGCATAGCGCTATAGCTTATCTAATATCTATCCGGACATTTTCACACTGCAGGTAAGAATAGACTACAAGAATGTGTATCTATTAGCAATGGCACAACCACAGGAGTACTAAGGTGTTTTGATTCATTCCCAACTTTAAATTAAGTACACCAAATTCCTTGTCTTTTTAAATTCAAATATCTAGTTTAACAAATGCAATTTTAATAGCTAAGAATTTATTATCAGTTCACATTTTTGGTTCTTATCTTGAAATCAATTATATTATATAGTACTGTATTAAACTGCATTACCAAACCTTGGGAGTTCAGCAATAATTTGGCGTAGTTTTTCATCGATTCAAAACAAAAATTTGGTTAAGAAAAAGTATAGTGCGACAACATTTCATCAACTGAAATATCATAAATTAGAAACATCAAAAGAAATTTAACTAATAAATTAACACACGAAAAATATTTAACATATTTTTTGTCGCGGTCGTAGAAATGTTTGATTAATAATTTTGTATAAAATACAATTGTTAAAAATGGAATATGTTTAAATTATTTTTTTAAATAGCATTTTATTATCATAATAGTTAAAATTTAATATCATAACAATGTGTAATATTAGGTGGTAAAATACATTTAACCTCTCGGTCTCGGATAAATGGGTTATGTACGAGTATTTAATTTTGTCAATGTATTTTATTATGAAGTGATCAACATTTTAAGGTAACTCGAAGCGATTAGAAATTTTTGGATAAATACATATATCCCCTTTTCAACACAGAGTCCTCTCCAATGTATCGAACCAATAAGCGTCTATAGAAAGAAGTTTTACATCTAAATAAGAAAAATAGATGAAATTATTACTATGTAAATTTTACTTTATTGATTCATAAGTATAATTGCTATAAATTTACAAATTATAAGAACATAATAACATAATGATATCATCATTACTAACTTAAAAAAAACCAATTTCGCTATTAGTGACAAATATCTATTTATTCAGCTTGTATAAGATTCAAATTAAACGAAAATAAATTTATATTTTATTAGTCGTAAAATATTTAATATTTATAGAATTTTCTTTTATTATTGTTAATATTATTAAAAATAAAAATAATAATCAGACAGAATAAAAAGACCAGTTGATGGGTAAATACTAAAAACACTAAATACTCATATCACTTTACACATACCATTATAAATTTGTAAGTAGGTAATAATGGGTGACAAAATATGATAGGTTACCATTTCCAATTTTCACCAAAACAATTTCTATATCTATTACAATTGTTATTAACACTGTAAGTTATTTCATAATAAATTTAAGGACTTAATTTATAAAAGTTTTGGTTAAATATTTAATGAAACGACTAGCGTGCGTTGGTTGTCCTTTTTAAGTTAAGTTTATACCCAAAATATTACGATTTGAATTAATCACAATATATTTTATATATATATTTAGTAAAAACACTAAAAACCATTGAAAAATGCCAGTACAAAATTATTACTACAATATTAAACTATTTTAATTTTAATTTATTTACCTAGGTATATTATATTGTATTTAGTAAAATGTATAATATATTGTTTTAATTATTTATTATTGACTCAACTCAACTATTTTTAAACATTTTATTATATTTTAAATAACCTGACGTCAGGTTATACCTACGCCTAACCTACTGGGATATGCTACTGAGATACATTTGTGATGGTATTGTAGAGTATTTAGAATGTTTAAACTCGTGTAATATTATCAGTATCGGACTGCCTCAAAAAGATCTACCGTTCATTTTAGTTTGAAAGGCCCTCATTTTAAACACTTAAAGTCACACTGCATTTTGTAGAATGGTTGAAAGGTAACCTTTTAAATTGACCTTTATTGACAACTGTAGCTTTATTCTCAATCAATTTGTGGACTTTGTTGTTCTCTGCAGTCTAGTAAAGTATTTTCAAATACTTTTTAAGTACCTAGGTACTGTAATACGCATTCTAAATACATTTGAAAAAAGTATTTTGACACAGTAGGTATATAGGTAGGTTCTAAATATATTCTGTTTTCAAATACTTTTTTCTAATATATTTTTCATATTTGTATATTTTTTTAAAGTTAGACAGACTATCTATAAAGTTTTTGAAACCATACATTTTATAAAAATAATAAATAGAAGAAATAGGTAGGTAGGTAGGTAAATAAATATATAATTAAATTTTGTTCGAAAACGTTAGTTACAACCTGATTTACTTTAGTTACCTATTTATATACTTATAATTCATTTTTCCTTTCGGTTTTATGTGACGTATATGCGACTTCTCGGAGAGATATAATAATTAATATTAAACCATGTAACTTCTATATAAAGTCACACAAATATTATCTCAGATTTTTTATCGCGAGTTCTTTGGGACTTCAAAAATTATTTATAATCATCTGTAGTCTATTTAACGGTACATAGAAGTTCAAATGTGCACTGACATTTTATATCACTTGGTGACTTCGCATGGATGTGAACCTCGCGTTATTGCACATAGGGACGTGTTAAAAGATTTTTAAATTTTGGGAAAAATGTTTTAAAAATCTAAGATAAATATTACAGAAAAACTAAAAAAAAAATGGTACATGTATTAATGGTATAAAAATTTATATTTATATTTACAAAGTTAAGTCATTGATTAAATATATATTTAATGGTTAAGCACAATAAGTGGAAACGTGTTATGCCTGAAATAAAAAAAACCATCTTAGCAATAAATGTTTTTGGTACAGCTTAAATTTTAAAAATGTTTAATACCGTAAAACAGTCCACCAAATAATATTACTAATAAAATGCAGCTACTCATTATTACAAAACCAATACAGAATATTTAGAACTCACTATATTTCTATTAAATAAAAGTAAATCTACTTATTTATTATTTTTATTTCATCAATATAAAAACATAAAAAATAGATATCATAACACAGTACCTATCTAGAACACAGAACTTTTAATTTATCAGATATTGTAACTAATCAATATTCAATAATCAGCAATCATAGTATGTTTTCTTTTTAAAATATAAACTTATTTTAATATTTATTAAAAATTAATATAAATACTTTTATCAGTAAAACTATCGACTTCTATAATTATTACGTTTAATTATATATACATTTATTTTAATTATAAACAGCTTTTCAACATTAATAAAAATTAAAAATCACACCTAATAAAATAACTAACTATATACCTGCACTATTATTATTTCGTTTCTTAAATATTTTATCATTAATTTATACTTTAGTCTTTTTTTAAATATTGATACAATAATTACACATTATATTATATATTATATTATTTACCTTTGGTACCTAATAAACAATTTATAATTTATCTGAATAATGAATTTACATTTTATGTAAAATGTGTATAATACTATGTACATTATGTAAAATGTATATTCTAAATAGGAAATAGGACATGCGTGTATTATGTATGATATATATATATTAAATACATTTAGTAAATTTATATATTATATCATAATTATCTGACTAATCAAACAATTTACTTAATTTAAAAATTAAACAAATAATACATGTTTCACTTAAAAATAATTGTAAAATATTCAGTTAGGTATGTATAATTTAAGATACAACATATTGATTATAATTATTTCTGTCATAAAAATAAGTTAAGATACGATAATTTACTAATTAATTTATATTTAATACGAAAATTACATCAACATTTTTAAATCTGAATTAATAACATTCGTAGCTACGTTATTTTATAAAAAAAAAGTATTTAATATTTAATTTTGGTATTAATAGCTATAAAAAAAAAGGAATATATAATTTATCTTTTAAAAAAATACATAAATACAAATAATTAATGAGATCGTATAAAACAATAAATCTTAATTTATGTTTAAAACTAATTTATTTATTTATAATTTTTTTAAATATTTGTTAATTTGATCAATATTTGTATGTCATTTAGCAAAATGATAATAAGCCATAATATTATGTAAAAAAATAATAAACACAAAAATAAAATAAAACTATTATTTTGATATTTTTCTAAAATATATAGCCATTATTTTATATTGTTTATAATTTCAATATATTTAAGTTATATTTTTAAGAAAATAATTATTTTTATATTTCTCTCATCATAAAGTATTATATAATTTAAGCTAAAATATACTTTTACTATTAATATAATTTTATATGAAGTTGAAAATAATTAATAAGTTTAAATTAAACCCTAACCAATTATCTTACGAATATATTTTCATATCTATGGTTTGTTTACAATTAGAGATAAATATATAATATACACTATAATTTACTATGTGAATAAATTAATTTCTAAATATTAATGAATATTAAATAAGGATTACAGATAAACTACAATATTTAGAAATTAATATTATACTGATAAAAATTATTTTTTTTTTTTTTTTATTGGATAAAATAAGAAAATAATACAATTTTTTTTTATAAATTATTAAACGCTAGACTTACCTCATCAAATGATTTGCACGAAGTACGCACGTTATTCCCTAGACGAAATGGAATGTTATTTACTGAGCGCCCGTTGCACAGCAACAGCGGTCAGGCCCACAATGCTGGGCCATAGAGATGCTGATCTTCAGCGTCGGCGCCAAGAATAATAATTTTCAATAACCACATACAGCCGTTTTAATTAATTGATACGTTTGACTTTATAAAAAGATATTTGAATATTTATAAAACAATAAAACTAAACTAGCCTCATTTCCAGTCCTCTTCGTTTTAATTATTATTATTTTTTTATTTTTTTTAATATATTGTTAAGAATTTTTAAATAAGATTTTATACATAAAAATTACAAAATACAATTTAAAAAAAAAATAGGTTTTAAAATTTTAATGTGCTGTAAATGTAGTAATAAAACAAATGTCTTATTTTTATTTATTTCAGTGTTAAATAACAACTCGTTGATTGTAAAACTAACATTTTATTTTACAAAATATAACAATTTTAGTTTTGATATTAAATGTTTACTTTGAATTGTATAATTTATAATTATGCATGGTTGTTATTGTATGTATGTTTATATTTAATTATATATTTTAACATTGCAAAAACAATTAATAAGTATGTTACAACAATGCACAAATATAAAAAAATTATACATTTTTAAATAAATATAATAACATTAGGATATTATAAGTTATAACCCTTAGGTAACTGTTTTGGTTTATAGATGATTTTTTATGTTTGTATTACACGAATAAGATAATGTATTTTAATTAAATACAATCATGGGTAATTAAAAATTAAAATACTTTTTTTTTTTAGTTAAACCATATTACGATTATTTGATATAATTTCATTAAAATATATACACTATACAGCCATTATAAACATAGAAAAAATAATTCATACTCCATAACAATGAATATGTATATTAAATGTGTATGTATTGTATATACTGTACCATAAACTAAACAAACACGTTTAAAATTATATTATAATATATACACTGATTACTGTAATTAGATTTAACAAAAATATGTTTATTTTTTATAAAATTCCAATAGAGGAAATATAAGAAGCAAAAACTATTGGATTTATAATGAGTTTATTTTTATCCTTATTTCAAAAAACACTGATAAAATAAAATTTCTCTGAAATTTGTATAAAATGTAGCTACTTCAGGTAGGTAGTTATCAAATTAAATATAATGTGGTTATCAAAAAAAACATGTGACAATCGTTTGATATTACAAACAATATCTAACTATCTAATAATATATTCGATACTCGAGGACTATACAATCGCAAATCCAAGGTGGAAGGGTAAGAGGCAATAGTCCCCCTCCCCATAGACTGGAGAATTCTAGGATTACTGTTAATTGTGCTGAAAAATTGAAATTTGAATAATAATATTTATAATAATGTAAATATATTTATATTTTATCAGACTTTTACTAACATTTTACCCAAGATGCCCCTGCCCCGAATATTTTCCGGATCCGCGTCTGGGACTATAAATATTAATTTTCTATATTATTTATCACATTATTATTTATTCACTTTATACACTTAAAATTCTGAGCATAGCGATAAATTCATTAATTCTACAATGATATATGTTTTTTTCGTATTTCTGTATACAGTATATACACGTCATATATTCGTATTACACGATAAGTATTGAAAAAATGATTTAATTTTCGACTTTAAGGGTGATTTCGGATAGCAAATTGGTTCTAGTTTGTACTTTGAACAAGACAAAATAAAAAATTAATTAATTTTTTTAAATTATCAACATTTTTCAAAGTAATCGGGAAGAACAAACAAAAAATTAAAGTAGGTATAACTGGAATTTGTACACTAATACAGTTTTTGACAAACTTGATTTTGTATTATTTTGGTGTAACTCAAGGAAAAATAAACGTTGATACTTGACATTTTCAATAAATGTTTTATCATTTTCTATGTACGATAACATTTTCATAATGTTTCAACTATTTTTTAGCTATTTATAACTTTTAAGCATGAGAAATTTCGATTTAATTTATTGTTTTATTTTATAATTTTCGATAAAAAAAAATGTATGAATGAGTAAAATACTTGAAAAATTAATATAAGGTTTCTAATAAGTTTCTAAATTAAAAAATATTGAAAATAATAATCACGATAATGTATATATACACAATTATTTGTTATAGACATTTTAACGATGAATAACAATGCTAACTATTTTGTTACAAATCAAAACATTATTCATAGGGACTTAAAACTTTTACGTATATTATATTATTATGAATTTTACTATACGTAACGACATTTTTGATTTATTTTTAAGATTTTATCTATTATATTATAGGTATTGTTATTTATCTATATAGGTAAAAAATAAACAATATATGTATATTATAGTAGTTTTCATAGTAACTTAAAAGTATAGTAAGTTCATATTATACCTATATGCATAAAGTCTATAACCATTGGGTCCAATTTGCGGTCGCGAATAAAATTGAATGTTTAATTACCGTCCAAATTGCAGTGCGCATTTAGCGACTATTTAATCATCAATTATATCCACAATGATATTATTTTTCCAACCACAGTCTGGTTAGCTTTAGATAATATTATTTACATAATTAATTCTTAAAGTGTATAAAAAGTGCCTATTCAAATTAATACACATGCAAAAATAAATTCAGTAGACTTAAAAACTAAAATAAAATCCGACAATCTTAGTCAGAAATGTATATAAACAATGAAATAAAAACAATATTTAAAAAAACACATTGATTTGCTGATATTCATAAAATATGTATCCGTAGTAATTATCATAAATATATGAACCACAACTATAGAATTTTTTTTTTGTTTTGATCCCGACGACAATTACAACTCGGTAACAAACTAACAACCACCATAACGATATTTAAAATTTTTGACTAATCGGCAACTACACAAATATTTCTTGTCTTCGTAAATAGAAGCCCTTCGTTAATAATAATTGAACAATGTAGGATACACCCGCAGTGAAAGGATAGACCGTTATAATTTAAAAACAGGGAATCTCAACTCTATGACTATAATATTCCAGTAAGTTTCGACTATGACTCGTTATTAGTTATAACTTATACTTATAACTTTCTGTGGCACTATAATAAAATATGTTAGATTTGAATGCGATGATAAATCATTGTAGATGAACCAATAAAAAATTATTTTCTACTAGAGACAGGCGATCATTGTCTATATCTAAGAATAATTTTTATGTAAGATATTATACTTATATTATTATTAATATTTTCAAAAATCGGTTAATTGATATTAATTATAAAATCTCGGAAATACCAAATGTTAATTAATAACTCAAATACTTTTATAAGATACAAAATATTTGAAATGAAAATAATACATGATATAATGTATTTCTGAAATACAACAAAAAAACAAAATCGATTTTTTTGAAAACTAGTATTACGTAAATATTCCCATTTTCCCACTTTATAAATTATAATTTTTATTAATTATTTTTATTATTCCAAAAAAGAACTAATACACAGTTTTTGACCACAAAAAGTACCAACTAGATCAAATTAAATAAATGTATTATGGAGGATTTGGACTATTCCTAAAAAAATTAATCGCCCCTCCCAAGATGAGGTTCTAGATACGTACCTACTCGAAACGTACAAATCCAAAAAATCGATAAGTTTTATCCGGTTAGTTGTAACAAGATAGGTAATATAATGCGGCTACACATTACGGTATTACACATTTACACTATAAGTAACTTTACAATACATTTTGTAACATATTAATCCTACTTTTCGTTCAAAAATATAACTTTTACTAAATAAAGCTTTTAAATTATATACGCCAATAAAAATTTTCTTATTTTTTTTAAATAAGTTATTATAAAAGTTGCCATTAAATTTAAAAAGTAAGCTCAAAAAAGCTATATTACAATGTATATAATTAATAAAATTAATAAGAATATATTGTACATAAGACATACCTAAATACATCTTATTTTTTGCTTTACTTGCAGGAATCTTAAATAGTAAGAATGGATTAAATTTTCAAACCAAGTAGGACAATGTAGTCGGGTTATCTACAGGAGGTTGTAATATCATTTTTAATTTTAAAAACTTTTGTTGATAATTAAAAATATTGTAGTAAGTTTTACTCTATATGTTATAAATTATAATAAGATTATTTCAAGATTTATGTATAAACTTATTTTCAAGGCATTTGAATATCTACTTGAGGTCTAGAAGATCTACAATGAATATTTTTGTTGAATCAATAATATTTTAACAGGTAAACAGGATTAATTATTTAGGTACAAAATATTAATTAAATTAAAAAAAAATAAAAAGTAGAATTGTGAAGTAGTGTTGTTGGGGCACTCCCTTCAATCAAGCGGTCCATCCTTTACAAATATCTATATTACTTATTGTATAAATTAATACAGATTGGACATATTCTTGTTTGTTCTTAATAAAATTAAAACATATATACAGAGTGATTATTTTATCATGAACTACTCATATATCATCTGAAAAATTATCATTTAAATTGGTTTAAAGTTTAAACCTATACTTTTTTGGAATTTTGAAAAATAAAAACAGGACAGAATTAAATCAATGAAGAAAAAAATCAACTAGACCCCAAATATCTTATAACAATTAACAGAACCAAGGCAAAGGAATAAATACAGAGAAATGACTAGATATCCGATAGTCAACAGTAAGTGATACTGTTGACTTTTGAACTATAATAATCCAATTTCAGTTAAAAAATAAAATCCAATATGCGTCTAACATAACAAACATTATAAACATTATTGTTATAATAGAAATAGGTACACCAGAAAATAAAATTCTTTATAATTTTTATTTAATAATGCGTGATAAACCGATAAGTAGATAATCAATCTATATTAATAGATAATAAATAATTAATTCTACATTATATATATAAACTATTTACAGAAAAAAAAAAGAGAGCTAGAAATCGATTTATGTAAGAAAGTAAATATCAATTTACCAGAAGTTCCATTGATGATGCGAAAACATGATTTTCAGTATTTTCAAGTAATTTTACTTTAGTAGTGTCAATTTTATGGGTTTGACCTATATATTTTGTATTGTTGTGTTCAATCTAAATACCCGTCATTCATTGTTGGACTGAAATTATGGTTCCAAGTTACATAGATGATTTTTCCAAAACAGTGACAATTGAATTTCACCGTTCTTTGGACACTCGATTTCATAAAGGTTTAATCACGAAGGATGTTTTTTTTTTTTGCTTTGTACATAATCTCTATATGGGCAATGTATTGTTGCAATCTATAGATGATCCTCCATCAACCGTGTCAATGACAATATTATAATGATTGGCTTAACAGATTTTGTCAGTTTAACGTGGTAAATATAGTACAAGTTTTGTAATGACAATACAAAATTAATAATAATCGTAAATGTCAATAAATCAATTTAATTAAAAATTATTTATAAAATAAATAGTTGGATGTTAATTAATCTTATAATCCGTATATCTAACAAAATTAAATGTAATGTATATTCTCTTAAAAAAATATTATATTTATTGATGAAACTATAAATGTTATAAACTTTTCAGAATTCAGTTATATAAACAGTGAAACCTCTATATAGTGGACATTTTATGAAGAATTACAAAATATCCATATTATAGGGACGTTTATTAAAATATGATTGATTTTAATTTTAATTTATTATTTATTATTGTGTATATATGTGTGTGTATTTATGTATTAAAACATTGGTTTATAAATGTTAAATATTTATGTATACAATTAACAAAAACTGTTATTTTTTTTTTTTCTGTAATTTGTTTCTGTTCTTCGCAATGGACTTGCAAATTGGCTACCATTTATAATTCGATCTTATCTTCTTTATTTTTAAACTATTTATTGTTTTCCAAACTTCTTCAAAAGTTAGGTTGTATATAAATTATAAACTCATATTATTCATCTTCTGTTTCGAGTTCAGTTTTTTCTTTGCTCAAATTGTCTAAAGTACAATTGACTATATCTGATATTATTAGGTAATGTATTTTCTTCTGTAAGGATATTTTCAACTATAGAAATATAGTCTTCAATTTTAACAGTACACAGTACAAGTTCTAAGAATATGTTCAAATTTGTATTATTTTCGTGTTCCGTTACGTATTCTGTAGTATCGGATGAAAAAAATCCCATTTTTTAAAACAGTTTTTGACCATCTTTAGTTTAATATTTTTTAATGCGGATTTTATCCAAAAAGTCGTATTTAGAACGTTAAGCTATTTTTTCTCTACACCTTGATCATCTATGGATAAAATATGACGAAGTAATAATCGTTAGCGATAATAAACTTTAAAATTTTAAATTATTCCTTGTTCTAGTAGTTAGCAAATTGAAGTTGTATTTGTAGGTAGGAATATTAGTTTTATATTTTTTAAATTTAATGTATCAGGATGTGAGCTAGCACTATCTAGAAATAAAATTATTTTTTCTATTTTTCCATTCCATTTTTATGTTAAGCGACATTAACCAGTCTGTCATTCAATCTCGATTCATCCACCCTTTACAATTAGCTTTCCAATGAACACTTAACGTTGATACATTTACGCCTTTGAAACAGTGTGATTTTAGTGATTTTTCCAATTATTAACGTTGTTTCAAATTCCCCGATCATATTTACACATAATAAAACAGTAGAACGATCTTTAGTTATTTTTCCCTCTACGACAAATGTCGATTTTTAAACACAATATTTTATCAATAAGTGCTTGAAAAAATAAACATGTTCCATCACAATTGAATAAATTTTAGGTTCATAATCTAATTTTGGTACCATGTTTTTAGTGTCCATAACTCCATGTCCACTATTAGGAGTATCCACTATGGCACCATTAAGAGGTTATAACTCCTATTATATACATACGTTTTTCCCGGGGAATTTAAAAGTGTCTACTATAGGGAGTGGTCCACTATTGAGAAGCGTCACTGGATACATTAGTTTATGTTTTAAATATATGGGTAAAATAGAATAATTTATGTTCAGTAGTTTGGTAATTATGATCAACTGACTATACATTATCTAATATATTAAATACTCATAAATCTAATATATATCTGCTGTTGCAATAACTCACAAAATATATTTTACAAAAATAATGACTAATGCCCAGTGGTTACACAAAAATATAATTGTAAATATAATATTTCAAACTATAACCTAACATAAGTATATGGTAATATAGTATAATATATATTCTAACCAGTCTAAGCAGTTTTTAGAAGAACGAGTTCTAAAAGGAACGAATTCCTTTTTATAAAAAAAAGAACAAGGAAATGAACGAATTTTTTTTTTTAAGAAAAAGATCGAACATTTTTGTACCTTTCGAGTTTCAATTTACACAGATATTGAGATATTTAAATAACTAAAATTAAAATATATTTTTAAAAGTTCATTTAGAAGTTATGAAAGTATTTTAGTATACAATTCACTAATGCCCTCAAGTGCTCCTGTCGAGAGATTTTTTTGTACTGGATCCAATAATTCCAATTATGTAATGACCGTTAAACGTTACCGACTATGTGATAAACTATTTGAGAAATTAGATCTTCTAAAATAGGACAAAATTACTTTATAGTCTATTATAATATAATATTAATTTATATTGTTTAAAAATAATGAATAAATGAAAAAAACTATAGTCAATAATCAATATTATATATCCTTTAACTAAAATAACTAAATAGTAAATAATAAAATAATGTACCTATAGCCTATATAGGTATGTATAATTAAAAAGTGAACTCAAAAATAAATAATTTACAACGCTTATGTCGCTAATTAATTAATGATTATACATGCATTTTTTTTTTCATTTAACCAGTATTGCTATTTCTATAATATATAAATGTATATATGTACAAAAAAACATTGATGATTAAATAAGAATTTTTATTTTATTTAGAACTAAAAAAAGAAACTCGTTCATTTATCAAAGGAACGAATTCCTTTTAAGGAACAAGGAATGGAACGAATTCCTTTTTATAAAGAACTTGCCAAACACTAACTCTAAGGTTATACACAATACACATTATCATTGTCTAGCTAATCGCTCTGGATAGATTTAAAAAACAATAATAAATTAGAGAAACTTCAAAATGCACATCCCTCTTCCCGTCAAACAACTATTTTATCATTATCCTAACAGTTTTAATATCTAACTATCAAACTTCAGTACTTCTCATGAAAATTTTCTATTAAGTAAATAAATACATACATAGGCGCAAATAGTGTTTGGAATTTGGGAGGGAGCGCTGTAACTCAGGTCCGTACTGGATACTTTTATGATGCTTTTAAATTATCAAAAAACCATTAAAAAAATACATAAACATATACGTACATATATTTATACCGTTAAACATCAAATTCACATAATATATTATTTTTAATTTTAGTACACTATTATTTTTAAACCTAGGTAATTATAATAATTTTATTCTTCTCTCAGTTTTACTAAAAGAATTTAGATAAATATATATACCTATCTTTTTCTATATTAAGTATACCCAAATTACTAAATCCTAAATCAGTTTTGAGCCATAGTAGATCTTTTCATATTAAAAATTGAGTACACTTTTGAATCGTTCATTGTATATTATCAACAGACAACAATTAATGTGGTCAATGTGGAGAATCTACAATGAATTTATTATAAAAATCGATCACAGTTCACAGAAAATAACGAACTTTATAATTAAACAAAATAACATTTAAACACGGACACAAGGTTTAGATAAATATTAAATATATAAATTATATTATATAACTCAAATTGTGCTTTGTGCATTGAAACTGACTCAGCATAAAAATATATTCTCCAGAGTTGGATTGAACGTCAAAATGCATGGAAGAATATTGTACGAACTACGAGTCATAAATAGTATTATGTGACATTGTGATGCCGGTTGGACGTGTGGTCTATTCCACGATTTCTACTGAAATTTACCGATCGATTGTCATTTGTCGTCAGTACTGCAAATTTCCCACCAACTACCCGTAATTAGCTTGATTACGTGGTTATCGACTAATCGAATCATTCGTGTTCAATTGCACGAAAAATGATTATTCTCTCCAATGTATTATGTAGGTAGTTAAATCATTAGTTTTTGGGGGGCTCTAGCAATTGTAGAGGGGCTAAGCCCCACACCCACCCCCGCTCTATTTGCGCCTATGAATACGGTATATGTATATACGGCGTATACCTAAATACAATCGTGAGAGGTTAAATAAAAGTAGGTAGATACTAAATAGCATATTTTTTAATATAGAATGTTTTACCCGCATACCTACTTAGGTAGGTACTTGATATGTTTTATGTTTAAAATATCACAGTTTCTGTAATTTTACATCGATTAAATAAAAAAAATATTTGCAAGTAGATAGATACCGTTCTGCTGTACATTAGGTGCTGAGTGGGTCACTAAATTTAATTTGAATTCTAGATCATTATACACAAAAATAATTCAAAGTGAAGACGGATTGTATATTTTTTAGTTCCAGTATCAACTATTTTTTGAACATTGTGTTAAATGAACATACCTTAGCATACACATTAAAGATTTTATACATTTCTTACCACAAAACACTTATAGTCTGTAATTCTTCATGATTTTGATGAATTTTGTAACAATCTGAACTTCAAATGCTTATAAAAATTAATTTGACTGTGGTAATTTTTTTTTTTTTATAGTTAGGTTGAAAAACTTATAGAACCTTTAATTAAATTTTCAAATTTCAGATGTAAAAAACATAATCTTCAATAAATGAATTTCTAACTACAAAATAATTTATGAAATTTTGAGATTTTTTCAAAGTTCTAACTAAGTAATTATAAAAAAATATTGTGATGTTAAATGCTCGATATTTTTATCTAGTGCTTGTTACCAGCATTAAAAAAACATTTTTTTTTTTGATTGAGAAGATTAAAAAATTATATGAGAAATTGTATGTTAAATGGCCAACTTGTCGATTCATCGTGTGTTTTTATAGAGAAAAAAATTTCCCAAAGTTTAGTCCATGATGAATTATATCAAAAACCAGTTTAACAGCTTATATATATAGAACTGTACCATCCATAATAAATTATCTAAAAATTTAGAAATGTTCTGCTCAAGAATATATTTTAGACTTTAGTTAGTGGACTATGGTTTACTGAATTAAGAACACAAAAATCAAAACTATATATTTAATTGACTTGTTTTTTAAATATATATTTAACTATAAAACAACAAAAAAAATTCCTAAAATCACAGTCGTTTAATAATTGGAATAATTTTTAGAAACACTGAAATTTATATTTTAATTAAATGTATTACCAATATTATTTTTTTATTTTTATAAACTTTTTTATTTTAGTAATTATGATTTAGTTGAGTTTGACACATATAAGTGCATTCTATAAATGATAATATAATATAATGAATAGTTATAATTAATAACAGTACAAAATAAAATAAAAACTATAAAATGGTTTTATATTATATGCCATTAAAACTCAATGGTAAACAAAGATTATAAAATGTATCTTTTTTCCAAAATGATGCTTCCTTCCAACATACTCCTTTACCTTGAATACTCTTGATACTGTCAGAGCCTGTATAGTGAGGATCTAAAACCAAAAATTTAACTGCACCCAGTTCTTCATTGATGTCTACTCCTAAAATAGTGTGAGCAAGTACTCCACCGCCTAAAACATTAATCAAAATAATATTCTGAAATTATACCACTATTGCTTCTATTACCTATCATCACAGGAGTGCCATGTCTATCAAAATGTTCAGACAGTTCAAGACACACTGAATTTAATGTATCTCCTTGTCGCAAAGACATTATTCGACATGTAACATCTAAATGTGCGTTTAATACAAAAGAAACTTCCATTGAACCAATCCAATCACTAGAACCAACAAATGATTTACTTTTGTCACCCATATCAACTAAAATTTGCTGTATGTCACGTATGGAAGGCACTGGTTTATTAGTCCATCCTTGCCACCTATTATAACATGAGAAATAATAATAGTTGAATTTAGTTTGGCAAACATTACATTTAAAAAACTCTTTTATAGAATAGGAAAGACATTTTAAAAATGATGTATTATTATAGATAAAACTTTGATCACTGATATTAAATATAAATATAAATATATAATATTCTTATATAGCATTAAAATTAGATAAATAATACCTGTCACACATTTAACCTAGTTTTAAATATTCTATTTGATAGATTTAATAAGGTAATTTTAATACCTATATGATATTAACTATAATGTATATGGATTTAAAATACATACTTAAACCAAGAATATAATGTCTGTAAAGATCTGTATGCACAACCCCACTGATGATCATTAAAACCACCTTGACCATAGTGGTAAAATGTATATGTACCCTGAACTAATGATATTTTTCCATTTTTTACTAAAAAAATAAAATGTATTAACCAATAAACATAATGACAGTGAAGATGACAGAAAACAATTTAATATTATAAAATGGATTTATTTAACTTTAGTAAAAAAATAATAATTTAACAAGATAACCACAATATTTAAAATCATATTTTTTAATAAAACTAATCAATTTTTTAGTAGATTTCACTAATAAAATTATGTTTTTGTTTTAAATTGCCCTTAAAATCTCAAACACATATTTCAATATCTATTCTCACATTATACTCATTTATATTTTATGAAACATCAATGATATTAGATTACATTTTAATTTTTTTTTTTTTTTGTTATTTCTTCAGTTATTGTTGCTTCAATTTCATATTTATTTTACCTTTTATTTATTTCTATTCATATTCATGTCACATTCCCTCAATAAAACATTATCCATTCTTCTGAGCAGTTCTTGTAACTCTTCCTCTCTTCCCAAGCTTAATGCCATGCTGCTGCCTAAACGTACATAGTTTGCAAATAATAGATAGGTACCTAACACCTTAAACCATCTGATAATAATATATTTTTATTCTATTACTTACTTCCTGAAGGAGACAGACCTTCGTGTACATTTGTCAAAAGTCCATCGTCATTTAAAGCTGGCTTAGCATCAAATTGATAAGCATTTGATATACGAAACAATGGTCTATCCATGGACAAATGAAAAGCATTATGTAATTTTTTTCTTAAATTACCTATCAAAACAAAAACAATTAACCATAGTTAATTTAAGAACATAAAAATGGCTTTACACCATAATATATTACAAGGTAATTCATAAAAGCATTAGTATCATGTGTTATCTACTAATCTTTTTTAAGTCTTAAATTCATACAACATCAAGTACATTTTAAAATCATTTTATCTAAGCAACCAATGACCATAATAAATCACAATAAAACTGAAGTTAATTTATTTAAAAATATATTGAGACTAACAGTACTTAAGTTTACTGTAGTCGAATTCTAAAATTTTAAATAAAAGCACATAATAATAGTAAATTTGTGGTCAGACAAAAATTGGTTAATGCAAAAATGCACTCTTTTCATATTCCTTTATATTTTGTACAATAAACTATTGTATAAAATATCATTAATAACAAAATAATAATGAATTACTCATAATAACATATGATCTTAGTGATTTAAATGTATTATTAAGATACATACTATACGAATCTATCTGATTGTGTGAACAAACAATTGTTACAAAATGGCATAATTTATCAGGCAAGAAATGATGAACAGCAGGCAAATCTTTGGGATTTGAAACCAAAAATGATTGAATTGATTGTACATTCTTAACTATACTACCATAAATCAAATTGTATGCCTGTGTATATGTGGCTTTTTTAGGAACCACACATAAAACGTCTAGCTGGCAACAAACAAGTTCTTCATCAAAAGGTTCTAAAAAACAACAACTCATATTTAACCCACAATTTTCCATTGATTTTAAATATGTTTAATTTAAACTTTACCATTTGTTTGATGAATTATAGGGAAATCAGATATATCTGTGTTTTCGGTTGATGCATTTGATAAATTTTGATACACAGATATATTTAAAACTTCATAATCCAATTTATTTGTTTTTACTTTTATTCCATCAATAGTTTTGTTTTCTTCTAATTTTCCAAAATACTGTTTATTTTCTTTGATATAGAAAAGAGGTTTTAAACCAATCTAAAACAAATACAACATTTTAAAATTATAAAGTTATAATTATAATGTACATTAAAATTAGTTAGGTACTAAGAATTTAATTTTAAATTCAAAATTAATAAAATATCAAAAAAACACCGGTTGTATCTTACACTATTTTGACTATTATAGTTACTCTTCCTGATCTAAATATAATAATTTAAAAACTAATTTTATTAGTTATATTAATTGTAATTTAAATCAATTTCTCAAAACACATTCTATTACCACTTAATGTTATCACTTATTAAAATGATAGGTATTAGATATTTTGTTTTATTATTGATTGTTCAGTTAATTTATTATTAAAGTAATCTTAGTATTTATAAACATACCTTTTTCTCTAATAAACTTGCAGTATATAAAGAGTCACAATCGTTAATTTTTCTATCAAGTTCCAATTTCATACAAGTTCTAAAATATAACAAATTATTGCTTAATTCCTCCTTTGTTTGAACTTGAAACTCAAGTTTTTCAGATTGGATAGCATCATCAATTTTTTTCAATTCCCAAAGATTTATTTGTGAACCAACTATTTTCAAATAAAGTGAATAATTTTCATTAAATTGATCCTAAAATGAGATGAAATACTTAATCATTAACAATAGCTTATAATAGGTATTAATTAAAGATATATGTATGTACATTATCCAAATACTCCTGGACATTTTCAATTAGATCAGCATTTCCAGCCAAACCACAGGTATTCAAATTGTAAGGACAATTATCGTCTACATTGAAAGATGAATCCACAAAACCAATTATATAGGTTTTCAACACATTTTCCACATTAATGTTAACCCCTAGTAGAACAAATGCGTTGATTTTTGATAAACCATTTTTCTCTAGGCCCTACATAAAATTTAAAATGTTATTATAATGTTAAAAATCACAATTTTCAAATTAATACTTGGTGTATAAAATTAAAAAAGTAAACATTACCTGCAATACGTCTTTACAAATGACTACTTCACGACGGATCACATCCATTATGTGTACGTAAAGATGAACAAAATTGCAAATATTCAACGACTACCTAATATGAACTCTCACTAAGCACGTAACACGTCATCTTGATACTTGATTATCGGGTGAATGTATACTATTCTATTCTACTAATAAGTCTAATATTATCTATTGACAAAATCGAACACCGCAAGAAATGTTATCACACAAAAATGTTAGTTATCACTTATCACATTTATATCTACAGAAAATCGAAGTCGTAAAAATTGGGAAATTAATACCCAAGAATGATATTTTCTAAGACCCATATTTTTCATAACATATTAACATGACTTATGAGTACTAAATACTTATGTATTATTCAACAAGTCACATTGTCACAAGAATACTTTTTAATGGAATTACTTTTAGAACCATAGGAGGAAATCGAGGGGGAGCTTGCGGGGACTAAGCCCCCTCAGAAGTTTAAAGTACAGGTCTTAGCATTATATAGGTGTAATGAGCATACATTGCTCAGCCCCCCCTACAGTAATTTCACTAAATTTCCGCTTATGTTTAGAACATTAAAATGTAAAACTATTGAATACCTATTTTTAATTTTATTATTTAATATTATTTGTTACTATCGTAATTATTTTCCTTATTAATAAATAATATGAGCATTGAGTAAGTCGCTTAAGTATCTTTTATTAGGTTCGTAGGGCCTATGACCTAGGTCCTAGGCTATCTAGATTAATGTTGCTCAACCCCAGGCTCAGAGTAATTACTCTATGACTCAACCTAGTATTATGGTAACAAACTATTAAAATAGGTACTTTATTCTTTATGACACGGTAAATTAGTAAAAATATATGAATATTGCAGGTGATGTAAAATTAAAAATAATAATAAATTTGGATAGCAGTTAAATTATTTTTCATCATCATAAAAATTAATGATTGTATAAAATAACTGTTGATTTTTGTAAATCGAGTCAATCAAAATCGTTTTTTATAGGTGCTTTGTACCTATTTCAAGATAACCAAAATGCAGGTCAGAGTGAAAATGTCTCCGTCATGTGCTTTTGATGTATATCCCGATGCGCAATTTACTGATTCGAGCCAAAGGTTAGTTTTTTTATAGTGTGGCGAATTATGTATACCCCTCCCCCTATCGTAACAAAAATCAAACAGTACGAATGGAATTTAAAAATATTCATAATATAATTTTAATTATATATTTATAGTGAGTAGTAACATATACATATGTATTACTAAAATAACAATTGATTGTTTATTTTTTTGTTGAACGTGCCTACGGGCTGACTATAGTCTATAATAGTAGATCTATTTTCAGTACGTAGAGGCGATGAAAAACGAGCCTCACGATGATTATTGCACATGCGTAACTCTACTAAATTAACCAGTCGCGTACATACGCATGTGCATGATTAACTAAGTTAGTTAATTATGCGCATGTGTGTGTAATTTTTGTAAACAAGTACAAAATCAGAGGCGAAGTATAGCGGTGCTTCTCTGACGTCATTGGAAATACGCTGAAATACCGGCGTTTGTCAACGAAATGTGATAAGTGGTATTCGACAGGTGCTTATGGTGCGTATTATGGTGGTGCTATAGATAGTAACCTAACTCAATGATCTAAATGGACGCTTGTTATTGTTGAAGACTGAAGTAGTTATAATAACAATTATTAGTAGACATTATTAAGGCCAGTTTAAAATGTTATAAATGTAATTTGTGAAAAAATGGAATTATATAAATTAATATATTGTTAGAAAAATCTAAGTAAAATAAAACGCGATGTGCGTCTGTGTGTTGAAAAAATACTTTTGTTTAATAATTCTATATCGATATATTAAATATATTATATTATATATAAATTATAAATATATATATATAACAGTGCTCTTAGTAAAAAAGATCGGCAACAACGATACAGGGGATAGCACCGAGAAGAACTAAAATAACGTGAAGCAGAAAGAAGGAAAAGTAAACAAAATGTACTTTTCCAACCTACGACAAGCTGTTCAGATTTTAATAGTACAGAACAAGCACCGCATAACGAACATTTCAGTGAAAAGTAATATTTTATAACTATCTTCATTGCTCTGATAATATACTGATTTTTATTCAACTTTTCGTTTCAATTATCAAATTTTCAGTGTAGACATGAAGAGTGCTCGTAAAAAAGAGCGTCAACGAAAATATAGGGAATTGCACAGAGAACAACTTAAACAATACGTGAAGCGGAAAGAAGAAATATCAAAAAAACGTTCAGCAGAGAGAATATGATTTAGAGGAAGCAGAAAGAATGAAGTCAGCAATATGTACAGACGTACAGTCCATTGCAAGTAATTCGAATTCAGATAATGTACAACAAAATTTAATCAGCGATCTGCATCAAGGCACCACACGACATTTGGAAATAACACAAAATAGCAATAGATAATATTCATTGGAGTTGTTGCATTATTACATTTTTATATGTCTTTGTAAATCTTTTAAGTACTTCATATGGAAATAAAAAACAAAATAGTCTTATGACATTAATTTAGAAGTTATTTCATAGTCATCTTATTCACCATCTATTTTTAACATTATTACAAAATGAAAATTGTTGATGTTTTACATCTGCCAGGCGTCCCGCGACAGCTCGATTTTTTTTTCTATATTGATTCTTATTTTCATTTATTTTTTATAATTACATAATTTATTATTAATTTTAATAGGTACGTAGATAGTAGATACATGTATTTAAAAATATTAACATAAATTAGTACATAAATATTTTGTATTTTCGGACTTTTGTCCTACTATATTATTTTAGTCCTACGGACTTTTCGTCCGTAATTCATATTATTCCACTCCCTTGGCACCACGGGAAGAACGACGATCGTGGCAGATTAAGAACGAAGATCCAAGGCGCAGACTCCGGTCGGTCTACCAAGACGACGATCAACTTATTATGTACTTTGTAATTGTACTTTATTATGTAACATATACTTTTTTACTGTAGTGGAACTGGGGCAAGTCGGGGGGGATTGTCCCCGTCTTCACCTTTGAAACAACTCTGTATAACTATTTTTTCCATAAAGGATGGCGGCGTCGCGGAGGCAATGTGAAAGCAGTTACCGCGGCGTCGTCGATTCAAACCTGAAAAAAAAAGTTCTAATACCTTCTATACTCTAGGAGTCTAGACCTTAATGGCTTAATCTAAAGTAAATCTTCGATTCAAATCGAACCTATGAGGTTTAAGATACCTACTAATTTTTAGACAATCGCATGACTTGAATAATTAAGTACTAAATAGTAAATATCCAAGTATACTTAAAGCCCTCCTACCGGATCTAATCATAGAAGGGCCCAAATTTAAATTTAAAACTCATACTTTTTTATTAAATTTTAATTTTTTCAAAACAAATTGATTCTTATATAATATGTAGTCTGCAGATTATTATTTAATAATAATAATAATTTTATTTATTTTCCAACTATAGTTTAACAATTTATAAGAGTAAAACAAAATTTAAATGACAGCTAGTAATTGGTCACTTCCAAGCCAATGGCTGTGCGGAAAGCGGAAGTGAGAGTTCATAACAATATTAGATTATCTAATTAGATTTACAATAATAATGTATACAAATACATAATATGCGAAAAGCATAAACAAAATTATAACAAAAATATGAATTAATATATAACAATATTGGTTTTGTACGTTTTTAAGAATTTAAGTAAAAAGATAAATGATAACTGATGCTATTTCACAAGTATTTACAAATGAAATAGTTTTAATTCAACATAGACAATTGTTATAATATATTAATATAGCATATATCATCAGAGATTTACAAAATTTCTAACTTAGTTAGTTAGAAGTTAGTTTGGTGAAAATACTAACTTAAGAGTTAAGTTAGAATAGAAGTTAGAAGTTAATTTTTTTAGTTTAAAATAAAAATTTAAAAAACCCGTTTTTTCATATTGAATGTATTACATAAATTAGTTATAATATAAGTGGGTAATGAACTTTAACTATTGGGGATGAATGAAAAATTAAATTTAACAACTGATATTAATCAAATTTTCAAGTACATTATAAATAATAAGCTTCATTTCTTGGAATATCATAATTCATTAGAATTTAGAATATATTATGAATTTTAACAAAATAATAAATATAGGTACAAACAGTATAACATAGCATATTTGTCTATATTGACAAATATATATATTTGATCAATTCTATATTGACACATAATTAGGAATTAAGAACTAAAATCAAGGTACATAATAAACAAAATACAATAAAGTTGATGGTGCCAATATCGATGAACTGTATGTCAGCGGAAACAGGGTACACTTCACTCAGTACCCTGTAAATATTTTTCAATTCTGTTTGTGGGACGTTAACTAGACCAATGGATCATAAAATCCTATAACTTACAATTTTTTAACTCATGCATTTTGTGCATGCGCTACACAACTTCATTTTTTTTAATGGCAATTGGCAACTCCTATTTTAAATATCATTTTCGAATAAATCAATGTTTTTCAAGTAATTTTGATCTATCAACTTGTATTCTAAACCTAACATTGAACTATTAGAGAAATTAGAGCTAGGTATAATTTTTAAAAAAAGTATTAATTTTGATTTTTTTTTTCCTGTATTACACCTCATAACTGTAAACTTATAAAATCAAATTTAATTATAATTTGAGTATAAGCCAAATAAGTTATGTACTTTAATCATCAGTAAATAAAGTATACACCTTACTTGGTCTCTGCAGTCCAGTGCATATTATAGTAACAAAGTTTAACAAACTTGATATGAATTTATTTATAAATTATTTTATACAAAATAAATAAATCAGAATCTACAATTCTATTTTTGAATAGACTAGTAAGCAAGTATCAACTCCACAAAAGTACATACAAAATAATAACACTTATAAGGAGGTTCCGAAGAATATTTAGATATTTTTGTATTGTTGTTATTTTCAAATTTTCAATAAAGACCAATGTTAAAATACTTTTTACACAGTATTAAAATTGCAAAATATTTCAAAAGGTATTTATAAATGTTTTCTAAGAAAAAAATTAGAGAAGTAAGACGATCACTGTTCAATCCTATGACCTTTCATTAAAAAAAAAAAAGTAAGTTAAGTTTATAAATTATTAATTAATAAAATAATATCATATTCTCAAAACTAATTAAGATTAAATTTGTTCTATTAAAATCTCTAACAATAAATAATAACTTATCAATTATTTTGGATTACATTTTATCAAATCTTGTATAGGTACATAATAAAAAAAAACAAATCACTTTATATTTTAAAGTATCTAATTTGTCTTTTTCTCAATATTTTAAGCTTTTAATTAACACTGAAATTTAATTTCATAAATTATAATAAATAATAATATATTATTCATGATTTCAGTTGCATCTATGTATATTAAAATTGTAATACCTACTGAAAATATTGATATTTATCTTTATCATTATTACTATTTTTTATTTATATATCATCTGTAAATTACAATACACTAATAGAAATACATACTAAAAGAATATTTAATTAATACTTACCATTATTTTAATATTCAATAATTCTTAATTCAAAATTATTCTTCCATTAGGTATTTTTATACAATTTCTAGGACCTATACAAATACTGAGTAAAATAAAAACCAATTTTATAGACAACAGTACTTAATATGTAAAATGTTATGAAAAATAACAGTTTATTTTATTATGAATTAGAAATATTAAATTCTTTGTAAATGCTTGTTTTAGTGAAAGCTGTTAGAAATACAGATGTGCAGAATAATTCCAGTAAGAATCTCCTCCTCAATTTTTTTTATAGTTTACAATTTATACAAAAATTGTATGTTTAATATTTTAGATTTTGTGCGGAGAGAATATTGGTTTTACAAGTTATTTTTCACAATTATATCTGAACACTTTTTCTAATAAAAAAAAAAATGATCGTATTATCAAATTACAGAGATTTCTGGTAATAATTTAGATTTAATTAATATTTAGTAATAGTTAATTTAATAAATAATTAATAATTGTTTGATAACAATAGTTAACAGAATTGTTTTTTATCATATGTTTATTATTAAAATCAAATTATGTGCACACCTATAATTAGAATAGTATGTAGGTATTCTTTAATAACTAATTCATCTAGTTTGACAATATTAAAAAGAATTTTTGTTTCTCTGAACAAAGTATTAAAAACAATTCATTTCACATAGTCTTAACATTTTGGATTATTATTTATTATTATTTTGTATACTATGTTCATTGTTCACTATAAAGTATATTGTAATGCAAATTACACACAATATATAAACTATAATGTACTGAAATAGTATTATCATATTTGTCAATTTAATATGAATATTTACATTAAAACTTACAACAGGTATTATAAGAGATCAAATAAAAACATTGAATAACAATAATGTTTTCGCTGTTTAAATATCACAGATAAATAAAAAAAAAAAAAGTACAACCGTCAGACTTATAAATTGTTACAGAGAATACTTGCAGTTCTAACACATCACAATGGCTGCAAGTATTTTACTTCATCTCAACTAGTGGTTGAATGAGTTGGATGTTGTTGGTACATTTGAATTTGTGGTGCTGGATATTGAACCAACATTATTTGAGACACTGGAGTAGCCTGTACTTGCTGATTTGCCTGCTGCTGTTGTTGTTGTTGTTGTTGAATGTGCTGTTGTTCACTTTGTGTATCTGAATCGATCATATCATCACAATCATCATCGGGATGTCCAGCTCCGTATTTCACCCTTTTGAAACGTCCATATAATGAAGAATATGGTAGATTATAATGTATAGCTGCCTGATTAATACTCATATGACCTAATCGTACAGACTCCAGAGCTTCCATCATAGCGTCCTCAGACCATGGGGTTGGATTGCTGCGGGACAATTCAATTTTCTCACGTTTACACCGGCCATATAGTGTTCCAGAAGGTATACCATAGTCGGCTGCAGCTCGTTGTACAGTTGTTTGCCCAGTTCGTATGGCATGCAATGCTTGGTCTAATTGTTCCTGACCCCAAGAAGTTGGTGCTGCATTGAATGGAGCAGCTAATCTAATTCCTTCTCGCCGCGCAATCTTATATAATGTACTACTAGGTATACCATATGCTTTACTAGCTTTATTTGCTGAAATAGTGCCAGTCCGCAGAGCATCTAATGCAATGTTTAAAGCTTCATCGTTCCAAGATTTAGCAGGTCCATCTTTTTTAGGAGTATCTATACCAGCTCGATGAGCCCGCTGCCATAATGTTGTAGAAGGAATTCCAAATGTTATAGATGCTTTGGTTAAAGACATATTATGTGAACGTAATGCTTCTAAGGCGTTTTCCATGTCATCAGCTGTCCATCCTTTTCCACCATTTGTACCATACTGTTTGTTAATATTGTTACTAGAACTATCTTCACTGACATCTGTAATTTAATAATTGTATATAAGTATTATTGATCAACAAAAAATAAAACACAGTATAAAATATTATATATAAATGTTAGTACCTCCTGCATTAGAAGAATTTGGTAATAATCCCAAAAGTTCGGGTGTTATCATCATTGTATGCATTGAATTGTCTTCATCATTTATATTCTACAAGACCAAATATAGTTAATATAATAAATTTAATAATTGATGTACTATAACATTTTATTATATAATAAATTATTATTACACGATCATTAGAATGTTGTCTTTCTATTCCAATTGCATCTGATGACTGATCAATAGTACGAAGTGTTTCAAATTTAGCACTTTCAAATTTTCTCTCACTTCCATCATTTCTCATCATATCATTTGAACATGTTGTACCAACTAAAATAAAAATATAACACTGGCATTTGAAATAATATAAAATATATTCATTTATTTAATTATGTATTAAATACCAGATTAATATTACTTATCATTAAGAATAGTAACAATGAGTAAAATATAATATAAGGTTACATTTTTAAATTTAATTTTCAAATTCAACCCTAAAATTAAACTATAAAATATGTTAGACTCATAGGTGCAACTAGAGCTTATATTTTTTTTTTTTTTTTTTGGGGGGGGGGGCTAAAAGTACCAAGACAACACAGACCCGCATACCTACATCAACACCCCATATCCACCATAATTTACATTAATAATACATACATACAAATTCAACTCTATAATTTTAATACAAATTTTCTGTCTTTAGTACAGTACACTTCTAAAACGTCTTCATTATTTAACAGTTAACAACATCTCTTTCGATATTCAGAACTGCCAAATTTGTGAAACGGTCTTATAGCATACTGGTTCATAACCAATTTTTGATACACTTATATTTTAGAATATATAAATTTACTCTAGTTTTAAATTAACATAAATAAATGGATTATTCTGAACGCAAAATTTCTCATGTAACTTGTGGGTGGTATAATCAGCGAATTTTTTTTAGATTTTAGAATGTAGTCGGCAAATTCATATATTTATACCCCTTCTCCCCCATCAATATTTACTAGCGCTAGCCCTATACGCATAACATGCTAAAAAATTAAACCATTGTAAAAACCAACATACGAACACAAATAATTTTCTTACCATCAAATTTCATAATGAGTTGATTCACTCTAATTTTTAAACTCACAAAGCTTAACGATTACTGAGCGTATTTGCTATATTATGTACTTGTAAGATGAAGACGACACACGGGTGTGACGTCCTCTTAATACACAACTTTAATTGTAACATTGAGTGTAAATGTAAAAAGAGAAAACCTTAGTTTTGTACAAACTCATTCTAAGTTTATATTTTGAAACTATGATAAACTTAATAACAATTCACATTAACATAATAGAGCCAAGGAAAGGTATTTAATGTTGCACTTCTAGTTTTTACTTTATCTGAATAAAAATTAAATATATTTAGTAAATTAAATTATAATTAGACAATAGGGCACAGTTTTTACCCTTCCTATAATCCCTGTAGAAATTAGAAACATTTTCATCAGTTGAACATTAACTACCATAGTTAATGCTATAAATCAATTTTACTCATTTGGGATTTAATTAATTTACGATGAATACCTGGAGTATGTTGAAAGTGATATCCTTCCAGATTTAAAAATGCCAAATACAACACTTATTGGAGCTCATATATTTTAGTATTATTATAACTTGTATTTATTATTTTAATTAATACTAAAATATTTAAACAATAATGGAACTATTTTTTATATCCTAACTGAAATATTGAGTTATTTTTATCATTTTAATAAATATTTTATTTATTCAAAAACTCATAATTATCTTAATTATTTTTTAAACCTATTACCAGCCATATCTCTATGTGTAGGTGTTGATGAGGGACTTGTATTATTTTTAACTGGTACTGGTGTTGCCCTTGGCCCAACAGGCTGTATATCAGGTGAAATATCAGCTTCATTCACTGTCATAACTGGACCTGTTGTGATAATCATCTGAAAACATCATAAAATAAATAAAATTTATAAAATAAAAAATAAATTAATATTTTACTTGTGAATGAGTTTGAACTGATGCTTGTTGCAACTGTGGTTGATTTGTATGTTGTGTTACATGACTCAATTGTTGTTGTTGCTGCTGCTGTGATGGTGGTATTGGTATGTGTACTATCTGAGGCTGTTGTTGGGCTTGTAAATTTAATGAAGGATGTGGTTCTAGTATGACCACTGGTAAATCTGTTAGTGTTGATTTAATTTCTTTCTCATCATCTTCAGTTGATGTTGCTACAGTCATGCAATGGATAGTCTAGAAAGAAAACAACTAAGTTAGACTCAACAATAATATTAATAAATTATTATTCGTTTCTTATTCAACGTTTAATATTTACATTTATAGATTTGTTTTCTTGATCAACATTAATAGGTGCAAAACCTGATTGTTCAATTCGATAATAACTTCGATTAAACTGATCTTGCTGAATTTGATTCGGACTCAATTTTTTTGAATAAGGAGAAGTTCTGCGCTGTAATTTTGTGAACACTCTTCCACCACTTTTTAAAGGCCCCAAAGGAGTTACTTCGGCCACAATAGATGTATCACGTTCATCTTCAGGCACTTCACATAGTCCTTTAATCTTTAACTGGTCTGCTGTCTTCAGAAGAGACTGAAAATACAATTAATTGTTTGATGAACTTTCTGCTTTTACAAAAAGCTTTTATACTTACTTGCAATTCAGCTTGAGACACATCTATCTCGCCCCTATATACAAACTCTATGATAAACTTGAGATCGTTAAAACAAACATCATAAGGCAATATAATGGTTGGATGTTTACATGGGTTATCCATCAATAATTTTTGGAAGTAAGACGAACAAGCCGATAAGACCACCTATTATGTAAAGTCAATGTTTATAACAAATTCATAAAACAAAGATAAATAAAAACATTTTGATTATTTAATCATTTACTTTATGTGCTTTGAGTGTGCTCTCATTGCAGGCAAGAGTAACATCAACAAACGATTCATTTCGAAGAAGCTGGTGAAACACAGAGGTCATATTTGATTGGTAATTGTTCCATCGCAGACAGTAGTGCTGGCCATTAACTGTCATTGTACTTCTGAAATATTTAAAACTAAATTTTTAAACTGACAATACATTATAGCCTACATTGTTTATATTTACAATAACATTAGTCATAACAGACATGAATAGATAAAATTAAATATAAAAATAATAACCTATTAACACTTTATATCCGTAGTATTTTGTGGTTTTGGGCGAGTTTAAATATTTTCTCGTATCCATAATAAAATAATAATTTACTTTATTATTTAATTTAAAATTAAATCATTTAAGTTAGAATGAAATAAGAAATATACATAGTTCTATGTTTTGTTCAAATTTTTTTTAAGACAAAACTATACATATTGTAATATTTTTTTTAAAATTGTGAAACAATTGTATGAATGAAATGAAATAGTTTTAAAAAAATGTAATTTTAATTATAAATAGATTAGTTGTAAAAATAATTATTCATTATTACAAAGCTTAATAAAAGAAATATTTGTAGTTTGAAAATTAAATCGCAAATTTTTATCATTTAGAAAACATAATTTAAACACTCGTGAATTGTTAAGTACAGATAGATATTTTATTTAAAAAAAAAATTAATAATAAGTTCCTACCAAAAAATTCAACTCAAAGAAATAAGAACGGATAAACACTTAACATTTTGTAGGGCATGTTTCATCATATTACTTTAAATTAATTCAAAAATACTTCAAAATCGATTATTTAAAAATTTTATATTAATTGAAAGTATTATAATTAAACCAGAATATCGTAATACTATAAACGTTTTTAGTAAATTAGGAATTACTGTTAAGGTTTTTATAAATGTATTTTTGTACAATAAAATTAATTCCAAAAATAGGTTATTGCGTCGGTACTAGGTATATGCATGCACCAACGCACATATATTGTTAATACAGCACCTATAAATAATGAAATAAATTTTACACCATATTACATTATCAAGATTCGAATATTCGAAATTTGTTTAATTGAAATTCGAATCAATAAAGAACAAAACGTGTGAATGTCAAAAGCAACGTAAAAAAACGATTTTAACATTAAAAACGTTAATTTAACATGGAATAATCCTATGTTGGAATATAATATTGTGTAAAACAATCCATATTCTAATATTTATTGAATAACTAAAACAACTGATGGGACGAGTGAACGACGACATTTTAAAGGTCGTCAAGGTCGAATGTTTGTTGGAATAGCAGTACTTAACTTCTATAATAGATAATATGACCAGGATTTTAGTCTCTAATGACTTTAAAGTATTGAAGTGTTAAAAGTTTTAAGCTAAGACTGTAGCTGGGATTCACGAACTATGTACAATGATAAACCATCGAAGTGGCATTATAACAAAAAAAAAAAAGAAAAGCGGTCATAAAATTGTAGTGCTAAGACAGGTACAAAGTTGCTTAAAATTACGCGTTCCTACAACATTAAGATGTAGTATTATTTTTAATTTTTTTTTTCGAAACCGTTTCCAATTCAAATCTTTGTTATGTTTCGTCGAGGGACTCGGAATTCAAAATGCCGATTGAAATAAAAATGTCGTTTTGAAGTGCTTAACTCAGGAAAACGAGAAAAACGAAAAAATAAAATTTCCCATGGGACGTCACACGAACCCAGGCGAAACGTCTCGATCGATTTAGCGGAAGCTGGCCAGCCGAACGAACACCGAACGGGGGGGGGGGGCGACATCCTAAAACCCGTGGACCACCACCCAATCATACCCACGACCGACGAGTTTTGGAGAAAAGAAAACGATGACAATGCGTCACCGGGTCGGAAAAGACCCACAAAATCTTCGAAAACTCGTAGGTAACGAAAGTAATAATATTACATATTATCGTTATGGTTATAGTTAGGACCTGCTGAGAAAAGCAAGTGAAAAGCACAAGTGGCGAGAAACAGAGCGGTGACGACAGTGAAAAAGCGTTTATTGCTCGACGCTTTCTATACATTTCACACCCCCTACCCACCCACTAGGTCGTAGAGGCGCGAATAAAAAAAACCTTTGCGATGGACGCTCGTGTGTCGCAAGCACAAGCCAGACGACTTGCCGGTACAGCATAATAATCATATTATATCAATATTATTAAGCGGTATGAACATCGCGATACGTAATATTATTAGAAAATAATATTATATTATTATTATTACGACAACCGCCCCTCGACCGCACAGCGTGAAAATCGCCTACGTCGAGCAAGGCGTACACATGAGGCGAGACGGCAGTGTGATATGTGAGTGGGCAAATGTGGCGTGGGCGTAAGGGTAGAGACTAGAGGGTGCTGGTGACGGTGGGTGGCAGAGAAGTAATGCGCACGGACGTGAGAAAAAAATAAAACGAAAAATAAATAACCGGCATTTTTTTGAGGGGAGGGGGGGAGAAAAAAAATAGAAATAAAAATAAAATGGAGAGGAAAGAATGTTTGTACAACGCAAACGGCGGCGACGGCGGCGGACGCGATTTTTACATACTTACACGGAGTTTCCAAACAAGGAGGAACGGACAATTTGAACGGCCGGCACAAAGCGGGAACTGATGATAAGCCTACATTTCGTTGTCGACCTCGTTCGTTCCATTGTGCGCCCGCGTTCGCGTCGTCGCCGTGGTGTTGTACGATGCGCTCGCCGGCCGCCGACGTACCGGTTGCCCCGGCAACCCCGTGCGGATCGCCGTCACCACCCACCACCCGCCGAAACCCACCGGACGCGTGTAGAACGAGTAACGACCGACCGCCGTGGATAGATGGACGGGCGGCGGCGGCGACCAAGAATGACGGTGAGAAGAGAGAGCGAGGCGACGACAGCACTATATAGCCGACGCGCCGTATTTAGTGTGTGTGTGTGTGTGTGTGGCGGAGAGAATTCGCTGGAACGACGTCGGTGGCAACGAGTTAGGGGAACTACGGTTTGCGGGCTGACGAATGTTGTTCGGCCGAACCGCCGAAAACGAGTCGATGAGCTGTGCTGTGGGCCGCACACTACTTCTCTCCTCTCTTCTCTTGATGTACAATATTGTATGGGCAACGGGTCTGTCCGTTTGTGTTGGTGTGTGCGTGTACGCGTCGTGGAGTGGACGATATACCATGGCGGCGGTACACCGAAAATCGATGAATATCATCGTCTGGCAACGGGACGGAAAAGAAACGAAAAATTGTTCTTACGGCGGCGCCGCCGCCAACGCGGAGAATTTATTTTGAGAACAGTTTTTATCGTGAACCGCAATAGTACCGATAACGGTAGTGGCACGCTTGACACGTACTCAGAATATTATACAATATTAATAAATCGTAAATGAACAGATCAATTCTGTCATGACTTTAATGATATTGGTGCCGTCGGGTTGTGTTTACGGCTCACCGCTCAATGTCCGCGTCTCATACTTGGATGATTAATGTGTTTGCGTGAATTCTATTTTTGCATCCACTGTGATCACCGACGTTTTCATAATACCACCACCGTAGCCCCACTCTTTAAATTTTGATTTTAATAATTTCTATCATTCGGGGGTTAACGCTTGATATAACTGTGTAAGTCGTGGGCCATTCAAGTCTTTCATGCCCCTCTGAAAACAAAAAGAAAATTAGTTGTAGAATTATTAATCCTAATAAACACTGTAAAATGTTCTGACAGTAATATTAGTAAATATTTCCCTTGAAATGAAACAAATAAAATTAATTGTATTTTAAAAAAATGCTGAGAAATTGCGTGTAAATTAAGGCAATAATGAGTGAAGCAGCCAGGCAGATCACCGTTACATTAAAATATTGTGGGTACCCAAGTTTAGTATTTAGATATAATATTATTGTTAATTTAGTTGAGATACAGAAATGTTAAAAATGTTATGTTTTATTTTCATTTTTCTCTCGCTTGCATGTATATCAAAAATATAACATGGGTCATTTTAAGGGTATTATTAAGTTTAATTAGCATCTTTGGTTCGATCAATTCGTCTAATACTTTAAATAGTTTGTAGTATCGTACACGAATATAATATTACGGATACACATTACTCATGCTACTATTTATAGACATATGCTTGTTGAAAACATAGAAATATGGAGTATATAGACCTAAGCACAATAAAAACACATTTTTCCATACTACTAAAAATTGTAACGCACAATATTTGTTGTTGCGTACACCCGGCCTTATTAATTATTAGTTATTAACGTTTACACTATTTTAAATTTTTGTGTTTGTCATTTTAACAAGATAATATATAATATATTGTAAATAATTTCACTGGACTGCAATAAATTAATATAATAGGTATGCACTAATAAGTTGTAGATAATTGTTAATTTCGTATTTTATGGTTAACGCATTCGTAACCGCTTTCTAAACCAAAATTTTAATAATATTTTTATCAAAAGTTAATTCATAACATCACAAATTCGATATCTTTGATATTAAAATAATACATTCGATTCATAACTAAATTAATTTTACCAGTTTATAGGTAAAATGTGAATACTAAAGATTAAAAAAAATGCATACATAAAAATATTTTGAGATCGACACGATGCAATACAATAAGAAATTATGCTTAATGTACATAACAAAATGTCTGAAACCTAATGTAAAGTTTTGTAATTTTATTTCGACAGTGAGCCATAAGTGAACGTAGTTGCTGCTTCAAAATGATGCACCAGACGCATACCACTAATCCATTTTTTTTTTTAGCTCAGTTTCAATTTACTTGTACATGTTATCTTTAGTTGTCCAAAAACAGACGAGTTGTTTTGATAATCAAAAACTGTACAAAGAATTCCGTTACATTCTATGAAGAGAGTATAATGCATAGACGTTAAAATATACAACAGAAAGATAAGATAATAAATGTATTATATTACGAGTGCGTCGACTGTAAAACAAACAAGTGTGAAAAAATATGTAAATAAGACCCGTTCACTGGCTATAGTCGCTCAATACACGATATACTTACATCAAGTAAAAAAAGATGGTGCTCTGAACGCGACGGTTTTCACGAAAATATTAAGGCCAATAGTTTGGATTAATTTGGGTTAATACCACACTCTAGGTAAATTTCAATGTATGAGCAAAACAAATAGTAGCAATGAATTATTTAATATATTTATGTATACTATATTTTACTCGTCACCTAAATTCACTTAGGCGAAAGGTTTGTCAATCGTCACAACTTATACATTTTTGCAAAAAAAAAAATTGGAAAAGTAATATAATCGTCACATTTTATAACGGTCAATACTCAAGTGCGAAGTGATTATCGTGCACATCGGCGAAGATCGCACGCGAGCGTACGTACTACATAAGCTTAAAATTGAAATACATAATTCGTTCAGTCGTTCAGAGTAGTGTGTACTCGATGCTTACACGATTGAACGATTCTCCATATAATATTATACCCTAGATAATATAGTCCGTCGATCGTCAACAATAAATAATATTCAATAAGTCCGACCATGAAAATATTGAAAATATTAATTTATTGGTCACACAAGATACTGAATTAATTGTGATTAATAAAATAATAATCGATAGAACATTAGTAAAATAATATAACGTCAGAAATTATTTAATCGATAGTAAACTTAGTAAACTATTCCAATGTCAAACAACAATAATTTCGTAAACACGCGATACCTAATCTAAATTAGATAACCCATTCCTGGAATCTAGACAGATAGTTAGAACCATTAAAATAAGATACATTTTTGTAAACTACTAAATAGATTAGTTATTTTTTGTTGTCTCGAGGTTATGCTTTTTTTAAAATGATATATTTTTCATAGTGCATATTAATTCTACCAATATTATAAAATTATAATAAGTATTTATTTATTTATTGTAATTACTAATTAGTATAAATTTATCTTAATATGTTCTATTTTGAATATTTTGATTAATTTTCCGATATAAACAACAATCTTTTTTTCAAATTATTTTTTTTTTTGGGAAATTAAGCAATTGCCAATAATTTATTACCCTACAAAATTAAAGTATAATTTTGTAATTTAATACTCAAAACTTAAGTACTATTATTATTTATTTGAATCACGATTCTTTGTATTCAATTTGAAATATTTGAAAACAATGATAAACAATTTATAACATATAATGAAACAATAGTATTATATTATTATTAATAATTGTTTATAAATAAATTATTATAATTCACGAAATTCAAAACATAGGTACATATTAGTATTGGTAATTAGTAATTACAGTATTTTTATTACAAGTTAGAACACATTTAAAGTGTACCGTGGACATTTTCCGCTTACCCGTTTACTTTGTAGTACTGTACAGTGTCCACTAAAAAAAATTAACTTCTATAAAAATGTAATTGATAGTTATAAGAAACGGCTGGCAGATGGAGCCACCTATTCGGAATTAAAAAAATATATATTAATTATTTGAATTTATTTACGGGTATGAACCCAATTACATAAGATAGGTACATAATTTAGTACATAGAAATATAATATAGTAGATATAAGATAACAATAACAATTGAAAAAAGAAAATAACTACTCACATAAATTATTATTAAAATAAAATATAAAAATCAAAGATTATAAGACGTTTAATAAAAAAAATTAAAATTAAAATTAAAAAAATCAATTTGTTCATATTTAGCGATGTACATCATTATATTTATAGAAGTTGACAATGTATAATATACTTTGTGTTTGTTTAGATAGAATGTAGTTATGATTGATGTCATACTTCTAAATTGAGAAACAGAAAAATTAAAAAAGCTTAATAACTCACCCACCTAGGACAGAAAATAAATCAATTTAAAAATTTGAACAAAAATATTAGATCATAGATTTTTTTTCTATTTGATAGACCGAGGGTACTAAATGTATTTAACAATGACTGATAAAACGAATGAGGTACACGTATAATATTACATTTAAAAAACATGAAACGAATAAATATACTAAGATGAACACTACCTACGATTAATCTGTAAAAATATATTCACGCTTATAATAAATAAACCTAATATAAATTTTATGAATATGTGAATAATGGAACAACAAAATTATAGACGTAGGTATTTTATTTTCAATTCAAGCAAATATAATAAGTCAAGACATTACTCATTATTCATAAATAATAACCTAGTTTTAATTTAAAAATTAGTTAATTCTATGTTTGTAAATAACTAAATAAATAAACAACAAACATATACCAATTAACGAATTACGAGAATCATACATTACGAAATACTGAAATACAGTCAATCTGTATCATGATTTGGTATTTAAGCACACCACAGTACCGCACGATAATAATTTTTAATGGGCAATGATAATATTTTGGATTTTTATAGATACAAAATACTTAATACATCATTACCACGATTTAAGTTTAATTCTCCTATCTCCTTGAATTTCTCTTGAATAGTGAATAATGAAAATATCATATCTCCGGCTTAGAATTAATGACCAAATGTCTAAAAAAATAAAAATATCATAAAAATTACAAAAAAATTCTATAATTTAAAATAAAATATATATCGAAGAGAAATATATTTTTCGAATAATGGTATATGGTCTGGTGATTAGAAAAGAAATTATATTATCAGCAGCCAGCAAGTCGCATAATATGTACATTGTACGGGTATAATTGTATAAACAATACAAAATAAAATATAGTATATACAAATAATATAATTATACCAATCATTGATAGAAATAATAAGTTTTTAAGGCCTCTAGAGTAAGTAGTAAGTCCACAACTGTACTAGAGAAAAACAAATATACAAAATACAAATAAATGCTTAACATTATAAAATAACTCCCAACTATTGTACTTTCGTCAAAATTGTGTTTCAAATGTAAATGTATTATCTTTATGCACCTAACCACGATGGTACAAATTTACCTAGTTTTTTTAGATTAATATATCTTATTTAAAGAAATATCAAAAAGAAATGTATGTAACGAAAAAATGCAATGATTTTTAGTTTCGCTATCAACGTATACGTATTAAATACTTAGCAAGGTGAAAACTAACGGAGTAACATGTTCAAGACCCAATAAGTACATAATTGAATATTTCCATGTTGAACATTTACAAACACAAAATTGTATTTCATAATTTCATACTTTTCTATTATTATCATACCATTGTCCATTACTTACAATTACTAAAATTACTTTTCGATATAAATAAATAAATCCTAAGGTTAGGACATATAAGATTAGTATTATGCTTTATGTTCTGCCATAAGACATAATATTTTTAAAAATTTTATTTGATGAATTTTTCGACTAAATGGTTCGTTAATGAACGAAGTGAGGTAATACCCTTTTGCATCAGCATCATTTGTTTTCATCGGTCTGTCGGTGACTGATAAAAATGAAACACATTGATATAAATAGCCAAATATAAAATAGGTGACCATACTGTTCAGTGCGCAAAATTCCGTTGTCTGTAAACCACTAAACCAGATCCCAATTCACAAACATAACGTGTTGAAAAACGAAAACAGATACCGGACACCGGTTTCTACATTGCATTATCGCAACATAGTTTTGTTTAATGTGACGGTCACATTATTCATTTTTAGTGAATTCCGCTTTACAGGTATCCAGACGTAGACAAAAACAATATAAAAAAGAATGATCTTTGTTTTCATTTTTTCAATACATCATTATTCTTACAAATATATTGCAAACGGTCAACGGATAATGTAAAAGGGTTCTAAATAAATAAATAATTACATACTAGATTTGATACTTATTTTTCAAACATTTAGTCTTAATAATATAATACATTTCTCAATAAAAAAAAGGATTTAAAAAATCACTATTAGTACAGAATATATTAGAACTCAGTTCTCACGTATAGTCACGCGTGTTGTATCCCGGTATCCGCAATACAAACGTTTGTCAAATTTAAATGGTAGAATATTATATTATTATCTAGTGCAAGCATCCACACTTGACACTTCATAGGTTTTTATTGACATTTTAATTATGAGATTATGAGATTTTTTTTTTAATATTAGTAACATTTTTGAAGAGCATATTATGTCATTCCGACCAACTTTGAACAATTGAACAGGACACTTTTTGTCTCGTTTTAATATCGTAATCTCTAAATTATAATAAAATGTGTATACCTACCTAGTTTAAAAAAACCTGTACATAAAATAAAAACAAAATTAAACTTTCAATTTTACATTGTAACATAAGTTGTAAAACAAGAATTTTCGTAATTGAGTCGAATAAGCATCGAGTGTCGCCCAAACAATGTGTTGTCACCGATAAGCATGCCGTGATAAATTAATAATAATTGCACGATGTAATGTGAACCCGCACGACCGTGTCACCCTTTAGTATATACCCCAAAACACTTTTCGTGTAATAGGCATACTGCTGTTATCTCCAAATATAAAAATTATTTATTTTTCATAAATAAGCGAATAAGTCATATGGACCATAATATGATATGCTCACTGGTCAGTACTAATATTTAAGCTACCTACAAGTAACTAGGTAACAAACAATTGGTTTGCTAAACATAGATTTCTTTTCCTGTAATACTGTTGTAACTTGTATGTACTATGTTTGTAAATTGTAACAACATTTCTTAAGGGTTAAGGTATTTAAATTTTTTGCTTTTAAGCGTTGAGCCCCGACTTTAAGGGCATCCTTTGATCGCGGAATAGGCACTCACCTAGACCAATAGTTTTACTTTTACAACTATATAGGTGAGACGTTTTTGCGAAGAGCACAATGTGTCCTGTTTGAAAATACTGACTATTATATAGTTATATATAATTATTATATATTATTATAATGAATAAAATAATAGAATTTAAATTACGTAGGTATACATTAATATACTCTAAATTTTGGTTTTGTATAATAATAAATAAAATATAATATATAGATAGCTTATTAATATTGTATACAACGAACTACGAACTATTAATAACGGTAATTTGTATATTAGATAGTTTGTAAACTAGATTGTATATAGTAAGTATACCTACTAACTTAATATGTAGTGTACTGCTTCAAAAAAATAGTATTTTTGAAAACAGCGTGCGAGCTAAGAAACTGTTTTTAATTATTTTTTTAAAATAATTAACCCATAATATATTATAAATATTTTATTTTCTAAACTTAATAAATTTTAAAAATTTTAATGGCCTATATATTTTTGACTCAATAATTTTTTTATTCTTGATTTTTTCTTAAGAATTAAGTATCTGAACAAGTTTATACTTGTTCTGCTCAAAATTTATTTTAATATAAGATTTAATATCAAATTTTGATTAAAATAATACTGCCTACCTAGTTCCTAATTTCCTATTAAATATTAATTATTATTGATATATTTCAATATTTGTTTAAATAAATAGTCAAATGTAAATGGATTTAGTATTAACTATGAAATATATTTATGAATTCAGAATTATAATAAACATCAACAACATTTTGACCAGCATTGACTAACATATGATCCATATGAAACTATTTTTATTTAAGCTTCATTGTTATTTGTTTACGTACATGATGTATGGTAAATCGTCCATTGCCATATAGGTAATGCCTACATCCAACTTTGATAATTAAATCATTAATATATTAAACAAATATTTAATAATATAATTTTAATTATAGTTGAACAATGCATACAAATCAAGTATAATGTCTGATAATTGACTATAAAAAACTCAGTTAAAGTTTCGTTTAAAGTGATTTACAATTAATAATAAAGAACCATAATTAATAACATTTACAAAGAATAAAATCGTACAAAAAACGTAGATAAGTAAAAAAAAAAAAAAACAATAACATAATAAAAACGTATTAATTGGCATTATATCTATACTAAGTAATATTCTGTAATAAATAAAAAACGGATTAATATGCACTAAAAACTATCAAAAAATGCTCTAAACAGTTCCTTCACATTCGAATTCAATAATCGCTGGAGATGTAAATATTGTGATCAATGTAGATATTGGAGTATATTTCTTGGTAAAATATTTTGAATATCCTAATTTATATAATATCTTAATTTTTGCATTAAAAATTTATATAATTACCCAAAAGTATTAAAAAAAACTCTAAAACTAAAATAAGCAAAATAAAAATTTCCCCTTTAAAATATTTTCTGTTACATAAAACAAATTATGTTCAGAGAATGCATTGAGTACAAAAAAATTACTTTGCATTGTAATCCAAGCCCTAGTGATAAACAATACAACAAATTTGATTTACATAGCAATTCACATGATGCTTATATAGTCATATATTAGTGTTAGTTCTGCAGTATATTAGTCATTACTCATTACAACATTACTTATTGGAAATGTACAATATTTAAAAGTTTCCACATATATTGTACTCTGTAGCAGTGCCGTACCTAGGATTTATTTTCAGGAGGGGAGGGGGCTTAAACATTCATACTCAACTTTATAGGAAAATAGGAAATAATTTAAAAACATATATACACACATACTATTTAAAATAAAAGATTTTGTGGTAGGCTTAAGCCTAAAAGCCACCCCCCCCCCTGGATACAACACTGGTTTGTAGATGCCTACTTAATCTGTTATTATTGTAAAATAAATAATTAAACAGAGGAAGAAAATAACTAATAATTCGCACCTATATTAGTTTGATGTGATATCACAGAAATAGGTACTAGGTAAGTATAATTAGTTAAAAATGGAAATCAAGTGCAATTTTCAGTTTTATACTTATATTCGAGGCAAGTCTTTCAAAAATTTCATATTTCTTGTAATAAATTATAAATTATAACTTGTATAATATAAAATAATATATAGATTATATAGTATACAGAGTGTATGTAAGGTAATAGGTAGTATAATTTTTAATAATTATAATGTAATTGATTGCTGATGAGATTATCTATGACAGATCGGTAACAACAATAAATAAATATTATAGCACTAATGCATCATTTAACATTTAATGTTTATATGATTTTAAAATATAGATTATAGATCATTATGAGCTCATGCCATTTATTATTATAATGTCTGTTTTATTAGTTATTACTTTAATAAATTGAATAAATTTCTTTTAATAGGTATTAAGTAACAGTTTTGTTGTATAAATAAATAAATAATCGCTATCAGCCAATTGTCATGCCTCATTGAATAAAATATAATTTTTGTGATTATTAGTTATATAATATAATAAATATATTTTGGGATCTATGAACATATTTGGGGAATCACCTATAGACCAAAGCTAAATAATGTCAAGTAGTCAAATAGAATTAACTGAGATACTAACTTGATTTTGTTAATATTTATTGTCGACAGGTATTAACTAATGTTGAATATTGATTATCAATACCCAGATCAATCGACAATCATATTAGTTATGATTATGAATTTACGATTAGTTATTAAAATGTATAATATGTTCTTTCAATAAGATTTAATTATTTGGTCATATTAAATAATTTTGTTTTCAACTTTTGTAATTGTTAAGCTATCATGGTTTATGCTAATAGTTATAAATAATAAAAAAAAAAATGTTTAACGATTTTGCAGAAAAAGTGTTTATGGTGACTTGGTGTTTGTTCAGAATTGTGTAATTATTTTTAATATTATATATTTATATGTATTTGTATTATAAATGTTGTCAACATTAATAATTACTGTTAATAATTTAAAAAAATGGCAATTTTATTAATATATTTTATATATTAGTATATGTGTTGTAAACTTGTAAGTTAATAATCTGTATAATAAAATAATATGATCACATAATTTTCTAAAAACAAAATGTAAAAAAATCAATAATATTATTTATTTATAATATATTAATATCCATGGTAAATAATACAATGTTATATTTAAACAGTTAAAAGCTGTGGATGGAGTTAAATAATATAGAAATATAAAATAGTAGATTCGAGCATTTGTATCGCATTTCAATAATAAATTATTATTAATAAAGTTTTATCAATTTTAATACCACTTAAGAATGTATTAATAACTGTTAAAAAATACATTTGTACAATTAATTACATAAATAATTCAGATTTATGATTTTTAAACGTTACTAATTTGTCTATGTTGTTATTCAAATGTACTAAAAATTTCAAAATATTGTATAAAAACGTATTTCCAATTTTTTGGTAGCATTGATTTTATAATAGATCACCAGTCTATAGCCCTATAGAGGTCTATACGACTATACTACACTCAAACTATATTCTATTATTAAAGCAATGATAGTTGTAGTTTTTAATTAATACCTAATATTTATTGAAATTAATTTAAAGTATGAATGTACGTTGAATAACAAGGAAATACATAATAATAAATAAAATAATTTTTACTTTAATAGCTCTGTATATTGTTAAACATTATAATACAACGTTTGTTGTTGGTATAATTTTAACGATTAAGAACTGAAATATACACTCAAGATTCGTTAGATAAAACTTATCATACCGTATTTCCTTTAAAAAATTTAATTTTAATTATATCGTATTTATATGAAAAAATACGATTAGGCAGTAGTTTATTTTAGGTACACAATATTATTTATTGTTATTCAATACAATTTTTCTGAATGATTAAGTTCGATATTCTGCGAGTTTTTTTCTGAAACTTCATCGAATTCACTAAATAAGATATGCATGTTTTCTCTTTAAAGTCTCTTGAAATCCCATCAGTTAAAGCAAAAATGTTGATTAAAAAAATATATTATTTATAATATTATGATGACATTTGAACACTACAATTAAAAACAAATTACTTTCCTAAATATTATTGTTCAATAAAAGACAAATATTTATATCTTGATTATGATTCAATTGATTTATTATCACGATTCATGACGATAGTGAGTAGTGACTTATAATATTAATAAATAAAAACGCTTATTATATAGTGTCAACTGCGTAACATAAAGATACATAATATAATATGGTAATCGGTCAAAAAGTCCGAAAATACAAAATATTTATTTTAAACATTTAAAAATGTTTGTAGACATTATATATTATACATATTATATCATTATATTTTGTTTTCGATTTTAAATTATATAATTTATTATAATTTTTAATAGGCACGTAGATACATGAATTTTTGTCTATGGACTTTTCGTCCGGGATTCATATAATATGCAATAATATTAAATATATAATTCCCAGCTCCCGTTTAAAAATATTGCAATGTTATTATCAATATACGAGTAGTATTCAAGTAACCGTTAGTTTATTGTAAACGATAAGTCGTATACAGTTGATATAACATAGCAACAATTACATCGACGACAATTGATTTTATCATATCGACGCGACGACGGAAATTAATTTAATGAAAAATACTATGATAATGCGTCGATGTTTGATATCTTGGCCATAAAAATTATTGTAAAATATTATGTCCATTGTCTATTTATGATTGAAAAACGCGTTTATATATAGCGTAATATTGCGATATATTAATCAGATGATGTCCGTCCGATCGTTTTGGACAGGCATGGCAAAAATCATGCACGGAGAGCAAAGAAAATACCATTTATCTGATTTTAATTATAGTATTATTACATTTATAACATAATAACGTTATTTGATGATACGAGAAGGATAACTCGTCACTGTCGCTCGTGAAAAACAACATGAACGCTTCACGAAGATAAAATCACGGGAAACGCTTTTTACCGATTTTCGGGCGTGTCCAGCCCGGTCGCTTTTAACATACCTATTATAATTTACACCAAAAAGTGAGCAGAATTTATTTTTCAATGATTCGGACAAAAGGTTTCTTTTTAATCGTCACATAAAATATTATGTCTACCATAACAGTGTATTATATTTTAAAATTATGTATAATTATTAATGTATTAGAAAACCACGAGACAGAATATAAGATTGTTAACCGGGTTAAATGAGAAGGAAAAACGTGTGCCCGGCACGAACGAAAGCAATGTTAGTCGTTAAGAACGTAAAACTTAATATTGTTTGCGACAAACATCACATCGTACGTGGTATGACTAAACTCATATTAGAGGTGGGAAACGCGAATGAGGAAAACGGCCTCGGCATTCGGCGATAATCTCGAGAACGTTATCGGGGGGAAATAATGATGATAACGACGACAACAACGGCCGTTTCGTTCTAGGCGGAACGCAAAAAACGACTGTAGAAAATATTATTAATAATTAGTATTATCGTAAACAATATTATTGTATTAATCGTCAAATCGTATGCACTTTCTACCGTGCGTGGCCGGCGCCGGAGAGCCCTAGTCTATGTATTTTAGGTCCGATCAAGCATGAGGCGTCGGCGGCTAAATGATGGGCGGAGGGGTAATGGGGAATATAGTGTAGCACTATAGCAACACTTTCGTCCGTTCGTTGGTTTCTGGCTTGGTGCCGAACATCGTTCCGTCAGCCGGCAAACGGCCCGTCCCCGCCCCGCACCGCGATCACGAACAGCCGTATGACTGGCGGGAGCCGACCGGCTTACTTGCAGCTGCCACAAGCCACACCCGAAGCCGGTGCCGTGTTCTGTTCCTGACTCGACTGGCCGCCCGAACGACTGTAGCCCGCGCGCCCCTCCTGTCATGTACAATCGATGAGTACCGTCGACATTCGTGTGTTCGACGCACTCCGTTTCGTCACAGAACACGAGACCGGCCGTACCACGATCGGCGGCCCATGCGCACTGCGCTGGAAACTGCGTTCTGCGCACAGCTCGGCGGCCGCCGACCCGGACACGGCCCCGGCACTTGCTTTGTTTCGTACTTGATGTGAAGCCGGACGGTTGTGCTCGCTGCTCCGCCACTTAAAAAAAAAAATCAAACACCCCCCGCTAAAACATACATGATAATATTTCTTAATTCATTACTTCACAGTCTCTCATTATACGCACGTTTCGTAACTTGACAAGTATTTATTTATTTATTAAATTGTTTTTATTTTTCAACAATTGTTTTATTTTTTTTGTTTTTTTTTTTTTATAAATGACTTAATAAAAGTGTTACTCAGTATTAAACCAAAAAAAAAACGCGCTTGTTATTCGTTGTAACATAATTTTTTTTTTTACAAAAACTTAAATTTTGTAAATGTTTAAATTTTAAGGTGAGGAACGCGAGTATAATTAATAATTTTAAATTAGTTTTATTAATTTCATGTTTTTTATTTTAATTTTAAACAGGACTGTGATAAGCATGGCGGGAGACAACCAACATTTTTGTCTGCGCTGGAACAACCACCAAAGCACGTTGATCAGCGTTTTCGACACGTTGCTGGAGAGCGGCACGTTAGTCGATTGCACGTTGGCGGCCGAAGGACAATACCTTAAGGCCCACAAAGTCGTTTTGTCAGCATGCAGCCCATACCTAGAGGTATTTTAATTGCTAATTATTATTCTTGCCCATTGTGCGAGCATTACTTGCATGTAACTAAGGTAGCAATTAGTCATGTAATTACAATTAATAACGTCCGTTATTTTTGGGACTTGCCGCCCTCTCGGTTTATCATACGCGATGTGATCATCGTTAAGAAATCGCTGTATTATAAATCTAATCTATTCTAGCAATTCAAATAACTCGTTTTAAACTGTAATGGGAAATCGTTATCATTTTAAAATTTTAATTCTCATGCGTTCATATTAGCTCTAGCATTGTACCATTCTGCTGATTTATTACTTAAGATGAATTTAAGCATTCAAATTTTTCATATTAATCCAAAATTCAGATTAAACCTAAAAACTAATGCCATGAAATAATACTAGGTATTTGTTATCAAAACTAGACTTAAATATTTATATTTTATTTGATATGAAATATGTTTTTAATTTTTTTTAATATTAATATTTTTATATACATCATACAAGGCAAAGAAGACTTAGTAATTTATTTCTTCAATATTTCAATTAAATGATAATAGATGGTTATTGACAAACAACGACCACAATTGATAGTGGTCAGCTACGATTAAAAACAAAATTGAATTTGAAATATTATCTTAATGTTCCTGTTTGCCAAACTACTGGCTCATGTTAAATAGTTTTGTTGTCAATCCTACATTTAGTATTGACTAAAATTACAGCATTTGTTTTGCACCTCTCCTCCATTACAAAATACGTGAAAATGAGACTCCTTTTATTCGTACATTGTTTCTGTTCATTAGAAACACTGGCAAGTTTTTTCCTATAATTTATATTTTATAAATGTTTAGAATAATTATTATTACATCTGTTGATTACTCTTCCCTGTATGATTTAAATTTATTTTTATCAATCGAGTTGCAACAATCTTGTGTTTAACATTTAACATGCCAAAGCTGTAAAATCCCCTTTAGAATTCTTTAGAATGTTATTTATTTTTAAAAATAGTATACTGTTGTTGATATGATATTGTTTTTATATATTTTCATTAGTAATTTGTCCATTTATAAAATGCTTTAAAAATATTTCAGTTAATACAATGAATTTTAACATTTTTTTTCAGCTATTATTAAGCCAACATTATGAAAAGCATCCAATCGTCATACTTAAGGACGTTAAGTTCCAAGAACTAAAAAGTATGATGGATTACATGTATAGGGGGGAAGTCAACATTTCCCAAGACCAGTTAAGTACGTTCCTGAAAGCTGCAGAATCCCTGCAGATCAAGGGTCTGACTGATGGTGGTGGCAACGAAGACAGCACAGCCTCTTCAGCACCGGTCAAGGCACCTGTTGCCACTCCGGCTAGGAAACCAATTCAACAGTCTATCACACGTGGTCCATCTACTGTAGCACAGGGTTTAACGATAGAGAGGAGGCCAGAAAGTCCACACATCAGGTCTCGTGATGATAGTGCCTCACCTACTAGAAAACGCAGGCGCAACCAGCGCAGGCCGTCAACAAGTGACGATCCTGACAGTCATATTGATACAAGCAACTCCTGTGATGTACCGCCCCTTCAGTCCGGAGCCCTAAGCGGCGTCGGTGTTCCTAACATTCCTGCCACCATAACCAAAGGTGCGCCGTTGGATGACGGTGATCATGAGACTGATAACAGCCGCATCAACAACCACGATGCATCAGCTGCTGATGGTGTGGCAGGACCAAAGATCGAACCGACTGGTGAACTGATTGAACCTAAGACTGAGTATTTGGAAGAAATGAACAACGAAGACAGTATAGAAGACTTGACATTGGATGATGATGATGATATGGACAATAGTATGGACATGTCAAGAGCTGGACCATCGCATGACAACTCAAACCAAAGTATGTATGCCAAAATTATCATATATTTAATAGATTATTGACTGAATATCTTGATTCAGGTTTTAATCAATGGCCAATGTCTGGAAACCAAACCACGGATGAAGTATTTATGAATGCACAAGAAGCAGTTGGAGCTCACAGGGATACTCAAGGTAAGACTCGATTTAAATTGTATGGCTTCTAAACACATGGCCTTTCATATGATGGGTTGTATGTTTGGAAGTATTGTAAAAATTTGGTGGAATTTTTTAATCTTTGAACATTGATCACAGCGTTGATCAGTCATGCAAATGTAATTTTATTATTTTTCCCATATTTCTGTTCACCAAGTTTTTTCAATTATAATGATAGAATTATAGCTGTGGCAGAGCCTTAGGTAAGGTTCACATGTGAAATTTCTTATTGTCATTTATTGAATGTTATTCACATTTGGACCCAGCCTTGGTTCGGTTTGAGCTTTGAATGGTACTTTTTTTTTTTTTCTGGGCACTTTTTGGCTGTTATTTAGTAACCTGCGGTGTAGGAAATCATTTGCTAACCACTTAATTATTTTACTTTTGTACATACTTTTTATTATTTAATTTTGCAATTACTATTCCTTATTGTCTTGTGATAAACTAAAAGCCTATAGAGAAATACATTTCTCATTATTAAGTAGGTCATAATATGAGGAATCATATACAGATTAATATTAATGGTGAGTTGCTCATAATTTTAACTTAAACTATTTTGATCCCTTCAAGGTCTCTGTTTGAATTTATATTCATATATTTATAATCTATTCCTATATTTCTTTACATTAATAATCAATTTGTCAAAAGTTGGACTAGAGCGAAAGGAGGCTCGTAAGTTATTCTTTTGTGGCAAATTTATTATATCAATCCTTACTTGCTTTCCTTGTTGTAATTCTACTGTTAACTTTTCATTGTCATAAGTAATTTATTTAGCTTAACAATTAACAACCAAATACAAACAAATTTTTCTCTTTGGACCCATGAACTTATGATTTTGAGCTTGTGTTATTTAGGTTCTGTGGGTCCTGAGGAAAATTTGAATTTTCATTCTTACAGGGACCTGACCTTATCCCTTATAATATATCCGTATAAAATACATACAATTTAATTTTAATTTGGTGAGGGAGTTGAAAAATAGATGGCTGCAGTTGGGGATGGGGTGCAGTTAAGCAAGTAAGATCATATTATCATGTCTGTTATCAAATTTTAACTTCAGTGTCTTATTTTTACAAAAAACAAAAATTCATATATCAATAAAAACTTATAAAAAATTAATTGTTCAATCATTTCCAAAGATGAAGAATCAAGGATTAAGAATTTATTGCTGAGAGAAGGTAAGTATAAGGTAACTGGTAAATAGGGATCCTCCCAGCCTTTCTTTTTGATTTCCTGTATTTCCTTTTATGATATTATCTTTTCTTTTAGATATAATTATTTTTTTATGATATTTTTATTACATAATTATTTAAAAAGCCCTTTTCAGGGCCTTGTTTAATGTCTTAATTATTTTAGCATAAGTAGGGAACATAACCAGTCCATTAGTAGTGTAGGTGTATGTTCTTGATAGTATTTTTGTTGTACTAGAAGATTGATAAAAATTTGTTTGGCTCAGTATTTAAACACTGAGATGTTATGATGAATGAATTTTTTAAATCCTTTTTCAATATAAATTGCGTATGATGAGAATATGTGAGTGAAAAATTGCTATAAAAGAAAAAAAAATATGTGAGTAAGGAAAGGAAGGTGTAGCGAGATAAGAATTAAATTGCGGATTTATATACAGCCATTTATGGATTCTCCATTTGTTATATCGATGATAATTGTCTTCCAAAGGTAAGTGAATATATTATATTTTAATTGCCCTAGTTCTCAATATTTATAAATCAAATATATGTTGAATCGATAGCTATAGTAATATAGCATCTCTTACATTTTTTTAATATGACTACACCAAATATTCAAAAAAAAAGCTGACAAATGACATAATTTTTTTAGATTTTTGATAAGTGTTATCTTAATTTTATAGATCTATTTAATATTGATTTGAAGCATCTTAAACCTACATTGATAATTTTTATAGTGCCAAATTCAAAAGTAAGATTAATAATATACATGATTTAATTCAGTTGCCTAATTATTTTACCTTTTCAATTATAAAAAAAACTATTTAAACTAAGGCAAATTAACATTTTAACCCAGTAGAAAGAAGAAGTACCTAATAATTTAATTTTGTTATCTGACAATTTACATTATAATTCTATTTTACCATCGTGCGCTGTTGCATTGTTTCTATTATCTTTTAAAATATTCATTTGACAGATTTTCCAAACTGTAATGAAACATTTCTTCTTTTTACTAATATGTTCAAAATGTATTATGCATTATAATGTTCACTATTGGTATTGATTTAAATATTACTTTAAGACCATTAATAATTGTCTGATTTTCAAACGGCGAGCACAGCAATGTAATAAAGATTTTTACAATAATCGTACACCCAGTTACACTGAAATATAAAATTAAAACCAATTTTCCACACTTGTTCTTATATCATATCTTAATATCTAACATTCAATGATATCAAATAGGATTTAATTAATTGTATCATTAAAACTGCGCAACTGTTATTTAATGGTTTTAATAAATTAATTCTATAAATGAGAACATACTGATAATTAATTAACCGTTCATTTTAAACATTTTACTACTTTCACTTATTGTTAATAATAGAAATGGTTTGTAACATTTGTAACCCCTTAGTGATGTATGAGAATTTTTTTATTACATTAAATCTGTTCTCCCTCCCGCAAACTCGTAGGTCATAGCCATTTAATTCGAAACTATTTTTACCTGTAATTTCACATTGCATTAGTTTTTTTGTCAACTGATTATAATGGTTAATTTTTTTTTTTTAATTATTTCACGACCATTTAACCAAATTACCTAGAGTACATCGCCATTCCACCTAGCAAAACAATAATTGAGAAAAAATACGACACGCATTTATTTGACATAATGCCCCTGAATTCTAAAAAAAGAATTCAAATAGTTATGGCGCATAGCATAGCTATGATTGCATATGTTTACAAATTATTGTAAAATTATTTATTAACATTTAAGTATAGTTAAGTGATTGCAACATTCTTTCTCATTTCATACTACTTCGTATTAATGTATTTGTGTGCTGTGTGCATATTACATTCTCATTGTTTTAATTTAAATTAAATGAAGCTACCTAGGAAATATAAGCTTAAATATATCTTCATATATTGCAGAAATACAATTTATAAATAAATAATTAACTCATGATTTCATCACACTCATTTTGAGAAACATTGAACTTTCAACAATAAAAAATATACTTTCAGTACATAAAGGCTATGAGCTCAATCTTAAGTAATGAATAAAGTATTTAATACCTGTGCATAGTGTCATAATAATGTACCTAGAATAATAACTTACGTTATGTTTACAGTACACACTTCCAACTAGGCAACCATTTAGTCCTCATGTCTCAATTTTCGGACCCCAGTACATTTAATAAAAAAACTACACATTTTTCCATATTAATCCATTGTCGGGAATTTTTTTTATATGTTCATATTAAAGTAGGGTTTTTAAGAACTTAAATTGGGCAGTAATTTAGAAGTTTAGTATTTTATGTTATAAAATTTCATGATTTTCCACAATTTTTACACCAATCAAAATTGATACATTTTTTTAAACTTAATATTTATATATAACTGCATAATATAATTTCTAACAAACTTTTAATAGCGTAAATCGATCGGACATTAGTACGCTTTTCTTATATCTAATCTTTGAAATACTGAAAGATAGGTATTTAATAAAATGGAGAGGGAGGTTATAGCCTATCCCCTTCTAAGAAAGTTATAACTGCAACCGAGTTAAGTAAGTCTGTTATAAAATCAATGAATTCAATGCACATTAAATTTTATTCATAAAATATTAATTAATTAATATACCTACCTTCTTTATTTCAGTGTAAAGTAAATGCGTAGGTAGATCATTTAAAGTTCTACATTATTTGGTCAAAAAGTAAATCAGCTGAAATCTTTTTGCTCCCATACCTTTTTAACGGCAATAGACCAGTGATTAACATTGCAGTACATTGGATATGTATATTAGATCATAATGATAACTATAAATGTATTCATATTTGAAATTGAATTACACTATTATAGCCTGTAATCTGTAGGTTAGGTGAAGAAAAATTTTATTATATTTGTAGATTAGGTCTATTAGTCATAATTTAGTTTGGTACCTACATATTACAATAATACAGTTTTGAAAGCATTGCATTGATTATATTCAATTCCATATTGTTAGTTAATGAGCCAATAACGCGAATAGTATAAATTGGTAAATAGCGAGAATTAAGAGCTTATAAATGATCTACATATTGTTATATTGTGGAGATATTGGGCGAATTTTGAAATTTTTTGTTTCTATCCGTAACTTCATTTAGAAAGCAGTCATTTATACTAATATAACACATTTTTAGAATTCTCGTTACCTTGTTTATCATTTTGAATAAATTCTTTTCTTACAACTTGCAATTAAGCTTTTTATTTAAGAGAAACCGTGTGTTCATTAGTATAATTTTCAATTTTATTTTATTCTTTTAGGCAGCATAATAAGTGTCTAAAAGTCATTACTTCATTTATACACATGTAATGTCTAAATTTGAACTGAATATCTTTAAAAATATTTATAATATAGAAGTTGAATTTATGGATAAAAAAAACTAGGAATTATCTAATATTCTAATTGAACCACCTACCATCTAAGCTTTTGTTAACTACTTCATAACAACCGCAATCAAGTTATTATATCAATAAATTCATCACTTCGATGAGAATCTTAAATTAAGAACCACCTTCATAAAGTAAAATAAAAATTGTCAATACTTACCTTTTTTGGTAGATTGGATCCTAAATTACCTTATCATAGTAAATTGAGTCCCGGAAAAATATGTTAGTACGTTATTTATTGTACGTCAAATTTTATTATTATTGAAATAGGATAAATTGAAATATATTTTGTGATTTTTATAATATGTTCTTGGTAAAAACTTGAATAATAAATATTTAACAAATTCACAACTTTGTTGTACATTCGGGGGAAATATAGTATCGGGTGATAAGTATTTAATTGCCAAATATTTTTGCTTATCATTTGATTGTATTTTTACTGTAATTTTTCAGGTCTAGAATAGAAACCAAAAAATTACTGTTTTCTGTGGTTAAACTATAGTATAAATATAAAGTTAAGTTTTTAATATTTTAGACCTTGTTGCACCAATGGTCTCCCGGGTATGTTTATATATATTTATATACCGGGACTCAACTAATCGATTTCAAGATGTATACAAATTATCAGGAGCCCAATTTACTACTATTAATAAATAACTCAGTCCAAAAGTTGAAAAGTACCTATTTATCATAAATGAATTGTTTCCACTTGGAATTAAGTATAAAATCTCAACTATTTTTTGGTTTCACTAACGGTAAATAGATAACAAAACAGAATGCATTCACTATGACATTCCTATTAAAATAATAATTGTACAGTGGTGTATCCAGGGGGTGCAGGGGCCATGGCCCTCTCCCATTGGCCATATTTACTATTTTTTATTTTAAAGATTTATATTTATTCGGTGGCGTCATTTCACAGTTTTTCATGGGATGCAAAACCTGTATTAAAAATCCAAAGTAATACCAGTCGCTCACAAGGTCACACTTTTTTGTGTAAATGTAGATCTTTTTATAGAAATTGTAGTATAAAAAAAATAACAATAATTTTGTTCATGCGATGCATTTGCACACCCTTGCATCCTACAAATGACGCCACTGTAAATTTATTCATATACATGAACGCATAGATACTATAATATGACGAAAAAACCAACAAAATTGCAAACTGGTCAAAAAAATTTATACAATTGTTACCTACTGTAGTTTTCATTCACTTATAATTTTATTAGAACTAAAACACCCGTTTTTATTATTAAATTACTATTTATTATTATGTAAATATTTTAACTTAATTACTGACTGAAAATATAAATACATTATTTGCTTTAAAAACATTAAATATATGGTTAGGTATTTTCTTTTTAGTAATAGGTATTGCATATACTAAAATTGTATAATGTGTCCCCACCCTAAAAAATTCTTAATATTCTACTGAAATTATAATTTGGCTGCAACTTGTTTGCGCAAACGAAAATAATTATATTTTATCTCGGTGACAGATTGGCACTGATAATCATCGATAAAGAATTTGGAAATGTTATTAAATTCCTTACTAACAGTACGTCTCGAGAACTTATAATGTACGTAGATAGAATTTGTGACTCCTATATTTAATGAATGTGGATTTAGAAATTAGTGAAGTTTTTAAATCGCGATGTATAAATATTCTTACTAGTATTATCTACAAATAATTATAAATGTACTAAATATCGTGTTTTAAAAAGTGGTGATGCATTTTCAACCACACCTATGAATACAATCATAGACAGTCCTAAGTGTTAGGGGGAAGGAAAATGTATGTAATAGTTTGTTTATTAATAAATAAATTATTACATAATTTTATTTACACCATTAAAGCCTAAAAGGTAACTGTGACGCAAACCATGTGTATGGTTACGGCTCAACTGTTCCCAAATGAGTGGCAGTTTTGTGTGCAAACCAGTCCCGCCCCATAATTTATATTAAATAATATACCTACACCCGAAGTTTGAACAAATTAATATGACGAATGAAGAAATTATATGTAGTATTGAATAGGTAATGATTTAAATTCATGAATCACCTCATTAAAACATATATTTATTTCTATAAACCAGGGATGGACAAATGAAAATTATTAGAGGGCCAATTTTTAGAAAATTAAAATTTAGCAGGCCAGAGTAGAGAGCAAAAAAAGAAAGGTCATTCAAAATATGCTTTTTAATTTAGCATAGACATTGCTATGTAGCATTGAGTATAGACGATTGACTTTGAAAGTTTGAAATTGTATGATATAATTTTAAAATGTAGCGCGGACTAGATAAAAAAGGTTCGCGGGCCGCCAGTTGCACACCCCTGCTATACACAATTAATATTATAACTTCGAATACCAATTTATTAATTAATATCATACTAGAATAAATGAATGCTAAATGCAGCGAAAATATTTACAACTATATAGGCAGGTACCTAGTCGGTAAAAAATGTTAATTGGTAAAAAGTTATTAAAATAATTGTCATAAATAAAATAATTTTTAAATATATATAGAAATTTTAATTTTTAAAGCACGCTTGTTGAAATAAACTCCATTTATATTAATTTTCTACTATGTAAGTTCTAAATTTTTTTATTAGAAGTAAGACTTCAAGAATCAACATTAGCCTAGTTATATTAAAACTAATTTAAAAGTTATATACAAATATACAATGATATACATGGGTTGCGATAAACCAAATTTTATCGTTAAAAATAAGATCGTCGACGATAATAACAATAATAATATAGAGAACAAAAACCTATTACTTATTGAGTATAATAAAACTTTAAATTACGACTGAATATTATGATAAGATTATGGATATAAACTATAGGTTCTATTAATTTTTTAAAACATCAAGCGCCAGTTACGTCTTGATCTCAAGTTCGACGTGAATGTGTGATACTTTACAGAAATGTATTTATTTTTTGTTTTAATAAGGAATTTGTTTAATCGTATAAAGGTGATTTATAAATTTGTTGAAATGGGTATACGTACATAATGAAACATCAGGGCCAAACGCGATTAACGTGGAGATGCACAAAAGAATGCTCTTTGAAATGTTGCGGAAAATAAACACAGACTTGGAATTGGAGAAATGTTATCCTTAAATTGGAAAAGTTCATAGTCATATAGCTGATACACCCGGAGTAAATATTTTTTTTATAATTCTACTGAAAATTGAAAAAAACGTAATTACTATAGAGCCCAAAAAGTTGATAGATCAGCTACTAATTTAATTTATAATTATAAATCTTTTTATTTACATGCAAATTGCATATTTTTAAATTGTTTATTGTTTACTACATACTCGTCTATAGTACCTACCTAGGTATATGTAGGTATGTATCTATATTTGGGTCTTACCATATAGTTGAATTAAAAAACATTTGCATTAACTATGTGTAATATCCAGGGCTCGTAAGTACATGCATTTGCATGTGTTTTTTGCTACACAGACGAAGCGAACAGGGCCGGCGAAAGCAATGGGCGACCTAGGTGAATGCCCAGCGCGCCAAACTGAAAACTATTTTTATTTAATTTATCTTTTAATACTCATTAACAATCTACACAATTTGAAATATTCATTATCTAATATCGCTTTAATTGAAAATACATCTGCAATTGTCTCATATTTATTATAAAGAACTAGTAATATAATATTAATTATAGTTATGAGTATCAAATTTAAAATAATATTTATTTTATTTTTTATGCAATGCGGCAATTTTTTTAAGTTAATAATCTTATTACAATATTGTATGATCAGGTAATAAAGTTGCAAGTTATAATACAAAATATATACCTACTGGCTACTATATAATTTTATTTAAGCTTACTAAAAAATTTAATTTTACTTCTTCTCAAACTTGGAAGAGGGGGGGGGGTGAAAAAGTCAAAACATGGTTTCGCCCAGGGCGCCAATACTCTTAGCGCCGGCCCTAAAAGCGAGCTATAGCCCATGGCCCCCCAAACAAATTATGGGTTTGCCGCTTTTCTACAATTATGGATATACAACTAAAAATAAAATTATAAAAATTTAAAAATGTTTGTAGTGTTTGTACACATATTACACATATTATATTTTATTTCTTATATACTATTCGTTATGATATATATAATTTATTTTTATTATTATTTATTTATTTAATTTAGTTATTGACTTATTATAATATATTTATACTTAATTAGTAGATATTTGAGAATTTAAAGTTAAATGCTTTTGTCGTTTTTTTCCTAGATTCGTAGAGGCAATAGGCATTACATTATCATCTAATTGCGTCTATACATAATAAAAACAGTAATTGAAAAATGGGCTCTATGGCCTTTATGGTATTAAAATAAAAATACTACAATATTATAATATGTTCTACCACGTTTTTCTGGAATGCTTCACAAATTAACTAATTTATAACTACAGAATTAGGACTATAAAATATTTCATTCTGTGTTAAATGAGATACATAAAAAAAGATGACGTAAGTGCATACCTATTTTAGATACCTAATAATTTCGTTTCAAATGCATAAATTTATTGGGTATTATTTGTATCAATTTAAGTATACTTATACAAGTGCATACAATATTAATTTTAATTTATCGTATATTTGGGAATATTGTCCAATTTGCACATTGGTAAAGCGCAGTGGTGCAACTACGGGGGTGCTGAAGCACCCCCAAGTTCCAAGTCTTTGTAATTTCAAATATCTATAGTTATTAGTTTTTACAATATAGTTTATTTTATGACATAATAGTATATATCAGTAGTTTTCAACCTGTGCGTCGCGGCTCCCAGAGGCGTCGTTGGTTATTTTATTATTAAAGGATCCTCGTCCGTAGTATAAACTAATAATAAAATTGTAAACAATATGTTTTGATTATTATCATTATTCGTATAGGAGCCGTTTATTTGATTCCATAATCAAAAGGAACTGTGTACCTAAAAAGGTTGAAAACCACTGGTATATATAGTTCTTGAAAACAGAAATGCATCAAAGAACAGTTTAAAAAACAGGTTAGATGATATAAAAAAAATTCTAAATAAAGAAGTATTTCTAAATTTATACAAGTTAATGCAGGTTACATTAACCATTTGTCAGTTCTGCGACATGCGAACGAAGTTTTTCCTCAATGAGGAAGTTGAAAAATTGGTTGCGAAGCAACATGTTACAGCAGCGCTTTACTCATTAGTAATTTAAGTACCTACCAACTAGGGATTTTGAATATTTTGATAGGTTTTCAATTACAAATGAACGCCAATTATCAGCCCGACCAAGCAAAGACCTTTAATTTTTATCAGGTATTTATTTTATATTGGCAACGTTTTTATAAGGACATATTTTTCAAGAAATGAATTTTGAAATATAGTCAAAGTTCGACATTATCGTGAAATATTAATACAAAAATAACACTAAAATGTAATAAAATACAATTTTATTTTTGAACTCGTTAGATTGTGATTTGTTATCTCATCCAACAAATTTTTGATGCACTCAGTAAAAACATGCAAATTGCATGAACTTCCAGGCTTTAATCATAAATATTGAGAAAGACCTGCTCGCACATGACATCGTTTCTGAAGAAATATTAAACAAATTTATAAATATTGATAGAAAATAATGTTTGACATTTTAGAATGTAATATAATCAAAATAATCAAATACTATAATAAAAAAATGAATTGTGTCATATTTTTTTCCAAAAATGATATTGCGAATATAATACTAGTATAATTTAAATAATGGGATTATGTAAAGTTGGGGGGGGAGGTGTGTGGCAAAGCCCTCCACGACTTTGTAAGCAATTCATAATTGTAGCACCCCTAAGATTTGAACTCTAGTTGCCACTGCCCACTGGTAAAGCGTATAATCTACCGGAAATTTAGAGGTTCAGTGTGTGATCTACAGAGAAAAGAATATAAAGAGAATTTTTAATGGTTTCTTGTGATAAAGAACTTTTTCTTGAGATTTTCATAATGTTGTTTTAGGAAATTAATCGTTCAACATCTGCAGAATGAGGTTTAGCGGCAAATATTTTAAGCATTATTGTTTACTGTGTATTAACAGTGTCAGTGTGTCTGTGTAGAATATACTATATAGATAATTATTAACATTTAGTTTGATTAAAAACGATTATAACGTGAAGCTATAAAATTAAACATAATATTATAAAGATTTCATTTGAATAACACACTTTTAAATTTCGTACTATACGATTTTAGGGACTGATAGTCAATACATTTCAACTTATAGATGTTAAATTCAGGCTTTATTATAAGGATTTTTTTCAACTGCACAAAGAATAAATTGATGTTTTAGTGACCTTTCACTACAACCTCGTTCCCCCCGCAAAAAAGTACCTATACGAAAATATATCTTTAAATCAATTATACCTACGCTCTATTGACTATTTTCATTTCCAAGTTATGACTTGTCCCATGTATTTTAAATAAACTGACTGGTGAGTTATACTTATACTTACTATTTCTATAATAATCTACATATGATAAAATATTGAATACAAATTTTAATACCTAAAAGTTTATTTTTGAGATTAAATTGTTTTTTACAACCATTATAGCACATAGGTCTTATACAACAGTTACTTCTTAATATTTTATATATTTCTCAAGTGCACATTTTCGTTTAGTCAACAGAACATTTTATATTTGCTATTGCACAATTATCTACTGCACCTTACAAATAAAGCTTGGTTAAAACTTAAATTGAAAATACTTGTAGTAAGTTCTTAAATATACAATACAAAATATATGTTTTATATGTACCTAATACTAGATGGCAGCTGCCATATATAGGTAATATTAATAATATTAGACTTTAGACTCCAAAAACTATGAGGCAGCTAGACACACTTATTATACTTTACGAGTATATCATATCGATTTTAAGTAAATTGTCTTAAGTAAAAAAGATATTTCTGTGTCCCATTAACTGTGAGGAATCCCGTCAGCAGACATGCACCAATTTCACTTTCCAAACAGAACGTTGTACAATCGGCGTCCAAATCATTGCCGATTGCTAAAGCTAGGTTTCTATCATAGGTGTTGAATATAGGTATATTTAAATTATAGGTAGATTAAGTGTTATGCTTAAGTACCTATTAAATATACAGAATATGGCTCAACTCGATGTAATGTAAACCCGGCTTAATTTTTCTTTCGCCGATCTAATTTGTCAACAGATCTAGACGTAAACGACAAGGTCATTTGCTCCAAATTTTTTCCAGCCATGCGAGCATGCGTGAATGAACATGGTTCATTCATATAGGACTTATTTCAGTTGATAGTTGGTCATATTCGATTTTTGTTTCATCCAATATTTCTAAGTTCAAAGTGTTCAAACTAACCTACTAAACGTTTCGTTTTTCCTGCGAACAGTATGAACTGCGACTACCTTAATGGCGATTCGAAAATGTCATCTGACATGGAAGGCTAGTGGTTAGTATCGTTTTTCGAGATGGGTTAAAAACAAAAAATGTTATTTTAAAAAACCGGAATGTTTTAATATATTTTCTATGATTTTTTAATTCTGATTATACTATGGTAGTTAGTTTTGGTTTGAGATCAAACATGTTCAACGATTTTCGAATTTCGTTAGAATAATTCTATCCTAACCCATACGTACCTACTTACCATAAAGGTAGTATTTAAATACTTTCAATACGCAATAATAATAGATATTTTTAACATTTTTGAAACTAAGTAAACAAAACTATCAGTTTACACAAATTTGCTAAGGCATTTCCCTGATAACTTCTTTAGCTACTCATATTACAACATACTTATGCTACAAACATTTTTATTAGCGATTCTAATTTCTAGTTCTAATTTTGACAACATTGGATATTCAGATGTAAAAATATGATTACTTCACAAATAATTTTATTTTCCAAGCTCTACAAGAAAATGCTACTATTATTTTAAATTATCGTTCTCAACATATTTAGACTAGTTTTAAAATATGCAAGGTATTGATAGTTTTAGTTTTTCAGTCCTTTTTTTTTTTTAATCACAATTTTTTGATCTGGTCAAAAAGCTTGCAAATTTAATACTTGATAACACATATTACATAGGTTGTTCTTATAATAACTTAAAATTTAAGTTATAAATCATAGTTTTAAATTGTACTAAGTTGATGAATACAACAAAAGATGCGAAGTAAGGACATTCATTGAATTAAACTGATATTGATGACATACCTTTGGTAAACTACAAGTTTGGTTTATATTAAGAGTTCAACCATTGTTGTATATTGTGTGTATGGCTGAAATTATTTTCTGAATACTATGACAAATCAAGTGTTGATTACTTTGACAAGATTAAATTAAATCAATTTACTTGTAATAACTTTATAATTTCATTGAACATAAATAAACACAAACAATTTATTTTATTAAGAAACTAATATATTTAATATTAGTTTTCTTTAAATGACAAGTGTTTTTTTTTTTTTATAAATTTGTTTTTAAATTACAACATATTGCATTATACTACTCTTACACTTTATCAAAACTAAGCATCTAAATTTAGTGCACAAAACATATACACATATTTTCTAAATAAATAATATATTTGATCTCATAAATAATAATAATAAAAAAAATTCAATAAAGGTTAGGTATATAATAGTACGACGAAGAAAATTCAATAATACTGCTTATGTGTTTATGATGTGTTGTGTGCTTACAAAACAAATTAAAAATATTTAACACAGTATGCATACAAAAAACACTTATTGCAAGTATTTATGCTTAAACATAAAATTGTTGTACATAATATTATACTTGGAAGGAAAATACCTTTGGAAACATTGTGAGTGCTAGTAACCTATTAATTAAATGCAAAACATCAGGTACATGAAATTTACATATTTGAAGATGTTTAAACAAAATAATTCTCTACTAAAATGAACACTATTTGTATGATTAAAATAAAAATATAAAAAGGTAAAATGCATAGTTTGTCTAAAAAATAGGAACTATGTAGAAAAAAAAATTAAAATTAAATGTTATCTTATGAACTTATGTACTGAGGTGGTGGGTGGTATAGAATTTGTTATTACAAAATAAAGTAAAAAAGGAAGAAAAAAAATTAAAACATTTTAAGAATTTATCCATTTACATTATATACATATTATACATAACAATATTGTGGTTGAACCATATTAATTATTTAGAATTTGTTTGTACTTTAAGTTGATTATTATTAAAAGTTAATGTTGTACCTTCAATGATTGCGATTTTTCAAAAAAAAAAAAAACAATTTTATGGGGTTCAATAATTCTAACACAAATTTGTTGAATGGGCTTAGATATTAAAGTTATTTGCTACATAAAGTTATTGCCTTTTGTCTAAGTCTCATGTCCAACTAAGTTACAAATATATTGCTTTGAGAATGACACTGCGCACACATTCTATCTAGTGTTTATTTTTATAAGCAAACATAATATCATAATATTGTTTCTAGATTATTACCTCCCATTTCCTCTATAGTAGGAATTATATAACATATATTTTTGGTATTAGGAACAATATTACCACCGGAAAAATAAAACTTATGGAAGGTTCTAAATCATATAGGCAAGTCTAGTAAAATAATGTATAGCCGCACGAAAAAGAACCCCAGTTTAAACTAACTAGATGAATATTATTATACCCTACAAATTACATTAAAATTATTAATTTGAATAAATTCCTGCAATCGCAAATTTGTACTTCAAGTGTTGGTTTAGTCTTGATGGCTTAATATCTAATGCAATATAAGTGATGTAAAAATAATAATAAATAATAATAATAAAAAAAAAAAGAACAGTAATATTGTTTGTACATTTTGTTTTTAAAGCTATTAATGAGGTAGACAGATGTACTACAAAAAATAAAATTACAAAAATAATAATAGTAATAATAATATGATACTTTATATATATATATATATCTATATATGAATACGTAAATAAATATTAAAAAAGTAACTAGGAACAAGACGTATAACTTTTTTTTATACATAGTTACATTTTATAAAATAGGAAAAATTGCACTCATTAACGGATAAAACTACTCGTAGTAATATGAGGTAGATTTTTTTTTTTTTTTTTTATAGATTTTACATTCAGACAGTTTGTTTCTTATTGCTAATAATTAAACTTTTATAAATTTATTATATAATATTTAATAATTAATATATATATTTTCATACAAATATATATCTTTGGAGATCTTAAGTAGAGAGAGCAACATTGCATTTTTAAAATGAAATAATTATAATTTTTATATTCTTTGGAAAGTAACATTTATGTGTTTTATTCTATTATAGCATTTAAAGAGATAATATTACCACCCACTATGAGTCTCATTGAAATTAATGTTAAAAACTGGAAAAAATCAATTACAATAGTAATTCACGTGTAGCCATGTGTAAGGCACGTTTTTATAAATTTTTTGAAATACAAATATCTTAATATGAGATAGGTAACTTTGGTAAAAATAATGGCTTATTATAACTATTTTTTAAACATGTATTACAATATTATAACAAAATACTACAATCATAAATGAAAAATTTATCTATGGTAAATATATAATTTATACTTAGAAAAAAAACTTTGGTGTGAACTAAATTATAATACATGGTTACATGGACGGCATGGAAGTACCTATGTGTTATTAATTACGCGACCCACAAAAATATTAATTGGTCACATAATTTTTTATTATTATTATTATTGTACGGAAACTCGGATATGCAGACATTTTGGTCCATAAAATAAATTATTATCAAGAGTTTAAATAAATACTCTTATATTAAAAGAATACATATTTTGTAAGTTTTTTTTTAAAATATATTATATACATATGATTTGATTTGGATTATTTATTTTAACTAGTGATTTTTAATTACAGATGGGGCAATTTTATTACAGGTCAAGTTAAAATGTTTTGTGTTCTGTGCAGTTACACAATTTTGTTAAGAAAAGAACATCAGTCACTTACATAATATAATACCGTATACATAAATTGATATAATTAATTATTCAAGAATCAGAAAACCTAAAATTTAAATAAACTAAGGAATCTATTAAGGAGCATGTGTAAATATGAAAAATAACACCCTGTTTTCATGATGCTCCTATACTTGGAATAAAAGAAAAGATTTTAAATGAATATGAGATTTAATACTTTTTTATTCAAGAAAAATGAATCTACTGATGTTTTTCTTATTACTTATAAATAATAAGTTAATTTTTGAATATATTATTAATATTGGAATCATTTTTATTAATTAAAAATATATAAATTAAACCTAAATTTATTAACAAAGTAAAAAAAAAAAATTGTTATGAATTATGGTTAGTATAAATGAGTTTTAAAACCAGACTTTTGAATTTATTTGACGTTATTTTGTTTAATATATTTAAAAATATTAGGATATTTTTATTATTTAAGGAAATAAATTAAAAGTTATGACTCTAGGGGATGGCACTATCATCTCTCTAAATGTTTATCAGACCAATGTAGTTTTACTAATAAAATTCAATAAGTCCTATTAAGTTCTCCGTGATCGTTGTGTTTCTTTTTTATATGCACTTGAAGGTTACCTTTCTGATGTGTTTTGAGCGGGCAGTATGGGCACTGGAAGGCTGGTTCTTTTCCACATTCAAGACGTTTATGTAGACTTAAACTTGTTTTAGAGCGATACCTTTTGTCACAGTCAGGACATTGAAATATAGGTTCCTTGTCCCTATTATGTCTCCTGTGTCTTCCATAGCCATCGTGACCAGAAGCATCTGAACCAGAATCCTATAAGAAATGTTTTGTTACAACAATTATTTTACCATTATGCATAATAAATATATATTTATATTAAAAAATAGTGAATTAGATAGTTCCATGATATAATATTAATAACAAATACTATACCTGCATATCATAAAAATTTTGATTCATCAACGCAGGAATGCCAACAGAAGCTGGAGCAATTTTCTCAAAATATCTTTGAGATATTGACAATGCATTAGTTGTTGTCCATGTTTTTGGCTGTTGCGGTTGTTGCGGTGTTTGTTGTTGATTATTCAAGTATTTAATAACACTTGACAAATGATGATAATTGAAATTGGTCAGATGATTATTCACCACACGCTGTGTGGCAGTGATTGTGGCCATTTCATCGCCTGTAACTGCAACCACCAGTTGTTAATATGAGGAGCAGTGGTGATAGAAGAAGCTAGAGACATGCTCAGGTGCGAAACAAGAGCGTGCGAAAAGTATAAGCCAATTTCACAATAAATACTAATAAGATTATTGCAAATACTACTGAACTACTAATACAGAAACCTACCAGTTAAAATAAAAAGGTACATGTATTATTTTATTTAACAGATAGATAAAATAATAAATTATCAATTTTAGTAATAATTTTTGTCATTATTGAACATTTAACTCTTGATTTGAATTTTTTTAAATTTAGATCCAGCGCTGTAAAAATATTTGATATTCTAGAAGTAAAAACTATGACAGGATGAGAAAAAAAAGTATACAAAATCAATAATTAAAATATATCATTTTTAACTACAGCTGTCTATAGATAAGAAAAGAAAGGATTATTTAATGTACATTATGAGTGGAATAATGATTTATTGTTTCGATGATAATGCCGTTGACCTACTGTATGATTTGACTTGTATTAACATAACACCTGTAAAAAAAAAAGTGAATTAGTACATGTTTTCATGTTTTTGATTAAAAGAACATAAAAAAATAATAAGATACATAGGGATCATTTTTAATATAATAAATAAAAATAATTATATATAACAATTTAAATATATATTTACATGTTTCAGGTAAATGTAACGAAATAATTGTTTAAAGTAAAATTTGAATACTAGTCAAAACAATAATTTGAAACTTGTAAGTACAATCTATAAAGAAAAAAAACTTACAAAACCACCAAAATTATAAGTTGTTTCAGGCTAACAAAAAAATAACCCAACAATTATATTACTTAAAATAAAAATTTAATTACACATTTTTAATCAAATAAATAAAATACCATTAAAAACTAATCCATAATACTTTGGGTCATTTGTATAATACAAGACATATAACTAACTAGTAATTTGTCATCTTAATACTGTTATAAAATAAAACATTCTTAAGTAGAAAAAATACATCAACAATTTTACAAAATAAAAATTTGTATACAATAGTATTTGTTTTAAGTAAATATCTCAAATTTAAGATTACTTGTACATGAATAATCTTAATTGGGACGGGAACGAGATTACAATTAAAAAAATATATCTCAACTTGTTCTATAGCTTAATTATCACTTGGAAGACTCAATTTCATTTGTTTTGGTTTGTTAATACTATAAAATCAATTAATACTTTTCTAATAATATAATAATAATAATAATAATAATAATAATAAAAATAATAATCATAAAAAAAAAATAAAATAAAATAATAATAATAATAATAATAAAAAAAACAAATACCTAAAATATAAATGTATTAATGAATTTGAAAAAAACCTTATTTCGAAAAAAAAAATATATATTTATAATTTAACAAAATAAAAATTGAATATGTACAAGCAAAATCGCTGAAAAAATAATATTGATATAAAATAAATATATGCATTGCACGTTTATTGCAAATGGGTATTAAAATAATTGCAATTCAATTATGAAATAGGTAACGGTTTAAGTCTAGTGGGGGACGAAAGAAGTGGGCATTTCTTGGTCATATCAAAAGAGGTAGATTAAACTGGTTAATGCATGTATTTTAAGCATGTGTATAATATAATATTATTTATATTATACATAATAACAAAATAATAACTAACAAATACAAATATGGGTAAAATTATTGTTAATATTATCAGTCAAGATTTATCTTATGAGTATTAAAGATTATTAAGAAAACTCAATAATTTGCATAATATTTTTAATAAAAATTTACAACTATAACAAGAGGGTAGAGGGAGGTACTGTGATAGGATATGACCTTGAAAATTTAATAAATATGTTAATATAAATTTAAACATAGAATAAATATAAATTTTATAAAAATTTAAATAAGTAGTAGCATGTGCCTTAAAAGACATGTAAAATTAAATTAAAACAAAAATACTGAGGGAAAAAATTGTATTAATCGCTTTGGACATGCTGTGCTTTGACATGTGCCTGTACAACAGCTTGCGATTGTTCCTCATATTGGGTAGGGTGTTTTTTCTTGATATGTATGACCATATTGCCTTTTTGGTGACATTTTTGTGGACAAAAGGGACAATGGAACATAGGTTCCTTACCACATTCTAATCGCCTATGCATAGCTAAGCCACGACTATACTTATATCGTTTTCCACAAGTTGGACAGACCCATCGTGCTTCGTCGGGTGACCGGTTTGATGAATTTCGCATTCGCTTACCACCAGAACCACTGCTAGGTGTTGTCCGTATAGTAATGGCACCAGGATCTAGGTGATGAGGAAATAAACCAGGTATGTCTTCTGTATCTTGAGATAACCATTCTTTTGTATGCAAACCAGTGAATTTGTAATATTCAGTAAGTATTAAACGTCTCTGGTAGTCAATCAGTTCAGCTATAAATACATAGCAAAAATTATAATTATAATATGTACAATAGATATAATAATTACAGTACCCAAAACCTGGAGAAAATTATGGTAAGCTTGGAGAAGAATGGAATCATTGTAATTGCCTTATTTGAATAGAAGTAACTGAGTAAATGAAATATGTTAATCCAGCACCTACATTATTTTATTTTGAATGAACACCGATTAAAGCATATTAATAATAAGCGTACCCGCCTAATGAAATTATTTTGGTTAGTTTAATGTAAGCTTACAAATCCACATCTTATGTAGATACTGTAAGGATGCAGTTTCCACAGTAAAATGTATTGGAATTTGTATGTTTAATGTAAATCTATTATTATTTATTTTTTACAATTTAAAAATGTTAGTTGGTTAAAAGTAAATGTATATAATTTTTTTTTCTTAAAAGCTCAAGAATTCAAGAGTTTGTTTCACAAATAGTAAACTTTACCTGGAACACTTTAGAGTTAATGTTGTATACTTGCTATTCCTAGTATGGATACTTCAAAATTATATTTAATTTGTTGATTTCACATCTAAGTTTTAAATAATGGATTTATAATACTTAGATTTTAAAGAATTTATTAATAATGCATTGTTTTTAAATTATTAAATACCATTTATAATATATATAGTTTTCTAGTTAATAATATGACAATTATATTAGGTACTTTTAAAACATAAATAAAAATTATATATTACCCATTAACAACAGTAAAGGTTTAAGATATTGAATTTCTAATAAATAATCCACACAACATATTAAACAAATCAATATTTTGATATATTTAATAATACGAGAAACTAATTAGGAATAAAATCAAAATGTCCAGTAGTTATCGATAATATTTATTTATAAGTTTTACACTTTTCTAAAATTATTTATCAATATTAGCTCACCTTATCTAAACAAAAATTATGTCTCGCCAATAAGAAAATACCAAAATACAACATTTGTGTTGAATGTATTTACCAAATGCTTACTGTAACACATATTTTTTAATGCCATTATTTAAATATATACCTACTATTATCTATATTCGTAAGTTTTTCATATTTTATACTTTTCAGGTATTACATTATTATTTCAAGCATATTCATTTTATATAAACAAAATAATTAGGTATACTTAATTTAATCAAACAATGGATCGTGAATTTATAAAGTGTATTAAAATAATTATGATCAACAATCAAAATACAATTTAATATTTTGCTATACTTTTATAAGTGTACAACTTTTCTATTATGTTTTTTCAATATACTTATTTAAAATTGATATGAATTTGTTCTATAAATATATAAAAAAAATTTTTTTATTTTTTGGGATTATTAGACTTATTTATTATGAGTAATATGTACATAATTTTTTTTATGTACTTTTATTCTACAATAATGATCAATTATTTTCATAATAACACTAATCAGTAACCATTATCAGCTTTAAAAATATCAAACCAAAAGTAAATCAGGTCAATATATATTATAGACAAAAAATTAAAACTTACTTTTTTAAACAATAATTATTCTTGTATTAGTATCATTTTTTTTTTCAATAAATGAACTAAATACTCATCAAGTCATCAATTTATGATAGTCTGTAAAAAAAAAATTGTATTATTCATATTTATAATCATACAAAAACAAATCAATTTATTTTACTAACCCACTAGATACCAATTTATAAAGGGCTATAGAAAAGATTATATAAAAATACATTAAAACTATTTCAGTTAAATTAGCTTAACTTTGATAAAAGAAAAACAATTTTAGATGTCTATAGATAAAATATGATTGTGTACGTTGTAAACTTTTAACTGTTCAAATTTTGTACAATACTGTGTAGTTCAGATAATTTTTATGGTAGGTCCACAAATTAAACACATTACAGTTAAATTAATTTTTTCAGCTGTGACAGCTAAATTATTAAAATAAACAATCAATTGACAATTTTCAATACTAAACAACATCTAATGGTTGAATTTCCTTAAAATAATATTTAGTATTATAATTTTGTATAAAGGGCATAAGATGAGTACATTAAAGAAACATTACATAAATAGAGATAGTTAATATTGTATAAAATTATATGATAATAGATATGTACATAGTAGATGTAAAGGCATTTCTGTATCGTCAAATGTTATGCTTCATGTTACAGTAATATACTTGAATTTGAAATCAGATTTTTGGTTCAAAAAATTACATTTGAAAAAAGTTAATCATTAGTTATGATTTCTAGACTAACCACTTACCTAAAATACATTTGCTTTGAAATAGCTTTTAATTTCCATAAGTTTTTTTAGTATAAATAATTTTCACCAAATGTGTAAATTGAATGCAGTTAAATATATTTATCTACCTATTTCCCATAGTAATTTTAATTTGTATGAAACCTATATTATTTCTAAATAAATTAATTTCACTTAACAACCTCTAACAAATATACCATATCATTAACTTTGCTTAACAAATAGTTTATGGCTAAAATATAAAGTTTACCAAAAAAAAACTGCGTTGAAGAATATTGTATTAATTTATGTAGAACCTACCAATGTGATCAACTAAAACTGAAAAAGCCATTTAATTGGGTACCTATATGTGCATCAAATAACTAGAGTATTGATAACATGATATTAAATCCCCATATCGTTTAAACACTAAGGGGCACCCATAGCAGTGTTGGCGATCAAAACTTTGAACTGAGTAAAATGAATAATCTTTTATCACTAAATTGTGAAATTGAGTATGATACTCAATTATGATGATCGATCTAACGGCAAAGTCACGTAAACTATTTACATGGAATGAGTGAAATATTGTTTCATTTACCTAGTGTTAATTCGACGACGAGACGATAATTACGTTCTTTAACAGACACCTTTTGCTGATCAAGCTCTTCGGAACACTATTTATCTGTCTTCTGGAACTCGCAGCTATCCAAACCAGAAAACGCGAGCAAGTACGGTTAGCGGCGTTCTACGATACCGCTTGTTGTTGTTGTTTAAGTCCTCGTCTTCATGAATTTTTCGGTCGTTTTGGCTCCCGCTAAATCGATGACTTTTCGTGCTCGTTGCCGTTTTCGGTCACCGTCTTCCGTACGTTTGTTTGTTTACACATCGTGTGCGTGTCGAATATGCGTGCGTGCGTGCGTGCGCCTTTTCCTGCCATTAGTTCCGGTTCCGTAAATATTTTCATGTATCGGCCGTCGTTGAGCAGCGGCCAGAGGCAGTGAAGGCAACCACGGCGGAAGAGGTAGTGGTGGTGCGGCGGTAGTGGCGGTTGACGGACGACCACAACTAGTGGGGGAGTAACTCCCCTCCCCGCAAAAAATTTTATCGACCGACGACGAAAAAAATTCACTCTCCTTATCAACAACAACAACTGAACGACACGCGAATACGAAAAATCAATAAAGGGCCGTCGCCGCGTTGACGACGTTGACGACGCGCGTCCCCCCCAACACACACACACACACACAAAATACGAGCGATTACGGCCCTCGGCGGTGTAGCCGCCGCCGCGCCGACGTCGTCGGTCGTACACATACGCGTTAGTCGTGGTCGTCGTAAAATCACGCACACGCATTTCGAGTTCGGAGAAATCGGTGAGCGAAGGAAAAAAAAAACCGAAACGGAATTACGGTAAAAAAAATTTATTAAAAAATACACTCGCAGACGCACACGGGCGGACTGTCTTATCACGTTCAGATAATAGCGTTGTATCGGGTTTGCTGGACGAAACGACCGCGAACGTACACACAAAATCCCGATAAAACGGTTTTACATAAATTATTATAATATAATATTGTTGTTGTTTTCGTCGTTGTCCTCTCTGGCGGTGTTGATGATATCGTTTCACGAAGACTAATAATGATATGATGTCTTAATTATTTAAGAAATCCGCGTAAAACGGTGAATCGAAACAACAAACACGATTAAATAATGTTAATTATTACGAATTAAATATGTTATCGTAATCGTGTCGCCGCCAACAGATGCGACGGCGGCAGCGATCAGTCGACGACGGCACGCGCGCGTTTATTGAGACTGCTAGCGTGTAGTCGTCGGCGGTGTCGCGCGGCGGTAAAAAAAAATACGGAGTGGTAAAAAACAATAATAATAATAACCGTGGCATTCGCGCGGCGAGGGGGGAAAATTCTGATCGATGGGTCGTTGTTGTAGTGGGTAAAAAATTCACTGCGCCAACACGGGGAAAAAAAATATTAAATTTCATTCACCGCGACCGTGGCCCGTGAGCTAAGTAGTCGCAGTCATATATTAGTTGTTTTATTTATTCCACCACGACCCGCCGGCGCACCACGTTTCGGTGCCAGTGTGCTGGGGGAACGGTGGCGGCGCGCACAGGTGCGCCAGTGCAGGCGCAGGTGTGGACGGGACACCGTCAGGAATTACCGTACAACGATCGTGGCGACACGGTAAATACCGTGTGCACGTCTCTCTCTGCCCGCTTACAATATTATTTTTGTATATTATCTGTTTTTTTCCGTCATTCTTTTCGGCGGCGCGGCAGTGGCTATTAGATTTTTCGTATTCGGTTTTTTTCGGCTCTCTCTCGACCCTCTCAAACCCCCGCCACCCTCCTCCCAACATGTACGCACGCTCGCGCGCTTCCCGTAACCCGTTCATTCTTTCTCACTCTATTTCCCCACTCCAATCTACCCATAAACCGACCATTTCTCGACGCTTTTTCTCGCTCGCTCACCCGCCACGGCTACCACCACCGGACACGCGGTCGACCGTGTTAATATTCCACCGCCGTGGGAACCGTTGGCCGGACAAAAAAACAAGCCGTTCTACGACGTTTCTTTCTTTCTTGTTTTTATCATTATTATTATTTTTTTTAATTACACGATTTACACGTACTTACCTTCAAATCGATTTCGATTGAAAATTGTATGATTTTCGTTTCACCCGTTTATGTGTTATAATATTATATTATATACCAACCATTAATGTTTATATATATATATATATATATATTATAGCTAACCACGCATTTTTTACTCTTCAATATATATATTATAAATAATATCAGTAAAAATATTTTCGTTTTTAAAACGTATAACAGCATAGGGAAATAAAATTGTTCACATTGTAGGTCATTGTACTACTTGCGAGTTGTTTATATAGCTGTAACAGTGATATATAATAATAATATAAGTGTATATTATACATTACAATATATATTGGACAGGTGAGAAAAATGTTAAAAAATATAAATATTATTGTAGGAAAAGCAAATGGTTTGGTGACTTAATACGTAATAATATAATAGGTATATATGTTTATTGTAGGTATTATATATTATAAAAAATATTATTGTATTTGTAATAATGCTAACCACCAGTAAGGGTATTGATTTTTATTTATTATTTATAATTATTTCTTCAGGGGAAATTACAAATTATATGGATTCATTCAATTTTAAATAATACCATTTCCTTGGCAATGTTTTAATTTTTTATAACAATGATATTTTTAAGTTTATTAGTTTATTTTATTTGTTATAAAATATAAATAATATATTGTATGTATATTAGTTATTACAAGTATATTATATGTAATATGTTTATTTATTCGTCTTATCGATAAACTAAAATAAATACATAGTACACACATATTGCCTAATAGCTAACCTACATTACAAACAGAATTTACAGAATTTGTTACAGTAATATACTAATATGAACTCGAAGGAACTTATTAAAATTATGGAAAAATGTGTTTTATTTTTCTACTGTTTTGACTTGAAGTTTAACAATTAACTTTTCATTACTACTGAAAACAAAAATAAATTGCTCTTTGTAACCTAGTTATTTTGTATTTTATTTAATAGGCGTGAGTATAATGCGTGTTAACAATTATTCTTAATTTCTAAGTATTATTTATATGTTTTATAAATAGGCTATAAGATAACTGTGCATACGAAGATTAGAATACCTATATTTTTCTGTAAAAATAATACAATTAAAATCATTAATCTTTATAATTTTTAAATATATTATTAAATTTAAATTCAATGTTTTTACTAGAAATTTTAAAATAAATTCAATGATTTTAAAACTGTACTAATTATAGAAAACACGTAAGTATATAGCGTAAACTAACAACTGTTATTAAATATAATACTGAAGTGTTAAATATTGTATTTTTTTTTTTTTTTGTTAATTTTTTAAATGAAACCATTTTTATAGTAACTATTATCATTTTAACAATATTTTATAATATTTTGATAGAAATTAGGTAGTTACCTAATTGTCTTAAGAGGATGTCACACACTGTTTGTTTTCTCTCTAGCTCACGCGCAACATAGACAAAACGCATTTGCGCAGTCCGAGTAGAACTCGATCAATTTTATTTCTAGAATAAATATACCTATTATAATATTTAATTTTGATAATATTTCTGAGTACAAGACTATAAGATTTTTCCATTATTCTCAATACAACGTTAATTATAATTTATATCGTTTAGAATATAATAAATTACAACATTTTTATAACCTTTAAATTTTCAAAATTTTGATTTTTTTTAAAAAAACTCATCGTCTTGTACTCAGAAATATTATCAAAATTTAATTTTATAATAGGTATATTTACTCTAGAACCAAAATTGAGCGATTTTTACTCAGACTGCGTAAATGCGTTTTGTCTATGTTGCAGCGCATGGACTAGAGAGAGAAAACAAACAGTGAGTGACATCCTCTTAAAGAATAATAATAAAAAAAAAAATTTGAGTTTAAAAATTTAAATAGATACCCAAGAACCAGCATAATCATAAAAAGTAAAAAATAACAAAGTTTCGCTTTTTCTAGAATACGTTTGTATACGTGACGTTTCCTATCTAACAAATAGTTAGTTGGTAAATTTAAGAAGTCGAGAGTAAAGATTTTACTAACATTCTAAATATCCCATAAAGGAATAAATGAATAATTGTTTTTCTCACACAGGGTATACAATACTATACATAGAGTAGGTACGTTAATATATTATTTGGACTAAAATAAAATTATGTATTATGTATTTTCATTATAAATCTGGAAATCTTTGTATATTGAACGTTGATATACGCGTTATCTTTATATTATTTGCCTACAATGATGTTATCTTAGAATTTTTTTAATTTCTAATGGATTGATAAATTTGTTTCTGCGTTAAATAATAATTTTCGCAGTATTTAGGCATGTAGGTAGTAGATAATAACATGTAACCCTCGGCTTAATAATTTTATATACATTACATTTAACACGTTTTGGCGAGTTCCGCATTGTAGATTTGTTATTGTTGGTTATATTATGTAAAACAATTTTTACTGTAAACGTTTGTATAATTATTTTATAAATTACTATCAAGCCTAAGTAGATATTGTTTAGAAAATTACGTTAAGTGAAAAAAACACCACTTATAAGTTGATTAAAAAAAAAATGAAGATAAACAAAATTTATAAAACTGATACTAAACACAGTTTTTTTGTATTTGGTTTCAATTTCATTTTATTGCAATTGTTATTTTTCTTTTTAACTAGCATGGAGTATTTTATAAAAAAAAAAACACGAATGTTCTTTTTGCCGGATATAAGTACAATAATTTATTTAACGGTGCAATATAAACACGGTATAGACACATTATCATTATATAGTTACCAATTATAATAAACATGTATTACTGTTTATACTGTAGTATGTCGATTAAAAGTCCAAACTGTGCATATAATATTTTTAAGCGCGGTGTGATATAATAATTAAATAATACAATAATAAAAATGAAATGAATTACATCTATAATAGGTTATTATACCTATTCATCTATTATCCAGCATATATTGTCGTAAGAAATTTGTCAGTAGGTACTATACTGAAGTTAAAACTAAATAAAACCGGTCCTTATCATTATTCTCATTTCACACTAGTTTCATTCACAAAACGATACAACAGTACAGATATGATGTGACCCGTGTAGGACTATATGTATGTGTACGTGACGTATATCTATAAGTGTAATGTGTGTAAGTGCGATATACTGTGGTTCAGAAAGTTGACTTCATAAAAAAATCAGGTTAAAATTGCGGGTACTGTTAATATGGATGTCGTGCAAACTACGTTTATTTTTTTAAATATTTTTCTTTGTATTTTGAAATCTTAACTTTACGAATATATCATTTTTTTTATTAGGTATTTAAATCCATTTTTTCAGTTTTTTATTTTTCATCACTGTCTAAAGTTTTTAAAAATATACCTTTTTTTCTTTGTTACTGACAAATGATTGTTTTGGGACGGTTCTTATTTTTCAGAAGTTGCTTGTTTTTATGTATGATATTTGTAAAAAATACTTTTAAAATTTATCCGGAAAAAAAATATATTGCATGATATACTTACAAGTTATAATATATATATTCATGTAGGTATCTATGTATACGTCATAATAATATGTAATATTATAATAACCATTTTTATTATATAAATATTAAATAGTTCGGTATAACAATTTATTTTAATATTTTTCTTTTTTTTATTGATATAAATGACAACACGACAGCAATGGTCATCATCGTGCAGATTTAATACTATTTATGGTTCCTAAAATATTAAGATTATTATGTTACGTTCTTTTTACAATTTAATTATATTTTTTTCAATTAAATTAGTTAATTTTAAAAATTTAAAGATTTGTTCGTTTTGATCCAGGTTCGGTCCGAGAAATGCGTCAAGACTCAAGAGTTTCGGCAATAATGAGGTTTATTTACTCCCAGTAGTACAGTTAACATTCAGATAATATATGTTTGACTATTAATTGTGAGCTACATCCTTCGTAGATCAGGGTTTTTTTTTGACATGAGAAATCCATGAGTCTTAAGTGTCCGATTCTTGGTCGATTTATAGACTTATAGTGATTTCCTCCTTTCGATTGAGATTATAGGGTTATCCCATCTGAAGGTTGCAGTACTCTTAACTCTTTATTATGTTATATAGAATTTAAGTCTATAGTCCATGTATAATGTAGATGTAGTATATATATTTATAGTAATTAGTAGTTACTACATATTAAATTTATATTTTCAATGATCATGATTCAAAATGTATTATACATTCATCATGAGTACTAAATCATTTTCTTATACTATAGCATTTTTGAAAACAATTTTGTACCTATTTTAAATTTTCCAGTATTAAAATCTAAATAAGGTATAGATGTTGTCATTGTATTATTTAATTTTAATATTTTTTTTTTTTATAAATATTTGAATATTTATGTATTATATGAGATAAATTACTAGTATATTATATATACACAAGTACAATATTTTTACTGACAAATCGTAAATATAATCAAATTTACCGTATGCTATAATACTATCATACATTTATAATATAGTATGTACCTACTACCTATATTATATTACTACATACCTACGGTTTGTAATTAATAAATTAATTAATACTTATAGGTATCTATGACCTATTTAATAGTGTATTTGCTATAGTTCGTAGTTTGTTTTATATATGTATATATATATATATTTGAAAATTGTGTTTTGAATTTAATAATAATAACTTAAAAATTATATTATAATGTAATGATGATAAGGACAGGACAACATAATATTATATGTATGCGCCCCTGTGGTTCATGTAGTTCATAGCGTAACCCAATATATGAAGGACGTCCGCTTTTTTTTACTTACCTACTCCTTTAGGCTTAAACACTAAAACACGTAGTCTATAAGTACTATACATCTATAAATAATACATATACTACCTATAATACTGAATACTCGCACTTGAATAATAGTAGAATAAATTCTTATTGCAAATGTGTATAAAATGTTTAAAACGAGGAAAAGATGAAAAGAATACAAGTATTAAAAAGTTTTATTCTGTAATTCAATACAAATTAATTAATTAGTTGGTTTATAAAAAAAAAATTAAAATATTTTATTTGATAACTTTTTATAACAATTATAAGAACTTATTTATTGTTTATTTACTTATCATATAACATATTCAATTTATATATCCTATTTAAAAACGTTAATATTGAAGCTGCACATATAATCTGAAGGGTCCAAGTACCTCTATAGTACCAATTACCAGTTTCAACCAGGTACTTTTAACTGAATAAAAAATGGAAAACTCAAATCAAGACTTACGCTGGATATTTTTTTAACTTTTAACTTTTAATTTCGAAACTGGTATAGTTGTAAAGACGAAAATTTATTGTTTTATTATTATTATATATTATTTAATACAATTTATAATTTATAATAATAGACAATATTTCATTAGCAAATTAAATTATCTACACAATTAAATTTAAATGTGTTTTACCAATTACTAATAATACAAGGTATGCTTAATTTTATAAAACAATATACATAAACATCATATTATACTCGTATTTTTGTTTTTAAGTTTATCTATATTTATAAAGGTCTCTGCAGTATAGATCTCTTTGTGTAATAAAGATTCAAGGTAGTAACTGTACTAACTAGTAAGGTAGGTTACCAATGGTAACTACTAACTTACCATGTTTTAATTTTGGATTCTGATCAATATTAGTTATGTAGAATAATATTGTTTTGTACTTTTCAACATATACCAAATATGTAACTTATAGTTTTTATATATTTGTTTTGTTTGCTTTTTTTTTTACTTTTTTACTTTTTTACTATTTTTTTTTTATTTATACGGACTGTCTGAGTATATGGTCTTTAAAATACACAAGTAGGTACATAACAATAATAACATGCTGAATATAAATGCATATGAAAATATTATAGATACTTAAATATACTTTAGTGCGAATTGATGATACGATATATTACGATATTTAATTGTTATATCTGTATAAGATACTTTTAAATCACAACGCAACTATGTAAGTATATTTATTTTACGATACACATATATTCTGATTTCTGAATTATTTTAAAAGGTAAATGGTCTGAAACTTGAAAGACCGGAAAACATTCAAAATAAGTATTTTGAAATATGCTAATATATGTTTATAGCGTGTCCCTACCAATATTTATGCAGGTATAACCATGTAGGTATAGTAGGTATACATTTTTTAAACAACATTCCAATTCATTTATTATCAATGTGTCGACTATGGCTCACTGTCATAAGTCATAACATTAATAAAATTATACCTATCTGAAGTACTTTGTCATAATTTTTGGTGATTATAATAATATATACTATATACTCATTGATAATTGATATCATGTACCTACATAAATGTATTATTATTAGTTATTATTTATAAACACAATGAAAGTACAATTATTTTGCAAAGTGTCGCTCAACTCTCAAGCTTTTATTTTCAAAATAAAAATAAAAGGACACTGTAGTTGCAAGTGTATAGTGTATATTATACATATACTTATACGAATTTACTTATTTACATATTTGTTATAAACTTTATATACACTCATGTAGGTAGATCACGGTTAGCCAAGCTAGAGGTCCTTTATATTTACATATATACAATGTAGATTCTATAATCTATATAGCTTACACAATAATCAATATTTAATATACGTACTTGCACTACTTGCACTTTGCAGTATGATGACTATAACGATATACTATAATGTGTCATTTTTTTTGGGTCAGCTAGCTCTTTCTAGTTTCTAATGTTATTAGTTATTACTTAAAATTATAACCTATACCAACCACAAATTTTTTTTTATTCGTAAAATGGGCTACGGGTCAGCGTGCGGAATGTATGATAATATATGTATAAGCTTAAGTTATATAGTTTCGTCGATAGTTTGACTATTTCTTTTTGCCCCGATCTGTAGATTGTTCTAGTTAGCCACACATAATAAATATCTATATTTATATCTATACACACACATATGTATATAATAGGAATGATCCGTGGTTAAGTGGATAAAGCACAGAAAATCTTCTCGTAGCATATTTCTTATAAACTATACTTATTATTACATTATCCATTGTCTGATAATAAATTTAATAACAATAACAAGTCACAATTATCAATTGTATCTATTATCAATTCTAATTTTATTACTTAGATATTTTTATATTTGTGTATGATCAGTAGAATGTCTAAGGAGTTATATCGAGTAGGTAATTAATTACTATAAAACCTAATTAGTATATTATTTTATAATTCCTTTTTTGGTTTTATAGGCTTTTTAAAGGAAATATTATTGCATAAACTGGCATAATTTAATCGATGAAGGGGTCAGGGGAGGGTGTTGAATTCCTCCATAAGCTTTTTTTGAAAATGGCACACAATACCATAATATCATAATTTATTTATATAGAAATCGTGATTTAAGATAATACTATTATCGTAAATCATGATAGAAATAGCCAAATATAAAAAGAAAAAAATTCCTATGCTGGCTGTTATAGGTTATTAATAACTAATAATAGTTATCAAGATAACATAAAATACCTATATATAGTATATATATATAGAATATAGATTAATAGATTATAGGTTATTTACGATATAAAAATTAAAAATTAAATTTAACTCGGACACACGGTGAAATAATATTGTATTTATCATATAGCGTATAGATAGTAGATACCACTAGATTATAGTAAACGTAAACTACGTAATAATTAATAATTTAATATATTAGCCATTACTCATTAGGTTTACATTTATAGCTATAAATAGGTTCTATTATTTTATTCATAAAGTTCATACTGTCACGTCGGTGCTATATTGTACAATTTTAATGTTAAATATGTAATTAAATGCTTATGAATTATAAATATGGGCATATATAAATATAATAATACATAGGTACTCACTATAACCTAATAATTAATTTGTTGGTATTGTGGGTAACATTTATACTTTACGAAAATTCGTCCCTTTTCAACCAAAAAACATAACCAAATTACCCCACAGAAAAATTTTGATTTATGTTTATACATTATTCACTTACTAAAGTTTTGCACAGTAACAGAGAAATGAAAATATATATAGGTAATATATTATTATGTCATTATCCGCACGTCTGTGACCTGTGTATTCATGTCAGTCTCAAGTGTCCGGAACCCCTTCCCCCGATTTTTTTAAAAATAACTACATTTTACTGGTAAATATTGTTTATTGACAATAAAATTTCAGTATATATCTAATCTATATTAAAAAAAAATGTTGGAACCCCCGAAATTTTTTTCAGTTACGGCCTTGAACACACTCATTCCTTTAAATTGTCATTGAACAATTCCCTTCTCTGCAAACTCCAGGCACGTATACAAAAAAAAAATTCGTGGTAAGGGGGGTGGGGATACAAAATTTAACAATACAAATTGTGCCGCGTTACTTGAAATTATTATGTTGACTATAAGTCTATAACCAATCCGACATATAATATATACACGTTCTTGCTTACTAGTTTACTACAATTGAAACTTAATGAATATAAGAAAGTAATAATAATAATATGAATTATTCAATTATAGTGGAGACCTTCAGTCCGTTTCAGCCCTTTCCTGCGCACATCATTGCAACGGTCACTTGAACATAATTTAGCAGCCCATCGCCTATGATAGGTATATAATATATATACTATATGTATTAAATTATTTAAATCAATAAACATTTTAACATATTTTTTGTGGTATGAAAAACAGGAAAACTCTATATTACACTATCTTGTGTAATTACTTATCTGCACGCACTACGCATCGACTAGACGCGTGATTACCGTGATAAATGATAAACTTCAAATGGCTATAACTTCAAAATAAAGTCTGAGCGACAATTTATAATTGCATGATCGTGAAATACGTAAGTTTTAACAACACTTTTTAATTTTCCGAGTTGAGTGGTTAAGTAAACTTGTAACTATTATACTGCATTTATACACGCATTAAAATTCTACGGAAATCCGGGAGATACTGGACTACTGGAGGGAGGGATGCTGAGTCGGATATAAATCTATTATAAATTATAATATAAGTAAATACTATACCTATACACCATACAATACATATAAAGGTATGATAACTGATAAGCGATATTATACACATGATGATGCTATATAAGTATTTAAATATTTAATATTTTAACAAAACATTTTTCTCTTCTATTTACTTTAAAATTTAATATTTTAGATAAATGAATATTTTTATACGATTTTATTATTATTATTATACATGAATAAATAATAATAGCCAGAAGGTACCAATTTTTAAGACTTTAAGAGGACGTCATGCCCGCATGTGTTGTCTGTCTTACGAACGTAAAACATAGTAAATTTGCGTTCAGCAGATTCAATTTTGTGCTGTTAGCTTTAATATTAGAGTCAATTTATTTATTATCAAATTTAAAGGTAAGAATATTATTTAGAAAATGTCATATACTTATGTTGATATTATCATTTTAAAGTGATTTATAAATATTTTAAAGTGGTAATATTTTACATAGCTATAACTCACTTTAAAATTATAATATCCATAAAAGCATATGTAATTTTCTAGATAGGTAATTTTCTTACATTTAAATTTGATAATAGGTAAATTTCTCTAATATAAAGTTAACATCGCAAAGTGTGTTCTGCTGAACGCAAATTTGTTATGATGTACGTTAGTAAGACAAAGACAACACATGCGGATGCGAGTATGGGCAGTATGGCATCATCTTAATTATTTATTACATATATTATATATTTATATTAAATTATTTTAGGGTGACTATATTATTATGTGGTCATGTGTATATAAAGTAGCAAGATATATTATAGAAATAAAGAAAAGTGAGAATTTTATGTTATCCTTTCCACGTAACTTTTTCTCACCTTTATACCACAACCGTTTGTGGTTCATATAATTTTTCGAAAAACTTCATACCTTGGAAAATTGTAATTTTAGATTATAAGCAGAGTGATAAATGTATTCTTTTACAAATTGTGTTTTTATTATTGTCTTTTATTCCATAGAAATTAGAAATCCTAGTTGCAGACTAAAAAAAAAATATGTCGTAATGTTTTAATTGAATTTTTTTCATCTTTTAATGTCAAGCTAATGTCAGTAATATTAATTCTTATTAATATAATAATCCTATTTATATTTTTATCTAAATTATATATTATATAATATACCTACTAAAATTAAATGCATAAATCTATATACTGTTTTGTATTGTGTATACCTACCGTATAAATTATTTTATTTCTATAATCTTATGAAATTTACTTAAAGAATAAATCATATTAAATAAATCATTTATTTTTTTTTTATTGTAAAAAAACAATTAACATTTAACAATAGTAATATATGAATAAATTATAAAATATCCTTAAAAGTAGAGGCTGACACATTGTCTGTTTAAAATCAGTTTTTATAAATCATATTGATTTATTGTTTAAATTCAAATTTAATAAATTAATTAAAGTGATTATTGATTAGTGGCATACCCAATGGTTATATGTAAGTATAATAGGTTATAAGATACACTTTAAATCTGCTATACGCTATATTATCAAATTATTAGGTTTTTTTTAAGTGCTTCAAGACAGCTGAATCCTGAGTTTATATGTTCCAGTTATTCCACAGGAAGAACATTATTTCAGTTGCTATAAGGTATGGAAATATGACAATAATAAATAGATTATATCTTAAAATAAACATTACCTAATATTAAATAACACCCCTAGGTAAGTATACATATAGACATATAGTAATATATTAGTATAGTTTTATATTTAATATTCCGTTATTTCATCATCGTTCATCAGTTATGAAAAGATTTTGTTGTTGGGAATTTGGGATAATAAATAATATAGGTCAGTGGTGGGCAACTGGCGGCCCGCGAACCTTTTTTATCTGACCCACACTACATTTTCAAATTACATCATACAATTTCAAAGTCAATTATCTATACTCTATGCTAAATTAAAATGCATATTTTGAATGACCTTTTTTTTTGCTCTCTATACTCTGGCCCGCTAAATTTTAATTTTCTAAAAATTGGCCCACTAATTACTTTCAGTTGCCCATCCCCGATATAGATTATTATAGATATAAAGTGATATTTATCTACTTCTAAAGATTAAAGAGTAATGATAAATCATTAGTTATTGGATATTGGTGATATATAATTATACTATAGAAGATAAATTTTAGAAGAATAGATTTATACATATATATATATATATTATATATAAATAATTATGGTAAACAAAATGTTTAAGTATACCTACAAAAATGCCTTTCTGTATATAGGTACTAAAATATACGATTATTATAATGGATCAGTATTAGTTTTAGGTACTTGGTGGGATCAAAGCAAATGTATTATGTTTATTAATAAACCGTACTTTGGTAAAAATTATATGCATTTATGATTTTAAAACATAGATATGTAAATGGTAAATAGAATTGAATAATTAATGATATAATTTATAATATAACAAATTGCGTAAATTGTTGAAAAGCTTGTTGTGCTCTGTATGTTAGCTATATCTATGAGTGTAAATCTACACAGTATACACTATAGCTATACGGACTCGACTGCGCGACGTGTTAACTTAATAGCCCTAATATTGGTCCGCAAAATATTTGACATAAATTTATTATCTTGGTTTCAACAGTAATAATATATTAGTTGTAGTTCACTAGTTTAAAATATTTTCATAGTAAATTTTCATTATTTTAATAATATAATTGAACTAATAATTAATTTTCTATTGGAGCTTATAATTAATTTTAAAATTATCACTACTAGTTTATACTAGCCACTCGGGTTAAAAATGTTTAAATTACCAAGTATTTATTATTTTTTTAATTCTTTAAAAATATATTGAAGTTTTTGTAGTTTATAGGTTTACCTACGTAAAAATGTAGTATATACCTATTATAATTTAAATTATATTAAAAAATATATATTTCAATCCAAGCTTAAAAAAAAATGTCTTAAGTAAAAATCAAAACTAATTATACATTTATACTCGATTCTGGCAGCTATACTTTATCATAAACGAATAATGTACTATTTATTTAAAATAACGATTTTTAAGGAGTTTAATATAGGCAATTATATAGTAAAATTATTGAATCTTACAACTTTCAAGCTTTCCATTGCTCCGTAGGTATACGTATGGTATATCTTGGAGCAATGGAAAGCTTGAAAGTTGTAAGATTCAATAATTTTACTATATAATTGCCTATATTAAACTCCTTAAAAATCGTTATTTTACATAAATAGTACATTATTCGTTTATGATAAAGTATAGCTGCCAGAATCGAGTATAAATGTATAATTAGTTTTGATTTTTACTTAAGACATTTTTTTTAAGCTTGGATTGAAATATATATTTTTTAATATAATTTAAATTATAATAGGTATATACTACATTTTTTTAATTATATTTAAATCGGTTGTTTGTTATCGTCGAAGGTACATAAATATATGTATAGGTAAATAATGATAACGGTTTTTTCTAAATTTAAACAACTGTCGACTGCTCTTGTATAACTCTTAAATAACTTATAATTTTTATTATCATAACAGGTAACTAAGTTGTTAATAAATATATATTTTTTTAACTATTAATTTTAACTTCACACAATGAGTATACCTACTTGAATCTCAAACGTTTAAAGGAAATGAGTGGACTACTGTATTTATTTACTAGTGTTCATAGGTGTGCGCAGACCTGAATTTCGGGGGTGCCTACAATTTTTTCGGGCCCTTTTCTTAATTTGGGCCCTCTCTTAACAATACATGTACATATTTTAGTAAATTATAATGCACGAATAAATATTACTTACATTATATCACGCATATTAATCAGTGGTATTACTAGTACCAAGTAATATAATATTTCATTAGATAGTTGGATCTAAAATCTATTTTCAAGATAATATTGCAATATTTATTTATTATTTTTACTTTTGTAGTCAATAATATCTAGCTGTTATAATCATAATAAGTTTTATCACGCAAATTTAAAATATTTTACGTTGTATTATTTTTTTTATCGCGATACATAATTTTTTTTTACGACATATTTTAGAAAAAATACCATTTTTATTCTAGTAACATTAGTTAAAATACGGACCCATATATTATATGTTATAAGACTTAAATTTTAGGACCACAATTACATGTCGGGGGTGCCCAGGCACACCCGGAACCCCCCGTGCGCACGCCTATACTATAGTGTTACTAATATTTATGTAGTTACTAGTTTCAGTGGTGGCGCCAGGATTATTTTCTAGGTATAGAACCAATGGGACTATGAGAGGCTAACAACTATAAGGTAGGGCCACAAAAAATGAGTATATTATAATGTCCAAGGACCCAATGTTAGGCCAGCGGTAGAGCCACTGGTAGGGCCATGGCCCTACCTTACCCATTCGCTGGCGCCGCCACTGTGTATAGTTTTAAAATTTGTGTCCCATTCAGAATAATTGTGTCTCTGGATCATGCCCCCTTTATTAGCCCAGAAATTGGCTTAAATACGGCCGATGCTTCTCATAATATTTGAAATTGTGTTTTGATCATGTAAGTATGTTGTCGGCTCATTGTTATATAGTATATTTGTATGTAATTGTAATTGAAAATTCATATTATCTGTCTTAAAACGTTAAAAGCTTTTTTTAAATTTTTATAAAAATTAATTTTATAGAATTACATATTTCATGTAATATTTTATAACTAGCATTTGACTTTTACAACACAAATTATTACTAATAGAAACAAATAAAATGTGTGGTATTTAAGGATTTTTATAAAATTGTCTTATCTTTTTTACATATAAGTAAATATATAATTATTAACTATGCTAATTGCTATTATTAACTGTAACAGTTTATTATTATTATTTACCATTATTTGAAATTTTTGTTACATTAGGTATATTACAGTTAATATCATAGAATATTGGACACAGTCGCTCGGTGGTGGTGATAAATTCTATATCGTGTGGTGGCGGGATTATAACAAATAACTAACAATTACTAAAAAGACTATACATAACAACGTCTTTTTCCGATATTGCATATAGTCATTATTTTAAAGAGTACATTATTCAATATTCAATACATTATGCATATAAAAAATTCAAGTTTCCAGTAAAATGTATTAGCGTTTAACACCTAAGTATATAGGTATATATACAATATACTGATACTTGAGTGTTAAGTAATAAATTACTTACTTGGTAGTTGGTAAATAACTAAAATGTCATTTAAAGACATTTTTTGACCATTAAAATTAATGGAGAAATAGTTTGAGGCACCCAATGCATAAATAGAAAGTAGTGGTTCTCATTCGATTTTCAAAATTCCCTTTAACAATAAATTGTTCAACCTCTAAAAAATAACTCTACCTAAATACTTTCATTTTATGTCATTATAATATAATTTCGTACGTTACATTTTTAATTTTTTTTTATGTAGCTAATAACATTGTTGAATGCGGATTTTCTATTCACTATGTACGTGTTTATGTATGAATTAAAAATTAAAATTATTTTATTATGGAATGTTCATATAACATAATATAGGTAAATCATTAGTATTTAGTAATATAATAAATTTATAAAAAATATGATATGATATTGTTGAGCCACGGAAAGGACAGTCGTAGATTGACCGTACTACTATAGAGTATAGAGTGTAGATTTATTGTAAATTGTAACGCTGTGTCAAAAACTCAAAACGTGAATATACGTCGTGTATGATAGATAATCTGCTGTATGGTACGATCACCGATGTGATTAAAAAAATGTTTATTCTTGGAGTGAAGTTTTCCGAGACCTTGACCCCTTGGTCGACAGTTGACGGCTATTGGTCACACTGGTCCCCGGGCCCCGTGATACTGTCAACGGTTGTTAACGTTGCGTAAAACGGTTGGTGTAAAGCGGTGTACACGAAAACGCCGACAATCAACCGGATAGCATACGATTGTGGAATAAGCTGCACCGCCCACCGGTGCAGTTGCAATGCCGTTGCGAGCTGCAGCATTAAAATGTTTACGTGAATGTTTTTCACCACTACCCGGGCGGCGTGCACAGCCGCGGTGGCTGATGGACCGAACGAGAACCAAGGTTTTCTCTTCCACGGCCGTCGTCATTCTCGTGATACGATCCCCCCCACGCGTCCCTTCACTGATGTTTGGGACAACATCCCCCCTCCGGCCATAGGTGGCCGCAGTGGCGGTAAGTCCGTCGTGTTCCGTTTCGCGTCGATGGGTCGTCCGTGTCCCCTTGTTTCGTTCCCTAAGTTCCGTAGTTCCGTTATCCACCTTCTAATTTTTTTCGGGTTTCGCCGTCTGAATTTCTAGTGCCGCTGTTTGAGTTTCCGTAATTGTTTCGCCGCCGGGGATGCGGATACGCTGGTCGCTAGGAGTGCGCGCGACTGTTCCGTTGGCCGTTTGCGTCGTCCGGCCACCCGCGACCACCGGCTGAGTTCGCTGGCTGTCGGAGGGTCTAGTGGACACCGGTGAGTTGTGCCGTTGTACCCCTGACTTGTCTGCGCGCGACGATTGAGAAGAGGTGATGCCGTACAAATTGCTTTGGCTTCGACGTTACTGTCCAGTGAGTACCATTCAGTCACCAGACCTACATCAATGTCATCTCATTTGTATTACAACCCTAGTGTACCTTGTCCCATAGTAGTCTGTTGCCAATCGCTAGACGATTTTTAAGTCGAAATTCCTGTGTATCGTTCAAGTACACATTTATAATATTATGTACTAAAGGTATTAACTAAAGGCTAACTCGGACGCTCATGTGAATCAAAAGTTTTTCTAACTTTCAAGGAATTTTTAAAATTTTTGTTTTCTATTTCTGTGTTTTGTCATGTTTGTAATTTAGCTTTATCAGTTTTGCTATGTATAGACCTCAACGAGTATTTATTAGACTGCCATCATTACCTACTCTATTACGAATAATTGTTTCTTGTCAGATTGATTCAGATTCTTAAAACTAAGCACAGTTTTTTGTTAAGTTTGAAAACTTTTCTAGTAAATCCAGCTATATTCCTTATCAATTATAATACATTATTTGAAAGCTATCTTAGTATTCTTGTTATAAATTTGTATTAATTGATTGAAATTTTTCTAATTATTCATTTCAAATTGGTTGTTTTCTACTCAATATAGATACCACAATCAAAATTCACCTGTGATTCAGTTGTATTAATATGTTTTTTAGATTATTTGATCCTTATCAGTCATAATCCCCTTATTCAATATTATGTAGTAAAGTTTGTGTATTATCATTACTGCTTTGTTAAAGCTTGAAGTTAAATAAGTTTACCTACTTCAAAAACTTTTTTAATTTATTTTTTATTTAGTCCCATAGGACCTATAGTTAACCTATACTTGATTTCTACAATTTTTTTGTTGATTTCAATTTCCTAAGGTATTTTTCATTATTTATTATATGCTTACTATCATTAATAATAGTATAAATAAACATATATAAATCATTTGTAAATTGTTACTCTGGTTTCTGATAAAAATAAATGTCATGAGAATTTATCAATTTGAAATAATCATAAAACATGTTTGTGTGGCATTTTTTGTTTACATATACAATTTCTTATCAATATAAATAGATAAGTAGTTCATATTTGGTTGACAAATTTAAATTTATTATTAAATTCTAAGCAATTATAGTTATTGTAAACTTTATTGTATAATCTTTTTTTACCTTATTTTTTACTATCATTGATATACAATATTGCAATTTGTGTTTTTATATAGGTTTTTATTTAAATTCATAAACTGTTTCATTATTTTTCAAATTAGAAACTATAATAATTGCCTAGATAATTGAGTGATTTATTTGTTATTTAATAGAAAGTATTATTTGAAGTATTATCGATACATACATACATATTATAAGGTTTAAATTCTAATAATATTATGTTCTTGCTGAGTCTTGAATTTATATGCTGCAAAATTTTAAATTTCAAAATAATACTAAAATACCTATATTTTTTTTTTCAAAATTAGTTGTATAGTTTAAATATATATATATATATATGTATGTACTTTTTTAAATATTCAAATCTAATTTTATATGAAAAAGGAATTGAAACTTATATGTATATATATATATATATATATATATATTCATAATTTGAATTTTATAAATTGTTTTAAAATGTAGTTCTTGTTTAGCAGTTATTACATTGGTCAATTGATACTTCGACTTTAGAAACTTCCATTTTTTTTCTGCACAATTTCTCTATAATTATATTTAATTTATTGTTGTGAAACAATAATTATTCCTACCTAATGAGTATTTTTTTTTCTTTTATCATTTTAAAAAATTTCTTTAAAATGTCTTCTTTTTTTATTTAATGCATGTTTATGGATGACCGATTGGCATTTCAGTTAAAATAATTATTAAATCATTAATTTCCCTGTTTGTAAAAAGTAAAACTTAACATTTTTTTGTAGAGTAAGTTTTAGGTTAATCAAAGTCTAAAAGTTAAAGTTTTATTTTCCAGCGTTTATTTAATTAATAATTTTAGAATTAATTTAAATATGAATAACATGTACAACTAGTTATATTATACATTTATAATGCTCAAGTTTGTAACCCTTAGTTTTTGTTCTAGTTTTACTTTTTATTATTCAATTTACAATTAATCTATTCATTATTAACAACTGAAATGATTTCCATTGATATACATTTTATTAAAGTTGCATCTTCAATGCATTTTAGTGAAAATTTTGACAGAAAAGATTATAAAAAAATATATTACATTATTATATTTTTATATTATATTTAAAATATATTAAATTACTTAATTGTTGTTAGGTGATCACAATGTTCAATAGAAAATACCAAATTTAAACACTGAAAAATAAACAGTTTTTCTATAGTTAAAAATAATGATCAAACATGTGATTTTACTACCTACTTTTGTTTAATTTTTTTATATGTTATTATTTTCTATTCTGTAATTTTTCCCTTACGTACATGCCCATTTTTCTTAATTATTTTTTATTTATTAAATCTGCAATTATTACTAAAATCATGTTATTAATAACATATTAATTTATAATATAGGTATCTTGATGAGATTATATCACTAAGATAAATAAATAGTTTAATAAAAGAAATACTTTATATTGTTATTTATGAAGTTAACATTATTTTGTTTCAGACTTGGCATCTAAATTGCAGTAAGTCCATGTTTGGTAACTTTTAAGGTAAGTGGATAAAAATTGTTTATAGCACTAAAAAATTTGCCAGCGATTTGATTCAATTAATTGAAATTTTTTTTCTCTATGCGCTTAGCACTTCTGATGGTAAAGCTTTATCAAGTAATTTCAGTCTACTAATTTTTTAATCTTTGATTTATTATTATTATAAATCTCGTTAATGTAAGGTATAATATAAAACCTGGAAGTTAAAATTAAACATAATTTTGTGTTAAGTATTTATAGTTTTAGTTAGGAATTACTATTAAATGAATTTGTCTTGCTTTGAATAGTTTAAATTAAATTTAGGTAGTAAACATAATATTTATTGAACTGTGGTTAATTTTTAGTTGCAGTCTGTTTTTTTGTCTGTGAAGTTTTGTTTTATTATATTTCTTTGGTACATTATGGTGTTCCAATTACACTTAAGTTTAAATACATATTTAGTTTTAAGATAAAAATCAGAGAATCTTTTATTTTTTGTCCCTTTGAAGATTATGAAGAAATACTGGTAAGTTTTGCTTAGCTTAATATGTTAAATATAATTGATTATATCAAATATAATAAATGGTATTTATTGAAGAGTAAGATTCAATGTTATTTTCGCTAGTTTTTTGTTATTTTCAAAGTAAGAGTTATGTGTTGAGATTTTTGCTTTTATACGCTTTCAGTTGTATCTGGCCCTAAATCAAGATGCTAAATCTGACTAATGTGTTAATGGTTACAACTAAAGGTTTGTTGAAGGAGACAAAAAATATTCATCTGTGCATTTGGATTTTAATTTTAAAACAATTATTATTTTTTTAATTTAAAAAGTATTCATTGTATAGTATATTTTTTTGAATAAAGCATCAGTTGAGTATAAGGTAGGATTAGTTAATTTGAATGTTAAATTATATTTATATGAAACTCAAATTTTGATGAGATATAATTAATGAATTTATGCCAAGACACAAGACAAACTTTGAATGGAATATGTAATCCTCCTTGCTTACACATTTCATTCAACTGTCTTGTCGATGGATTTAATTTTGATAAGTACCTTCTATTTATTAACTTCTATTTTAAAATATATTAGATATATTCAAGTTTTTAAATTGTTTATGATTCATATTAATTTAACACATCTTAAGAGATACTTAAAAATATTATTTCCTTGTTTATGTACACTTACTGAAGTGATGTTTTATTTTCAAAAATAATTTATATTATACATTTTTTTTTAAATATTTTATTTTGATTTTATAAAGAATTTGTGGATATTTATACAAAAATGATTATTGTATTTATTATAATTAAAGTGTATTAGGGTTTTATTAATTATCATGCAAAGTTTTATACCTATGAAGTAAAATGTTTATTTAAAAATATAATATTAAGCATATCTAAGTGCATTGATGAAATGATTCTCTAGATTTTCTTTTAATGAACTAAAATAATAATTCTTTATTACAATTTAGACATTATAAAAAAATAACTATATTTACTTGTACGTATTTGAATATTTATGTTTATCAGTCAGATTTGTGATATTTATTTAAAGTGATTTGTTTTTCAAGTTAAATTACAGTGCTGTGTAACAGAAAAAATATTTAAGTCTAACAAAATTGATGTACCTACTAATTTTTTTTATTATTATTTTATGTTTAATTTTGTATTTATTATAATATGATTATTTATAATTTGGATTGAAAATGTCTAATATAAGGTAAGTATTGGTAACCAAGGTTAATTAATTAGCTTTAAAGATAAATTATTCAAAACTATGTGTGATTATATGCTATTGTAATCTATGGATTAATTATAGTCCTATTACATTCCATTATTAACTGTACATTTCAGGAATCAAGTGTATATCTTTTAAAAATACTTAAACATAAGTAAAGTAAGTATTGTTAACAAATAACTATAATATTGTGTATTTAATAAATAATAATTTTGATTATATTAAAATGCTAGGTGCTTCAATTTTACATAATATACAATAGATATAATTTAATTATTTTTTAATATTCCTTAGTATTCCTTAGTATTCCAGACTTTAGCATGAGCAATGAAAAAATGAAATTCAAATAACCAGGTAATACATAAATACTTTTTTTATATATTTATATTAATTTATCAATGTATGAAATTGCTTTATTAAGTTTTTCAGATTGAGTTGAATATCATATTTAATTATGTATTAACATTAATTAGTGATTGTTTATTATTATTTAAAAATAATAATTATTAATTAATGTAAGTATGATTAGATACTCTGTGAGATTTTTCAGATAAGTTCAAAATTAGTTTCATGAAACTATGAATGAAAATACATAAGTTTTGATGCATATTTAAATTTGATTTTTCTCAAAATAATTTGTAGGCATATTGAAATTTTTTCTAAGTATAATTCGGTGAATTGTTTTTGATAACATAAAAATCAAATAAGTAATTATTTATTTGCTTTTCTCTCAATCATTAAGACATTAAATATTATTTTTGCACTTATGTAGTAGTTATTCAACAGTTTTTAATTTATTAATTATAATTTAGTTTTTATTTTAAATAAAGTTTTAAAGTATCAAACATCGTTTATATCGATTATATTATATCATACTTTTTGTTATAGAAATTGAACAAATTGAGTAAAAATATTTAATTCTAATACGAATGTTTTAAATAATACTACTAATTTAATTTACATCTTTTTTTTTTATTTAAGATAAATGGATAAGTTTTAATAAATAGTTATGTTCATTTTGTAATAAATAATTTTCTAAGTCAATTCTTGTGTTTCTAAAAAAAAAAATTTGTTTTAATGGTACCTACTGTTGATGGTTCTTTTGTACAAATCACCTTCTGTAGCTCTATCAATGAAAATTTGTTGTGACCTTCAATGTCTTACTAATTAAAATAAAATTTTGTATAACCTCATAAACATTTTATAAAAGAAAAAAAAATATTATTTTTATAATTTTCTACCTAATATTGTTTTCTAAATATACATTTCTAGCGAGGACACCCTTATATATATAAAATATCAACTGTAGAAGACATATTTTTCGGTTTTAAATTAAGATGTGTAATAAACGACAATTTTCCAGTTTTCATTTTATTCCGTTCATTTAAATTTTAAGTCTTTTTCTATTTTTGTTCAAATTATATTTATCATAATCATTGTTAAGAAGTAAATTCTATTATTCTAAATATTCAACTAAAAATGTATGTCGCCATAAAAAAAGTAAAACCTTAAAAACCAGTATAATTAAAAAGTAAGTATGTCCTGTATTTTTTTATTTGTCTAAAGTATATTGCTTATAATACATTAAGTAAAGATTTTTAATGAGAAATCCAATAGCTACTTTTTTTTTTTTTAATTAAAATTTGCAGTTGCCCCTTAAGTTTAATTTATACATATATATTTATTAACTCATTAAATTATTTAAAAATACCTTTATTTAAAATGTGAAATCAAAAATCATTATTAGATCTTATATATATAATATTGAAACTTAAAAATAATAAAATAAAATTTGTCATTTATGAAAACCAACATAATTTAGTGTATAGCACATAATTTTACTGATCTATTATGTTGATAGTCTTAATTTTGATATATTTGATTAAAATTATCCTCTTTTTATCAGATTTCCCAGTTATTGTTTATATCCATTGTAGTTCTGTGTCTGTTATATTGTTGCCTTATGTTTTTTCCCAGTTTCTGTTGGAGCCTTCAGTTGCGTTGGTTGTCATCATATTACACTACAAAAGCAGAGTTGACTCAGTATAAGAAGTTCGAGTGACAACTTTAATCTACATTCTGTTGTTCCTACTACTTCAAAATTATTTCTTGGAAAAGTTTGTTGAACCTAGTAGTAATATCCTCAAAACTACCATGTTTCCTACTCATTTAAAATAAAAAAAATATTAAAATTTATTATTCCTTTTAAAATCATTCAATATTCCTTAAATTTAATTTATTGTTATATGCATTTTATAATTTGATTAGTTTTTTGTATACACTTAATTTACTTTCATTTTTTGAACACTAGTCATACTTTTAATGATCATATTTGTGTTAAAATTATTATTTATCTGTATATGCTCGGTGCTGATACATATCTCATGTAATTTGTTAATTATTGTATGGTAGTAATTTTTAATGATTTCTGTATCAATAATTTTCAATTGATATAAAATGTTGTATTTTGTGTATTTTTTTTTTAATTACTGTTGCGATCAAGTTTTGTTAACACAATTTAGTTATTTTTTTCATCGTATATTCATACATAATTTCACAATTGTCATTTATTTCCCTTTTGTAACGCAACAGATGAACTTTTCCTTCTGTTATAATTTGTTGTTTTTTTTTTTTTTTAAGTCATTGGTTTGTAAACAAATTTTACAGATTTATAGAGAAAGGAATAAATTATAAGATTTATAATAAAAATGTTATTTTTTAATATGGTACATAATATCAGTTTAAAATATAAATATTTGTTGAGTGAGATTAAAATGTGGAATAGATGGAATAAACATAAATTTATAAAAACTTAGGTTTTTAAAATTTTAACTATACCAAGTAATTAGTTATATTTTTGCAATTTATAGAGAAAATATTTTTACATAATTTGAGTGTATCATTAACAACTTGAAACTAATGGACTGAAAACCCAAACTTCTTTTTTTTTTTTAAATTTGCTTAGCTTTTATTCAACCTAATATTGTATACATTTTTTTGAACATGAAGGTAACCACAGTTAACGTTTATCACCAGGTATACATTTCGTCTTGGCGCACAGAGGCAGGAAGCCTTCTGTATCAATGCATAATGTTCAGTTGGTTGATGGTCGATGGGTGTGTCCTTGTGGAAAAAATTACAAGTCTAAGACAAGTTTAAGTCTGCATATGCGATTAGAATGTGGAAAAGAACCACAATTCAAATGTGACCATTGTCCATACAAAGCATACCAGAAAATAGCCTTACAGAAACATACTTATTGTAAACATCGGTGTGTAGTTCAGACTGAATGACTTTATTTTATTGTATTTACAGGGTGATTCTTTTATCATAAAACACTCATAATTCAAAAAGTATTCATGTTTTTGAAAATAATTTTTTTACATAGTTTCAAATTGTTAAAAAAACAACGTTTTTACTTTTTGAATGACAACATAGATTTTTAATTTCATATTCCAAAGCAGAATAATTTTTTGAGTATTTTGATATAGTACTTAAAAATCGAATATAGGGTTTATGAGTTATATGTATTTAAAGTTTAGTTGCGAGGAGTGGAGTGGTACACCCCTACCCTGCAAAATGTTTGTCCACTACTCCGCTTTTCTAAACTTTAAATAAGTATAACTCATAAACTACTCACTCTAAATTCAAATTTTATGTATCAAAATACTCAGAAAATTATTCTGCTTTGGAATATGACATTAAAACATTATGTTGTCATTCAAAAAAGTAAAAAACTTAAAAAATTATAAGGATAAAAAATATTTAAAAATATAAATTTTTAATAAAAACATTGTTCTTTAACAACTTGAAACTATGTAAAAAAATATTTTCAAAAACATAAATACTTTTTGAAATAATGAGTGTTGTTTGATAAAAGAATCATCCTGTATTTATATATATATATATATATATAAATATATATATTATACAATTCTGATATTGTCTAAAAAATTATTTAATCCTTATTATAATAACCTAATATGATAATGTACAGAAACATATTGATTATTAAACATATTTCAATTTTAAACATACAAACATTTTGAACAAGTTTTAATACTGCTAAAACTTATATATTTTCCTTATTATTAGTAAATAATATATATTAATTATACTCATACATCATTACTTTTATATACCAAAAGTAATACTTCAAGTATTTTTATTTTTATTTTTAAGAAAACATTAATCCTAGTGAAGAATGTTATATTTGTAAATAGTAGCTAATTTATGTAAGTATTTCTTATTTTTAAAATAATTCATTATTTAATTTTCAAAAAAACTAATAAAATTAATTTTTATACATTGGCATGCTTAATTACAATTTTTTTTTTTATTTCATCAAGCCTAATGTTAAGTAAAAAAAATATTAATTTCTAACTAAAATATGAATACCTACATTTCTAATGATTATTGATGAATAAAATATCTCATTTAGTATAAGTTTGTAGATTAATAATAAATTAAATGAGTCATAATATTGGTAATTGTTATTTGAAGGTATTATGTAAAATTATAAGTATTTATGCCAATGTAATAATTAATAATTATGGCCATAGGCCTAGTTTAGTTAATTGTTGCTAGAGCAAGACTAAAATTTGTTGACTAGAAACTTTAAATGTACTCATTAACATGTTCACTGCCAATGACACCATTTGATGTCATTCGCGGCTTTATTTTCAATGCACTACAACTCAGTCAACGTTAGGATTAAATAAATAATATTTTGTCAGCATTATCTTTGAACATTATTTGATAAGTACGTACAAACCGCACAACAATATTTCTATTTTTAGTCAGTAAATTATTCAATCTATTTTTAGAAATTTCAATATTGTTATTTCATTAAAATAAGTTAATTAAAAAGCAATAATTTGATATAATATATCTCTGTTACTGTGTGTGAATAATATTTTGATATGATATGAATTATTTAAAGTCATGACGCCATTTGGTGTCAAACAGCATCTGACCAAAAAATGTGCATAAGGTGTGAATGACGCCAATTGCCGTCAACAAAAAAAAAAACAATCCCAATTTTCTTCCGCACATACAAATGTACATACTAATTTGATACGCAGTGAATGTGTTAAGTGGTCCATCTATAAGACTGTTAGCTTTACTTGAACAATTGTTTATTCATGAAGATTTTTTGTCCTTTTACTAAGTTGGTGTGACTAGAACATAAATATATATTAAAAGTGCATGTATTTAAATTATTCTAAATAGGGATCGACAGCTAATTTATGAATAATAGTTGAAAATGTCATTTAATGTTAGAAAAACTACCCATTATTATTGAAAAATACTTTAGGTATGATGGTAAAACAAAATAATATAATTCCATAGCCTATCACATCCCTGATAGTTATACCTATGATCATAATACTGGATCAACAATCAACTTAATTGTTTTATTAAATATAGGTACTATAAATTAGTAAGTTTATAATATCCTGTTATTAAAACAATTTTAAATACATGGATATATGCTTTCTTACTGATATTTTAATTTGTTTTATTTATCACTAAAAATATATATAGCAATGGATTTACAATTGTTTTAATGCTATCATAGTAAACATACTAAGTTGATTGTACTACTTACTAAATTAATAAAGAATTTTATTGGTTGTCATATGCATTATTATTAAGATGTTAGCGCTACATTTTGTGTACCTGTATCACATTCACTTATTAAAACTGGTCAATTTATTTCTCATTTTGTGGTTTAATATTATTAAAATAATAATATATAACTTAATTTATAAATTGTTAAAAATGTGTATAATATATAATATAATATGGGTACACATTGGATTATAATCATTCTGTTTTTTTAATTAATAAATACTAGTCTCCTTGGTATTTTTTTTTAAAGAATAGGATTTATTAGACTAAACTACAATAAAAAGAGAAATGTAAAGAATGGTTTGTGATAATATAAATGCATTAATGAAATATTTTTAATTAGACCCCATAACATGGTAATTATTATATTTTTGTTGTCATATCTGTCAATATAATTTATTTAACAGTAAATTATTTTAGTAGTATCTATTAGGTTTATTTAAAAATTTATAAAAAAAATATAAAAATAGCAATAAAATGTTTTGTTATTTTTTTAAACAATTATTTATTTAATGAATATTGCATTAGTATACTATCAGTATATACTTACATAATATTTATATTTTTTAAAATACCTAATTATTATTAACAGTTATCTCCTAATAATAACTGATAAATTGTGCTTCCAAGAAATTTTGAATAAATGGAATATTAATAATTAATATATCATGTGTAATATTATACACAAATCTCTATTTTTTTAAATTGTTAAGGGAGATATCCAGTTATTGCATAAAAAACTACCAGACATCTCCATTTGCATGATATTAGCTTATTAATTAATAAACAAACATACCTGGTTATTGCACTGAAATGTATCAAATGTAGAAAAAATTATTCTTTATCAGATAATGAAAAAAAGCGGAGACAGCCGGTGCTTGCACTGGATCCTTCAATTATATAATCAAAATGTATTGCTATTGAAACAAAGTTATTTTTCAACTTTAGAGTATATATATTTCATTATTAACTATTATTATTTAATATGTATTTATATTTATTAATGTGTGTATATAATGAGTAATTAATTAAAAATATATTTTTGCATAGTTATGATTATTGACATTTATAATTAGTGAAAGTCAATAATTTCCATTTAATGAATTACTTTTATGTATACGACTTAACAAAACTCATTATTTTAATACTATCTAAACAATATTAATATTGGTATTTTAATTTTTCATAAAATTGTAAGTTTAAATATATTTGTATAGCTTATAATAAGTATTAGATCCTACATTATTAATTGTATAATTTTTAAATTACAAAATGTTGTACTGATTATACATAAATAATAAAAGTTTTTAATTAAAAAATGTTTATTATAAAATAAGTATGATAAAAATATATTGAGAGCTGTAAAATGTTGTACATATTTGTTTCGTTTGAAAGAATTATATATGCATTTGATAATAAATTATAAATAAAATGTGATTAAAAACATTTTCTTAATTTTAATTTTATATTTTTTTAATAATATAATAATAATTCATGTTTAAACACTGAAATTTAGAATCTATCTAAAAGAATATATAAATATGTTTGTATTATCTTTAAATATGATTATTATTTGCTATTTAGTTTTATAATATACAACAAAATCACAGTGGTAAAGAGAGCATATATTTATAATTGATATATATATCTCAAAATACATTTGAAGTTTGAATAGCTTTAAATTTTTAAATACTTGATACAAAATATTTAAAATGTATAATATATTATAATATTATATTAGTTTTTAATTTAAGTAAAATATATAATAATTATATATTTTATCTAATTATTAGATCACTACAGATAATTTTAAGTGTTATAAAATAGATATTAGTGTTAACTTGATTATTTATTAATCCATTATACTTATTATAATATTTTTTTTTGTTTAATCTGTAGAAAGGATTAAGCCTTACAAATGTGCTTGTGGAAAAATGTATGGTTCAAAGACTAGTTATCGACTTCATACAAGACTCGAATGTGGCAAAGAGCCTTCATATTTATGTCCTCTTTGCCCTTATAAATCATATAGAAAATCTAATCTTCAAAATCATGCGGGTACCAGACATGGTTATTTATTTAATTAATTAATTTTTTTTTTTTTTTTTATACTTGATTATTAGATTTTTTAATTGTATTATTTATTGGTTTATTATTACATTTAAAAGATACTGTAAATTATATAAAGACTAAATAAGTTTGAATTATTAAGAAAAACGTTCAATGGTAAATAGAAAAATGTTGTATGTTAGTGTAGACTAAATTAACATGTTATATGTTGGAGTAGACTAAATTAACTGATTGAATAGTTCAATCTATTTAACTGTTGATAATGTTATATAAAGTTATGATTCATATTCTTCAAATGGGTTTTACTCTTTAGTTATAGTAGATATGATGACATAGGATTTAATATGTACTTTAATAATATGTCAATTTTTTATTGAAATTATCAAAATGTTATCTCTATTGGTTTAGTACCCAAAATATATTTTTTTTAAATTAGCATAAAAGTCTATTATAGTAATTTTGATAAACAATTTGGCTTCTCGACTTAATTGAGATAAAATGATAAAATGTAATTGTTAAAAATTATCCATTTTATATAAATTAGTATTTTTGATAATTGTTTTTATGTACTTTGCATAATTCCTAACTATGTACAACTTATTTTATTAATCCACGATATTTTTATAGTAAATAATGTACATTTTTTATGTTCAAAAGAATATTTTTAATTCATTCTAGGTAGGTGCATATAAGCTAACTAGATAAAATAATAATTTAGTAAAAATGAAGTCAGAGGATAAGACAACAGAATGTCAAGAAAATTTATCCATATAACTAAAAAATCTGTAGTTATATATTTTTATAGATATTTTTTTTGAAGTCTAAAATTTATTTTTATACTACATTGATATTAAGATTAAGTATCACAGATACTATACTATGAATTAATTTAAAGTTTATCATTTTTTAGTGCTTATTTTGAAAACCGATTAATGTTTTTTATTCATCGATAACTATGCAGTTTATACTTTATACCTCAGGTTTATGTTATAATGTTAAGTAGAATAGATGCGTGGTTTTTGTATTTTCTAACATAAGAACCAGGTAAAGTAATTTGCTGTTTAGGGTTTTTATGTTAATTTTTAATTATGAATTTTGGACACTTAATTAATGTTTTACCTAAAAATGTTTTAAAAGTATATCAAATTAATGTCTTTATAGATAATATATAATTTGTTGGTGGTTTTGTAAAGCTAAATAGCTGAAAAAAAAACTGTCATTTACACTATTATAAATATTTTTATGTTGTCGCAAAATTATTTGTCATTTTATATTCAATACATTTTAAACTAATGTTATATTTCCTCTTTTTAATAATATATAGGACTTATTTCTACAATTAAGCTATTTTGGAATTTTCTTAAAGTACTTACTTAATGAAATTTATGTTGCACAAATAAAGAAGGAGTAGAGGACATTTCTTTAAAATGTATTTACAATTATGTATCCATAACTAGATTGTTTGGAACTTCTTGCATACTTTTATTTTAAAACTGTATACTGTTTAATTTTATATAATAATGCATTTTAGATTATATATATATGTATATAAATACAGTTGTTATAATTTTTTTTAACCAATTTTAGAGTATTATATACAATTTGATATATGTCATATTAAAATAGTTAAATTGTGTAGTTTAGTTAGAATTGATAAGAATTTGTTTATATTGATATATATATATTTGTATACATTGATAGAGTAAAACTACCAAAAAATATATATTTTTTTCTTTATAAATTTAGGTATTAAAAAAACCACAATATTAAATTATGAATTAACTTATAAATTTATTAATTTTAGTCCAATAATTTCTGTTTCAGATTAATAAAAGAAAAGTACAATGGAATAATCTAAGAATATTACTTTTAGATATCATCAATCACTTTAATAACCTCTTAAAAATTAAACTAACATTTTATTCTATGTTTTGCTTTAAATATTCCTAATTTATGCATGGGATATGGTTGGTGGCAGAGCTATATTTTATCTTGTGGTAAGTCTGAATATTTTGGGTGTATTTTTTCTTATGGTTCATTGGGTATTTACTTGATATATTTATTCATAAATGTTAAATTTATAACCCTGCTTAATGTGTACAGTCCCATGGGGCTTTTGGTGTATAATGCATTTTAAAAGGGTTTCTGAATAAATATTATATTATTACTAATGTAATTTTATTAGCCATTTTAAATTAATATAATAATTGTTTTTGTTGTAGCTTCATCTACAAAATATAACAGAATGATGCTGGATCCATTGACCAAAGCACGTCTACAATACTGGACCAGTACTTCGGAAACATTCCATTCAACTCTAGCTACAGCGCCTAGACAATCTACATCATCTACCCAACAGCCAATGACAACTAGCGCATCACCTGAGAATTCTGATGGCACTACCACTGCTACTGAACCACGTTTCCCATGTCCAAAGTGTCCGCGTAGTTATCGAAATAGAAATCACCTTTACCGTCATGTACGATATGAATGTGATCGCATTAAGCAGTATCGTTGTGGCATTTGTTTTAAAGACTTTTATAGAAGAGATAATTTGAAAACACACATAAACTATAAACATTTAAATAAGTTAAATCTTACAGCTGCCCCTCCATCCCCTGTTACTGGTGCTCCCACTAAAGAAGTTTAAAAACATTTGTATCTTGTTAACAATACTTCCAGAGTCTAAATATACTAGAATTATTTATGCATAGAGATACACATAAACACATATATACATGTATATATGGATATTTTGTTAATTGAATTTAGTTATTTTTGGTATCTTAATAGTTTATTTAAAATATGAAGTACTTAATTATGATTATTTTATCTGGCACATTGATGGATTGCTCAATTTGTTGTTCTCAAATAATCAGTTTATTATTTAACAGACCTTTTTACTTAATATATTTATATATTTTTAAATTCATTGAACTTAACTAAATTTTATATGAGCCTTTATTTTAAATAATTTTTAGAAAATTATTTACCACCAATATTGTAAATTATTTTTTCAATATTGTGTTGCTTTATTGTTACAAGTTTCACTTGTTTTATATTATTTACTAATGAGAAAGTTTATTAATCCAAAAATACGAATTCAAAATAAAATCTAATTTATTTTATAATTTAGTTATGGTTGTATATAAATATTCCCGGTATAATTATTTATTACATTTTTTCATTATTGGAATTTTATAATTTTCATATACATATATTTATATTTCTAAATATTATTATTAATATATATATTAATTTATAATTTTGATGTGCAATACATTTACTCACTGACTGTAGGAATATTTTGTTATAAAGTATATGTTTTCAAATCTTTAAAACAATTTACCGTTACCTAAATGAATTGATGAGTCTTACATGAAAAATTATTTAGTTAAAATTATTACTTAAACATAGCATAAAACGCGATCTGAAAGTGCAATAAGTCGATTGTGATAGCTCGAGATGGCCTATTTAAAGTCAATCGTAGCAGGATAAAAAAAATGTGTAAACATTACTATTTAATAATTGTTTACGTAAAGTTGTTAGTGTGTAAGATTTAAATTTATATACATTAATAAATAACTGAAAAAATGTACGTACCTACCAAAAAGGAAAAAAAAATGTTGTTTAAATATTTATCTCGTCGGGCTGGCATATTGTTTTATTTTTGTTTTATTTTTTTTTTTTAAATTTTGAAAGGGTTTTAATTTTTGTTGTATAGGTACTTATTTATTTATTTATTTTTATTAGTTTAATTTGCCAGGGAATATTATCCAGCATTATATTTTAGGTGGTGGGAGGTTAGCAAATTTTTATTTTATTAGTCGTATAAGGGTAATAATGGTGCAATTAAGTAATTTAAATATTTTAAGTACTTATTCAAAATAATATAGCTACACACAATTAATGTTGATATAATTAAATTATTTTTATTTTTACTTTTAATGTGGTGGGTCTAACAAATGTTAAGTACTTAAATTACAGATCATCAATAATAATTATTTGTTTATTTATCACATATCTACATGTAAATATATGTAACTAGGCATTTTATTCGTGCATATATTTGTGTTTGTGCAATATATATAAGATAATTGTTACACAATTCAATATTTACCTGATTTTAAATTCAATTGATTTGGATTATAATCTTTTGTTTTGTTTTAATTAAAATTTGTATTTTATCGTGCATTAATTCGCATAAAAAAAAATTATATTGATAAGAGTATATAAAATAATTTTATCTAATTTTTGTAATGGTTATAAAACCAATATAATTAATTGCTAAAGTTCATGCAGAAACTCAGAAAATCACTGTTTATTGTAATAGAATTTTGTAATTAATTTATCGAGCTTAGAACTCTAATAAATAAACTATTTATGAATTATTGTGCTATCCTACCTTTACTTATCCTAATACTTGTAATATTTTATTATAGCAATAATAATTATTATTGTATTTTGTTATGCATTTAGTTCAATTTTACATATAATATAATATAATATGGCAGTTTAAATAATATGTATGTGTAAATGTAATTAATCTTGGATAAATTATGATAATATAAAAAATGTGTCATTATATATAAAAGTCAGTTAGGAATTAATGTTAAATTCAAAGATAAAATATTAATATTATTAGTTATTTCTGAAAATACTTCGGTATTCAAGTAGGCTAGTGAAGATAAAAAATTGAATAGCAAAGTATTAGTTATATCTATATTTGATTGAATTAAACAAATATAAATAATGTATTAGAATATTTATTTATGATTAACATTTAAAATGTTGATTAATGCTATATAATGTTGATTTTTTTCTTTTAATAACAATTTATTTTAATGGTAATTTAAATATAAAAATGTAAAATTTTATTTACATGCCTATACTTTATTCCATTAAGATATAAACCAGGCAGTAGATTCTTAGTTCACGCACATGACCTTATGATAATTAATAGTTAATCTGCCTTAAAAAACCAAGAGAACCAAGCATTTTTCATGCGTTGAAGCTGTTTATTTATAAATGGAATAGAGTATACTATATTAATTATATCCTACATTTTAATTTTAAAGTGAAACAGTATATTCAAATTTAAAATATCAATATCATAATATTTATTATTCCCAGTAGATTTGACCTGATCACACATACATTTGATATTTATATTATAATTTAATAGACCAATAACGTTTTATTTTAAAATATTTAAACGTTTATTAAATTAATGAACCTTTTTGTACCCTGATTATTATTTTAATGTTTTGCAGGTTTTTAAGTTGTGCATGAATTGCATTTAGTTAGATTATATTTGTATTATTAGATAATGAGCTATAATATTAAATATAATTAATCATAGAGGGCGCTTCATAAATAAATTATGTACTATTATAATGTATATACACTTGTTAATACATATTTATGTTTAATATACTAATATCTTGTGGGAATTTTGAATAAAAAGTATTTTAATTTTTATAAATTTATATAATATTTAAAAATATATTATTGAAGAATAAGTATAATTTAAAATATTTCTATATAGTTATAGAAATAATATGATTCTTGTGTAGCGCCCTCAAAGTGTCTTACAGTGTTTTTGTAGAATTATTGATTTTGCACTTATTTAGGAATTAATTATCTCACTTATTTTTAATATAAATATGTTTTAATAATATCCTAATAAAGTGCAAAATTATTGTGTGTTTTTAAGCTTACATCCATGAAGTAGTTGTCGAGTTTTTTGATTGATTGCATCGTAAGTGAATGTAAAAAAAAGTTTAACCACTTATTTTTTTTTTTGTATATTTAAATTTTTATATTCTCATTTTATTTCAGACAATTATTGGAATTTACCTGACCCTCAACAATTGGTACGTTCAGCATGTTACCATTGTGGTAAAACATATCGTTTCAGGGCTACCCTTAATCGGCATTTAAGATACGAGTGCGGTAAAGAACCAATGTTTGCTTGTCCTATGTGTCCTAAACGGTGCAGCCGTAAAAGTAATCTTCATCAACATATACGTATACGTCACAAATCTTCTGTTTCTGTTGAGCCTGAGTCACAGTCTGCATGAAAAAATCAATCGTTCAATATTTTCTAGTCATTTGAATAAACATATTAGCGTGCTCAAAAGTATTATATATATATATATATATATTATATACATACAATATATATAATATATACACGCTCTTATTAGTCTTCCCGAATCATTTTAACTATTGTATAATTTATATATATTTTTATAGTGTGACAAAAATGTGTGCCAAATATTAACATTATTAATAAAATGTTTTAGTAATAACTAATTTTAATTAGATTTGTATTTTTTTTAATAAAATTGTAATAGAAATAGATTTTTTTTTTATAATTTTGGTTTCAATTTAAAGTATTAATATAGGTATACATACTACATTGGCTAATTATTATGTTTTCTAAATTATTTTATTAAAATATTTGATCTATTTCAGATATTTCAGATATTTTTATTATTATGTCGCCAGGAAGTTGGTATATTTTTACATTGCTAATATGCAGCTATTTCTTTCAGATTCCAAGTCAAACAGATAATGCATTGATATTAGTTATTTTATAAAGCAGTTCTAAATTTATTTTAGATGGTTATTTGATGAGTTCATTTTTTAATGTTCTTAACATTTTCTTTCTCTAAGTATAAGAAAATTTTAAATAGTTATGAAAAAAGGTAAAAAAATTAAGCAATAGTTGTGGTTATTAAAAAATTAGAAAACTTCTGATAATTATTATCATGAGAAAATCAAACTTAGCTTAAATGAATTTCTAATTGTGGTGAAAAAAGTAAAATAACTATTTATTAGCTTGGCTTATGTATCCTATCTGGCTTTATTAGAATTTAAAAATAAAATATTTTAAATTTTGATTTGGAAAGTTCTAATTGATTTATCAGTTAAGAATGTTTTGTTTACTTACAAATTATACTTTAAAATAAATAAAAAGTAAATACATTTACTGAACATGAAAGATATTTTTTGAAATATTTAATATAACTATATAAAAAAATATATATATATAATATATATTGATATGGTATATTTGAGGTACTATTCATTTTATGCTCCCTTTTAAATGTATGTATGTATTACAAAACAAATTTAATAAAAATTAAAAATATAGGTAAATACTATTCAATTTTAATTATTAGGAAAAAAAAAGGTGCTAGTGTAGTGTGTGATCTACAGCTTACATGTGCTCTAACTGATCTACCCATTATTATCCAGTTCTTTATTGGTAATTTGAAGGTGGTTCCGTCATTCACTCAGATGAGTGGCCTTTATACCGATGTTTAACAGCAGAAGAGTTCATTCATGAAACTGTTAATCATCAAGAAAATTATGTTGACCCCTAACAGGTGCGCACACATAGGGTGTTGAAAGATCATTGATGCAAAAATATCTATATTAAAGATAAAGAGAAGCGAGTATCCATATGCTTCGGTCACATTTAGATCAGTATTGTTGGAAGATGTAGCAGAAAAGTGAATTAGATTTCATTGCTATTTTAGAAGATATGCAGGCTACATACATAAAAAACGACAACTAAATTGGTTAAAATGAAACTTATATGTAGATGTGATTTAAATTTGAATTTTTTTTAGCTATATATGGGTAAATATTTTTGAAATACATGTAAGCCACCTCCTCGTGGTCTTTTAGGTAATGCTAAGCAGTTCACAAATCGCGTTCACCAAAAACAGGCTGGTAGATCGCATGCTACATTAGCTCCAAAAAAAATACTACTCTGATTATAGTTGTAATTTTTAACATAGAATGACTAAATAATTATTAAACATTTTAATAAATAAATAAACTTTTAATTCAACAAATAATTTATAAGATAATATAACTAATTAATCTATATTCTGTTCACATAATGGTAACTTTAAGCAACAACCAATTTTAATTAAATTGGGTCAAATCATATTTATTAGTTAAATCAGTTTTTGTCGTTAGCTTGTGTTTTTGACAGTCAGCTGCTAAATTGCTAAATTGGATTACTATGTTAATCTTAGAAAAGTACAAGCTAGGTGGTTGTTGGAATAATAAAGTGATGCTCCATATAGTGTAGAACTTGGCACACGTTATCTACGTCTATTGTTGCTATTGTGCGCAGAAGTCCGTCATCTGAGATTAATCTTATTTGAAACATTATTATACTATATTATATTATATTCAATACTGTGCGAATAGCAAATTTTTAAGTTAATGTCTAATAACTTTTAAGTTTAGTTTAACCATTATTACAAAAATTATACGAAGTATAAGAACCATATTTACAAAATCAAGTATTTAACATTTAATTTAACCATTAATATTTTGAACATTTAAAAACATTTCTAAATTAAAATATATTTTGTTCTTCAATCATTATAAATATGTATGTAACAATGGGGTCACAATGTAAATAGTTGTGTTTAGAGGATTTTCTCATTTTATTAAATGTTTCGTATATTAATAACATTTATTAATTATATTAAGAATTTTATTGTTTATTGTGAAGAATACATAATATCTAATAATCTATTGAAAAATTAGTCAATAAATTGTTGATCTTAAGATTTATTGACTAGCTTTAAAGTTATGTCTATAAATTAAAATTAGGTACTACGTTTTTAGATGATACAATATAAAATAAATGTAGTTTCTTATGTTAAATAATAATTGATTATTTAAGTGGACGTCATACCCACATGTGTTGTCTCCATCTTACTAATGTACATCATAGAAAATTTGCATCCAGAAGAACCCTTTTTATGTTGTTAGCTTTAATATTGGAGTCAATTTACCTGTTATCAAACTCAAAGGTAAGAATATTATCTAGGGCATCGTGTAGGTTATTGGTATTTTTATTTTAAAATTAACTATGAGTATTTTAAAAATTTACTATTTTACATAGCTATAATTTGCTTTAAAATGAAAACATCAATATAAGTCTATGTGATGTCATAGATAATATTTTTACTTTTAAATTTTAAAATAGGTAAATTTACTCCAATATTTAAGCTAACCACATAAAATGGGTTCTACTGTACTTAAATCTGTAATGAAGTACATTAGTAAGACAGACAACACATGTGGGTATGATGTCTTCTGAATAAATTATTATATGTATGTTATTAATAATTAACAGTTTAATTCTGAATGATATTAATAATTGTAATAACTCACATAACAACTAATGAAATTAAATTATTCTGTACACAACTATCTATTATGTTGCTATATTATTAAGTATTTATTTATTGATTAAAATTGTTGAAAGATAATTATAGTCAATAATATTATACTTATAAAATAGTAATTAAACAAATTTTAGCGATATTAATATTAAATACAGTAATAATTTACTTCATATTGTACATTTTTACGTGTACTTCCAAAAATATCAATAATATAGCAATTAATAATTTATAAATATTTTTTATGAAATAAATAGAAAGAAAAAATTGATAAAAATAGTTTTAAGTGAGAACCAAATTAAATCAATGCTTGTAGTTCTTATTCCAGCATAAAGGTGAGTGACCTATTGTTAAGAACCACTGTTTTAGTTAGTTAATACTACGTATATGTTTGATATTGTTATATGTATATGTGCGAGCCGTCGTCGGTCTCAAGGAATGTGCTGATGAAACAATGGAGACTTGACGACCGGCCCGGATGCCTCGCGCACAGAACGCGAGTGCGGCAGACCAGAATTGGAGACAGAGCATTACGTTTGTACCGAACCTTCAGAGCTTTTTCTCATTAATTTAGTTGTATGTTTTACTTTAAATATCAAATACAGAAAGTAACCAGTCCGAAAGTGTTTGTTATTTTATTTGTGAGGACATCTTTGGATAGTCCATAACACTATTTTTGAGTTTGATCTTTCTGTTATCTATAGATGTTTCATCTAACATTTATAAGTTTTTTTAATATTTTGTATTTTATGCTAACATAAAAATAATATAAGTTAACTCAATATTTTCTGTATATATATTTATATTAAATAAATATTTAATTGCCTTAGGATTTCTTTATTGCAGTAACCATTATGGTATGATTTTAAATTATAAATAACTAAATTATGTTTAAATGCATAATGATATGAAAAATATTAAGAAAACTAGATAACATGTATACTTAGTTATCTCGTAAATTATCTATTTGGAATTTTAGTATTTATTATTAAATACATTGATAATTCATAGTACTTTGATAAATTATCTTTTTAATTCAAGGAACTTTCTGTCTAAACATAACTTGTTTATAAATCATAGTGTATAAAATTTTTTGTTTTTAAGTAGATAATTTATGTTTAATAATCATGTCATAAATAACATTATCTGCATGATTACACTAAACCATCATTGATTAAATATTACATAAATCACTTTTTTTTTAAAAAAAATAGTACAATTTAATATTTATTTTTTTATTGAAATTTAATTTAATTTGGTCTAAAGTTAATTTATTTATATGTAAGATGGTCGTTTATACCTTTATGTTTGTATTTTATATTTACATTGAGATTTGCATGTTATTTAATTGTTAGTTATTGTATTTTAAAAACTAATATTATAATGTTTTATTCGTTCATCTAATATGTAGTTTATATTTTTAGGGTCTTTTGTGAAACGGTTCTTAAATGCAGGTTTTGTAGTAAGTCCACCATCCAATACCTCATCTGTTGATCAAAAACCATCGACATTTAAGTGTGATAATTGTACAAAAAGTTATCGTTACAAACATGGTTTATGGAGACACATTAGATATGAATGTGGAAAGGAACCACAATTTCAATGTTTATTTTGTCCAAAAATGTGTAAAATTAAAACTAATCTTACACAACATATGCGTCTTAGACATTATCAACTTATGAACAATCTATACCAATCACAGTACTATGCTTAATATAATATTATTAATGTTGAAATAAAATGTTTCAATTCTTCATATTATTAAAACAATTTAAAAAATAAATATCTCTTATTATATTTGTATATATTTTTTTAAGAAAATTAATTTTTATTTGTTGACTTATTAAATAAATAAAAAAAAATAAAAATTAATTAACTTAATATTTATTAAATTTATTAGTTACCAATGAGATATATGAATAAAAACCAAACTATAAACAATTTAACGCTAATATTTTGTTAATTATATTTATTATACTGTTATATATGTAATTTTGTTGGTTGATATAGAGTTTTAAACTATTAAAATCAATAATTTTTTCAAGTAAAAAAAATTCTAAATATTTAATTTATATTTAGTCAACTGAAGTTTGACTCAATATAGAGCTTATATAGACTAAATTTGGGAATTATTTTGTGTATTAATAAACAAAACAATTCATATAACAAGTGATTATTCTAGAGATGAAAAACCTTTGTGCTTAGACCCGCGTATCAAATAAAAAATGTTTTTTCTGTGTTTCTACTAATTTGATGAACTTTTTTCTTATTAACATAAAAAGTTTCTACAAATGATCTTTTTTTGGACAATTGTGCATGTCATAAGTTTGTTATCTTTGAGTTATTTCATACTGAACTATTCACAGTATGATCACATTGATATATACATCAAAATTATATAGTACTTTACTATTAAATTATTGTGGATTAAAACTTTTAATCAAGTCTTAATAATAACATTTAACCATTAATTTTTATAATCAATTTTATATTATTTAAAATAAATTATTAATTATATAACAAAATGATGGAAAACATAACTAATTAAATAATCTTAATAATTTACAATATTTACTGACTATTACCATTGTAAACTAGTATACATTTGGTCTAAAATTAATCTTTGAATTCTTTGAAGATGTATTATAATATATTCTTTTTAATAAAATATATTGATAACATTTTTTAAAAAAATTTGTGCTATATTTTTTTATGTTTTACTGTTTTTAAACATAAATAATAACTGTATATAAAACTGTTGTTTATTTATTAAGTTTCAATACATTGATTAATTGTAAATTGTTGTTATCCACCATCATCCTCAGAAAATCGACAGTAATATATAATTGTATTAAGTATTTTTATCGAGTAAATACAAGTTTTAAATTATAAAAACAAAATAAATAATAAAATCATTTTTTTGTTTATTTCTAATAGTTTTACAGTATGATATATAAGAAATAACAGTTATTTTAAATATAGTGTTAGGTAAAGTAATATATTTTCTAAAGTATTGTTTATAATTTTAGGTGTAAATAAATTGATCATTAAAATACTTATGTTTAACTTAGTCTTATTTTACTAAATAAATATAATAAATATAATATTAATATAATAATTAATAATATTTTATTACATAGTTGAATATATAAAATATAATATATATTGATGAATTGATTTTTTTTATATGTTTATTTATCTAGTTTGAAATGTCTATTTATTAATTAAATGATACATATTCTTCATCATTAGTGGCATAGCTAAGGGAGGGGGGGGGGCTGAAAAGGCTATAGCCCCCTCCTCCCGTTGGCCGTATTTCAATATTGTTTTGAAATATTTGAATTTAAATATGGAAATTGTAGTTACAAATTTTAGTTATTTAAAATAGCAAATACGTTAACGACAAATCAACATAATATAATAATCAAATATATTATCAGTATTTTTGTTTTGTTGTTGTTTTTGATTTTCAATAACTCAAGTTAAAAGTATTTGGCCCCCCCCCCTCATAAAAAAAATCCTGGCTGCTCATCATTAATATGTATGTTCATTTTAGGATTTATAAAAAGTACTTAATAATTTAAACTCAAAATAAGTAGTATCCATTGATTATATTTTTATCATTTTAAAATGATCGTTATGAATTTTGATAATTAAAAATTTTTAAAATCTAGTACATATATACGTTTTAAATTATTTCTAGTTTTGAAAAAAACTGCGAATTAATTAATATGATAGTGGTATAATTGTATCAAATACGTGGCCTGCGTAATTGTTCTACCAGGGAACGCTTTCAGTGTTTTTCTCGAAACTAGAAAAAATATTAAAAATCAGGAAATTAATGAAATTAAAATATTGAAATGCCAATATTTTTAGAAAAATGAACTCTAGAAAATGGCTATCTTCAATTTTTTGAAAATAATTAAAGCATGAAATATTTGTAGTTCTTGTCCCTATGAATCTTATTAAGAACACAGAATAATGAATAATAATGATTTCAGGAGATATCGCAATGGGTAAATCCTCTCGGGACACCCTGTATATATTAAGATACTTGATGTATGAATGATTAAAATACAAGATATATTCAACATGTTTGTATAGATGTATAGATACTATCAATTTAGTTACTAAAAGACCATATTATTAAAATTATTATTTTATTGTTTAGTTACAAAGGTATACTTTGAATACTATAGTATAGAGAGACAAGTGACAATATTTATCTTTATCAGAAATTCAAGTAATGAAAACAACTACCTTTAAATAAACAATGTATACATACTCAATTACTAGTGTTCAATATAATTTTTGTTTTTGGTACAAATTGAAAAAAATAATTGTTTATGAACACTAAATGATGTAGACCTTTTTAAATGTATCTAATAAATTGTCCAGTTACGGCATATAAATTCAGTTATGGAAATAATTTGAGGTAAATTTAAAAACTTAATTCAATAAACTATTAATTGTTTTTTGTTAAATGTTGAAAAGAAAATTTATATTTTCATTTATATCTAGTATCTTAATGCAAAAGCAAATAAAAAAGTTATAAGTTATTAGATCCTAACAAATGTCATTAGATATAATATATACTATCATAAAATATTATACAAAATATTATTATGTTACAAGTGTTTTTTTGAGTTTTCAATCTATCAATTATGTTTAGTGAAAAAGTAAGAACAGTGGCATTTTTAGGTTAGGACCTAGGCTCTGAGGCTCTTAGGAATTTTAAAGTTGGGGGGACCTTAAGACATTTTACATTACATTAAAGAATATGTTTAAAATAATTAAATTTAAAATGTGAAAAAAATTCTTCAATTATTTAGACTAATTTTAGCATTACTAATTAATAATTTTATTTCTGTGTTTAAGAGGGCCTCACTTTCTTAAAGCCATTAAGTTTCATGATATGCCGATACGTAAAAGAAATATTTGTAATAAGATAATGTATTCTTTAATTATTATATCAATGAGGTTATTTTTAATGCTTTATAATGTTCAATATTCAGGATTAGACCTGTAGGATGATATGAAAGTTTTAATAAAATAATGATCGACTAAAAATGTAATGTAGGTTCTATTATACTCTATTTCTATTATTATCTGAATATTTTTTAATATTTAAGATATAATTAAACAAGACATTAAGGTATAGTTATTTTTTATATTGTAATTAGTTTAATTATTACAAACATTTGCTTTTTTATTTTGGAAAACATCTTACTATTTACTTTTTTAGGTTTGTTTTACTAATGAGTGGTTACTTGAAAAATTAATTTTTTTAGGTAATATTTCCAAAATAAAGAGTCATATGTGTATTCACTGTGGCAAAGCTTATGTATATTCTCATGATTTAAAACGACATCAACGCATTGAATGTGGTAATAAAGAGCCTTTGTTTCAATGTCCTATGTGCCCAAAGAAATGTCGTTACAAATTTGCATTGCAATCACACATCGCCAATAGACATCGTTTGATTTTACCTTAAAAATCTGTTATTACATTTATCTAATTCTTTTTAAATAATTAATTAATTAAAATGTTAAACTGCTATTGCTTATGTGCATTTTATACAATATACATATAATATTACAATCATATTGTATTTAATTTACAATAGATTAATACAAAAAATGTTTTTTTTTTTTTAGGATTATATGGTATTTTTGTTACTATTTATTATTTAAAAATGTTGTATAATGTGTATTTAAAAATGAATAAAGGTATACATGATATTTAAATAAAATAATTATTTAGGTTTTTGTAATGTTGTGTTAAATTAAGCCTTAAGAAGCTTATATTGTGTAAATTAATTTTGTCTATGTTGCATATGGGTAAAAGAATGAAACAAATAATGTACCAACCAAATCTCCTCTTAATTAGTTGTTTATTGGTAAAGAAAATTGTGTTTTGTTAAATGTGTTATATTTTTATTGTTATTTTAATTTTGAACATAATTGGCCTGACTTTACTTATGAACTTATTTCACCAATAAAACCTGATCGTTCCATAATTGAGATATTGTTGCTAGTTTTTAATAGTTTTTTAGTATTTATTTTGACAGAAAACATCCTTCAAAAAACATATTACAGTTATTAAATATATATATATAGTTAGAACAAACGTTAAAATGGAGACATATATGGTGGAATACTATATACCAGGGGTGGCTAGTGAGAAGAGACTCGAGAGCCACCAAATATATTAATAAATATGGAAGAGCCAAAATTTAAAAACAAAAATAGGTCATACATAAATTCATATAAAAAAAATTTTTTTTGTAAAAATGTTACGATAAGATGCGAGCCGCAAAAGTCTATGAAGTGAGCCACAGTTTAGCCACCCCTGCTATACTATATAGTATATAGGTATATTCAAGATTGGGAATTTTTTTTAAAACTTTAATATGGAAGGAATGCGTTTAAAGATAGAGAATGCTTATTAAGTTCTGTCAATTTTAATTTATGCTTCAAATTTGTACAACAATGAGTGTTTTATTTTTTTTTTTAGTTAAATACAATTTTATTGTGTTACAGTTGCCTCATTTTCTAGCAACAATAAATTATTTGAATGTAAAAAATGTGGACGTATGTATCAGACAAAAAATAGTTTAAAAAGTCATGTTGAGGTTATTTGTGGTAAACCACCTCAATTCAAGTGTGATCTTTGCAACCAGAGAACATTTAAACAAAAAGGAAATTATAAACTACATTTATTGCGTGTTCATAATATTATGAAGTTTAAGAACTTATAAAATTGTTAGTCATTTTTATGATATAATAATTGTTGTGTAATAATAGTTTATATTGCAGATTGTGCATTTAATTGTTATTTCTTTGGTTATATAAAATACAAATTATTTATTTGGTTTGAGTTAAGTATTATTTCATTAAAAATAATTTTATTAACTATTTTAACTTACTTTTTTGGCTAACTTATTACAAGGGAAAATCGATTCGCCATACTTATTACCCCAAATCTCTTTTAATGTTCCAGTCCGGATCTCTTGCCACCCTGTCCCTTTTTCACTCCCTACTTCCTCAACTAATTATGGTTAAAATGAGCCACTACATTGCTACATGTTTATAGGTAATTTGGACCCTTCTTTCTACTTAAATAATACTTAAAATATCTATGTATAATCTATGTATTGTATTAAATGTATGATTTGTAAATTGGTGAAAGCCCGTGTTGTATTATAAATAAAATAAATAAAAATAAATAAATAATATAAAATAATCATATATATATATATATATAAGAGGAAATGTTCAGAAACTAATGATTATATATTAATTTTTATTAAGCATATGAGTTTTAAATAAGACATAAATTTTAATTTTCTGGTATTTGTTTTATTATTTATTTATAATAATTATGGTTTGTTGCATATTATAGTATGACAATAATTGCCAAATATAAACATTTTTCTTAGTCTTGCATACTAGTATAGTTGTTTGACATAATTTTTAGAGTTTTGTTATTTTTAATATCTGGGTGAATTGAAAAACCTTCAAAAAGATCAAAACATTATCTGTGTTTTCTTATTGTTTTATTTATTCATTTTAATTTAAAGCAAGATCAAATTATAATTTTATGTCATGTACACATAAGATTCAAATATCCAAGTTCCATCAAGAGAACAAAAATAATTTTCTAATTTTAAGTTTGATAATAGATCTATTTGCTATAATAATTTACAAAAGTGTATCGATTATGCTAGATGAATATTTATTATGTACTTCGATACAAGATAACTAATATAGGTACATCTCGTTATAATAATTTAAAATTTTTTATATACCTATAAATTTGTTTAGTTTACCATTTAAAATATGCTTAAAAACTATTTCCAATTTTGATTCGTGCTTGTTGCTATTATTATATTATATTTGTATGTACTCACTTGGGTCAATAATATTTTGTTCTAGTTTTGCTGTGTTCAAGAAAGTATATATGCCCTACTCCAAATTGCAACAGATCTTATTCAAACAAGTCAAGTGTCAGGCAACATCTTCGATTTGAGTGTCAAAAGGAACCACAATTTTACTGCATTGTCTGTTTAAAACAGTTTTTTCGGAAAACTAGTCTTAAGTCTCATATGGGTATCATACATAAACTTTTAGATGTATGAAACTTAAGTAATGTTAATACTATATCCAGATCATAAGATGTGCAATAATAAATCATTTATAGAAAAAGTTGTCTTATTATAAATAATACTTGACGTGTACTAAAATAGTAGAGCAAAACCAATAGTAGTTATTATTTCGAGTTGTGTTATTAAACTCTATCATATTATGCAAAAAACTTACTTTGGTAACAGTTTTTGTTTTATTTCAGAAAGGAGACATCAATGTTTAACATGTGGCCGTATGTATACATACCACAGAGGGCTGGTGAGACATATGACATATGAATGTGGTGTTGATTCCAAGTTCCAGTGTTCCATGTGTGGACGACCTTTTAAACGAAAAGAAAATATGAAATCTCACATGATAAATATTCACAAGTTATCTTGTTAAAAATTTTTCATCACTACAATGATATTATTTATGATTTTTAAGGACATATTTTGGTATTTAATTATTTCATACCCATGGCTTTATAAAATATGATGCAGTGTGAATTTCCCATAATTTTTGTTGCAAAAAAAGAATTTTGTGAGCCAAAATTAAGACCTATTATATCTTATTAATAACAAGTATAGATTCCACGAAAATAAAATGATGAATATTATAATACCTACTATAATTAGGGTGTTTCGTGTATAATTTTTAATCTAGTCAATTTACCACCAATAAATTTACTTTTATACAATATTGATTTTCATTAAATACAAATTTTTGTTTAAAATATTTACCAACATTTTTAAACAATTTATAAACATTGTAAAAGTATATAATAAAGAGTAAAATAAAAATATGATATAAATAAACAATTTTTTATAGGGTCCTGAATTCAATGGGTAAATAAATAGTATTGATTTTTTTCTGTGATAAAAACTTAAATAATGGTTTTTTTTTTAAATTAGATAAATATTTTTTATCCATCATATTTAGGCAATAAACTATAAGTTTCTACCATTTAAATGTTAAAAAAAAGATCCAATGTTTTAATATATTTATAGTTAAATGCTATATTGTGCACTAATGTATACAGTTTTTTGTGATAAATCAAAAATTGTTTTAAATTGTTACTAACGATTGGTAACTGGCTGAGGTATATGAATCATTATAATTTATAATTGAATACTGAGTAGAAAGGTAAATTTTAATACTTTTTTGAGTATCTAAAAGAAAAAAAATATTGTTAATTTCCCAATATTAATGTTTTATATAGTTCATATTATATTTATATAGAGTTTATATATTTTGTATTATTTTTATATGTTATAACTGATTTTTTATATTAAATAATATACGCATACGTTGTCTTCATTTTAAAAATGTACAACATAACTAATTTGCATTCAGTAGAACAAATGATATGTTGTTATCTTTAATATTAGAGTGAATTGACCTATGATCATACTTAAAAGTAAGACCATTATCTATTATCTGTTACCAATATATTTATGATATTTTAATTTTAAGCAAGTTATGAACTTGTAAAATATTAAAATATAAAAATTCTCATAACTCCTTTAAAAATAAAATTACTAATAAGAGATAACTAACAATATTCTTATCTTTAAGTTTGATCATAGAACAAATTATTCTAATATTAAAGCTGTCAACACAAAATCAGTTCTACTAAATACAAATTTGCTATGTTATAAGTTTATAAGACTGACATGACATATGCAGATATGGTATCCTCTTAATAATAGGAAGTATACTGGGAATTTAGTAACTGGTTATGATTTGAAAAAAGTGTTTACATTTAATAAGAAAATAATAAATAAAACTATTGCATGTTATAAATTAAGGAAACAATTTTTTGAAGTGGGCCAAATAAATTTTTCTCTGCAAGTCACTCTTACATGTTTATGTTACTATACATAAACTTCAACAAGTTCTAACATTATGTTCACAAATACTGTATAATGATATAATATTAAAATAAAAATCAATTTAAATTTAATCATTTTTAATTATCATAATCTAGTTCTTAATATTTTTAAAGTTTAACGTTTGATAAAAACATAAATAAGTAAGTGCTAGATAAAATTGTACACAAAATTAATATTTGTTTTAGAAATCCACTTCCTATAATGTGTATTTTTGTCCCAGCCATCTAGGACATAATATCCACTTAAATATATATTAATCATGCAATACTTATATACTAAATCATTATTAAAATATAATGGTTTAATACAACTCTGATTTATAATTTTAATTTTGTAAAATAAAAGGTGACGAGAAAGGAAATATAAAAATTGTGTAAAATATCTTAAAATAATTTAAAGGTTATTACTATATTATTCTAATCAATATTATTAGAGATACAATGATAAAAATATTTTGTTTAAATTTAAATAGTTATCAAATATATAAAATATAAGTAGGTATACCCTCATTTGAAAAAATAAAAAATCTTCTTATGTGTACTTATTAAATTATATTCCTTTACTCAAGTTGTATAAAAAGAGAATTAAATTTTATTATTAACTTGAAAAACACTGTTCTAAATTTTACTTTGTCACTTAAAGTGTATGTCAAAATGCCATCTAAATCGACACTACCTATATTTGATTATTACACATTTAAATAATATTACTATTGTCTATGTTTTACAAGAATTATTTAATTTTTTAATATTATAAATTAATTGTTTTTAATTAATTTATATTTATCAAGCAATATTAACCGACATTAAATTATGTTTCTTAAATGATTATTGTATTTTTTCACAAAAATAATAATAATTTATTTTATTTCACAAATTAAATTTATTATGTTATATTATATTATTAACAGGTCACAGTTTTAAATCAATGAGAGTAGAACTAACATTTTGTATTTAAAAAGTAATAAAATATGGATTAAAAATACAATGATCAAATAAAATAGTATTCAACTGAATGAATGTTGAATTAAAATTCTTGTGAATAATATTTTAACAAAATAATGTATACACGATAAAAATATAATATTGACATACTGATTGTGGTGTGAAAATAGACCTTTTTTTTAATAGACACGTTAATTTTTGGTGAAAATAAAATTTATTTATATGGAAAGATACAATATTATATGGCATTTAAGACATTTATTCGTGGAAGATAATATCTCTCATATGATGATCATCTTCACGGCAATCATTTTGAAGTTTATTTCTGAAGTTAGCATCCACTTGGTTTGTTTACTCCTCTAACTTGAAATGAATTAAACCATTTCAAAATAGTTTTAAAGTTGGAATATTTTTATAGTCTTATGTTGCTCAATATTAAAATTTTAAAATTGCCGTTGTGTATTTATTATAGAATTATTAGTTGTACCTAAGTATTGTAAGCAAAAAACCCTACAACGTTCACATAGGTGGTTACTAATAACTGAAATGTTCTAGACTCTAGAGATTTAATTAATACCTCCATAATTTTTCTATTATTTCTAAAAAAAGATAAATATGACATGTACAAAACAGGTCTTATCTAACATCGCACTCTGTAGTATTATATGGTCAGATCAAAAAAATTTTAATTTTAAAATTCTTTTGTTATAATAATAACAAGACAAACATCTAAATAGTTTCTCTTTGCCATAATCGATGTAGTATAGTGATATAATGTTTTAAGTTTGATCATATTAGCATATTCTTAAAATTTATCTGAATGAATTGGAAGATTAATTTATACAACGGGTTATTTTAATTTTTTCAAGGTTATAATTCATTTTTAATTTAAATCCAAAAATGAATTCTCAAGTTAAATATTTGTAAAATTTCCATTTAATACATCATTATTTATAAAAAATCTAACTATTATCATTAAGTTCACAAATGTGTAATCATAATAGTTTAATTTATTTTATTATGATATGAATTTCATTTTTCAACAATGATATTAAACAATATTTAAAAAAAAAAAACTTTAATATTATGATTGTCATCATTTTGTTTTACCACTTGTATATTTTTATTTTTTTTTTTGGTGGCGGAGCAGGTACAAGTTTACTTTACCTATATTTATATAATTTATATAAGTAAATGCCTGTATTTTTCATTATTATTATGTTACAGTTTCTACTAATTTAATTATTATTTTTCAGAGGCCAAATTTGCGGTCATGAGTCATGATGGGTTTTTTAAATGCCCTCGAGATAACTGTGGTAAGAGATATAAATACAAACCTGGATTATACAGACATTTAAGATACGAGTGTCAGAAAACTAGACAGTTTTTTTGTTACATATGTTTAAAGAGATTTTATCAAAAGGTACATTTACAGTCACATATGGTTGCGAGACATCTCAGTTCAGATTTTAGTATTACACTGTAATCATTTATAATTTTATTATTGTTAAAAAGCTTATACCAAAATTATTATTATATTATTTGTTGATCATTTTTAATTATTTATTGGGATATGTTTGGGTTATTGTGTTGGATATATAATTAAAATGTTTTTTAAATTTTTTTATTTATCCTTATACCTATTTTTTTTTTACTTTTGAAATGTTTAATTATAATGTTATTTATTAATTATTTATTTATTACATAAAATGTTCATGTAATTTTTATAATAAGAGGCACAATATAATATAATTTTTACTTATTTATTTATTTATTTATACTTATTTATTATTTATATAGCCATCTTATGATTTTTTGATTACTGTATTTTTGTTTTGTAATTTTTATGTTATTAATTTTATATGTACTTTCATGGAACTGATTATTTTACATCAATGATTATACATTTTAATTAATTTCAGTTTAAATTATTACCTATGGTACTTACATAAGAAACACTATACGTAATATTGGTTGAATTATACTGTGTGAATTTATTTATTAGTATTGTGATGTTTTGGATGTATGTAGGTAGTTATCGGTAATGAAAAACATTTAGAGTTCTTTGTGTTTTTTTGTGACTTGTAGTTTTTGTTTTCAGCTAGTTGTCTTCATAAACCATATTTTTGCACAATTTGCGGCAAGCAGTATAAACATTTGGCAAGTTTGCGATCACATGTAAAATTTGAGTGCGGAAAAGAACCTCAATTCTCTTGTGCCATGTGTTCAAGAAAATTTTCAATCAAGAGTAATTGCAGGCGCCATGAAGTGCTTGTTCATAACTTTAGCCTTTCTTTAAATTCGACTGATTATAAGTAATTAAAAAAATATAAAAATTATTGGATACAAAACAAAACTATATAAATTAAATCAATATTACTTTCAATTTATATATTTTTTAAATATAATATATGTATAAAAATGCAATGTTAAATTTCAAATTTGTTGTGAAATATTGGATTGGTTGTCAGGAAATATTTTAAAAAGGACTATTTAATTATCATATTATTATTTATGGTTGATCTAAATAATTTTTTGATAAAATATTAAGATTTCCTAAGAAAGTTAAAATTGTTTGTTATTTTTAATAATTAAAAGTACAGTAAACACCACTTATATTATAAGACTCACTTTGGGACCAGCACAAAGTGAGTCTTATAACTGAATGAATCTTATAAGCAAAGTAGGAAAAAAAAAATTTTAATTACATATTTATGAATTTCATTTTACTACATATTTTGCTTTAATTTTGATCTACTTTAATATATATTACATATCTATTACTTACGATAATTGCGAAAAATGTGAAATGCTATAAAATTTGTTGTACATACATACATTATAAAGCATGAATCAAAACCAGAAATAACCCAAAAAAATATGTGACTTTTGAAAACTAATTTATTTATAAATTTTAACCATAAGTATTTATTTTTTACCATTTTTTTTTAAGAAATTTGAGTCTTATAACCAAATTTTTTATAATATATTTGGATATGTCCGGACCGTTCCAGATAATTTTGAGTCTAATAAGCGATTGAACCTTATATCCGTAAGTCTTATAAGCGGTGTCCAATGTATAAAATATTGGTACTCTGTAAAATGTATTTTCGATGAAAATAATTTTCTGTCTAAAAATGTAATTTTAAATACAATATACTTATATTAATTTTATTTTAAATATTTTGTAAGTTACATTGCTGTCTTCACAGTAATTTATGTATTAAACTTACTTAGTATGTTTTAATGTTTATTTAAAATTTTAATATTAAATTAAATATATTATTATTTTTTAAACCATTCCACATAAATACTCATTAAGAAAAATTATTGATTGACGAAAGGTAGACATTATATTCCTTATTATTTAAAAAATACTTTCCTAAAGACAGGTACAAAAATTATTATTATATATGCAAAAAATATGTAGTAAATAATATACTGAACTAATAGAAAAAAATTTCATTATTATATTTTGGTATTTTCATGATCAATACCAACAGTAGTAAAATTAATGTGTATAATATATTAAAAATATTGCTTGTATAAAATGTTGTTATAGACAAATTATTTATATGGTACAAATAATTAAATGTTATATTTTATTGAGTATTGAGTAAAAAGTATTTCTAGACCCTAGCAAGAATATCTTAATTTAAAATCCAGTATAATGTGTATAACAAATTGTAATTACCAGTATTTTTTTAGAACCAAGAGCTCTATGAATACTAATCGTTTTCTATTCCTTCTTTTCTCAAACCAAACAAACTAAGTACCTAAATCTTATTATTATTATTTAAAAAAATATACTTTACAATCAATAAATGTAATTTGATTAATGTCTGTAATTTTGTTAAATAATATACTTGTTTAAATAAATATATTGCAGGGTATTTTTTAAATTTTATTTATAGTTGGTCTTAATTTCATTTTTCAAGACTATAGGTACTATATACATCTATAATATTACAACTATAAATTTTTATATTCTAATGTACTTTTTAAATTCAAATATCTACATAGCATGTAAATATATGGTACAAAGATTTTATTATTTTGTAAAATTATAGAATATATACTTTTATACTAAATAATATTTAAATGTTATCCAATTATATACATTTTCAAATCAGGAATAATAATAATAGTGTAATGTTAGATTATAAAAGATTGAATGGTTATATAAAACGAAGATATGAAAATTAAAGACTTTTTTTATTTAAATTAATGATATATTTGTCATATAATAATTATTTTTATGAATTTTGGAAAATTATTATGAATAAGTTTATTTGAGATGCTTATTGAATTTGTCAAACTATGCTATTAATTGTTAATATATATTCTGTACCTCAAAAGACTTATTTTCTACCTATATGATAAAGTTATGTACAGACATATTCGGCCCCTTTGGGATTTGTTTTATTCACTGAGACTCTTTGACCGTTAGCTTCAACAGTGCCATGCTTGTAACTAACATCAATAACAAACCAATTTGTTCTGCGGTTTAACAAAATATAAATTTTTTAATAATAACAGGTGCTTGAGTACCGTCCATGTAATTTTTTTTTTCTTGATTGCTCACATCATAGGTGTCCCTTTTTGTTATCGTGTTTTCAGGTAGTCTCCGATGGCGAATGGTTAACAAACAGTTGAAAGAGACAGGCTCTGATGGGCGAATCACATGTCCAAAAAATTGTGGTAGCCACTATAAAAGTAAAAGTGGTTTATACAATCATCTCAAATATGAGTGCGGTATCGATCCACAGTTCAAGTGCAATTATTGTGGAAAAAGCTTTGCTCGTCATAGTAATATGCGAAGACACATGCTTGTCCACTTGCCGGGGTCTGTGAAAAAGGAGACTGAAGATGATAATTGCAATCCTTTATGGTTTTACAATACTGATTCCCAATAATCCTAATTCTAACAAATTACTTTAAGTTTTGTTACTATTTAGAAGTTCTGAAATATGCATTTATACATATACCAAAAATACTAAAATAAACTAACAAAAAAGTAATTTTTAAAACAAAATAAATAATACATTTTTATTTTTTGAGAAACTCCCAAATTATTAATTAATTTAATAATTATTGTTCGCTAAACCAACTAAATTGAAATTAATATTAAAAATGTTGAGAATAAAAATGGATATAAATTGATATTAACTATATTTCATTGACAATACATTTAATAAATGTATTAATAAAAAAATTGTCTTAATACAATATGGATTGGAAATGTGAAAAATTGTGTTTTTATTAATTATGTTAAAAATATATATTATATACTTCTTAGCATTCAGTAATATATACCAGAAAAATATGCATATATAAAAAATTAAAACCATCAAAAATTGTTTTTGAATTTAGTAAAAATGCATAAACAATAATTTGTATTATATAATAATTTTTTTTATCTTAAATAACTATACACAAAGTTAATTGTATACCCTAATGAAGGCTTTTTAAAACAATTTTAATTTCCATTTCGAATTTCAATTTCTGTTATTATTATCTACTTTTGATGTATGTTAATTTATAAAACTTAGATATTACATTTTAGAGCAATTTATTAATATTTAATTATTACTTTCCATTATTTTATTAAAATAATATGTGGGGGTTGTGTACAGTAATAGATATTGAATTCATTTTTTTTGAATTGCTCTATTACAGATTTTATTTGTGTACATATTAAACTATTTAATTTTTCATTTACTTGTCTACTGGAATTTTATGGTATATTTTTTTGTTGTTATTATTTTTCGAGTCATTTAAAAAATTAGAACATTAAAATAAAAATATTTTATTGTTATTGTTTTTATTATTAATGTTATTATTATTATTACTATTATTATTATTATTATGATTATTGTTAATGTCCAGTTGAAATATTTTATTAATTTGTTAAATCAGTATGTTATTATTGTTTCACCTAATTGATTGTTATATTTGTTAATTTTTAAACTAATGTTATACGAAGTAACTCAATAATAATTATGTACTATTATAACTATTTAAAATACTTTTAATAACAATTTTGGCAATTTATCATCAATATTTATAAAAGTCTTTTCTTTCTTTTTTTATGAAAGTGTCTTTACATTTTTATATTAAAAACTAATCAAGCATATTTATACACAAGAATGATAATTAATAAGTAAGAATAGATAACTTTTATATATTTATTTTCTGTAACTCTGTTTTAAAACGTTAGTTAAATTGAGTGGAAATATTTATAGATTGTTAAAAGTTTTAAATATATTTCAATATGAAAATTAAATTCATAGCATAATGACTGAATGAAAACTAATAACCAAAATTAAATTATTTTTAAAATATGCTTTTTTGGCTTAAGTTCACAAATAATACGAAAACAACAATTGTATTCTGAGAGTATAAAGATAAGTCATCCTATTATGTTACTTATTGGCTATAAGAAATATTTAACTAATATAAACATTTTGGGAAGCTTCTTCTTATTGAGTCTGTTATAGTTTTATAATTCCCTTTCTTATCCAATAAGCAGTAATTTCTTTCTTATTTTTACATTTAACCAGTAATAGTTGTAGGTAAAAAGGTGGTGGTCTATGTCTTGTTTTGGAGAGCAAATCTTTTTGTGTGGTATAATACAGTTTATAATAAGTATTTTACGAGTACATGCATTCCATATTGATAATAATTTTTGAGAAGGATGTTAAACTTAAGCATAAGTAGGTATATTAGACGTAAAGTTAAGCTCGTTGAAATAATTTATGTTATACACAGACCCAACGCAAACAAAACCAAAATAGTGGCAGAATTTCTTAATAGGTTTTTATGTTAACCAACCAAATACTTTTTAAATTTTTAACAGAGTTATGGAAATGGTTAGATTAGATATTATTCAGGTTGAGGAGTTTAACTCAATTATCATAAATATGTCAAATATGAACTATAAAATTATAACTATATTTATAAATGTGTGTAACTAACTATTTTTAGTTATTTGTAATTTGTATAACATAGGTAGGCCAATGTATTGTGTGTGTGTGTGTGTGTGTGTGTATTATTGGAACAGTGTAAATTGATTGATAAGATACTCTAAAGGAAGAGTTTCAATCTGATAATTAATGATGATGGTCCAGTGGCTTATTTTGTATGTAATTGATTATGGGCCTGGTAAAATATAAGTTAATCGAAAAAAATTGAAGAACAAAGAGAAACTTTCTACATAATAATAGGGTTGGATAATCAATTTGATTTGACCATATAAGTGATTACAACAGGACTTCACATTAAAATTAAGTGCTAAGGCAAAAGGAGAATAATCATAAGGTGGGTAAGTCATAAAGTTATAAGTCATATGGTATTAGGTTTAGTTAATAGAGTATAAGCCTATATAAGGTACTTAAAAAAATTTCATTTGTTAATATTTCTTCAACAATTTTGGGGGTTTTTCTTTAGTTTTTTTTGTGCTCAGTATTCTAAAAAAACTTAATAAAAAAAATTAGAGGAACTCATGTCAACTAATGAAATAGAAATCATTTTAGATTTAGTATTTATTAAAAAATTATATTTTTGATATGTTTATCCATAATTAGGGTATACCATGAAATATAAATTGAAATATTGGCATAATAATCATATTATTAAAATAATTTAATATTATTATTACCATATAGTAATTTGAAGATAAAATATTTTAGTTATTGTACAGTAGAGTTTTAATTTTATAATTTTTTAGTATAAACATTTTGTAGTTAAAATTACATTTTGTTTTAATATAAAATTGTATTATTTATAAATATATAAATATTTTGAGATTAACAACTATGTAATGTTTTGTAGTTTATTTTATTGATGGTACCTCCTTTAAATTATGTTATATTTTTCAGGTGCTACGTTTTTCTCATGTACAAAAAGTAATTGTAATAAAGTGTACAAATCAAGAAATGCACTGTACACTCATCAGAAATATGAATGTGGAGTAAAACCAATGTTTAGGTGTACTTTATGTATGAAATCATTTAAACAACCAGGAAGTTACAAATGTCATATGATATCTAAACATAAGAAACTTGTTTAAAATAATATAATGTATTAACTAATAACTAATATCTCAACTAATCATATATTAATAACATAACATTTGAAAAAAATATGTTTGTATGTATTTATATTCTAAATTATAATATTACTTAAATGAGAAAATTCTTTCATTTTTATTTAAATATTATATAAACTATAATATAGTTCTTTTTTATATTTTTATAATATAATTAATTATTATTTGCATTATGCATTATTTCATAGTATTTAAAACACAATTGTAAGTCTAACTTTATATTAATAAAGGGATATATCTACAATGTATTGATTAAGTTCATAATAATTATATCCATAAATTGATGTATTTTATATTTTTATCTTTTTATTATAATATTTCTTTTAGTAAAAGTTAAATAACCATATTAATATATTGTAAACAATGCCAAATTGATCTATTTTTAATTATTAGTATAAATTTATTTTAGATACTTGTAGTATACTACAATTAAAGTATTATTTTTTAGTTTTATTATATTAATCTACTGATTTCTTGAAATACACTAATTTAATATTTTTTAATCAATTGCTTTTGCTTACTGATGTGATCATATACAAAGAAAAAAATTAAATAAAAGTATGAAATAATATGATTATTTTTCTGGTTTTTATATAGATAAAATACAAATTATGACTAAAGCAAATATTCATCGGTGTCCGAATGAAAAGTGTGGCCGAAAATTTAAAATGCAGCGATCGTTGGGTGCTCATCTTAAGTATGAGTGTGGACTTGAACCTCAATTTCATTGTGTTGTGTGTAATAAGAGGTTTAAGCAACAGTTTACTTACAAGACTCATATGATTAATGTACATCAAAAAACCATATTAAATTAACTACAATTTATTTTTAATTTACGTTTTTGACAACGTATATTTTACTTTAATTTTTTTTTGTACTTTAATACAAATAATTGTTTATTTGCAGTAATTTTATCTGTGTGATACCTATACATAGAGTATATATATTAGTTTAGACTTGTACTAAATTGTTTAGTACTTATAATGACTTTGATGAACTATGAAAGTATCACAATTTGAACTACTTGTAGTTAATGGATAATTATTGTATGAATAAACAATGACTTTAAATTTTTAATCATTAGTAATTTGTGTAATTATAAAATTTTACTGATGTGTTCATCATAAACCTTAAAAAAACATGCTCAATGTAAAATGTTGTTGCTCTTTAATTAAAATTATAATTTAGCTACTTTTTAAGTAGATTTTAAAATTGTTGTTTATATAATATTATGTGTTTTTATGCACTCTTTATGGAATCAGAATTTTTCTAAAATGTTTAATTTTTTGAAATATTTAAAATATTATAAAAGAAATGTTTGTATTGTGGCGCTATTGTGACTACAGGTGTGTGTTTAAAAAAAAAAAAACTTAGTATCTTTAATATTTAAAAAAATATTTAAATTCTGATACTTATATCATTTTTAGCATAAAAAATCTCATATTTATACAAAAATTAAATATGAACAATACAATTTTTAGGTTTATGATTGAAGTAAAGATGATTCTACATGTAACATATTCTGAATATCGTAATATCTTCTTAAATAATATATATTTTTTTTTTTGGATTTTGATCAAATTTTTTTTGATAGTTTTGACTAAAATAATAATTTTAAGAAATTTGCTTTGCTCCTATTAATAAATTATCATTTAACTAAACATCTAAATTAGTCAAGTAACATTTAAAATGTATTTATCTTTAAATCAAAAACAAATAGTAAACAAACAAAATAACTGTATTTTTTTTGTACCTATTTTATTTTTAGTGTTTATATGTAGTGTTGAAAATTTCATGAAGTATAAAATTGTGAAATATTTAAATTTTATTCACTAATTTTTTTTTTTTTTTTTGTTTAAATAAACTTGAATTTACATTTGTCATTAGTGATTGCTATTTTTATTATTAGTATTATTATTAATTTTTATATTGACAAAAAATATACAAAATTGTTTAATTTATTTCAATATCATACTGAAAAATAGAATACTAATATTTCAATAGTATTATAAACTTATATACTTAAACATAATAATACTTTAATCTGGCAATATGTCAACCATAGCACTCAATGTATCAATATTGTTAATATTTGTATTAAAAAATTCAGTATTATTTTTTTTTGAAAAAATGTTAGACTTAATATTAGGTCACATTGCATTTTTACTTCTGCCACACATTATATGTATACATATCAAAACTTATGTAGCTATTTGAATACAAAATTAATACCTAATCTAAATATTGAATATTGGCTATTTTAGATTTTTAAGTAATTTAAAAATAAAAAATTAGCATAATATCAGGTTTAATCTGGCGGTCTTTAAAATATATTTTAAAACAAAAATTAACTTATTTTATATCATAAGATTATAGGTTTATATTTATACATTATAAGTAGGGCCGACGCTACCTTTTGCGAGGCTCTGAGCAAAACTTATTTAACCAATAACCATAGTCGCCTGTAACCTATAAGACATAGGTGTAATTAAAAGCGCGAGGCCCTGGACAAATGCTCGCTTTGCCTCCCTATGAAAAATTAAATGGCAATAATAAACTACCCAATTTTATGATGCTAAATGGTGGTTAAAATGTTCTTTCAAGAAACATTTATAAATACAAATAAGAAAACAATTTTTCACATTGGTCTTTCAACTGCATGAGTATTATTATTTTTTTTTTATGAATATAAATACTAGTTGATATTATAAATTTACAAAAAGTACGCTGACTTCCTGACTAGCTCCTAGTAATTAATTTTTTCAGTTCTTCCCCTGTGCCTTTATTTTAATTAATTTCCACCATACAACAATAATCCACTCATATACTCATAGTTTAGAATTCTGAATAGAAACATTTTTTTAAAACCTATGCCTATGTATTTGATTTATCTTAATCATAGTGTTTTTTTTCTTTTCTGTTTAATGGTTAAAAATTGAAATACAATAATTTTAATTAACATTTCTTTAAAAAAAAATTGTCAAATATTTTTTTAACATACATTTTGGTCAGTGACCCTTTTAATCATTTGTATTAGTTGTATTAATGATACTATACTGTTTTAATAAATTATAGTGGTGAAATTGAATTATGTACCCTTAATTAATTTTGTAAGACTATAAATGAATAATATCTATATTGTATGTTAATAAGATAAGTATAAAGTGAATTTTGTATTTGATTTTAATTCTTTTATACATATACAATTATATGAATTATACTTATACTATAATATACATATATACAATTTATAACTACAATTAAATATGTTAGTTAATTTAACACTACATTTTTTTAGAAACAAGAAATAGAAGTTTGTATATCTAATATTTTTAATTTATCTATTATTTTTTTATTTATGCTGATCAAATTCTGAATACTCTTTTTTGTAAAATAATTATATAAATAAGTAACAGTATATAAGAATTTTAAGGGTTTTTTTTGTCTACTAATATTTTTTAGATAACATTTTATATAAATATACAAATAATAAATTTTAAAATATTTGTTATACCATATTTTATTAAAATAATAATAGCATACAAATTGAATAGGTTAGGTTATGTTTACTAAAAACATTTTATGGCGGGAGGGTTTATAAATTAATCACACCAATATAAATTATAAATTTTAATACATAAGTAAAAAATATTTGTATATGAAATAGGGAGGTTTGAACCCCCAACAAAATATTCTTATCTTCTTATCATACCTGTTCAGGGTATGCCATTGGATATTAATAATGTTTATGTAGATATTGGAAAAATAATCATCATTACATTTTATTTTAATTTTGATTAAATTTTGTATATAAAATACTTAACTACATAATGTTTTTAATTTTTTTTATATTTATAAGTTAATCGAGTTAAATATTTAACTAACATTGTCTGCTTGAGTTAGCTTTGCTTTTAATATGTTCTTTAAACGTTTAATGTTTGCATTTGTGAAAAATATTGTAATATTATGTGTAATTTTTTTTTTTAAACTTCATATTCCTTAATTAATATAATTTTTCGTTTTATTTTTATTATAGATATCCCCAAAATTATGTATAAATGTCCAAATGCTGGCTGTAATAGGTCATATAAAACGAAACCCGGGATATATACTCATTTAAAGCATGAGTGTGGTGTAGAACCTAGATTTCGATGTCAGCATTGTTTGAAAGCATTCAAACGAAAATGGTCATTCCAATCTCATATACTACATGTACACAGATCACTAATTGCATTTAACAAAGATATATTTTACAACGAAGAGACACCAATGATGTTTGGCTCTTGTGAAAATTCAAAAAATACATAATTAAGATCATTTACAGTTAATATTCACATAATTTGTTAAAATATAAATATATTCTTCTACAGATTAAATTTTTTTTTTTTTGATAAGTCTTAAAGTTGGTTTTGATAGAATTATATAGTTACATAAATAAACAATATTAGTATAATAATTAATAGGTCATTGAAATTAGCAGGATTGATTTAAATGAATTGTTTAAAATGTGCAATTAAATTTATAAATAAAATATATATTTTTGATTATAATTTAACAGTGTATATTTGCTTCCCAGTATGTTGTATTTTATTTTAATTATTTGCATGTATTTTAAATTAATTATATTTGTATGCATATACAGCATACAAATTATGCGTAATATGTTTAATATAGATAATAGAAAGTAAACATATCATTAGTTAAACTTTTATAAATACCATACTATATTAATTGTCTTACCTCATAAACTTATAGAATATATAAATGCATTTTTAGATGGTGAAGATGTATTTTTCTGTACCAACAAATGTGGCCGAAAATATAAGTCAAAAACAGCATTGTATACTCATCTTAAATATGAATGTGGAGTAGACCCACAATTTCATTGTCAAGTGTGTCATAAAAGTTATAAGCATAAATGTACATTTAAAGTTCATATGATACGAGATCATGGAATTGTGATGTAATAATATTATGAGTACTCAAAACAGTAAACACTAACTTAAAATTTGTATTAAATAAAATTCATAAAGTTCCATGTATTTATTTTAATTTTAATATAATTATGAGTAATAACTAATTACTTATGAAAATTATTTTAGATACTAATTGGTTTATATTATTAGGCATATACTTTAATTTATTTATTTTTCTTTTAACTATTTTTGAAACGATTACTGATAATTTAATAAAGAAGTTATTTGAGTGTAAGCAATTAGCATAGTAAATAAAATATTATTTTATGGTTGTAAATCAATAGTGCTAATCTATAATCAGTAATTATTCAAATATTACCCAAAATTGTCAAACTGTTTGTTTTCAGTTAAATGTTTTCTAATTTATATTTTTTTAAATTATACCTTTGTTGTTAAAAATATAATCTTCTTCTATTTTTTATAATTTTGATTTATTCAAAATAACATTTTTGTTTCTGTATTACTTAAAAATATTAGGTACCCAATTTCTTATTATTTGTATAAACCTAATCTAGAGAAATTATGTTAAATAAATGGAAAAAGGACGAAGGACTACTCAGTACAGAACAGTGCATAATATTATACTAAATATGCGAGAATATACTAAAATGAACGGTGCGACACCCTTTATCTACTCAATAATTTATTATTATATAATACTTAATTTATTAATAACTTTCATGGTGTTCCTTAATATTTTTACTAATTGAAACTGCATTGACTTCATTACCCTTATATAAAATAAGGGAAATTCATCAAAGTTGGATGATTAATTTTAAAATATTAATACTATATTGTTTATGATTTAATCATAATTACCTTTATTTATAATCAGGTTAGGTTAGGTATACTTTAATTCAGATCCCTCGGCATTCATATAAAATGTATTATAACCAATAGTTAATTTTTTTAGTAATTTTAATATTAAACTATGGTTAGGTTAGTTTTAAATTACATTATTTTATGAAATTATCACGATTTAGAAATATTATATAAAAATTAAGTTACATTTGTATTTTAATTTAAACAATATTAACTTTAACAGTATTATGAATATTGATTATTAAAGATACATTTTAAGATGGTTTGAGATAGTTATCTATTTATATAAATATTGAAAAATGAAATAACTGGAGTTTCCAATTAATTTTATGCTATAAGAAGTTTTTTAAAATAACCTTTTATATAGGTATTGAAAAATTGATTATGAGATATTTTAACAAAATAAAATAATGTTTAGTACAAAACAATTAGCCATTGAGAATATCCTCAATTTCATTTTTTTTTTTATAAAACTAGTGTTTATAATAAATATAATGTACTCGTATAAATATTTTATCACAACTATTGTGATAACCAGAAATATATTTTTTATTGAAAATTATTAACATTAAATTAAAAACTAATATTTAAAAACAAATAAAAATATGAAACTTCTTAATATATTTTTTAGTTGAGCTTGGCTATTTCTGCTTAAAATAGAAGTTTATCTAAGAGTAAATATGTTTTTTAAACTAAGAAGTTTAAAAAGGATAAAATGTTTAGTTTTAATTATCATTTAAAAAAAATTAGAATAATGTTTTATATTAAGTTTGGGAAAAGTCCATAAGTCTCAATTGTATATTATTTATTTATACCAAAATTAATATTACATATTTTTGTATAGCTTATAATTAATATTAATAGTATAAGTGTGTATTTATAGATTTTACTTGGATTTTTAATTTAAATCAAGTATCTAATTCATATTTAATATTTTATTCTTTAGGTAATTGGGTGATAAAAACTGATGTCTGGGGTTGTTTATTCTACTGTCCAAAAAACTGTGGTCGTAAATATAAATCAAAAACAGCTGTAAAACTACATATGAAGTACGAGTGTGGGGTCAAACCTCAATTTCAATGTAATATTTGTGGTAAATACTTTAAGCAACCAATTCACTATAAAAGTCACATGTGGGCTATTCATAAGATAATTTTATGGAAAAAGTAAAATTAATACATATGATTTTAATTAATTTTTAACAAAATAATATTAATTGTTCTTTTCTGTAAATATGTACTTTATATATTAAACTTTACATAATTTGTACTAACTGAAAAAAAAATTAGTGTTCTTAAAATGAATATGAATGTAAATAATAATAAAACTGCGTATCAAAAGGTATGTAATGTGCAATTTGTTCTACATTCCTAAATTCCTTTTTTCAAAACAATATTTTCAGGAAATAATTTTCTATATGGTTAATTACTATTTTCATTAACTAAACTAGACTAGAATTTGAGACTTATTTAATTAGCATAATTTTATTTATTGATGATAACTAATTAACCATATAATAAATCTATAAGAACATTACAGTTTATTTCCATTTATATATATATATATATATATATATTTCTGATTTATAATTTGTATTGCATATTCGCATATTTATATATTAAGGGAAATATAGTCCTGCCGAGATAATTGGAATTGTGAATACACTTATTATTATTATAGTTGTATTTCACAAAATTAGAGACTCGACTGTAGCACGGTTGGTGGCTGAAAATTTGAAATTCAGTGTCGTTCAAATTCAATATGCTTAGCACTATATGCAGTAATTAAATTTACGTTTGCTTTTGAGTGCACATGTTGAGTAGCTTAGTGCTACTGATTGTATACCAGCGATTGCTCTTCAGTAGAGTCTCTCATTTTATGAAACACTATAATTATACGATATTAATGGAAAAAACATAATAAAATTCAGCTTATTTTTTAATTTATTATAATTTTGCTAAGTATAGGTATTAAACATGAGGTGATTTAGTTATTCATTATTTATTCAATAAAGGTAGGTACCATGTAATAGGTAATTTTTGTTTTATTTGTAATGTTTCTAGTTTTATTTTCGCATCTGTAGCTTTAATAAAAGTGATCTATACCTATTCGGGTATACATAGCTTTAGTACATTGTAAAATTTTGTGGTGTACATATAGTATAGTCGAGTAAAGTCAGTATAGTGATATACAGACAAATGAGGTGGACAAGTCTAGAGGAAAATTAAATGTAATAGTTGTTGATACAATTTGATTAATTGTGAATACAAAAGTTATCAAATTACAAAAATATATTTACCTAGTACTTACCTAGTCTATGATAATAACATATTCTATTTTTTTCAAAATAATAACTATAATAAAGACTAAATATTTCTTTTCACTATGTGGATGGCCATTGAAAAAAAAAATTAAACTAATATACTTATATATTTATTAGTATCCATTTTTTGAAAATCTATTCAAATATTTCAACAAGTGGAAAAAATGGTTTCCATTTCATAAACTGGATAACTTTTTATGAAATGCACAATTTTATCAAGCAAATTTGACATTGTAGAATATTGATGGATGATCGATGCATTGAATGTAGATTTGTAAAAAAATAAATGTAAGTGTAGAATAATAGATTAGAATATGCAATTTTAAGTGCCATTCTAATAAATCATGTATAAATAAGTAGGTAATGATAAAATTCTAATTAATTTTAGTAATATAATATATAATAACTTACTATGGAACTTTGATAAGTCAAAATTCAAGGGAAATGCAATTTTTTCGACTTTTTAAAACGTGTGTACCTAAATTATAGTTTTTAATTATTATATTGTTATTGTTAAAATTTTAAAATTATAACTAAAAATTATAATAAAAAATATTTAATAATTAATAATTTTTACATTCGATATCACCGTACGCGTAAACCGATTGATCTTTCAAGTAATCGAGATTTTTGCAAGGGAATGGCATTTATTTTGACTTATCAAAGTTTTTGACTTTATCAACGTTTTACTGTATTTATATATTTTGTATAGAGTTGTGCAATAAATATTAGGTATATAAAGTAATTATTTAGTAATTGTTATAATTGTTTAAAAATATTAACTATAATCTTGTTATTTGGTAATGTTTCACGATTATTTCTTAAAATGATTAACTATAATAAATTACTCAAAAATAATTAGTTTGTATTCACAAGTAAATTTACTCAGGTAGGTTAAATTCCTGGGCAATGTGTACGTTTCCTAATACTTAAAGTATAAGATCCTAAAATTTTGATTTATAATTTTTAGATAAATTGAGCCGTTCAGAATTGTTTACCATAAAAAATTTATATTGGTTCATCAGATTAAAATAGACTTAAGTTATATATTATGTTGAAGATTTATTTTGCTTGGGCTTACCTAAATGAATGATTTATTATTTATTTTAATATTTTAATTTTTTTTTTATCTACCATAAAATGATATAAAATTCTTTCAGATTATACTTTATTACATTGTCTAAGATGTGGACGTAAGTATAAGCACAAGTCTACTTTAAAAGCACATTTAAAATATGAATGTGGCGTTGCACCAAAGTTTCAATGCAGTATATGCAGTAAAATGTTTAAACATAAATCACATTTAAAAAATCATGTTATATCGATTCATAAAATAATTATTTGAAGAAAATATATAAACAATATACATATTTATTTGTTCATCATATTTTATATTGGAGACAATATTTAATTTAACTAAATAAGTATTATGTAAATAGTATAATTGTTTTAATAAAGTAATAACTATACAATTGATGGCTATATGAATTGAGTTTTTATTTCTGAAATTTTTATTATGATAATATTTATTTTGTTTAAAAGGTAAGTTGTTTAATTTAGAAAAATATAAAATAGCTAATATCTATATTTCAATATATTCAATTTAGTTTACTTCGGTTGTATACCTGTTTATTCCATTATGAACAGAAAATCAAAAAAAAGAAATGGATTTATTTGCTTTATTTAATATTTTTAATTAGAAATATATGTTTAATGTGATTGAAATCAAACTTATTGAGATTTATATTAAAATAAAAAAATCAAATAGTTAATCTATAAATGTAAAAATTGTGATGCGTATTTATTCCATTAATATAATAAGATTGTTGGTTTATTTAATCTAATCTATCGTATGAAGTTAAATTATAACTAGAGCCGTACTCAGAATGGTTTTCTTGGGTCATTTGTCTGGAGCCTGCGTTGAAACCTATTTTTAAAGGGCCTGTACTTACCTAAAAGTATATTATAAGTCATAAGAGCTAATGTAATTTCAATGTAGTTAAGTATATTTATATGATATAATTCTAAATTGATTATTATTATTTATTATTTATTATATTATTATTATTTTTAAACCAATTAAACATTTTGAAATTAACTAATATAAAAGAGTTATATACAGTTGTTTATTGTTTTTATCTTTACAATTTATTAGCATGATGATTTTTTTAATACTGAATATTAGAGGAATAGTGTATCTCAAATTCCATAGTTACTATTTCAATCCACTTTACTAATGGTATGTTAAAATTGCTAATAAAAAATAGAAATTGTACTGCCTCAGTATTTGATATTTAGGTTAATGTTTTCATAAAAGTAGACTATTTAAAAACCTTAATTATGTATATTTTTTTAAAACCTAAAAAATTATTTTAATGTTAACATATATTTTTTATGAAAAGTTTATTGATTTAATTAAGTATAAATATTTTAAATATGGTTTATATTAGATGTTATTAAATTTATTTTATAAGCTTTATTTTTAAAATTAAAAGCCATCCGATAAGTGGTTTAATTAATTAATAAATTATTAAGTAATGACCCTTTTTAATAGATATAATTGAATATAACACATAATATGAAATTCTTGTAAAAATAGACATTAGATTAATATAGTATAGGTTAATGAGGAAAAATAATAAAAAAAAGAAAGAGTAATATAATTATAAATAATAAATAAATATAGTTATTTAAGTTAGACTAATGGTAATATGGATAATGATATTGGCAGAATTTTATTTTGAAAATTGATTTAATGTAAGCTGAGATATAATTTTTTGTAGTTAATTTATTACTTAATTTTCTGTAGTTAATTTGTTACATAATTTTAAATTCGGTTCATAATATTGATCCTTATATTCTCTTAATTTTTTATTAAAGAATGTGTGAGAGATGTTTAAGTCATTATACTCTTATAAGTACACAAAACTCAAACACTCAAATAATGATTGGAACATCATTCAATCTGTTTAAAAGCTTATAGTAAAACAAAAGATCACTTATGAGTTATTGTTCTTCTATTTTTTAGCCATATTCTGAGCATTTTTTTTCTATATTTATTTACAAACAGCATATGGATTTACATTTATCTTACACTTTTACACTTTTTATGTCTTTAGATATCTTTATTTAATAATGGGTTCTATATATTATATTATATTAGTATTTAAAAGAGTGAATGTATTAAAGGGGTGGGTTTTTAAGATTGTTGACTGCTATATTTAATTTGTTGATATGTTTTTACAAATCCCAACATATGTTAAACCTTGCTCATGATATAACCTAATGTACTATACGAGTACAAATTGTTTGCTATATAGAATGACTCCAAGATCCTTTATTGAATGGGTGTCCAATATATATATATAATAAATAATTCATTAATTAATTAATTTTACCTAATGAAATAAAATTATATAATTTCAGGGTAAAAAAATATTGTATAATAATAATTTACATGTATTAGTATATTTAGTATAAAAAGCTTTATAATTATGTTAATAAATATTAAAAAGTAAAAGTTCTATCATCTATGTCCTAGTGTTTATTTTGATTGAAAAACTAACATTTTTTGGTTAGTTTAAAAATAATGAAGAAAGTAAATTTGATCAGTTGATCTGAGTGTGAGAGCTTTGTGTGCCCTGGGATTAGTAATAATAATTATTCCTACTTTTCAAAAACCCCATTTTTCTATGGCCTTGAAATAAAATTATACTAACTGGTAATTATGAAAATATTATACACTAAGATTGAAATGTACTATGAGGATTTATGACAGCTCAATAATAAGTATGTAACTAAAATGAACGTGGTTTTCCACAGAAGTCAACTTCAATTTTAAAGCTGTAATTTTTCTACTGTAATTCTACATTTGTCAGGCGCCGTTAGTAAATATAATTTTTTTTTAAATAAATACTATTTAATTTATTTATTTTAATTAAAATAAAACAAATATTGTTGCTTTTTATTATTTTATCTTATTATTTTTATTATTATTTTAGCATGTGCATGTTTTTCTTATTAAGTATTAATAAGAATATTATAATAATATTAAATGTTTGCTAGTTAATTTAGTAAAGGTATATATGATATGTAATGAAGTATGGCCTCATTAAATTTTTTTGCAGGTAAATATACGTGTCCAAACTATAACTGTGATCGAGAATATGTTCATCGCCCTTCCTTATTAAAACATTTAAAATTTGAATGTGGTGTTAGTCCAAAGTTTCATTGTCAAATTTGCAACAAGTACTTCAAACAGCCAATCAGCTATAAAATGCATATGGGCAATAAACATAGCAAAATTAGTTTTAATTTATAAAGCCGAAATTATATTAATGTATATTTAGCATACCATTTGAATATTGATGTTAATTTTGTCTCATTTGCCTCTAGTTCCTAATGTAAACAATAAATGAGTATAATTTAAAGATAATGTATATGATTGTAAAAATATATAATTATTATTAAATAAATGTTGAAATATTTTTTTCCTACCAAAAATATAAATATATGTACAAATTTGTATATTCTCTAAAAAACTGCATTAAAAACACTTAATTTATAATCAGTTTCTAATGTTTTCTAAAAAAAGTTTTACATAATTTTGTTTACTCTGTAAACAGTTTTTGTTATGTTAAATAATTAAAAGGTATATTTTTGTTAATTTATAGGTATGATTTCTATTAGTTATGAATTATGATCTAATGATACAATGTATACTATTTAAAAAAATGTCTTATTATAATTTTAGATTAAGAATAATAATGAGAAATTTCATATTATTTTTGTTTAAAAAGTTGAATGTACCTGGTTTCGCTTAAATTAAACTAGACACTAATTTAATTAATGGTTTTAATTTATCAGAAAATATTGAGAAAAATCTAAAAAAAAACTGCGAAATTATAATAAAGTAAATTCTAACATTTTCTCTATTTTAATGTAATATGGATTTTGCTAGAAATGTACAAAAATATAATATAATTTATAGCCTGCCAATAAAATATCTAGAATGAAAAAATGCAAAATTGCTCCTATTATTTTTTCTTATTAATGCATCTTCTATCTTTACACCACTCTATCTACTGGTATTTGGTGATCGTGATCATAAGTGGAACAGACATCAGAATGGTACTTATAATTCATGTTAGTATTCATATTTAAACTTCTTAAGTTCTTGTTCCAACAATTATTCAGGAAGGGCGAAGGGTTAATGTTTTTTAAACTATTATCATCAAACACATATATTAACCAAATTATTATTGTTTACATATGCCATTAGCCAAATTAGATAATCTCATAACTACCGTAATAGATCACATGAAAAAATTCTTTAGTATGATTTATAAATTTACAATATGAATAACGATACTACAAGACACAATGTACCTATTTTATAGTAGCCACTAGTCATACCCCTTTAACAAGGATATAAAAGATAAATTATAATTGTTATATTTTTTCCAAGTCAAATGTATTAAAGGGTATTTTAATATATTAGTATACTGATAATGTGTTCTTGATTTTGGCTAAACATTTATGTAAACTTAATGTCGTAAGATCTGTAATAAACAATGATCATAATATAACTAAATGATTGTGTTTAGTGTTTTAAAATATTAATATCTTTTAGAAATATTTTTATTGTAACTGAAGTAATTTAAAAAGGCACCATGGTACATTTTTAGAATCTGTTAAAAAAAAATAAAAAAAAAATATAACTTTCTTATTTAATAGTATTACTGTTTAACCTAACTTTGTATAATTAAAAAAAAATTAACTCTATTGAAAATATTAATATTTTCAAAGTTATTTTAAGTTAATTTAACTACTTCTAGGTACCAAGGTACTTGGCTTTTAATAAGTAGAGCATAGCCAATAACTCTTAATTTCAATTTCTAAAACTATTTTTCTTACTATTGAATTATACATTATATTAAATAAGTATATAATAAATAGGTATATGTATATATATATATATATATTATATATGTATATTGTATATTCATTTTAGGTGACAATAGAATGGTTCGACAATCTGACAGTTACTATCACTGCCCTAATGGGTGTGGACGTAAGTATAAGTATAGCCAAGGCTTGTATACTCACCGCAAGTATGAATGTGGAGTAATTCCAATGTTCCAGTGCATTACTTGTAGAAAATCATTTAAACAACCAATTAGTTACAAGCTCCACATGAAAAACATGCATAATATATTAACTCTCAATATTCCTGAATGAAGTATGCGTTATATTAAGTTATGTAAAATGTATACATTATGAACTTTTTTTTAATATTTAATCTGTACACAATAGGTTTATACCTATATAATAATTTATAAAAAGAAAAAGTAATGGCTTATGTCGCTTATGACATTTGATGAAAAAATCACGTAAGTCAAGAGCAATAATTGTATGAATATAAAAATATGCATGATGATCCATTTAACCGGTACACTAATTTTCTAAGTAAAATTTTGTGATTCTGATAAAATAGTTTTATATAATATTGTTTGAATTATATTTAAATATATTTTTGCAAAAAAACCAATATTTTTTTAAAAATCTTCATGTTAATGATCTCTTTAGGTTTTAAATTTTTAGTTTTCTGATAGAAATCAATTGATATATAAATACCTAATTTTTCATTTTCTAAAGTAAGAAGTAGTTTTTTTAAAAAGTTGGTATATTATATTGAGCGATTGTTTGTTGTTTATTAGCATATAAAGTTTAGTAGTATGTTGTGACTAAACATATATGCATTCCTGTCACTTAATTATTCCTCTTACCTAAAATTTCAATTTTAATAAATAAATAAAAATCATTCATTAAATATTATACATCAACATTAAAAAAAATGTATTTGCTTATTCTAAATATAAAATTAGGGATTTTATTTAATTGATAAAATTATCTAACTCAAATTACTTGGTATGTAAAAAAATATTAAAAATAATGAGTTTATTTTACATGGTAGTTCAAATTATGAAAGAAAGTTAAAAAAAAAAAAAATTATTATCATAGGGTAATGAATTATTGTGTATCTATGTAATTAAAACTGTATGATTATTATTTATATATTATTGTAATCTTGAACTGTAATTGATTTGTTTATACTAATTATATTAATTTATATATATTTTAGTGTACAAATAACTTTCAGAAGTTTTGGTTAAATCTAAAAATGATTATTTTACTATATCAGGTGTGTTATTTATTTTTAAATTTGGGGTCAGCTAACCGGCTTGTCAGCTTCAAAATTTCACTAATAAATCATGAATTTGTTTCTAAATTCACTGTGTATTTATTTGTCTAAAACTTATTTTTCTAACAGGACGGACGAGTGCTCTTTTTTCAGAAGATGATAAAGATGACATATATTGCCCAAATAAATGTGGGCGGAAGTATAAACATAGAGGTAGTGTCGCGAGGCATTTGAAGTTTGAATGTGGTGTAAAACCAAAATTTCAATGCACGATTTGTAGCAAATATTTTAAACAACGCATTAACTTTAAAATACACATGATACGTATACATAGCTGTATTATGTAGTTTATATTGTTCTATTTCTAATTTATGTTTTTAATCAATAATTAACTTTGGAATATTATATATATTACTTTGTGTCAGACCAGATAGAATTTAATTTAATAGATATTTAAATTGTGTGTTTATATAAAAAAAATAATTGGGTAAAAATATTTCTATAATGGATTGAAAATATAAAGGATGGGGTGAAACAGACAGTGCAGTGCAAATTATATTTATTTAATTTTCTTCAGTACATTGTGCCTTTTTATGTATCAAGTTTTTAAAATTACATCAGAAAGATGATGGCCGCCATAGATTAGGTAAATGAAGATGATTTTTGAAGTTTTTGGCTGCATTTTGACATATTTCAACTGGTATAGTGGTATTGTGCCAATCTCCTCCCTAATTCGCTCTTTGAGGTCTTCCAAGATATGAAGCTGATGTTTAAAAACCTTTCCCTACAGGTAGCCCCACAAGCAAAATCATAAATGCTCAAATCCATTGAACGTGCGAACCACTCCACAGAGACGACCATTTTCAAAAAACGTACGAATAGGGAAGCCCTGTTGTTCACTAGACCAAACTATGGTAATGACTGATAAGTGATAATGTCATGGTCTGCCCGACGAAATGAGACCATCATAATCGCACTATACCCACCACACGGGAAGTACCAACCTCTTTCAAGACTGCACCGTTTGATTTACCCTACCCTGTAGTTAAAATAAAATAAGTAACCAAAATATTTTCATAAATAATTGTATTTTATAGATGGTTAAATATTCTATTATGAAATTACAAATAAATTTGTTAATGTTGTTTATAATCTTACATTTATATAGTGTTTATTATTTTATTTTTTATTTTATGTGATTTTTTTTTTTGTTTATCAAAACACCATTTATTTTATTAAAATATTGATATTAAACATTAATTTAAAGATTCATTTAGTATTTGCTCAATGAATAAACAATGGTTAGTTTGATGAAAATAAAATAAACAATATGAGATTTGTTCAAAATATAAAAATTCATACTACAAATTTATAAATGTGGTAATATATTAACATTGGTTATGGTTATACTTGTGTTTTATCTACTAGTTGATGGTTTGTAATTTTCAAAATCTTTTTAGAATTGTTTAGAACAATTAATTAGGTAAAATGCTAGATTCCTAACAGAGGTTTGCCTGTATCTCTCCCACAAGAGACAATAAAATAATTTTAAAATTGTATTATTATCGAGTTTATATGTTATATGTACCATATTATTAATGTATTATGCTATATTAATGATAATATTTTTTAAATAACTATTTACCAATATGCTTTACATATATAATGTGTATTATAATAAATTATTGACAAACTTGAAAATTCCATTTTAATGTCTTGCCTAACTTTCTTTTTCTTATCATAGTTCAAATCTATAATTATTCTATGAGGAATAGCAAATTTATCATCAATGGCACTTTTTAATGAACATATCTATATTTTATATTATATTGTTCATTTAAATGTTATATAAATATTATAAGTTTAATTAATTGTTTGTAATTGATTGCATGTTATTAGTTGGTATTTCAATATTGATTTTAATTATATGATTAAGTATGACTTAATAATGAATAAATATTATCTTGTGAGAATTTACCCATTGCAGTATCTCCTGAAATAACAAAGAAATCATAATTTTTTTTTTTTGAGACTCAAAAGGACAAGAACTACATTTATTTCATATTTTAATTTAACTTAATGTTTTGGTACACAGTTAAAAATTTTTTTTTAATTTAATTATTTAAAAAAAAAAAAATCAAAAATTGTTATTTTGTAGAGATTATTTTTCTGAAAATATGGCGTTTCAACATTTTATTTTCATTAATCTCGTGATTTTTAATATTTTTTTAGTTTCAAGAAAAATTGTGAATTATTTAATACCATATAACTATATAAGTACCAGTGTTATCAAACCTGTGTGCTCTTGCCCATATAATAATATGTATAAAAAACTATTCTCAAAATTTAAAAAAATATATTATAAATCACGATGCTACTGAAAATAAAATGTTGAAATATCAAAATTTTTTCAACTAAATTACAAAATGGCTCTTTGATTTTTTTTAAATTATTAATAAAAAATTATTTTTTTAACGCTATTATTAAAACATTAAACTAATTTAAAATATGAAATACTTGTCATCCTTGTCTTTGAGAATTTTTAAAAAACATATAATTATGATATCCCCATTATTTCGGGGTTAGAGCAATTGGTAAATCTTCACGGCACACTGTATAATAAAACAAAATAAGTCGATGATTTAATTATTCATTAAACATTAAAATCAAATAATTAGCTCATTTATTACTGGTAGTAATTATTTGTAAAGTAGATTTGATAAAATAAATATACTTTTTTAAATAAGCAAATATAATATACATCTACAGATATTCGAATGTTTATAGACTTATAGTATTTTATTGTTTTTGGTTAGTACTTTCGTCCATTAAACTGTCATGATATATCATATTTTATATATTATAAGACTAATTTAGTATTTATTCTATTAGACTTAAATAAAATATAAGAAAAAAGTTGTTTTATTGTTGGTAACATTAGACATGTAAAATGGAATGTAAAGTGAAAGATTTTTTATATAAATATGGGACTTAATACAAATATGGTTTAATTATTTGTTTACTTTGGTACGGGATGATGTGGTATTATATTTATTGATAATAATAAATAATAATATTGTCATTAATTGAACTAAATGATAAATTACTGCACTTTAATGTATGAAAAATAACTATAATTTTGTAATTATTTTAAAATGTTAAAATGTTGACTGATCCATGGAAATAATTGTTAATTAAAGATTTTGATCATTAATTTTGATTAAATACAGTAATAAATATATGAATAATTTTAATGTACTTAAATTTAAACTTTTTTATAAAAACTAAATTCTTTAAGAATTAAAAATATTAGGTGTGTGGGTGCTTGGTGGTAAATGCATGAATGACATAAAATATTTAAGTTGCTTAGTATGATATAATATTATAGAAATAAATGTGTTAATTTATCTATCATCATTGTTTTGCCCCTGAAAATTCAGGAATTTATAACTGGTCATGCTTATTACTTCATTAGAATATTAATAATAAATTATTAAATTGTTAATTATTTGTTGAATTTAAATTAATTCAAACTGTTTTAACATTTTTGTTTTAGATCAGAAATCAATTTTCTTTTGCCCTAAAGGATGTGGAAGAAGATATAAGCAAAAATGCACATTAAACCGGCATCTAAAATTTGAATGTGGTATCCAGCCAATGTTTAAATGTAATTTGTGTGGAAAATGTTTTCGACATACATTTACTCTAAAATTTCATTTAGCAGATGTACATATGATTATTTAGTTAAACTGAATTAATAGATAAATATTTTATTAACGTAAGTTTGTTATACATCTTCATCATATTAGTAATATTAACTCATGTATATCACACAAGATACATAAATATAATAATCTCATATACTATTTAGTTTAATAATAGTTATGTTAATAAATTTTGATGTTTAATTCATGGTTAATAGAACTTTTGAGAGAATTTTAATATATTTGATTATAAAGTATTTCTTTTTAAATAATTAAAAATACAATTTATATTTATAATAATTATTAAAACAGGGTTTGATTAATATAGTGATGGTAATATAAAGTATAAACCATAACTATTAATCAATATCATTTTGAAATATTACTATTTTAAATTTTAGTATCATTTTTGTTTTTATTCATATTACAAAAACAATTTTAGAAAAAAAAAAAATTAAGTTTCAAATAAAATATAAGCATTTCATTGTTCTTTATATGAATATTTAAATAATGTGTTAATAAAAATAAAAACGCATTTTGAATAAATTTTTTATGGGTAATTTTATTCCAAAGTAATGATTGTAATGTTAACAAATAATTTTTAATATACATCTGTGTATTGATAGTTTAAAATAAAATGCATAACATTTTATAGTTAATTTAAACATAAATTGGAATGCTTATGAACACTTATAGTATAAAACCCTCCAAAAAATGTATTAAATTATTTAAATTTGTGTTACTATAATTACAGTGTTTTAACTGTTATTTTGTTTTGGATAGTATTATGTCATAATTTTTAGCATAAGTAAGTTTTATTTTTATTATTACTAAGAATAATTACAATCCATATTTTAAATTAATCATATTATATTGTGTTTGTGATATAAGTATACATATTACACACATACATACATTACATAATTTTAATTTTTAAAATTAACATAGTTTAAATCTTTACCTATATTAAAATCTTCTAAGATAAATAATATTGTAAATTATTATAATAAATTTTTTTGTAATCTGATGTTTTATAAATTAAAAAAAGAAAAAATTTTATTTTGAAGCTGTAATTAATTATTTATTTTTATGTTAAATTGTTTTCCCAATACCTAATATACGCATGTTTATCCAATAATTAACTAAAATATATTTTAGATAAATATTACATTTTTTATAATATACAATAAATTATATAACGATGCATCTAAAATAAAGATTAGGTATTAATATATAGTATAGTCTGAAATTGGATCTTAAGTTTTTTTTATTACATTTCATGATGTAAAAATCTTAAAATCTGGTTATGGGTAAAACTGAACTAAATCATTTTATGCTTGAAATTTATTTTGATAATTAGTGATTAATTTCTTATTTTTTTTATCTTTTTATTTTCTGTTTTAGTATATTTTATATAAATATTATGTTAATATGTATTAATATTTTTTTAGCTCAATGGTATAATTGCAATGAACAACCACCAACTCCTAAACATTTTCAACTTGGTCCCTTTTGTTTTGTTTGTGTGCGATGTGACAGAAAGTACAAATATGTGAGGAATTTAAAAAAGCATCAAAGATACCAATGTGGTGTACCTCCACAATTCCAGTGCAAAATTTGTAACAACTTTTTCACACAAAAGTCAAGTTTAAGAGGTCATATGCGAACAGTACATCGCATTTCATGTTGATTATCAATTTATTAGTTCCTTTATTTTTTATATGTATTAGATATTTTGTCATTATGTTTTATGATATTTAAAAAATTTTTGTATAAAGGTACTAAAGTTATTATTAGTTGTATGATATATATATATATATTAAATATTATTAAATAATCTATCTTCAGTTTTATAATTTGTTTTGTGCTAAATTTCTTAGGAACAGGTTTATTGACAGTCTAAAATCTTTAAAATATTTGTTATAATTTATAAAAGTAAAATTGTTATCTAAAAATCTTTAAAAGTTATGTATAGTATAATTTTAACTCAACTTAAGTTTGAAACTAAAACTCTAGTTTTAAAGTTTTTTTAGTTATCAAGGGATCATTGGATATAATTTGTGTATATTTAACAATTTTGAGAGGAATAAAGAATTAAATTACTATAACTTTTAAGTTTCTTTAATATTTCCTGACTGATGTTTTATTTTCTAGAAAAATAAATTCCATCTTTTTTCTATAAAATAGGTAATTTTGTTCAAAAGCATGAAAAATACTATTACTTACATTTAAATATTGTGATTTTATAACCTTACATAAATGATTTCATTTTCATTTTGTCTAATGCCATATCACAAGCTTATTTGTCTATATCAAATGTATTATTCTTAAGTAATCTGTATGATTAAATATATGAAGATTTTATTAATTTATGAGAGGTAACTATGTTTGTAATATTAATGTTGAATATGAAAACAGTGAATCTAATTGTAGTATGGCATTTTATTAATGAAACTATTATCTAAATTGCAAAACATAATTCCTTTTCTTAGACTAGAATTTTTTAACTTTATATAATATATTATATTTTTATTTATTTTTTAAATTCCTAGTAGTAATATATAATTTATAGTTGAATATTTTATAAACAATTTTTATAGTAATATAATTTATATCCAAACTTAAGGTTAGGTTATAACCTAAGTGCTATTGTTTTTTTTTTAGTTATCCAAAGAGCTTTAACTACATTGAAATGTTGTTTTATTTAATTTGATTATAATGTTAGATATGTTTTTTTAAAAACTTATTTTGATTTTTAACACAGTTCTAGGTATAATAAGACGGTGTCGTAAACCAAACAATCGATGTGAATTCATTTGTGGTTGTGGTCGAATATACAAGTACCGCAGAAATTTGACCCGGCATAAGAAATATGAATGTGGTGTAAGCCCACAGTTCCAATGTGAAGTTTGCTATAAGCAATTCAAATATAAAAATGAGCTTAAAGCTCATATGGGATTTGTACATAAATTTGTGATTCCCAAAATTGAAATGGGACCTTAATCAAATTTGTATACTATAAAAATAAACTGTTTGGCATTTATTTCATATTAAATTTAAAACAATTTTTAGTTCAGTGAAACCATATTTATATTATTTTATAATACATTTTTTTTTAAAATTATTATCTCTGAATATTTTTTTGAGCATAAGCAGTGGTTTTTAAATTCTAAGTAGCAGTGGCGCCACCATGAGAAGGTCAGAGATTCAAACCCCATCTTAGGTTGGGTCATTAAAAATAATTCATTGTATTTCAATTAAAAATAAAAATGTTTGAAAGTTTGAATGCAAATTTTTTGAGTTTGACAAAACATTTAAATTATATATATAGTATGAATTTGTGAAAATTTAAATTTAACTCATTCCCAATTTAATGGTATTTTTACCTATCAATTAGAAATTAAGCTAATTAATTGATTGAGTATGTCCTCAATGATCTCAGTATTTCTGTAAGTATAAGAAAAAAGTAAAGAGAAGTTATTAAGAATTTAAAAAAGTGTATTGTGAGCTTTGCTCAAAATTGTTTTAGTTAAATATTTTTATGATTCAATATTATTTTTAAATTTTATAATACAATATTCATCTATCTTATGTGAAGTTGAACAAAGCAACATATTGATTTTCCAAATTATTTCTTTATTATTTGTACTTTAATTTTTAAATTGTATTATTTAGTGTTTACATGGAAACGTTTTCTATTTTTCTTCAGTTTCTATGATACATTATCAATACAGTTTTATGATTTTTTTTTTGCATTTATATATATATTATTATAACATTTAATTTACTTTTTATCTATAGAAATTTGTTTCTTTAAATCATGATTTAAAATGTAATTGTCGTCATTAATTTTAAATGTAACCTATTAATAATCTTTTAAATACTAAAATATATTGAATAATATTGTTTTAAATTTGAATTTGTTAATACAATATTTTAAATATTTCATTTACTTATATTGTTAAAAATGTATATGAGTAAAGTGTGTGTTTTGAAGTTAGTAGAATGTAAGAAATAATGTAATGATATTATTAATTTTATGTATTTAAAATTGAGTGAAGTAATGTACAATGACCATATTGCACAGTTTTTAGTTTTTAATCTTAGTATTAATTCTATTATTACAAGTAAAATGGTTAAGGTATCATATATATTATGTATTATATCAGGGGTCACCAATTAATAATTTTGAAGGACCACATTAGGAATCTGAAAATTTTTTGCGGGCCATCAAAATTCTAAGTACATATTTACATTATTTAAAAACCAATAATATTTAACAAAAATAATAATTTACAATCATAACACATATAATTTTGTCGTAATATGTGTTATTTATTCTTTGTTGGGCCGAATAAAATGTGTGTTTGGTGCCATTTGGTGACCTATGTATTATATTATACTATAGTTCATCAGAAATAACCTTTGATATTTTCATGTTCTATATTCTGTATAATTTTATTTATGGTACTTTGCATTTTGACATAAGTAAAAATTCAAAAGGCTGTGAATTAACTGATTATCTAATTAAGTTTGTTGGATTGACCATATTCTAGTAAAATTACAAAAATATTCTCTAAGCTCTTGTAGTTAAATGTTTTAAATTGGTATGGAGTCTATACTATAGATGTATATTTGTATGGTTATATAAAAATGGAGGAAGCAGAAATATTTACAACCACTCAAATTTGAAGAGTATAAGTATAATATACTTTATGAAAAAAAATGTTAATAATTAACTTTATTAAAGAAAAATTATTTTATATTAAATTTTTAGTATAAATACTAAATATAACTTTGTATAATATTTAATTACTGGTTTGGAATTGTTAATGTCGTTTTATGTATTTTTAATTTTTTGTTTTCTTTTGTTTTTTTGTATTTACATTAATTTTTTTTATTTTTTAGAAAACTTCAAGAAATTTATATGTAATCGATGTAATCGTAAATATAAATACCAAACTTCACTATCAAGACATATTAAGTATGAATGCGGTGTAAGTCCACAGTTTCAATGTCAATTTTGCTATAAACAGTTTAGATATAAAAATGAACTTAAAACTCATGTGATATTTGTGCATCATTTGATCCCCACAGTTGAAACAGGCCCTTGATTAAATGTATATAATGTATTATAATTATAAAAACAATTTTTATTATATTTTTGTTTTATTTCCTTTATAATACAAATATGTATGAATATTTCTCAGTTTTTGGCTTTAAAGAAAAAGCTATATAAGTTAAACATAGTAGTATTATCTATTAAATATTTATTATAAATTTAATAAATAGTTGGTTTTTGACAAATTTATTCATTGATGACTCAGTATTTTTCCAGCTTTAGAAAAACCTAGAAAGTATCATTATAATGCTAGATAAGTAAATTTCTAGTTTAAATATAGATTTACTTAAAATTGTTTTTTTGAATGACATGATTCAAAAAACATGTTTTGTTATAAGAATTTTAAAATAAAAATCTCTTATTTTATATCTTTTACCTAAGCACACTATTCATTGTTATAAGTAAAGACCGAATATTTTTATGCAGCTAACGTCTAAAAAACATGCAATTAAAATGCTGAAATATGCAATATAGTGAAAAAATAAATTTTTATTAGAAATTATATAACTTATTTTTCATTATAAGTACTTCAAATTGCATTTTTTATTGCTATTTGTTTTTATATTATTATTTATTAATTGGCATTAACTATTAAGTATTAAAATATTAATTAAAAAAAAAAAAAAACTAAAAAGTCAGGCAAGTGGATTTACTCTGCTATGCATTAGGTATCGAGTGGATCACTGTTATGGTTGTGTTAAATTTGAATGCAATGATAATTGATAAGTATCAGGATTTTGGATGTGTGCATAATTCCATACGGCAAGGTTAAAAAAATCGAATTTTTCAAAGCCTATAATTAGAATAAATTTGTGAAATATTTTGAAAAAAAAATCATGTAAAGACAATGCCAATCTCAACTATTGGTGAAAGTTTCAAGTTTCTACGACTTGCACTTTTTGATTAACAACAAATATCTTAAATCGTTTTAGGATATATCGTTATTTTACTCGATTTTGTAAAAATTTTAATTTTGTACACTCATAAATTTTTTTCTATTTTTTAGAAGTATTTAGGAGATTTTTTTTGCAGTCATTTGAAAGAAAAATTATGGAGAACTTTGTATTTGGTTTTTTAACCTTAGGTATAAATCACAACAATTTTAAGAATTTTTAATTTCAAAATTCCTTGCAAATTTTAACGATTTTGACATATTTTGTAAACGTTTGAACTTTAAACGCTCATTAACAAAAATTGAGGCTAACTATTTTTTATTTTTTTTTACTACGACAAGTAAAACTTATAATAAAGTTTGTATTAAATGTTAAAGGTTTTTTTGAATTCCAAATTTTTTTTATAGGCATTTCAAAAAACAAAAACCAGAAAAATCGAAAATTTCAATTGTTTATAAATAAATAACACTAATATAAACATTAAGTGAAAATTTCAAGTATTTTCAATGATTCGTTTTTGAGTAACAACAAAAAAAAAATCGATTTTGTCAAAAACTGGTTATGCATAAAAATTCCCGTTTTTCCGTTACTTTTTTAGGATTTTTTCTGACGCTTTTGAAAACTATTGGAAATTTTTTACTTTTGATCTCCCCGAAGTACCTACTAGATTCACTTTCCTTTTAGAAATGGGGCTAAAGTTAAAAATCAAAGCACCATTACTACTCCAAAACCTGTTGACAGCACAAAAATAAAAAAAACACATCATTGTAAAGTCAATACATTCAGCATTCCATTAAGAATCTAAAAATGTAATTTAACTTAAATAAAATATTAATAAATAATAAATAATTATATATAAAACAATAACAAACTGATTTACAATATTTGATTAAAATTAATTATCATGTGCATTTCCAAGTTTTTTTCTCTAAAATAATATTTTTTGTCACTTTTTTGTGTTTTAATTGTGAAAACACCAGTTAACTATATCTGCTACGGATTGACTGTTGTACTGTATGTGTATAAGTAATCGACAATTGTTGTAGTATTTTTATTATCTTAATTACGTCATATTAAATCGATGTATATATAAATATATACATATACATATATAATTATATTATTAGATGTCCAATATTTTATAATATAACAACATAATATAGAGCAATTATAAAGTAGATACATTATGAATCAAAAATATTTGTACAAAAGTACTAATTAGTACATTTTTATAAAAAAACTTGAAACGTACAATTTTATGCTAAATAAAATATTCTTTAAATTAATCTACATCTCTTGATTTGGATTTGTAATTTATTTCTATAGGATTTAAAATACACTATAAAAAGATGCAATTCCATAGAAATTTGATCTCTAGTTATAAGTTAAATAGCCAGATGATAAACTTTTTAATACATACATAAACTAACAATAAATTAGTGTTTTGTAGATGATTGTTTTGAAATATTTGTACTGATTAGAACAATACATGCAGTATACAGAAAATTCTTATATTAAATGTTTTATGAAAATAATGTTTTTTAACAAACTGATTCTTAATGGAAACATATACTAAGAGTTTAATTAACCCAACAAAAAGCGAAGTAGGGAATAAGTGTTGATCACTATTACTTCTAGTCACTATTCAATAACTAATGACTACTATAGACTATAATCTGGTCAATGAAATAAAGATTTGTTTACATAGACAAACAAATACCAACTGATATGAGAATATTGAATAGGTAATCTACTTAACATAATCATGATTGAGTATATTATTTAGTTTGCCAGGATTAGCTTGGTATTTCCATAATAGCAAATTTTCATTTATGGAGACCTGTGAAGAGAGTCAGAAAAATTACATCAATAAATATGGACCAAGGTTAAAAAAAAATATATGGGAATTTTAATTTAAAATCTAAGATCCAAAAACCCAAATTTCACTATTTGCACCTAATGGTAGTGATTACACTTTATTTTATTATATTATATTTAAGAAGATAACATACTCAATAAGCATATTACATAGCGTATGTATATTGAGTTCATCACATTTAGTTTTTTAATTTTAGTATGAACTGATTTAACAAATTTCATAATAACAACATTGTCTGTATTTTATTGAAGGTATTTTTTATATGTTATAATTATTTTTAGACAATTTATAAGTGTTGAATAACATTTTTAATTAAAAAACATCCATAAATCGATTCAAAAATAAAGTATTGAAAAAAATACGCCTTTATTTTTAGTATTGTTGTTATTAAATTACAAAGTTGATTTATATTAATTTAAAAAAAAACTATACATGACTCAATAGCTTTGCATAAATTAAAAATATGTCTATATTATAAGTTTGTAAGACAGAGACAACAAATGCGAGTATCCTCTAAGTGAGTAAATTAAAATTTTTATCCAGCTTGTTATAATGCGTGGTTTGTGTGTAAAATAAATTTAATTTTTAATTTAACATATAAATTTGGTAATTGGCATTTCAATATCATTAGCTAAATCAGGCCTAAGATTAATACCATAATGATCAATTTATCATACATGTATCATATAAACTTTATAAATATACCTATACCTAACTCAATAATATTAATAGACTTAATTGAACATTTTTAGTATAAATATAATAAGATATTAAATTATTGATTTGCTTCTGATATTTTACTATTATATTTTTAATTTTCTACAGTATAGAATATTTTATATACTGTTATATATTTTTTTTTCCTATAGAAAACATCAAGAAATTTTCATGTAATCTTTGTAATCGGAAATATAAATATCAAGGCACATTGTCAAGACATATTAAATATGAGTGTGGTTCAACATTTAAATTTAAATGTTCAATTTGTTCAAAACAATGTCGTCGCAGAGATATACTTAAATTACACGTAGCTAATATTCATGGAATTATTATGTAAATTTTGATGAAGAAGACTGATATTTTAATTGAAAATTATATTTTGTAATTAATTATTTGTCTATATATATTTTAATTTTAATGTATTGTTTTTAATTTAATGAGCAAATTAAAATTGTTATCCAACTTATAACCTTGCATGTGTAGATACTTTTAAGAATTATAATATGTATTTAGTTTTAAATTTTATGAGTTATGCTTATTGTTAAAATATGTTTAATTCATTACTTTTGTATTTTTTGTGTTGTTGATTTTAGCTTCTTTCTTAATAAACAACGAAGGTAAAATTTCTAAATCATATATATGTCCTAAGTGTGGCAAGAAGTATAAACATCAACCTAGTCTGTGCAATCATAGAAGGTATGAATGTGGAGTCTTACCACAATTCAGGTGTAGAATGTGCAATCGTTTATTCAGCAGAAGTCACAGACTCCGTACGCATATCATGATATCACATAATAAAGTCTATTAATACTTCAAATTACATTTAATTATCTGGAGTTGATGTCAATATGTGTTGTATTTATTTTTAACTTTAATTAGTGTTTAGTTAATATATTATGTACTTTTTTTGTGAGATATTTTAATTATAATTTATAAGTGCTACTTCATTCATCAATGTACATATTTTATCAATGTATAAGTTATGTAGGCAAAATAGAATCATGATTCCTTAAGCTTTATTGATTTATTGTTGTACTAGTTAAAAATCAATAATATACTTGAGATAATATTATTTTATTCTAATTCTATGTTTTTAGTTTTGATCATTAAAACTATATTTCAGATTACACTTGTATAATTAATAACTAAGAATAAAAAAATAACCAAATCAATAAATTGCTAATAAAAAGATGAAAATAATGAAATTCAAAACATTTTATTTATCAAAATAAAAAATAAAATAATCCTTTGGTTAATTTAAATAAATATTAAATTTTTGTAGTTTTAAAAATGCTGAGGATTAAAATATTGAATTATATAAATATTTTATGAACAAAATATGTTAGGATAGGATATTAACTAAGAGAAGTCCAAAGTATGATTTTTTGTAGAACATTATTATGTCACTTTTTTTGACAGATTTTGATATAGAAACATAGTACAATATTTGTATAGGTCTTGGTATGTCAACATTATTCAAAGTTATTATAAGCAATATTTATACTTTTTAGGTATGTTTCTTTTAGGCCTGATATTTCCTCCTTTCTGCAACTATCTATTTTATACTTACTATTAAATTTCCCTTTTCATCATAAATGGCATAAACAATTTTTGTAATAAAATTATAAATTTAAACGCTTTAATATTAAAATTAGGTTTTATTTTTTTATTTTAAAAGATTGTTAAAAGCTTTATTTTAGTTTAAATAATTTATAATTTATATGGTTTTTTACTTTTAAAATGTTAATTATTGGAGTTTTTTTATTGTTATATACATATACGCTTGTATTTGTAACAACATTTTTTTTTGATTCATTAGTTCATTAAATACCTTAGTTATTAGTATTTAACTTGAAGAACAAGTTAAACCTATAAAATAAAAAAATAAATAACTATATATTTTTGTGTTTATAGGTACTAATTGTGATTACTATATTTGCCCTCAATGTGGCAAAGTTTACAAATATCAAAGTAGTCTGAATTTGCACTTGAAATTTAGGTGTGGCGTTGAACCAAAATTTATATGTCAAGATTGTATGAAAAGATTTGCTCTAAAACATCATTGGAGAAGACATATGATTTCTGTGCATAATATTTTGTTATAAACATTTTAAGTTTATTTATTTTTTTTTTGACATTTACAAGACCAAAGCTATTATATTAGTTTAATATTTTACACATACTAAACATCGTAATTAATTTTGCATTAATTATTTTATGTTATTATATTTTATTTTGTTGAAGAAAGTATCTTCAATAAGTAAGGACTGAAATTAAATCATTAACAACTGTTATTAAATTAGTGACATTTTTAGAATTAGGAATATTAAAATTAATTGGAAACTTTATTAAACATTTTAAGTACCAAGTAAAAATCAGAACAAATATTTTAAAGGTAAAGAATTGTTAGTTTTTATAATTTCTTTTTAGTTTAAACGAGTCTTAAATATATAACCATATGTCCAAAGATTAGGAAACACCTACTTAGTATCTATTTTATGATTTTTTTTTTTTTTTATAATAACCCCTATTTTTAATACGATATTTGGATTGATACATTTTTTCCAAGTCATTTTGATATTCCAAATTTCAAATTGGCTGAATAATAAGTGGGCTATTTTAAATTGTATTTATGATTTGGCAGCAAGCAACGTATTAAACAACATACTTATTACATAAATAATAATTTAATTAATTCAATTTTTTACTCAAAGTAGTTTTTTATTGTGTAGAAGTTTTTTTTTCATTTTAAATTGAAATTATTAATACCAGTATTTATTGAAACAGTGATTGAAATCTTTTCTATTTTGAATAATCAAAACCTAAAAAACACCAATAAGGTTAGGTATTTTAGGTCTTTCAGTTCTTAACAAAAAAGTGTTATATTATATTTAAAAAAAATATCTTTCAAAAATATTTTAAAATCTTAAAAAGGTCTTCCACGATTCTATCTACCCACCGTTCCATTGTTTGGATTGCTCTTTGGGCTGTTTTGTGTTCGGTTTCCATTTATTACATACCTAAGTAATCTTTCAGATCTCTAAACATGATCAGCCCAACTTATTCTACTTCTCTTCATGACTCCTATAATATTTGTTTGTTCTAACTTCAAATTTACTTTTCTCATTATTTTTGGTTCATAAATTTTCCGAAGCACTTTCCTTTCAAAAACACCCAATTTGTTCTCATCTGTTTTAGCAGTTATCCATATCTTACATGCATATAATGCTATGAATCTAAGTTAAACTTTGCACAGTGTTATCTTTGATCATATTAAAAGTAATTTTGATTTGAACAGTGTTGATAAGCTAAAATAGTACTGAACCAACTAATTTAAATTAGTTCAGCTCTAGTTCGGGGCCCTGGGTTCGCAATTCCTATCGCACTGATTAGTTTTTTTGGGGGGATAATTTATTTATACTATCTAATAGAGATGTTCCGAGTACCCGGCAATTACTCGATGGCCAAGTACTCTATATCATATTTAAGACTCGGCTCTTACCCAGTACCCGTTGTAATACTAAATTTTTACCTGGCATTTATTCGGTACCCGGCGTAATACCTTCATTTTTACCCGGTCAATGCTCAGTACCTGCGTAATACCTACATTTTTACCCGGTTAAAAATATTTTTTATTGTATTATAATAATATAATCATTTACTGACGAGGTACCTAATAATACCTATTATAATTTTATTTGTTTTATTTTTTATATTTTATGTTAAGAGGACGTTATACCCGCATGTGCTGTCTCTGTCTAACTAATGTAGATCATAGCAAATTTTCGTTTAGTAGAACACATTTTGTGATGTTAGCTTTAATATTAGAGTCAATTTACCTATTATTAAATTTAAAGGTAAGAATATTATCTAGGGCATCTCATAGGATTTTATTGATATCTTAATTTTTAAGTGAGTTGTGGTTATGTAAAATATTAAAACATTAAAATGCTCGTAACTCGCTTAAAAATTAAAACACCAATAAAAGCCTATGAGATGCCCTAGATAACATTATTACTTTTAAGTTTGATAATAGGTAAATTGACTCTAATATTAAAGCTAACATCATAAAATGTGTTCTGCTGAACGAAAATTTGGTATGATCTATATTAGTAAGACAGAGTCAACACATGCGGGTATAATGTCATCTTAATACTCAATAGTGTGTCTTTCTATGTTTGGCTAAGTAGTATATTATAATTGCTTAACTAATAATTATTAACTATTATTTATTAAATACCCAATAGTCAATACTAAGTGTTTAAAAAAAAAATGTTTACACGGTCAGTACTCGGTACTCAGTTAGTATTAAAAATTTTACTCGGCTAGTACTCGGTACTCGGTTTATAACAAATTATAAATTATATTTTATAAATTTGTCTAGAAAATTTCATATCACCATTTTAAATTTTATAAAATTGATCAACATTTTAATACAAGAATGTTAGTTATAATTATTAGAATGAAGTCATTTTTTGCTATAGAATCATTTAGTGACAGGAAATATTTTAATATTAATATTTATATACCTAATATTATTTAATTATTTTTTTTAATTTCATAGTAGTTTTCAAGAATGTATCATAAAAACAAATATAAAGTTTGTAAATACCAGAGAGAACCATTTAATACAAATATTAACTATTATTTTTTTTAAACCTACTTTAGGCTAGGATTAACGAAAGGACCTTGATTATATCATGTTAATTGAAATGAAAATTGTCTTAACAAAATCCATAGTATTTATTTATTTTATTACGCCATACAAATTTTACAATATAGTAATAATGAATACAGATATTGCAATTAATCTAAATTAATTTTAAAGTTATTTAAACCTGTCTTGATATTGATTGCTTATTTAATTGCAAGTTGTGTTTAATAAATACTCAATTCATTCATTTATAATTTTTACTAACCTAAATCATTCTTCGCTTATTTGTTGTAATTTAAAAATAAGTATTAATTAGTGAATTAGTGATTAAGTAGTAGGAATCAAGTGATCTCAATATCTTTTATTAATCTTATAAATAAAATATATACAAATTATTAAATAAATAATGATTATGATTATGATTATTTATAATCATATTTCTAGTTCTACTGACTGGCTTCTTATTTTTATTAATTTTAAATACACTATTATAAAATAGATTTTGATTGATTTTTGTTAAACCTTATCCATCTTAAAACTTTTTTTAATGTAATAATCGTAAATTAATAAAATATATAAATTATATATTTGAAATATTTGAATTAAATCATTAAAATTTGTTTAACAATATAAATAATTTAAAAGTTGCATATAATATATTTATTTTTTAGCACATTAAGATTTTGTTTGCTAAATTATTATGTTATTTGTTTATGTTGTATGATTCCATATTTTTGGTATGGAATAGAATTTTTCGTTTTAAATGTTTTTATTCTTTAAAATTACAATGTTAAAGCTTTTACTATTGTTTAAAACAATATTTAAACGGTTTATTAATATTTTTAAATTATGGTGTTAAATAAGTATTGTAGATTTTTTTGTTAACATAAACTTATATTTTTTTTTAGTTTACTTACCCAAGATGTTTACTGTATTATTGTCAAATACATTATATTATTATAATTTTAATATATATTTTTTAACTACATTAATATTACACTTTATTTAGTTTTTTTAAAATTTAATTTTAGTTTTTTTTTAAAAAAAATCTGTACTTCTAAGTGTATATCAATAATTATTTTAACGTATATTGGCTTAATTTATGTTATCTGGTATAATAATCGTAAATTACTTAAATTTTTTAATATAACAATAATATATATATTTCAGATTATATGTTTAATGGACACGAATATATATGTAATAAGTGTGGCAAGATGTACATGCATAGAGGAAGTCTTCAAAGGCATTCAAAATTTGAATGTGGTGTAACTCCAAAATTTGGCTGTGGCTTTTGTGGACGCAGATTCTCTCAAAGATCTAATTTAAGCAGACATGTGGTTGATATACATAGGAGTGCTCTTGAAGAATTTATCAATAAGCGTTCGGTATTTTGCTTTATTTTTATCAAATTATTTTATAATGTTGCATTTTATAAATGTTAGTTTTTTTTTATGTATCTACAGGAATCAAGAAATGAAGATGATTTAATATTGCAAGTCAGTAACCATAACATAATGTAAAATACATAAATCTTGGATGTTAAACTTAATTTAGTAGTTATTATTTTATTAAACAACTTATAATTTGCCAAAGTTTATTTACCATTAATAAAATCATAATTTTGTTTATTCATTAATTTGTTATTTTTAATTTATTGTTAAAAATATAATTGTTAAATAATATATTGTTTTTGATATATGCATCTATTCTTTTTGTTACATATAATATTAGATTACAAAATAAAATATTTATTATATTTTATAGATAATACATTTATTATGATTTACAATAATTTAATATTGAAGTGCGTTATATTGGTGTGTATTTTATAAAATGAGATGTGAATATTAAACGTTTAAAAAAACTAGAAGTGAACTCAATTATAAACAATAAATATAATTACTGTAAAATGATTCTAAAACAGACAGCCAAATTAATAAATAAGTAGCCTTAATCAAGATTTTTCTTAAATTACAATTTCAATTTCAAAAACAAAAATTAATTTTGATATTTTTAAAATATAAAGAATTAACAAATATATTTTTGTAAAGTTAAATTTGGTTTCTTGATATACATCAAATCTAATTCTATATTATCAATATTTTACTGCATTTTGGAAAAATAGTGGTTCATATTAATTATACAATGTTTTATTTAAAAATAATCTGCCTCTACCTATTTTGTGAAGTAAAAATAAATAAATAAATTGCTTATACTATATTTTAATCATAAATCATTCATTATACTTCAAACAATTATATTGGCTCCTGTAAGGGTATTGCATGAAATGTGTTTTTTAATTATGAAATGAATATTGATAAGGTTATAAATAATTTAACAATTTAAGTAGATTGAAATAGTTTTCTATTTTTCAGTTTTAATAATATTGAAGTAATTACTTTACTATTTTTTTTTGCATAATACAATTTTAATTTTGCAAATGTATCTTAATGTGTTTCTTTTTATTTTATTTATATGTAACTCATATATTTTTAACTTTTTAGTTTTTTTGTTTACCAATGAGTGTCCCAGATGCTTTAAAACTTATAAGCATAAAAGAAATCTACGCCAACATCTATTTTATGAATGCGGGGTTGATCCTAAATTTTCCTGTGATATTTGTAATAAAAAATTTGTCCATAAACAACACAAAAATCGACATATAATATCAATACATAAAATGTTACCAAATATATAATATTGTTATTTATTCATATTTTTTATTAATTTTATTTATTTAATTGTGTAAATGTAAAAAAATAGTTAAAAATTTAATAATCTATACTAATGTGTTTTTTAATAAATTAAATTAATGTATAATTTAATGAATTGCATGCATACATTTGTCTATGGGCTGATAAATCATGTCATGCAATTTATCATGTTTTTTATTTTTATTATACTTAAATATGAATTAAATATCATCATGTCATTTGTAATAAATAACTGCAATACATTTTTAGTTTATTAATTCAGTTGCTAAAATGAAAAGAGTGTTTTTATATGAAGAGCAATGTTAGTCTTCTTAATATTTGTTCCTGTGCTATTCATTTTTATTTTTAAAATTTATAATAAATTGTATTTAATACTAATTTTTCAGATATAGTTTAAAAATTGTAATATTTTATAAAAAATTTCCTTGTATGATTTGTCTAGTTTATCTGTCATAGCAACGTTATATGTGAATGAGTTACTTGTTTTTTTTTTTTATCATGATTAATGTGTTGTCTCTGTCTTACAAATGTAAAACATAGCAAAAACTGTTTTGCATGGGAAAGAACCAAGATAGTTATAACTAAGAAACAAAATTTTCACCGCATAAAAAGGAGAACTTAGGCTTTGAAATATCATTTAAATTAAAAATAATGGCTTTTGAAACAATTCAAACTTTTTCTTATAAGTAATATCGAATGAATAAAAACAATATTTCACCAACAATCTTTTCAACTATATTGTATATCAATTTGGAGTCTTAACTATCACTAATTGGTTTTATCCTGCACAAAACAGTTTTTGCTATGTTTTACATTTGTAGGACGGAAATAACACATACGAGTGTAGCGTCCCCTTAAAATAAATTCTCATCTATGTCATTTAAATAATTCTTTATTTTGCTTTACATATATATATCAATAAAAAGTTTTTACAGTATTGTTATTATTTATTTATGTTCAATTTATTAGGAACATAATAGTTTAAAATAAGATTCCTGAAAATAAGAATGCAATAAGTAATAAGTTGATATTGTTAGTTTATATAATATAATATATAAATAGTATATATCATTAATATAGTTTAGATAAAAGTAATATATTAGTTGTTTAATTTACTATACTAGCGAAATACATTTTAAATCATAAGGTTAAATCCAACGTTTTTTTTTAACATCTTGGTTTAGCTAAAATATAATTTCGTGATCATTTAATTGTTAGCATAGTCTTAATATGTTATTTTTTTTATACTGTTGTCACTTAATGGAATAAGAAATGTACACTAATATTTAACATTGCAGAGGTTTCGTACTGTAGTGCGATAAAGAATGAAAATCTAAGTACTTTTTAAAAATGAGGAAAAAATAATAATTTAAGAAAAACAAAAATCACGAAACCTAAAGTTTTTGAAAAAAAGAATTTAGATTTTATTGTAAATTAGATACTAAAATTATTGAAGTTTTAAAATTTTCAATATTTTTCTTTATGTTTAAAAAGTTCAATGTGTATACAAGCTTTTCATAATTTATTTTTTACATAAATTAAAAAAAAAATAATGAAAATAAAGTCACAATTTTGTTTTCATATAAGTTTTTGAAGAGTTTAAATTTTTATAAAAAACAGATATTTAAATGAAATATAATGGCGATACTTATTATTTTTATTACTTATATCATTATTTTTTGTACAAAGTGAAATTTTTGTATTATTTAAGAAAAACTTTATAAACTATTTATAACAAATAAGTTTACATTGCTTTATGGCATGTCAGTTTTCTTTATTGATTTATAACTTATAAGTCATATGATTCATATGCCATGTTATAGAACACAAATAATACAAATTAAATAGTATTTTGATCTTCACGTTTTATTGACTCAGATTTAATTTTTATATATCATAAATTATTATTTAATTCATATTTAACACATCCATTATGATTTATCGAATAACAAGTCAAGTAAACTTAAGACTTACTATACCAGTTATCAGTGTTTTCAAACTTTTTCTTCTTTTGGTGTGTTTTTCGAATTACGATTATACCATGACTTTCAATGTTTTATATCAAAAGTATGATCAATCATAAGAAAGCCGCCGCTGTATTTTATTTTTTAGACCAGATTATATATCACTGTATTATGCATCAAGTTTTCTTTTTTCTTTTAATTTTATTATTTAAATATAAAAAATGTGTGTTTTCTTGTGGGATAAAATGTTATTACAGTATATTCTCGGTAATATTTTTCTGACTATTTTAGAACCTAATTATTGTTGAAACGTAATAAAGAATTAAAGACTTCAATTGATTACAATCGACACAATTATACAAAATGATTAAAAAATATTAAAGGTATAATAAAGCGCAAGAATGATTATATGATAAAAATGTACACTTGTTTATATCATTAAATGTATATCAATTTACTAGAATGAACATTTAGTTATTTAATTTGACTAATTCTTGATGAGATATAATGATTAAAGATACATTTTCAAATTGTCTAAGAATAATAATGTTAATATTTAACATTTTATTACCCAAGTGCCTGGTTAATTATTTTTAGCAACATTTTTGATAAATCATAAAAATAAAAAATAAAAACAGAATTACTGAACCTTTCAGATTATTGCACGGCTAGATAATTAAAAATATATGAAACAATTTATGTTAATGTATTTATTAAGTGACACATCACACATCTTAAGCTAAAAATTTAATATTTTAACTGTTTTTTATTTTATTTCATAATATTGAGAAAAACACCTTGAAAGTAATAATTGTCCTCTACTCTCTTGCTTGGGCTTCAGAGCTTAAATAAAATATTGTCATTTATTGTAAATAAATAATCAATTATATTAAGAAGATAAAAAGTACATTATTTTAACACTGTATTATTGTGTTACAGATCGATTTTATTGTCCAAATGGATTTTGTAATCGTAGTTACAAAAATAAAAGAAGCTTACGCAGACATATCAAAGATGAATGTGGTGTTGATCCAAAGTTTAAGTGTAAATATTGTGATAAATTTATGTTCAGGAAGACTACATTACAAAAGCATCAAGTTAATTGTTCTGCTAAATATTGTGTTCTTAAAACTTTCATTGCATATAAATAATTAAATTAGTTGTGCCATAATTAATGATTATGGCATTTTAATATCATCTAATTTTTATACAATTGCAAAGCATTTTCAAGATGTACACAATATTTATATTTTCTTTTCTGATGATGGTGTAAAATTATAGAATATTGTGTTAGAGTAAATTAGCCTAAAAATACTGGATCATTAACATTGAGTCATTAAACTCATTAAATAGTCTGATGATTGATTAACTTATTATTTTATTTGGTTCAATAATTTTTTACCTGTATTATTTTTGACAATCTGAATATTTTGTATCACAGATATTTATAATATTGTGTATTATTATCATCTAAAGGCCAAAGCTAAGTTTAATTATAAAAAGAATTAATGTATACTAAATTGAAAAATATCTACTAATTGGACAATAATTATTTTATATATGAACTAGCTGCTCTGGTGTACTCTATCTAAACTGCATTTTGATCCGTGAGAATTCACCTATGTAATTAAGAGTGTTTATAGTAATATGAATCAGTATACTAGCTAACTATGTAGTTATAGTTAGATATTTTAAAGTTAAAAGAAAATATAGGTATTTTAAAATATATTAATTATATTTATTATCTATATTATGAAATAATATAATCAATGTGTTATGGAATACATAATAACAACCCTCGTTATTTTCAGATTAAAAATTATACCACAATTTTATAAAATAATATCTGATGTTACAATTTACTATTTATTAAAAGAATATGACTATACTTTGGAACAATATTATTTACAAAAAATGTATTATTATTATTATTTAATAGTAGTGTTATGTATTATTTTTAGTTAAAAATTGTACACTAATGGTATATAATATTAAATGAATATTATAAATATTTTTTTAATTTTATTATAATATATAGTACTTAGAAATTAAAAAATAATTTATTATATGGTTTTAAATAATATGTATTATTTTTAGGGCAACCAAGATATTTTTGTCCAAACGCTGATTGTGGAAAAAATTACAAATATAAGCCTACATTGACTTATCATATCACTCACGAATGCGGAGTGCCACCAAAATATCACTGTCCTTTATGTTTTAAATCATTTCCTCGTTATTTTACTTATAAACAGCACATGGTTTTAGTACATACAAAAATTTAATTGGGTAAAAAGAATATTTTGTGAAATTTTTAAAAAATTTTAATAATGTTTGTATGAAATCAAGTATTATTTTGTTTTTTGTTTGTATAATGATTGATTTGTTTTCTTTATATGACCTATTTTTATGATATTAATATTAATAATACATTCATACTCTCAGTAGTTTAATTGAAGACTCAATATTATAGAACATTTACATTTTATTTCTTATTAAAGTTAGTTATTGTTAAAATTTCATAGAAAAAAATTTAAGTTTTCAATTGAACATTTATTAGTACATGAAAATCAATTATAATAAGAAGAAAACAGAAAAGCTAAATTTTATAAACATGTATACTGTCTAGTAAAATGTTTCGAATAACATGTTAAAAGACGTATATGAACAATACTTTAGAAACACTTACTTACACTTTTAGAATATTAAGTTGAGATAAACTTAATAAGTAATATTAAGTTATTAAATTAAAAGAATCTTAGTTATAATTTGTTAATACTGTAATGTTGTTAATTGGTACTTTATATGGTGGTTATAACCCATCAACCCCTCTCCAAAAAATACCTTATTTCGTAAAATATTTTTCTACAAAATTCCTCTTTAATCCAGTACCAATAATATGACATTTTGGTAACTATCATATGTTTTTCAGAAAATGTCTATATAAATTAACTAAAATAATAACTTAGACATAAAAATAGCTAAGGATACATTTCTCAATTTTTTTTTTAGATAACTATAATTATCTATTGGTTTACTTAGTTGTGAACAACTTAATAAAGCAATATTTTAATGTAACATAACATACATTTGTATCAAACAAGATACAAAAATCTCAAAAATTCCTCAAAAATTAGTAATGGTATTTGACAAATTAAAGCTCTTAAAACATGTATTTTGTTTTGTTGTTAAATTAAAAATTTAAAAAAACTCTCTTTAAATTTTTATAGTCAAATTTAGGTGATGGATTTTTATACTTTGCTTTTTCATGAGTATTTATTATTTATTTTATTTTTATATAATGATCATAAATGTTTCAATAAAACGTGACAATATAACTATTAATTTATTTTTATAGGGTTCTTCTCTACAGCTCATGTTATACCAACAAATGGTCGATATTATTGTTTGAATAAATGTGGACGACATTATAAAAACAAAAGAGACATGGGATATCATTTTAGACATGAATGTGGAATGCCATTGCAATATCAATGTAATTATTGTGAAATGAAATATATTAACAAATCAAAATTAAAACAACATGCCGCACGAAAACACCATGTAATATATCCTGATTAATATTTTTGTTTTACAAATATTAAAAAAATGTCATTAAAATGCTTACAAAATTTATATGGAATATTTGCAAAAATTAGAATATACTTAATATTTATTTTTTATGTTTCATGCTTTTTGAAATACACTCATGCTAGGTAAATGTTATTTATTTATAAATTTTTTTTTTTTAATTACTGCATTTTATGAGCAATTTAAATTTTATTAAAATATATGCATAAATTAAAAATAATTTGTATAATATTATTATTAACAATTTATTTGGTTTTATTTAAAATATTTCAAGAAATTTTTTATAGATTTTAATTTCATGAATAGAATAAATATTTTATTTTTATGTCAAAACTTACATTACTACTTTTAAATTTATAATTTTAAAGCTTACAAAGATAGTTTGAGAACAATTCACATCAGTATGTCATTGTTTCTTATCTGTTATTATACGACTGATTAATATTATGAACAAAATTTTGCTTAGAAACATTATTATAATTGTTATTTTTTAAAGATTATGTACCTATATAAATATGAAAAAAAATTATTTTTTTTTCTAAACAAATAAATTGTCGTTAGATATGTGTTATTATTGTACTATTATCTTTAATATTTTTTAATTAATATTTTCCATGATATAAATATAAGTTTTGTGTTTTTATATTTACTTTTTTTGTTCTTAATTTGATGAAAAATAATAATAAAATAACTATATTACAAATAAAAATATATTTTTCAGCAGAATATGATATTAGTTTAATTTAAACCCATATTTTGTTATAATAAGCTTTATTCATTACTTACTAAGATTTTAAGCAGAGCAAATTGGTTTTGGAACCATGTACAATAAAATTATTTGTATAAACTTAACAAATAACAATATTTCATTAATCAAAATATATTTATAAACATTTTTACACAAAAATAAAATAAATTATATTTTGTCAACATGTTTGATACTTATCTTGTCCTATTAATATCTGTACCTATCATGAGTTGCATGCAAAAGTATGATTTAAAGAAATTGCTTCTAATTAAAAATAATATTTTGTTGATTGGTGCTCATGTAGTCATGTTGATATCTTAGAAGCCCACTACAGATTACTTGATGAATAATAGTTGGGGCTTAAATGTTATTATTTTCATCATAATATAATTATTATATTTTATTTGGCTTGTTAATTGTTATAATTAATAATTATTTTTTTACACAAAAAATTTAAAGATATTTTTATGTTTTTGGGTGATACGATAATGTGGATAAGCTCGGTAGCTGATATAAGTATTAATAATCAGTAACATCTATGATTGGTAAACGAATTAATAAAAAAATTTGTAGTTTTTATGAAAACTTTTTTTGCATGTATATCAAATTATTTTTTAAATATTACTATAAACTTATAAAATCTAACATAACCTTAAAGAAAACCTTATTACTCTTCTCATCATTATTATGAACGGAGTGATGAATGTATTGATTTTACAATGATCTGTGTTTATTTTGTTATTTTTGTGTCTGTCATCACGTATTGGAGTAATAATAGTGCTTTGATTTTCAACTTCAGCACCAATTTGAAAAGGAAAGTGAAAAGTGAATCTAGTTGTTACTTGGGGGGGGGGGGGTTAAAAGTAAAAAATTCCAATAGTTTTCAAAAGCGTCAGGAAAAATCCTAAAAAAGTAACGGAAAAACGGGAATTTTTACGCATAACCAATTTACTTTAGGTTACAAAAACCTAATACAATGTTCTTCATAACTTTTTCTTCAAATAAATGTAAAAAAAAAAATCTAGTGTCAATATAGAAAAAATGTTATGAGCTAAGAATTTTTTTTTTTTATGAAATCGTGTAAAATAACGATATATTACAATTTAAATATAGGTAATAATATAATATAATATCCTAGACCAGGAGTCACCAAATGGCGGCCTGTTGGCTGCATACGGCCCGTGAACCCACAGACAAAAAATAAATAACATATATTACGACAATATTATATTTGTTATTATATGTACTTAGAATTTTGAGCGGGCGAAGTAAATTTTCAGATTTCTAATTTGGCCCTTAAAAATATTAATTGGTGACCTAACCTGACCTAGACTGACAAATCATCTTTGTTCAGAATCATTTTTCGTATACAATGATACCTGCCATTGCATTCAAATTTAACACATCGATTATAGTGACCTACTCTCCATCTCTATTATACAGCAGAGCGATACCCACTTGACCACCCCCTTTTTTTAATGCAATAATTGATTATTACATTAAAATGTATTATAATTATATTAAACAAGCTTATACAAACAAGACAAATTTCCAATTTTCCGTTCTATATCCTGTTTGTTTTTTTTTTTTTTTTCATAACATTAAATTGTTTGTACAAACATAAACATGTCTATAAAATGTATTTTGATAACTAATTCCCTCATATTCTCATATTATGCTCATTGAATCGTTAATGCTTCTAAATTATTTGAATTATTTAATTTAATTTTTTTTGTAAATTGAAACAAACATTTTACATTTATTTAAGTATAAATTATGATGCTTATTAAATAGATGAATACTATTTCAGGAATGGTATGGTTTGTATGTGCAAATGGATGTGGTAAGAAATATAAGCACCGTACAAATTTATTACGGCATAAGAAAAATGAATGTGGTGTTGAACCACAATTTAAATGTTCATTTTGTCCAAAAGCCTATACTCAGAATGCTAGTTTGAAATTTCATGTACTTAGACAACACACTACTGGCCTATTATCTAGATGTATAGATAAACGCACATTCAATGTTAATTAAAAATGGATATTTTTTAGTGTAACTACTTAAGTTTATATTAGTGCAGAAGAGATTTATTTAAATTAACATATTTGTGGTATGTGGTTTATGATTGTTTATTTTTTATATTACATGTATTATAATTGACATTCAATTTGGTACTAATTTTTCTCAGTCTTATAGATAGCTGTTATCTAGTGAGTAATAATTAAGTTAATAATATTTAAATATTTTTTTTATAAAAATTTTTTTTATTATTTTATGCATACATTTTAAGATACATACAAAATGTAGATTCTTATTTGAATAACAGATAGTATCAAATCTTATGTTTTTATTTTGAATATATATTTTAATTTGTTAAAAAAAAGATCAATAAAAACCAATTGAAAAATAACTAATTTACTTTATTGTTTCTTATTGTTTTACAATATTTGATACATTTAGCATCAGTCGCAATTACCTAATTGCTTATATATATTACATTTTAATCAATGGATAAATTGCTTTTGCTTATCTTACTAATGAAATTCAAAAAATTTAATATTAATTTATTTTTATTCTAAAAAAAAAAAATATCTTGGGATATTTAAGTATAATTTTTTTATTGCTTATTAATCATTTTCTTATTATAAATATTGTCAATTAAATTTTATAATTTGTTTTTATAACCATGATTGATATGTATTATTTGATTATTTTGAATATTTCCTATGTATGTGTATAATATAGTGTATGTATTGTATAATATTATAATACATGTATATACATTTTTATTTTATTCAAAAAAACATTGTTATTCTGCCATTCTAGTATTTTATACAAGAATACATGATAAATCATTAGTTATTTTGTGTAATATGTTTAACATTGTCTTTAAAAATTTGGACTAGTTGCATAAAATAATAATAAATCAATAATTTATTGAATGGATTGATACAAATTTAGAATTATTGTTTCTAGTTTAAATTTATCATTGATCTCGTGATTTATTAGTTACCGTTTACTATTGCACTGATAACACAGATTATATTTGATTTAATACATTTGTAACTTTTAAAGTTTCTATAAGTTTTCTATTAATCATAAACTAAGGTTTAGCGGATATTATTACTTATTAGTTGGTACAAATTCAACTTTCTCTTACATATAATATGTTAAGTGGTTTTTGGGGATACATACACATTTAAGTTATATTCATGAAAAAAACTTTGATTTTATGTTTGTTTATTGCAATATTAATGATTTAAATGTCAAAAAAATAAAAAAATAAATAAAAATGAGGAATTATATCAACAATGCATAAACTATGAACTGATTTTTGTGAGCATTGTTATGTAAGTACTTACCTAATTAATGTATTTTCCATTATCTCTATTTCAAATTAAATATTTGAAATCACACTTTTATAATTATATCTGTTATTATTAAGACATTATCATTACATTATGTTACATTGATAAGTATTATATTATTTATTTTCTAATTAATTAATAATATTATAATGGTTATAGGTAATGCACATACATAATTTTCAGAATGGAAGGTTTTGACTGTCCGCATTTGTATGTTAGAAGTTATAAGTATAAAAAGAATTTAGTTAATCATTTAAAAATAGAGTATTGGAAAAAACTGAACATTTAATATTCACATTGTGACAAAACTAGTTTTCACAATATTATTATTAGTCACTTATAAGCCAAGTATAATATGATATGAATATGATGTAACTAAAACAAAATATATGTAACATACTAAATAACATTTGTAACTTGAATTTAAAATTATTTATTATTTTTAAATGTACCTACCTATATTCATTAAGATTATTAGTTTACAACTAAAATAATCCTGGTCTCCACATGAGTGAAAAAAAAGCTTGGTAATTTTTTTTATATTAATTTCAATAAAGAAAATAATGCTTTTGGTATTAATTAAATTATATGTACTTAGTAATTGATAAACACAATATTATTATTTATAAATTAAAATCAATACTAATATAAAATGTTATATAAGTGTTCTATCTTTCTCTTCATATTATAAATCAGGTAAAACAAATAAAAGGTTTAAAAATGGCGTACATATTTTGTTACAATTCTGTTACATTGAGTTAATTTACATAGTATTTTTTATAAGTTAGAATAGTTTAGACTGTCTAGAGTAGTTTGTTAAAGCTTAAGCTAAATCAACATTTTTGAAATGTATATTTAAAGATGCATACTTTATTTTATTTTTAAATTTTTATTTACAGATGGTTGGCTTAATCAAATTGTTGAAATTGAAGTCAAAAAACGATTAATTGCTGAACGACATCATTGTCCAAATTGTGCACAAAGCTATAAATACAAAGGAGGTCTTCGCAGACATCTTGACTTTGAATGTGGTAAAAAGCCACAATTTGTATGCCCAGAATGTCCAAAAGAATTTTCTAGAAAAGATAAACTTCTTAGACATAGAAAAAATGTCCATAGAGCAAAAGAACTGGGTATTTTTTGAAATAAATGTTTTAGTCGTCAAATTCTTTGCTTTATAAACTTTATGACAAATATATACATATTAAATCGAGATTTTATTATTGTAATCTTTATAACTACTTACTAGATTTTGAAAAACAATATTAATGAATTAAGCTCCAGTTTTTTGATGACTGGCCCAACTCTAGGTTGTCTCAAGAAAATTGAGTAGTGAAATAAACCAGTGATGTTATTGGGCTGAATGTTATTGTGAAGTAATTATTTGAATTTTTTTTTTATTTATTAATTTTCATACTTATTTTATTGATGTAATGTTTTTAGAAATCTATCTGGCATTTAAATGTAATATAATAACTCTCATTTTGAGCAAAACCTAATCGTTCAGATAATATTATTATATATTCAATTATTTGTAAATAGTTAATGAATTTGTTATTTATCATTGAATTGTATTTGTATTAAATATTATTATCCTTTTTATAATTAAATGCTTATAAAAAATTATTTATCAGTACAACTAAAATCACTAGTTTTTAAACAATTCTTTTAAATCATTGAATTTTTATTTGATATTTTAATTATCTAGTTAATTACAATTTGTAAATACTTTTGATAAAATTAGTTCAGTTTATTATAATTTAATCAATCGAATCAAATTATAGATGCTATGAATTTTTTTTAAAATATTTTCAATACATTTTATAGAAACTATAATATAATATTATATAATTTTAATAAGATTGTAATTTTAAAACATATCTATTTGTATTTTACATTTTAAAATATATTCTGAACATTAATGCTGCAAATTGTACAGCAATGTTAAAAAAAAAAAAACCATAAAAATGCTGTTAAACAACAGTGTTTCAGAATCATTTTTAATATAAAGTTGGTGGAGTATTTTTGTTTTTGTTTTATACTTAAAAGATAAATATTTGAGGTGTACTAGTTAATGTTCATAAAAAAAATGTGGAATAAAATGATTTAAATATTGATTCTATTTTAATTTGAGTTGTTAATAGTATTATAAAGCTTTTTTTTTAAATTTAATGTTTTTGTAGTTTATTTTTATTAGAATTGTCTTCGTCCTTCAATCTGTTCTTCACACTTCCTCATTCCTTACTTTTTTTTTAAATTATTTTATACAAATGGTATCTTTGCAAGGCACCTACCTATTATTGTTAATATGTTTTATACTGGAATGAACAAAAAATATTTCTTTTGTACTAGAATAATATATTTTATTAGTACTTATAATGAATATTGCAGTCAATAATCGTTTATGTTAAACATAAATTAATACTTATAAAATATTATAGGCACATTTAGATTCAACCATTCTTTTAAGAATTAGGTATTATCACTATAATAAATAAAAAAACAGATTTAAAAAAGTATATTTAACTAAAAAACACTTCACATATTGTGGGAATTTCTATTTTGATAGATGTAAGTGGTATTATTACAATTATAAGTATAGAATTATTTATAAAGTAGAAAAATTAATTTGGTAAAAATATCATGTTTAATCATTTTATTTTTTTTAAGGAGATAGGGGAGGATTTTTATTACTATATGGATCTAGAAAATGGGTGGCCTTATTTAGTAAATAAAAAAGGTATTATTATATACAAAAATATTTAGTGATAGGTAGCGATTAGTATCTTAAAATTGAATTTATTGTATAATTTACCATATTTTAATTCGGATGTAAAAATGAGTAAGTACTAAGTACTTTAAGATTATTTACTAAATAGTGAGAGTAATTTAAAATACATTACTTAAATTTTAAAATATTATAATGTATTAAATGTATCTATATCATTATACAATATTTAATCTTAAAATAATTTAATCATTTAACAAGGATAGTTTTTTTTTTAATGATGTTTTACAATTGTTATACAAAATTTCATTTTTTTTCATTTTCCATTTATTTAAATTATATAATTTGCATGTATACTGTAGTGTTTTTTGTTGCTATGCAAGAATTATAACTGTAGAACAGTAAAACTAACTCTAATATATTGTTTTCAATATTTCCAACAGATAAAACATAAAACTATATTATACTGATATATACTACAATAATATTTTTATAAAAGTATAAAAAAATATTAATTGTATTTATTTTATTTTTGTTTACATTAATAATCATGTATGTATATAAATGTGTTAACTGAATTGTATGGTATTAATTTATAGTGTAAACAGTCATGAAAAGCTTAAAAATTTTGTTTTATTTATGTTATTAAACAATTTGAATTTTCAGATATAATACACACTGATCATTTACAAAACAGTCGTCATCTATGTCCCAATGGATGTGGTCGTCATTATAAAAGAAAAGGACACATGACTTATCATTTGAAATTTGAATGTGGAGTACATCCTCAATTTAAATGCCCATATTGCAGCAAACTGTCCAATCGTAAATCCAGTCTAAAAACTCACGTTCTATGTGTTCATAAAGTATTATTTGATGAAAATTTGTCTGTTTTCAAATGATTAATTATGATGATGTTCTATGGAAATCTATAAATAAATATAAGATTTTATTAATAAAAAAATAACCTAACAATTTATTATAATTAATATTTAGGTAACTGTTTATTTTAAATTTTAATTGTAAAAATTAATATATTTGTTGTATTATATTTAACTTTTAAAAATAATTAATAAGATTACAATGTAAGTAGTAATCACGATTATCCGAAGTGTTCTGTGGAACAAACATGTATATACAAAAAAATAGTGTGACAAAATTTTGTTGAAAAAATTTTAATTGTAAATTAAAAAGAAGTGTTTTTAAATAAAAAAAAACAACAACTTGTTACTGATTTTTTTGTCAAAAAATAAATAATATAAATATTATAAGTCATATTATATGAATTTTTATATAAAAATAAAAGGTGTTCTCATTTAATTTTCCTTAAATACTATAAAACATTACAATAATTATTTATAATAATAATATAATTATTGAATTTTTGTTTCAATTTTAATTTAGCAGAGTATTCACAGTATTCATTTATCCGCGGATGCTACCACCTTGTTACACGGATAATCAAGAGTATACTATATTTTCATTATTGTGGACATCTTTCAGAAAATTAAATAGAGTGTAAAACGTACATAACATATTTTAAATATAGTAGCATTGGTTGCAATTTTTTCTTCAATTTATTCATATAAGTTACTTTTTTTGAAAATTAATTTTATTAAATTTGGTATGAAACTCAACTAACAAATAAATACAGTGACCTATGTATTTTATTGAAAGTTCCAAATCATAAACCCAATATTAATTAATTAGCATCTAGTGTAAAACAAAAAGAATCATATCAAACTAATTAGTAAATATTTAAGTCATGTTATTTTTTTTATCTAATCTCTTAATTACTAAATAAATATAATTAAATTAATAATTATTATTTATATATATATATATAATATTTTTCATAATTTAATGACACAAAAAAATAAAATCAAGTAATTTTTGGCACACAACCTAAATTAGTCACTCTTGTTATAAGTAGTACCTATTTTACAATAAATCATAGATAAATATAAATAAGTGTTTTCATTAGTTCAGATTTGTAGATAGCTGCTCCAATCCTAAATGTCCTATATGTTAAATTAATGAGATTTTACTGTATTTAAACTAAAAACTAATGCTGAGTTGCATAAAAAATTGATTAATATTTAATGGTACAATACAATTTAATAGATCAATCACAGGCGTTAAGTTGATCATTCATGCAGCCTGGCATAAGTATTAATTAACAATATTTTCAGTGAGTAAAAATATTTAATAAAAATATATATCTTCTTTCTTATTTTCTCTACAATAAAATAAAATCATCTGCCAACCTAATGCAGTACATGACTATATTCCAACTTATCAAATAACTCCTATTCTATATTTTTTTGTAAAAAAACATTAAAAAATTTTTCATATGTATATATGTCTAAATAGTTTTATTTTATTTTACTAAATATTTATTTGATTTGTTCTTTATTAGTTAACAGTATTTTATAATTTTAAAGAATACGAATATTATCTATTTTTTTTATAATTATGGTATAATTATTAATTTGTAATTGAAAATAATAAGTTAATACAATCAAACAAATATTTCAACCATTCAACCTAATAGGGGGAAAAAATTATCTCTTTAAATATAAATAAATAGACCTTGTTGAAATTCTTGGAACTTGATGTTTTGTGATTGTATTATTTCTATTGCCAATGAATAATGGCCAATACTAAAAACAAATTTAGTATGATTTGTGTAATCTAGTTAAAAACTATTTAAAATTTTTTATAATACCTAATAAGTTAATTTAATTTTTTTTTTAGATTTTCCACCAATTGGATCAGAAAATAGACTTATATGTCCAAGAAATTGTGGTAGAAGTTATAAACGGAAATATCATTTAAATACACATTTGAAATATGAATGCGGCATGGATCCGAAATTTAAATGTCCATATTGTAGTAGATTGTCGCATCAGAAGTCTAATCTTAAAACTCATATTTTAAGTGTACACAAAGTTGTATACAATGAAGCATGATAATATATTCTAATGATAATTATCAACTATAAAAAAAAAAAATTGAACCAAATAAAATTTAATTTGGTTAATGTGCTTAAAACCATATCTAAGTAATAATATTTGATTATAGAAGTACTCGTTTGTAAAAACTTAATGTATGTACATATAAATTATGATTACTATGTAATCTACAATTATTATTAACATTGTGATATAAAGTATATCAATTACAAATATTTATGACACTTAAAAATATAATTTATTCATTTTCTTTTAAATATAACTTATTTATAAGAAAAATGTGAGGTTAAATTTAATAGTTTAAATACCTTAATAAATAAGAAAACTAATTTGTATGAATCTAATTTTAATTAATATATTGTGTATATTATTAATTTGTATTCAGTGTTTGCTATTGCTTTTCTTATATTATCCTATCTCAAACAAAATTAATTTTTCATTTTAATTTATTTCACAGAATTCATCTAATGTCATTGAATTAAACCACCAATATAACATTTTTTTCACAATGTAAATTATAATAATACATTTTGTTTTATTAAAAATTTTCCCGATAATATTAAGTATATTACATAATTATGTAAAATTGTTTAAAAATATTTTTTTAAATCTCACGTATTTTATATATCATTTAAATACATGCATGATGTGAGAGTTAAAATCTATTTTTTATTTCTGTCAATAATACAAGAAGTTGTTACATTACAATTTTTGTTAAATTAACAATTTCAATTTTTATTTGAAAATATTAAAACCATTAAAAGTTTAACTATCATTTCCAGTATTTATATGTAATTAGAACTTCATAAATATATTATTATAGATTCTAAGAGAAGCAATAAATGTATTAGTTTTACAATGGAAGTACGAGTATGTATGTTTTTTTTACATATTTTTTTTTTTAAATGAGGTGATTTCACATTTTCGAGCAGTAAAAAAGCTTTAATCTTCAGATCAAAAAGGGGCTTCTGATAGAAAGTTGTATATTATAGTACCTCTTCAGGGTTTAAAAAAAAAATGAAAATTGTTCATGCAAAATTAGTATTTGATAAAATTGATATTGATTTTTGATGCAATTAAAAAATGAATAACTGTAAAAACTTGATATAATTTTTAAAATATTTTAGGTATTGGCTATTTATTATAACATTGAAATTGCCTTCTTTATTAAAGTTTTTTATTTATTTTTAAAATAAATTGTTTATTTTTGAGTAAATAGTTAAACTATATATAGTATTTAAAAAATTGTTTTTACAGAAACCTAAAAATCTTAAATAGAAGAATGCACAATTTTTATTTCAAGTGACTTGACAAAATTGAATATTTTAAAGAAAAATAATAATTTTAGTAATTTTTTTATAATTTAAAAAATTATCATTCATAAGAAATTGCATTGTTTTAATAGTATGTATTATTAATGTATGCCATATAAAATTTAAAAAATATTTGTATTAATTTTAAGCTGTTTAATCCTCAAACTTATTACACCTTTTTTTTGGTACATGGGTATTGACTATTAAATTAATCACAATAATTTATGAAGTAATATAATATCATGAAAATACTTATGCATTGTTATCATGTAATAAAATATAGACTGAAAACCCTATGCCTCTTCTCAGAATTGTTATTCATATGCAATGATTTATTTTTGAAGTCAAATTTATAACATTTATTACAGTAACCTACTCAGTGCGAGGTATGCTTGATATATACTAACTATAAATATTTGTAGAAAAACTTCTTCGGCTTGTTTTTTATATTTCTGACTTAAAAACCACAATGGTCTTATAATTTAAAGTTTCATTTTTTTTAACTTACTGAAAATTGAAATACTCATAGTATAGCTAGCAACCAATATAAAAGGTATATTACATAATATAATATAGACAAATATTAATTTATGTGAATTTAATTTAGTTTAATTTTTTATTCTGTATATACTATTGCTTTCAAAATATTATGATATAAAAATAAAAACATTTACTATGTTATATTAAAATAGTTAATTATGCTTTTTTTTAAATTTTTGCTGATTGTTTACTTTATTTAACTTAAACTAGCTTTTTTAAGTGTTTAATAAAACTTCCTAACTTTATTCATTGGGTATAGCTTAAATATTGTACTAATGCAATTTATATATACATATATAGCTGAAGCTTAAATATAAAAAATATATATGTATTATATTATATATATATATATATATATGGTATATTAAAAATGTATAATATATTAATAATTATACTTTTTTAATTTCATACTAATTATATAAAATGGAATTAAAAATATATTGATTACATATTCAAATACTGATTTTTCAATATTTATCCTTTATTTAATCTTTATTTTTATCTTATTTTTTTTTTTTTTTTAATAGTGTATAATAAATAAATTAATTAAGTATTAAATTTTATTAGGATATTCAATGAATGGACCAACTTATAGGCTTCTATGCCCAAGAAACTGCGGTAAATCTTATGCATGGAAAACTAATTTATATAGACACTTAAAATTTGAGTGTGGTATTCGTCGTCAATTCAATTGTCCATATTGCAATAAAGTTTGTAATAGGAAATCTAATCTAAAAACACATGTTCTATGTGTACATAAAGTTATATTAGACAAATAATTTCCAATGTGTTAAAATAATTAATTAAAACTATGTCCAAGTGTAACCTACTAATCAATAACTATATTTTATTATAAAAACTAATTATATACCTGTTGAAGTTATTGTAAATAGTATGTAGATAATTTATTATTTTATAACTAAAATAAATGTTCTAGTTATAACTAACATTTGTTTTTATTTAATACACTAATCATACATAGATTAACTATGTATACATCATTAATACATATTATATGTAAAACTATTTTAAATATAATATGATGTATGATTAAACTACGATATTCTAATAAAAAAACTAATTATGAGTTAATATTATTTTCAAAATATTTAACATGCATATATATTGAAATGTTTTTGTTGCTATACTAAAAATTATAATTGTTGAAAAGTGAAACTAACACCAAACTATTTTTCAATTTTTTCTTCGGATAACACTTACATAATATATAATATATCTATATATCTATAGACTATAAAATTATAAAAATATTATATAACTATGAAATATAATTTTATTTTTTATGTAATTAATGATAAAATCTATAAATGTGTTAATTTAATTGTTTGATATCAATTTATAATGTAAAAGCTATTAAAAGCGTAGAAAAATTTGTTTTATCTTTAATTTATCTATTTTTCTAATTTATGTTTTAGAACAATCAGAATTTGCTGATATAACACATACTAATAATTTTAAAAACAGTCGTCATTTGTGTCCTAATGGATGTGGTCGTCATTATAAAAGAAAAGGACATATGACTTATCATTTGAAATTTGAATGTGGTGTCCATCCTCAATTTAAATGTCCATATTGCAACAAATTGTCTAATCGGAAGTCTAATCTAAAAAGTCATGTTCTATGTGTTCATAAAGTATTATTTGATGAAAGTTTGCCTATGTTTTCAAATGATTAATTATGATAATGTTTTATGAAAATCTATGAATAAATATAATATGATTTTATTTTAAAAACTAATTGTATATCTGTGTAAGTTATTATAAATAATAAGTTTATATGTAAAATAAATGTACTAGTTATATTAAGATTTATTTTATTTAATAAACTAATCATAAAGAGATTAACCATTTATTTATCATTAAAACATATTACGTTATGTAAAAGTGTTTCAAATACTATATGGTTACAATATGGATGTATGGTTAAACAACAGTATTTTAATAAACATCCTACTTATTCATCAACAATATTTTCATTATTTCAGTCGTTTAAAAGTATTTAAATCAAATTTCTTTTAAATAATTATAAAAATTAATTTAATTTTCAATCATAAAAAATATGCTAACCTAACCTTCCTATGATGCATATGTAATTATTAAACGTACGCTCATTTAGTATTAAATAATACAATTATGATAATACTTTTGATTTTATAGTTTTAGTTAATAATTTGTTTAAATTATAAACAAGCCTTACCTTTTTCGTTATAACACAATTTAACAATAATTAATCGTTATTCATAAAATTAGTTTTTATCTGATCACATCACTAATTTATGAGTTATAACTCATGACAAAATTAATATAAAAATGTTTCTTATTGTACATAAATGCTATGCTGAGTATGCAATTAAGATTACTATTGGTAATTTCCATTTCTTACAACTTTGAATTTCTTTATGTTAATATAATTCTAAATTTCCTCAGACTTCGGTACTATGTTATTGATGTCACCTTATAGTTAGGTCATTAGGTGGTCCATGCTAAAAATTGGCTGGGTTTGATCGATATGCTGAGTAACCAGGATGCTTTTTGAGTTGCTTTACAGTGACATATCTAAAATATTAATGGTATTTTAGAATTTGGACATGCTGGTTTCTCCTTCTGTGTCATTAAGTTGCCATGGTTAATTATTAAACTGTTTATAGCCTGTATAAATGAATAGTTGCTTTTTATTTATTAGTTTTATTTACTGAGGCCATGAATATATTGAAGATTTTTTGATGTTTTTTTTTTTTTAATTTTTTGGTATTATACATATTGTGCATTTGCTATGTAAAGCAATATTATTGTTTTATTTGTTTTTTTAGGTTTTGGAAGTTGGAACTCATATTGGTATACCCACTAGATTAATTTTAAAGTCTGAAGTATTTGATGAGGTTTATATTTAATGAATTATAAGTTATTGAATGTTTATTAAGTCATTAAAATTAATCGAATATTTATTTCATATTATTAGTCTTCAATGATTTTTTATTAAATTAACTATAAAATTACCTATTTTATTATTATTATTAAATACAATTAATATACATGAAAATAAAACCAAGTCTTAACTCTCTTTTAAGGATGTGTTATTCATTCCATCATCACTTTTATGATTATATTATAAATATTAGCAGTTTTTATAAGCAGTTTGATTTAAAATATAAGTTTACAGTAACATTACTAAAATATAATATCATTACCACAATATATATGTTACAATACAAGAAAATTAAGTGTATAAAAATATGATTAATTAATTTATGTAATGTAATGTTGATAACAATTCTTAATTTATCTTTAAATAACTATTCTTATTATTAAATTGCTCAATAAATATATATATTTATGTAGAAAACTCATAAAATAATTAAATTATATTTTTGGAGATTAATTGTGTGTTATATCCAATAGATTGAATTTTGTTTTATGATAAATAGTTATCTGAAACATAACTACTGTGTTATTCTTTAATTAATTTTTCTATTTAGCTTAATTTATTATTTTTTGTTTTCCTTAATTGTCATAAGTAAGGCATATATTATGATTGTTAAAATTAAAAAAAAAAATTACTGTAAAAATAATTAAAATCAATTAGGCTAATTTTATGGGGGATTTCTATACATGGCTGATTTTTGTAGCAATCAAATTCCAACTACCAACTGTTAAAATGTAACTTTGATATAATATATTATATAATTATATTATTTATTATATTATATATATTATTATTAATGTTGTGTTTGAAGAGAGGAGCAGACTATAAGTTCTTTATAGATGTCATAATGTGTGCCTATTAAAACAGAATCTTTATTCTTGAACATTATATTAGTTTTCATTTACATTTTTAAAAAAAATTAAAATAACATGCTTAAAAGACTTGGAATTTGTTTGTACATTGTATTTATTCTTAATTATTATTTTTTAATTTTAGAACTACAGCGAAGATATGTTTGTCCTAACCAATGTGGTCATAGTTATACAAGAAAAGATAATCTAACAAGACATATGAAGACAAAATGTGGTGTTTTAAAAACATTTTTGTGTAAAATTTGTATGAAATCTTATGCTCGACGTGATGCACTTAAAAATCATTTAAAACTAGTACATAAATGTAAATTAGAACATTCAATTGATAATGTTTATATGTAATTATTTAGTTAATATACTTTGTCTATTGACTATTACTTTTAATCAATGTTTAGTTTGACCCCAACTAATTAAAGAGAAATATTTTTCTTTTATTAAATGTGAAATTTATATATAGATCATATCATGTAAGGAATCAAGTATTTATGTTGTAATTCAGGGAAAAATTACAACTAAAGAATATAATTGAATAAAAGTTAAAAATCGGAATGTGATTTTATGCATATTAATGAAATAGAACTTTTGTTCAAAAAAAGTATTTCTTTTTTGTTCATAAATATCATAAATGTACAAGGTAATTGCTGGTTGTTTGGTTCACTCCTAAAAAACTTAGAGAGATAATTTTAAATTAATACTGAATTTCAGGTCAATTCAGAAAAATAAGAAAAAAAAATGTTTTTTTATATTTTATAACATCAAACTTAAACTAATAAATAATTTGAGATTTATTAGTTATTTTTAAAAAATGTTTATATACTTTAAAATAGGATGGTCCAACCTTTTGTAGTTGGCGAGCCAATTTACACTTTCATAAAAACATTGGGAGCCTCCAAAAGAAAAAAAAATATATTATTACCTATTTATATTTTATTTTATTATATAATGCACAAAATTATTACATTATAGATTAAGTTACTTATATTAAGAATTAATTGATTAATTAATGTGATTATTGGCATTATTTTTCAGAAGCCAATTTTCAATATCAATTGAACACTCTGTGGTGGCTTATCTGATGCACGATTCTAAAGTCAAATCGTGAATACGGTTTCTTGATTTAGACTTTATTAAATCCATTGTAGAAAATGCCGATTCACAATATATACTTCCAAATAATGACAAAATTTCAAGAGAAAAATTCTGTAATGTTGGGAAATTTTCTTGCAGTTTCCAAAACTCTTTAGGAGACAAATTTACTTTTGGTTGAAGAGAACAGTCTGCTTGTAAATCACATGACTCTATTTGAAAATCGGGAGGTTGTACTGAGATATCAACTGTCATTATTAAATAATTCTTTCATCTTATCGCAATATGACCAACTTCCGGGAACTCTTAACTCTTACCGTTTAACAATAAAGTGTAAAATTTATACAATCATACTACAATTTTGTTATAATATTATTGTAACTTTAATTTTTAATTAATAAAAAAAGTAATTAATTTAATTGTTGTTGTTGTGGGGGGGGGGAAGGCTTCGAGGACCGAATCCGAGCGAGTTGGACTACCCTGCTTTAGAAAAATGGAAATAATTGTAAGGTTAACTGAATATCAATTGCAATTTATTATTCTTTTTTTGAAAAATAGTTAAATTGGATCTATGGATGATGTATATTATGCATATGGTAAAGAAGCAAACAATATATTTGGGGCCAAGTATTCTTTTGTAGAAATAAAACAATATAAATAAATAAATTATGACATAAAGAAAATATTAAATTATTTTTTATTTACTCTTATCAAAGGCTAAGAAATTGTTTGTTTTTAAGAACATTTAGAATAAATAAGTAGGTAACCTACTTAAATTCTGAATAAGTACTTCATTTCTGAGTTATTTATGTAACAATACATATAATCATGTATTTAATAATGTATCACTGAACTAGTTTTTAGTTTTAATATTTAAGTATAATATTTCCAATTTCTTTTTATCTGCTACAATAGTGTACGCAAACATTTCTAAAATGAGATATATTTAAAGTACGTCTCTGGTTTGTTACTATCTGGTAATATTTAAATAACAATATTTATTTATTTCTTATTGATTTAAAATATTTATATAAGCTAGATCAGGTACTTTGAAAATTGAACCTCAAACTAATATTATAAATTTGAACATAATATGTCATGATTGATAATATTTGTAAGTTTCTTTTAATTTTATAATTTTAATAATGTGGTATGAAATTGAATTAAAAATGTAAATAGTATTTATTCCACAAGTACTATTTTCTTCATAACTATTATTTTAATAATTTTATTACAAATTTAAATAAATATTGAATTTGTTTTTATTAATAGTTATAAATAGTAATAGAGTATAACTTTTTTCTGCTTCTTTAAACTTGTTACTGTTTCTCTTATATAAATTGATTAGTAGGTATTCAAGTAATTTATTTTTATACATGCCAATCAATTATTTTGAACTTTACAGACAAATTGCGATATTACTGTCCACGATCATGTGGTCGAAGTTATAGCAGAAAATACAATATGCAAAGACACTTAAAATTTGAGTGTGGTGTACCGAAACAATTCATGTGTTCATACTGCAGAAAAGATTTTACTTATAGATCTCATCTCAAAATTCACATATACTCAATTCATGGAAGACACGCATTTAATTAAATAATTATTACTTACTGTTAGCTATTATATTTGTATGTAACAATTTCTTTAATACAATTAAAAATTGGCTATAACTTCTATTGAGTTATTTTATTTTATATTATTAATATTTTTTAATAATTAGTAGGCTTCTATTAAAATGTTTCACTGCTTCATTAAAACCATTTAATTTACAATAAAATGTCAGTGGAATTTTTGTAGAATACTTAGATAGTCTATATGTATCACATACTCATACCAAAATTTATATTTTTTCACTTTTCTCTTTGTAGTTAATAAAATAAAGAATATACTATAAAAATATTTAAGGAAATTTTAATATTGGTTTCTAAGTGTTGGTGTTTTTAATATTTAAATTATTAACAATAATTAGTATTTATTTATCACTAAGATTATAAGACTTATAACTTATAACCAAAGATTACCAAACAGTTATTTTGATAGTTAAAATTGTATTAAATGTTCGTATTTTTTTTCTTTTTAAATACTAAAAAATGTCTACTTTTAACCCTCTAAAGTACAAACTTAAGCCAACTTTCTATCAGAAACTTTCCTTAAAGTTTACAATCTTTCGAGAAAAAAAATAATACATCGTTGTAAAATCAGTACATTAATTTCTTCGCTTATAATCTCAAAAAGCTTAGGCATGAGGATTGTGAAGTGTTTTTTTGCAATAGTTTACATCTATGTATTGTAAGTATTCTTCTTTTTCTTAGTACTTCGCTTTTCAACTATATAGGTGAGCTATGTTCTTCTACCTCTAATTTACTCACACTTGCTATTTTTTCTATCATTCTCTATTCTGTCTATTTATGTCATCGACCTTCCTCTCATTTATTTCCATAGCCATTCTCACTGCCTCCGAGTCACCTCTCTTAATAACATGACCGAACAACTTAATCTATCTTCCACAATTTTGTATATGATTGATACCTCTCTTACCCTAATTTTATTGGATTAATTTCTTATTTTATCCACTTAGTTACTACACTAACTAAACCTTACTTAACGACCACCACTATACCTTTCTTGGAACTCTTATCATTCACCTTCTCAAAACTTATTAGCATTTTACGTAAATATCTTATCTTCTTTCTGTAAGTACTTATCTATAATTTTCAGAATATTTTTCTAACATAAACCCAAACTTATGCCTTGGAATCGTTGTTACACTCCTTTTTTAAATATCTTTTTCCCGAATATTCATACTATTATGTTTAATGTGAATGCTATGCATTATTGTGAGATCTCTAGGACAGTACGATGGCTGAGATTCCTTATACTTTAGCTGGGTTGTTACCAGGGTGCATTGCGAGGAATCGTATACGGGGCGCACTTTAAACTAAAATACTAATAATACTATAATAATATACTAATACTATGACTCATATTATGTTTTATACCTCTATAACTTCCACACTCTCGTTTACATTTTTCTTGCCTTAATGTATGGGCACCAAAATACTTTTCCTCCATCCTTAAATTTCCTTATGTCTGTTTTCTTACATCATCCACAGCTCTGATGGTAATCCATTAGGTTCTATCATATTATTTTTTTTCATCTTTCTAATCACTCTCATTTCCTTTTCACTAATTAAGACATTCATATCTATATTTCACTCTAATTCCTCCATTTTTTACCCTCTTGCAATGTTATTCATTCAATAGCTCTTTAAAATACTTTTTTCATATCTTACGAATTTAATTATTTATCCCATTCATACACTAAATATTCATAAAATGTTTCGATTTTTTTCTTGAATTTTATCCCAATCTTTTATGCAGGTTATCGTACTTCTTAAATATTGTTCTTCAATATTCATTTTTTACTTCTTTGTTTGGTTTTTTTAACTCAAATTACCTCTTTCTCCTATCTTAATGCCAATTTTTAAAATCGTGATTCCTTTCTTATAATCTATTCCTGTGCCCTATTCTTGACTCAAGTTATATTCTCCTTTATGATCAATACTACTCTACTTCTTCTTTCAGTTTCCTTACAAATCATTTTTCATTTTTATTTGTTAGCTTCAACCCTCTAATTATTGACTTCTTACCTAACTACTCTTTATAATTGTTCACTTTCCTTCATTTACAATTTACACAATAACTCTAAATCCGTCATTAACCAATTTTATGTTATTATACTCTCTCTCAGAATTACTTTTCAATCTTTATATATTTAAAATTCTTTTTTAAAATTAAAACTATCAATTTATAGCCTGTTTTATTTAGTGTTAAAAGTTGTTTAATACTCTTCTCTCTTCCTATAAAAATAATTCATAATTGCTAATTCATACTTCTTTGCAAGTGTCTGTACTCTTTGCTCTCATCTTATGATCCATTGCAAAATCATAATTTTCATGTACTATATGCACTCTCTCATACTCTTTTCCTAGTATTTTGTTTATATTTTCTTAGAATTCCTATTTAAAACTCTCCTCGTATCCTAAATATGGAGCATATGCATTTATTACATTACAAATTTTATTTTATAATTATTACTCCACTTTTCCTCAAAACCCTTTCCACTGTTCCTTTTATTACCTTTTCATCTATCATCATACTCCTCCATTCCTTAAAATAGTTTTACCTGAGTATATTATCTTATACCACCCTCATTACCTTTACTTTATCACCCTTTCATTTAGTTTCCTGCTCTTTACAAATATTAGCATACTTTTCATTCCAATTAATTATCTGCTTTTACCTGTTAATGTTTCTATGTACTACGTACTTATTCTTTTTTCCTACCTCTCAACCATAAGTTGACGGAATTTAAAACAGTATGTCTTGTAAACAATAATAACCTTATATGTGACTTACGCTTAAATTGTTTAAAAATTGTGGTTTATTTAAGCTTATTATTTATTTTACTTTTTGATTTGTTAAAATTAATTATTATTTCTCTTATTGTTATTAATAATTGGGTGCAATTTATTTTTGTTATATATTAGGATTAATATTAATGCCAACTTTCGATCGGTTCTATTGCCCACGGGGATGTGGCCGAAGTTATAAAAGAAAAGATCATTGTTGGCGACATATTAAGTATGAGTGTGGAGTACCAAGACAATTCAAATGCCCATATTGCTCAAGGAGTTTCGCGCATAACAGTGCTTTAAAAAAACACGTAGTAGTTGTTCATAAAATATTACACAAAGATTTAGGTAACCGGCGATCTCGTAAATCAGGGCCTATAGCTTGATATTGTACAAAAATTAATTTTATTTGTAACATGTAGGTAGGTACACATGTTTTATATGGTGTGTAAAAATATTTAAGTTTCAAATACACCTAGTATATACAGTGAAATCTCTAAATACTCGGACACTCGGCAATTGAAATTGTTTACGCTATTCAGAAGTGTCTATACTATTTAATTTGTTAAAATTGTGTTGCTATGCACCTAAAAAAGTATCTGATACTTAAAGGTATCAGATACTTAGAATTGTCTGTTAGAGGTTTCACCATACTATAATAAAATAATATATTTTATATTATAAAAATATTATTTTATTTAAAAATTATTTTGGTATTGTAAATTGTTTGTTAATTTAATATTGTTAAAGTCAAGGCCGTAACTGAAAAAAATAAACTATATTTACCACTAAAATGTGTCTACATTTAAAAATCTCGATGGGGGGGCCTAGACCTCTCGACCCTTCCTCCAGTTACGGCTTTGGTTAAAGTTACCACATCAAAATATATTTGTAATACAGTTTATTTTATAATATATAAAAAACGTCCATAGTTTAAATCATGTTTTATTAATACATTTTGTTACTACTTGATATATTTTTATTCGTGATTTGAATTGTAAATATTGTGAAATTCTTTAAATTTTAAATTACTAATAAACATGAAATAAATATTTTATAACCATTTGCAGTTATATTATGAAAAAAATTATTAAATGGTATTTTTATTCCTTACTTTCCTACCAACAATTTTAGTTAAAATTAATATTCATTTATTAATTGATAATATATTTAATTTGATTGCTAATTTGATTCTTTTCTTATTTTTAGGAAGATCATTACTGTTGTCTATCAAATTATCCAGATATTGAGACATTTCGTTATAATTTCATTGATTAAACTAAAACAAAAACAAAAACAAACTTAATATTGCTTTCTGAAATACATTTTGTGTGGCTTCTTTGCATTCCGAACAGTTAATTATTAATTGCATTATAACTTATAAAATGCACAAATTCATATTAACTACATTATATTACAGATGAATGCAGATTGATAAAAAAATGGGCATGTATGAATTGCAGTCGCAAGTACAAGAATAAATTTCATTTGGTTAGACATACTAAATATGAATGTGGTATTTTAGGATTATTTGTGTGTAGTTATTGCAATAAATCGTTCAAGCATTCGCATCATTTAAAAGGGCATCTTGGATTAATTCATGGAGTTATTGTATAAAAATGTTTTTATTAAAATATTTTTAATATAATATGTAATATTACTTAATCGATTATTATATTATAGTACCTACTTCATAAAATATTAACTTTTCTCTAGAAAATATGTAATACAATTACCCAGTTAAAAAATCTGTTCCTAATATTAATTATATGAACATTAACTAAAATACTTAATTCACTAATACCTATAATATAGGATTATTGTGTATTTTGAATACATGGTCAAAAAATTTAATTAAAAATGTGTATCAATTCACATTTGTTATCGAGTATATTATTTGGTCAGTGAAAATACAGAATAGATTAAATCAAATCTGGTTTTTCTATACGACTATACTAATATTGCACCCCGATTACTTGCATCTCTGAATTCAGAATTTATAAAAAATAATATTAATGACGTGAACGAAATAACATGTTTTGATTATATCAAAACTGTATCATTCAAATTTTTACCAATCCATTAATAGTATTATAATAACATTTTAATGTATTAATACGAACATCTAATCTTACTTATATTTTTTATTACCTATTTTAATTAGTTTAATAAATTAACGACGAAAACAATATTTTTGATGTATATAATTACGAAACAATGAAAAATAATATTTTTAACCTACCTTTAGCAATATAATAATATGTAATGTTGCTATTGATTGTCCTAAGTCTGTATTAAATGGAAAGGAAATTAAAGTATTTACATCGAACGCAATTAGTATGAAAAAGGGATCATGGGACGCAATTCGTTTGCTGCAATAACTATGATTGATAGGTCATGGGTATATTCTAAATTACAAATTTTTTAAATAATAAGGATAAGGATAATTTGGAATTTTGTTTGTATTTAAATGTATTTATTTTTAATACAATATTGATTTCTTTATTGGAAAACAAAATGTTAATAATTAAGCTATACAATGTGATGATTTTTTACTAAAATTATGTGATAACTAGTATAAAACAAAACATATTAGGTAATATTTTTTATAATAAAAACCTATTTTAAAAATATAATTCATTTTGAATGTAAAATCTTATATTCTAATCATGAATTAAAATTAATATTATTATAATTTGTACCCATGTGTTTTAAATATATATTATTATATTATAATTATTATTTGGCATATGTGCAAAATTAAGTATTCTTTGTTTTTCATATATACATAAATTATTTATAAAACTTGTAATTTTTCTTACTTCAAAGTGAATCCTTATAAATAATACTTATCCTTATGTATTTTTATAGTCAAGTTTTTTATTCATTAATATAATATATTGCTTTATTTTTATGGATGTCTTTTAAAACAGCTTTTTTTTATATCAATATTTAATTTTATTTAATTTTATTCAATACTGATATAGTTTATTTTTTCAGAAAAAGAAGAACATTTCAATAATCAATTAAATGCTTTAGCTGTTATTGATCCTGTGGAATGTCCTAATAATTGTGGTCGGGCTTACAAAGGATTACGTCGAAAACACTCATTAAAACGCCATTTATTGTATGAATGTGGGAAACCACCTCAGTTCCAATGTGTTGTCTGTTTCAAAAGATTCACTAACAAAAAAAGTGTGCAATATCACTTAGCAGCTATCCACAAAATCATTAATCACTAAACCATGTAAAACTTAAAAATAAATTTGTTTTAACTTAAATATTTATATAATTGAAATATTGTATAAATATTATAGTTATGGTGTATGAACTTAATTAACTGACTTGATAATTTATTTATTATAGTTTTATTTCTTATTTTATTTTATTTCATTTTTATAATATCTTTTTCTCAAGTGTAATTTTGTAGGTACATTATAATATTTTATAAATTTATGATAATTAAATTACTTGTATAATATATAAAAATAAATCATGACATTCTAATATTTTTATCAGTGATATATTTTGTACACATCTACAATAGATCATTTTATAATAAGATATTTTTTTGTTTTTAAAGTACACTTTTTGTATGGTAATAGGTAGGTTTTAGTACAATGTTACAATATATTCATTGTTAAAAATATTTCCAAGTTTCTCAATCCTTCTAGCTTTTTGGAAATTAAACATAAATGATGTTTCAAAACACTTTTGAAAAACTATTAGATAAACTGAAAATATTTTGACTTTTTAAGACATTTTTTATAAAGCATTAATGTAATGAAACATTGTTATATTGTAATATATTGGTTTATTTTTATGAATATAAGTACTAACTGTGTGTATTGAATTTTGATGTTACAAATAGTAAAAGTATGCAAACTTCATCCACCTTTATGGAGTTTCTACACATATGTAGACTTTATTGGTACAGCATTTTTTTTTATATAACTGGGAAAATTAAATATCTAATTTAAAATTTATTTATTTATTTTCTTAACTTGTTTATATATACAAACTTTTGGTTTATATTTCAATTTTAATTATTCACTATAGCAGTAATTTTCAATATTTTCTATGGGAGACCACAGCAATTATCTTCAAGCTAGCCACTAAATATAAATATAAATATAAAAATACAAATAATCATGATTACATAATCATAATAAACTTGTTTTTCATATCTTTAATTGAGTATTAAGATAAATATTATTTAGATTACACATTTGGTATATTTTAATAGAAATATATAAGTTATATAATTGCTCTCAATAGTACAAGTTAATAAGTTGATATCAAATTGTAAATTTTCCATATTTTATTTTAAAAATTTGTAATGTACATTATGCGATCTAGGTAACCGTGGGTTGTATTATAGGTTATTATCATTTTTGGGTTAGTCAAACAATATTGCTCTGATTTTGACTCTGACTATGACTTGAAATGAAAAATATTTTTTCTCTATCGTTCATTTTCAACTTCAATACGTTTCTCTCATTTAGTCTGTTCTATCACTCTAACTATATCTTTAAAATCAAATCAAAATGCGTTTCTTCATTTTTTGTCTTACAAATTTAAAGTTCAAAGAAACCCTTATCGTTATGATAAAGTTAAGATTTTAAATTATCTAAATTTAGATAATTATTAAGATATTTATTTCTGTCTATAAATATGCATATTCCTCAAAATTAGAAATCTTAATTTTGTATGAATACAAATAATACGTTCAATCAATATTATTTTATTAGAAACGTAAGTTATATTTTTATAGATTTAAATCTGTTATCTAGTGAAACATTTTTTTTTTTTTTACTTGTTAAACCATTAATTATTACAACTATATAGGTACCTATTAATGATTACTGATTAGTTACAGAGTAATAATGATTTATTAACTTTAAACATTTCTTAATATATTTACAATACCCAACATAAGAAAATTAGAAGGGTATGCTGAAACCAAAACTGATATACATCAATCAAATCGACTTTTATTATTTTTACTAGTTGTGAAATGTTCATATTATTTTGACGAGTGTTTAGACCAGAGATTCCCAACCAGGGTGCCGCGGCACCCTAGGGTGCCGCAAAATCTTTTTAGGGTGCCGCGAAATTATTTGAAATATTTTTTTAGAAAAAACAATTTCATTAAAAATATAGCACTGTGAGTAATAAAACGGACTATAATAATCTAAAACCTATCGTGTAAAGATAAATAATAATTAAAAATAAAAATAAATACAATGTAATAATTTATTTATTAAATGTAATATGTATATAGTATGCACCTACACCTTACTACTTTTGATTATACTTATGCATTAATAAATAGAACCGAAGTAGTCTATAGAATATTAGAATATAGGCCATAGAGCATAGGGTGCCTCCGGATTTTTAGAAAATGTCCAAGGGTGCCGCGAGTCAAAAAAGGTTGGGAACCTCTGGTTTAGACAAATAAACTTGAATGAAAAAAAAAATTATATTTCCCCATGGGATTAGGTGTATAAATACTATAAAATAGATTTAAGTTCTTGCATGAATATAAAAATGAACTATTAACTAGGTGTGCAATGGAATAATTGTCTATATCAGTATTTCCCAAATAGTGGGTCGCGATCCACTACTGGGCCACAAAAATATAATGCTGGGTTGCAGAATTTAATAAAATTCTCATATTAAATTTTATTATTTATCATTTTGATTGATAATTTGAACTTTTTAGTAAAAATAAATTCATTATTATATTGTTGTTACAAATCAACGCTTCAATTTTATTATAAAATTCTATGTAAACATTTAAATGTGTTTTATTTCGCCTTTTTTTTATACAATGATAAATTTAAAATATTTTAGTTTGCGAAACGTTGGTCTATATGGCTATAAGGGTAGATATAACTAAAGTAATAATACTTAGTTATTCTTATATAGATACTTAGTTTATTGACTCACCTTATTCTCTACCTGGTATAATTCTCATGGTAGCAATGTGGTCAATTGTTTAAGCCAGTGCCGACGTTGAAGAATACAGAAGTTAATGCCAAATATTGAATATTCTGCAGTCTGCATATATATATTTATAGGTTATAGCCAATGTAGGATTTTACGTATGTATATCCATGTAGTAATTTTCGTATTATACATGGATGCTTTTAACATTGGTTATTTTTCAATTTACCACGAACATGTAAACGTCTACACGTCTATGTTATTTATATAAATCTGCTAATTAATATTTGTATTGCTTAATTTCATAACCATTCTTAGTACTTAACAATTTTTTTTTTTTCTAGTTAACTCGAGGCGATTATTTACATTACCACTGAAATATTTATGCCCTAGAAATTGTGGACGTTCATATAATCATCGTGCTACCATGAATCGTCACCTAAAATATGAATGTGGTGTTCCACCTCGGTTTAAATGCAACATTTGTGGAAAAATGTTTGCCCAAAAAGTTAACCTGAACACGCATGTCATGTCTGTTCACTGCAAAATTCCAGCTACTTCACAGTTTTAGAATCAAATTTGAACCAAGAAATATTTTATAAATTATATAAAGCAGTTTATTTTCAAAACAATTATAGTTCATTATATTATATTATACCATATTATATTATACCTATATTATATTACACATTAGTCAAATTAACTTGAATTATTATTTTTATTACCTTAGCGCTTTGTATGGATCCGGTTTTTAATTAAATTTATCTTTTTAAATTTTCTTTAAAACAATGTAATTTTTTGTTTCTAGGACTATTGGCTCGTATTAATGAGTTTGTCCAAAATGACCCAGCTTATTGCCCACGAAATTGTGGACGAAGCTATAAAGGAAAATGGCGTAAAACAAATCTTAGAAATCATTTGGTTTATGAATGTGGATTACCATGCATGTTTAAATGTAATATTTGCAATCGAACATTTAAACACAAGTGCACTCTTAAGACACATATGGGATGCAAACACAAAATTGTCATTGGAAAAGATTTTAAATTAAATGATATTTAAACTATCTATTTTAGTATGAATCCATGAAAAAAAAAAATAGTTTTATAAGTATAAAAATTCACTAGGTTACAAATTAAATATAAAAATAGTTAAAGATAACATTTTTAATAAATATTAAATAATAATATGGACAATGTCCGTCTACTATAAAAATAAGTTTAGATTCTAATAATAATTATAAAAATAGGTATAGCCATATAGGTAATATTTTTAATATATATTTTACCAAAAACCTGGCCATTTGAAAATTAAATATATAATTTATAAAACTATTTTATATTCATGTATATTTTAGATTTTGATTGAAGTTGAAATGTATTGGTTTTATAATTATGTACCTATGTTTTTTTTAATTATTTATTCTGTAAATACTTTTTTTACATAGAAAAAATATCTTACAATTTCTATTTAATACCTCTATAGATTAGATATAAAGTTTGTTAAAGAAACAACAATTATTTAATATGTGATAATTTATCCACTCGGGCCCCAATCTTCAGGCCATCTTTTTAAAATGTATAATTTTATGATTGGGCACTATTTTTTTATTTCATATTTTGTTTCAGATATTTTTCTCTAAATATTGTTGTACAAACATGAATTATTTATAATTATTTTAAGTTTAAGTAGTGTTGTACCTAACCTACTTGTACCCAACTAGTATAATTATTCCCTTCTACTGTATTCTACTCATATAAATGTATAATTCTCAAATAATAGTGCTATCACAAGCTTATTGATCTTTGTGCTTCAGCATAAAAAAATTGAAAATCGGGGTTACCGTTTATAAATTGTATAGAATAAAATTTTTTTACCAAAATGTTTTATTATTAATGCTTGAAATTATATTCTACTTATACTTTATTTTTACTTTTTATTCAAAAATATAAAATATGTTTGAATAACTAAACGTCCTACTCTATCATAATTGTATGTGTGTGTATATACTGTATAATATACATATTTATTTATTTGAAAAAATATATATATTTTTATTAATAATTTAAATTTAAATTTTGGTTGAATACCAAGTTTAATGACTAAAATCTGTTTGTTTTAACAAGTATTAAAACTGTATTAAACCGCATAGACCATAAGATAATTTTATTATTATATGTTAATATAAAATAAGTTATATTAATTTTATTTAGTTAAGCTACTTCTTGCGATCTTTGCCAGTAAATTATAATTCATATACCTATAATAAAATGATTTGTGATTTGTTTTATAAATGCTTTTTAAAAATGAACATTATCTTTGGGATTATGAATTATGATCATTATGGTAATAAAGTCTAATCATCTATTGAGTAATAAACATTTAATTGTGTATTCATAGATAAATGTATAAATCTATTCATTTTTTTTATGTTTTAAGGATCATTAGAAATATTGTTAAAAATACAAACTGTCTTTTTTATACACGATCTTGCTTATGAACCAATTATCAAACATGAAATAATTTATAATTTCACTGCCATTAAGTAAAATAATAAACAATAAAATATCCTAAAATGTATAACTAATTTAATGATAGTAAACTATATTTTATTTTTATTAAATCGCAGAACTGTTACATTATTACTTATTACAGTGGAGTACAATTTAAAATATATATAAATATAGACAGTAGATATAATTTTATAACAATCAGTTATAGTGACATATTTGTATCACTTGATTTCGAACTTCCTGACATTATTGATTTATTATATTTAATATAACATTTAATATAATATAATGTATAACTAATAAGAATATTAAGTGATCAATAGATTATTATTGCCATTTATAATGAAAAATAAAAAGATAGAACACTTTAAGGTTTTTAATTTTGTTTATTATTTCTTACAATAAACAGTTCCTTGATGGTCATTATATGAGATATTCACTGTATTTATATATTAAGCATTCATTAATTGTATTTACTTTTTACAGGACTAAAATAATTGCATAAAGCTTTATTAAATTATAATTATCATGATGATATGAAACATTTTAAATATTTGATAAATATTGAATTTTTTTGTACAAGATATTTAAAAGCTAATCTGTATGTAATTTGTATTGATTTTTTCATTTTCTGTATACATATTAGTTATTATCAATATAATAACTAAAATAATCTATTATTATTTATTTCAGTAAAAAGTTCAGAAAGATTAAAAATGGCAGCATTATTTGATCCGGCTATATGTCCAAACCAATGTGGTCGTCAATATAAGGGGAAAAGTCGAAAATCAAATTTAAAAGTTCATCTTACGTATGAATGTGGTGTACCGCGTCAATTTAGATGTGATTACTGCCATAAGACCTTTGTTCATAAGGGACATTTAAAAGGACATATGGGTCTTGTTCATGGTATTATTCAATAGAAATCAATGGCTGAAGCTGGTGATAAAGATTGATTGTGTAATTTGCAGTTCCTGTTTAAAAATAAAATATTTAAAATAATCAACTAATTTTTTTAATTTAATATATTAGTTAACCATTCATATTAATATAATTAATGTACCAATTTTACTCTTATTTAAGTATCATTGAAGTTGTATGTTAGCCATACTCAACCAGTTAAATAGATTTAAAATAGGGACAAAAAAAATTCATAAACATAAGTTGCGCTAATTTAAAAATTATATATATTTATTTTAAAATAAATCATAAAATATTTTTCACAACTATGATTTTTTTTTTTTTTTTACTTTTGTCAATTAATACCCTTTTAAACACTATTATGCAATCATCATTATATATATAAAAAAAAAGTTATCTTCATAGACAATATACAAACCATAAAAAAAAAAAATTATATAAATAATATACATGCAATTATCGTATTGAAAAACTTATACTATTTTTCTGTTAAAAGAAATTTATATTTAAATTATTAACCACATTTTTTTAGTTAAAGTTTTATAATATATTTTGCTCATTTTATAAACATAGGTAAATGTTATGTATTATATACTCTGCATTTTTGGAAATGTTTAATTATTAAAATATACTGATTGCTAACCAATTATTTTATAATATAATGATAAATCAGATTATAAAATAGTATTTTCTATTTTATTATTATTTAGTTTATACTATATATATTAAGTATACAATTGAACTGTATGACATTTAATATTTTATATATTATAACCTATGACCTTATCAAATTAACATTTTTTCCATTTAAGATATTAAATATTATAGGTTGCGTTTTAGAGTCATAAAAACAACACAAATTATAGTATGAAATTCTCAGTTAATTTATTTACTGAAAATATAATTGTATAGACTTTTCTGATTAACATGTTTTTATTCTTATTGTTTAACTTCAAAAAAAAAAAAAAAAAAATAGAATAATTTAATTATAATTATAAAGACTAAGTATTGAAGTAGTTTTAAATTCTCAGTGAAATAATAAAAATAAAACCAGTAATCGTGTGTAATACTATAAATTAGTTTCTAGATTATAACCTATCTATGTTAAATTGAATAAGCTTATAATAATTCATTTTAACAAGCGTACACTATTAATTGAAATTAACAGCAAACCATAAAAAAATAAAAAAATATATATTCTCCTCGTTTATTAATTATTATTCATTTAAACAAAATATTTGTAATTTGTATTGTGTTAGTTCAATTTTAAAAACTTGTTCTTACATTGTTGAAAAAAATGATAAGACATCCAAGCTTAATTTGGAGGAATCATATATATATGACAACTACACTAGTAGTTTATGCCTATTATAACTTATTATAACTACATTATAATTTATAAACTTATTTTTGAATATTTTAACATTTATGTTTGTTTACTTGCTTATTGTCATATTTTAAATTAATTGCTTTTACATTTAACATTGAACTATTTGTACATTTTTTTTAACATTTTATGATGAAAAATAAATCTTAGATGTGTGTTTTAGTATTATAAAATAGGTAATAACGTTTTAAAGCTTTCAATCATTTTCAGAGTTAATGACAAAAATGTTAAAGGAAATTTCAAAACAAGATCCAGTAGATTGTCCTAATCAATGTGGACGAAAATATTCTGGAAAGTATAGAAAAACTGTTTTAACTAATCATCTCAGATATGAATGTGGAAAAGCACCAACATTTCAGTGTAATATTTGCTTTAAAAAATTCCATTTAAAAGGAAACCGCAAGACACATATGATAACAGTGCACAAAATTTTACCAAATGTAAATGTTACTAAGTTGTATATGTAATTTTAATTTGATATTCAGTTTAATTACATTTAACTCGTCTATAATAAGTACAATTGTATTTCTATTATTAATAATATAAGTATACTTTAAAAGCCAATGAATGAAAAATATTATATTTTAATTTTACTTGTAAAAAAGTGTTAATAACTAAATAGAAAATTAATATACACAATATTGAAGTATCTAAAACTGAATTTACCAATAATTATTATAATTATTTTGTTTATATCTTTAAAGTTATAAGCGGTCTAACCAAATTAATATGTTTAAATTTATATTAATTGCTGGTAACTATATCAATTTTTACAATTAACAAATGAACACAATAGAATTATAAAATAGAATATAGAAATAAATTGTATAAATAAATTACATAGAAGCCTAATTTATATTTATATTTTATAATTAAATATTAGTATACATGTAATTTTTACATACCTACAATACTTATACTTAGTATAAAGGATTGTTAGTGAACGAAAAAGTTAAGGATATTAGGACTTACTTTATAGGCTTAGGCTAAAATCATTTTTAATTTCAAAAGTAAATATACCTTCTATACTTTAATTTAGGGATATATATAGAGGTGTTTGGGGGTTCAATTCTCTTTTGTTATAAATGTTCAATAAATGTGCCTGATAACATTTTTTTTTTAAATTTTAGAGTTTAGCATTTGCATAATTAGTATATTATTTTCACAATTTTACTTTGAATAATATGATGTGCATTTATTATACAATAATATTAAGTTAATAGTTGAAAAAATCATTTCTTTGTTAAAAGTATCTCTATACATAGGTCACTATAAGATTTTTTAAAATATAATATGCTTATAATACATAAATAACTAATAGTTCAATAGGAAATATTATCAAAAAATAATGAATACTCTTATAATATAATCATCTAGCAAAGTATAAATACATAGATAGTATAATCCTACTATTAATAACAACAGTTGTATGCATATTAACACTAAAATACTAAATTCGATACAAGGTACTTGTATATTAAAATACATAATATATATTATATATAATATATGATAAGTATATAATGAGCAGCTACTAAATATTAAATTATTATACTTAAAAAGGTATGTTAGTCTTATTATTTTTATAAACCATACGCTAAATAAATAAAATTATTTTTATCATTATTTATTGAACATTTATATATTTTAAATAAAAAGGGAAATATTTTGAATAAATCACCCTATTTGAATCCTTTATTTATATATTATTAATATATCTGTTTTATGTATACAATAGTTATTATCTTAAGTATAAAACATATTATGTAATATAATATTTTAGGCTATAGATAAACATGGTATTATAATAGTTATACATTGTATAACTGCACACATAACTATGTAAGTTTATAGCACATAAGAATTTTAAAACAATAATATTGATTTGTTGCTAAAGTTTAGTATTCAAATTAAACTTATAATTAAATCAATTTAAAATAGGGTTAGGTTCTCTTATTCTATCATCTTTTTTTTATAATATTGTTCTGTAGAAGTGTTCAAGTATATACAATGAGTACAGAAATATATTTATGCAACATAGACACATAGTTAAATGGCTATAAGAACAATTGTTATACATATATATGGTTATTTTTATACAATTTATGCTTATAAAAATGTATTTTGAAACAATATAGGGATAAAATATACCACTGATTTGTTGATACATTATAACTTTAGTCAGAAATGAAGCCCCATATAAATATTTTAAAGGTAAAAACCTTTGATTATGTGTAATATTTATTTTCTTTTTGATCATAATTGATAGCTATATTGATTTTTAATAACATTTTTTTATAGATACCAACTTGCTTACAACTTTTAGTATTATTTTAAATTTATAAGTAAACATAATTTATACAAAGATAACAATTTTTAAACTTCAGGTAGTTTATTTCATTAACGTTTGATGAGGTTAATCTAATATATTTATAAATCCTTGCTGCTTCTATAATTGTATCTTATTATTAATTTATTATTATTATTATTATTATTATTTTAATACTAAATAATTATAATATTAATAATTTGTATTTATTTAATATTTTAGATGACATGGTTTACAGTGAAGGCATGGAGTTTTGCCCAAATATGTGTGGACGCAGTTATAGAGGAAGATATCGTAATAAAAACATAAAACGACATTTGAGATACGAATGTGGTGTTCAACCACAATTTCAGTGTGATGTATGTTTGAAGCGCTTTACTCATAATTCAGATAGAAAAAAACACATGGTGATAATACATAAAACATGCCAAAACACAAATGCTCTTCATACATTGTAATTTTTTTTTTTGATAGATCATTTACTATTTTAATTAAATGCATATGTGACATTTCTCAATACATTTATGTTTTATTTAAAGACTTCATATTAATTTTAATTTTAACTAGTAAAATTCTAAAAGATTATATTTTATAATTATAACATCATGAAATAAATGTTTTTTTTTTTTAATATTAATAACGCGCACATCGATTTTAATACATTTAGAAATAATTAATTATAAAAAAGTACTGATCGCTAACACTGGAAACCGTATAATTAATTATAATTTACAAACAGCTAATACAGTAAGATGTATATTTATTATGATTGGTCAATATTTTATGAAAGCACATTTATTAAGCACAGTTGGGAAAATTCACAATAAATATAAAAAACAAATTAAACTAAACAAATGTATTAAACACAATTAAGAACAATCTAGCTACCTATGTTAATTTATTGAATATATTTAAATATAGGTATCTACTTATATAAATATAATTGTGTATTGTAAAATAAATTTTGAAACTTAATCCAACATAAGGGATAAAATCTGAAATTATAATATTACTAATTCTACTCAAATAAATTGTCTTAAAAGGTAATAGACAATTATTAATAGGTACCTACTCAAAATTTGTTTATTACTCGACATGGAGACAACAAAATTTGAATTCAATTATGACTTACCCTAATTTCAAAGTATACTATAATAGTCTATAATAAGTTTTATTTTTTTTTTCAACATAAATTACACTTAAAATTTACTATAATTTTAAAATAATATTAAATATTTACTTTATTTTATTATTTTATTACAATGCTTTAAAATAAATCTTATCAAACTGTAAAAATTCCCAAAGAAAAATTATTTACAGTATTCTGTAATACATTTTTAGTGTTTTTTTGAACCAACATGAAAGGCTAGTTTAACAATAACTATTCCAAACTTTATTATTATTTATTAATTTACGGAATAAATCCATTTACAATAGTAATATATAGTGTTGCAGTATAATAAAACATACAACAAACATTATTTTAGTGATTACATACAATTTAAAACATAGATATAGTACAAGAGTTTACAATATATTAAATATAATTATAATTTAACTGAATTAACAGTGAACAATAAAAATCATTAAAAACAAAACAAAAAATACATTTTAAATAATCATACATTAAATGCTGACTTAATATTATTTATATTGGAAAAAAACAAATCTTAATTAACTTAATTTGCCATGGACATCAGTAAATTTATCTGGGAAGGAAAAAGAATAATTAGTACGTATATTTTTTAAAGTAAACAAATCGTTATTTCTTGTAAAGTTAATTTTGCTTTAAAATTTAGTTTTTTTAATATTTCTTGGCATTCAATTTTGTTATTTAATCATTTAAATAATAAAATATATGATAGATATCTTCTACGATTCTTTGAAGTAGGAATGTTAAAAAATCTGAATAACCCTCCGTAATCTGAGTGGGAACGGCGTTCTACATTGCATTTGAAAGATAAAAAGCGTAAAAAAGAATTTTGAATTTTCTTACTTAATTTAGAACTAAAGTATGTAGTATTATTAATATTTTATGTTTTAAATAAATTTTACAATATATAAAAAATTGATTGTGTTAAAAATTGTTTTGGAGTAAATTTTTATGCTGGTACATATATTTGGTTTTAATTTTAATACAATATGTTTTTTTTATAAAACAATTTATGTTTTCCTTGTCATTACTAGTATTAAATATATTAATTTTTTTAATTGTAAATTAAATGTACATACTGAAATTTAAATATTATTATGTTGTGTTATGATTTATAATTAAATGTAGCAGTGATAAAAAAAATACTCCATTTGTTATTTTAATCGTTCTTATTTTTTTGTTAAAAATTTACCTAACCTGTGGAATATGATTAATTGTGTACTTGTGTTATGATATTTTTAAGGGTATTATTTTTTTAATATTAAGACGTATTTCTTTAGCAAAAATATTTTAAAAAGATAAATCTAAAATTTAATGATCTAATGCCACGTGTCCTTTGTGCTTAATTGTAATTTTTGGGTACTATTTTTTTTTTTTTTGATAAATTATTTTAATACAAGATATATTACTAGTAAAAACATTTTATTTAGTATGGTATACATTTCCTTGGTAAGAGTGCTAATTTTTAACATCTTTCTAAATTTCTAACCTGATAAGCTAAACTGATATTATTTTTAGCTGTCATTATGTTATTAAATTTATTTATAGACATTTTGTAACATAATACTTTCTTCATGATGTATTTTTATGAGGGTGTTTTCAGTAATATAACATTTTAAACAATATTGTTATAACTACACCTTATGTTTTGCTAATTAACATCAATAAAATTAGTAATGTTACTAATTTTTTTTATTCTTTGTAAATTTAATAATTAATTGAATTTTTTCTTTTCAGAAGTAAATTCGAAATGGCTGAACTCTGATGTATTGAAAATATTATCAGAAACAGATCCAGCAATTTGTCCAAATAAATGTGGTCATAAATATAAAGGAATAAGCAGAAAAGCTCATCTCAAAAGACATTTGATTTATGAGTGTGGTGTACCAAAGAAATTTAATTGTGAATTATGTCTTAAAAAGTTTTCTTATAATGTATCTCTCCAAAAACATTATAATATATGTACAAAGAATATATTAATGTATAATAACCATAATATTTTCTTCAGTTAACATATTTAAATTCAAACTATTTTTTCACTTATTATTATTTTTTTAACAATTCTGTTATTAAAATAAATAAATAAAATGATTAAACTGAAACATGATTTCATATCCCTCTTCAACTCTAAATTATTATTCATATAAAAGTAATTTATGATTTTAACTATAGAAATATTTATAGTTTATTGGCTGGTATAAAATAATTTTAAATAATTTTGGATTTATAAATGATTTGATTATGACCTCAAATTTTGATCAAATATTTTTATATTGTTATATTGTTTGTTATATTAATAAGGAATTCTGTAAATGTAAATCATTATTTCTGATTTTATGTTAAATTAAAATATGAGAAAACATATTATATAAATATATATATATAATATTATTGAAATTATTTATAGTTATCATCACTTGCATTATTTTAAATCATGAATAGAGTATTTTGTATTATTGTATTATATTGTATTAGAGAAGTTATTACAATGTTAATAAATATTGATATTGTTCAATTTATTATTTTATACTTATTTAAAAATAAAACTTAAGATACAAGTATCTTTTATTTAAAGTTACTTGAAAATGATCACAAGCTTAAAAGTTATAGGTAATTATAATTTGGTTATGTAACTTTGATACATGGTATATTAATTACCTAGGGCCCATTTTGCGGTTGTGTTGTACCTAACTGGTTTCCTCATAGTACTTTTTCTATATACATTTATGTTCTATTACATATTAACACTTGCAAAAAGACAAATTCAAGGCTTATCCAAATGCATTTATTATATGCTTTTTGCATTAACTTTTTAGATATACATCGTACATTTATAAAGTTTATAATGCATAAATGAGCAATGACTCTATATAATGAAGACTGGATTGCTTTTAATGATAAAATATTTTTAATGTGTTATATTTTTTGTTTAATATTAATTCTATTTATAATAGTTTTTGTTATTTTTAGAATTAAGACACAAATGGTTATCTCAATTAAACAAATTGTCCATAAATGATCCAGCTATTTGTCCAAATATGTGTGGTCGTAAATATAAAGGTTTAAGGAGAAAATGTCATCTCAAACGTCATTTAACCAATGAGTGTGGTGTGCCGAAAAAATTCCAATGTCACTTATGTTTTAAACGTTTTGCACAAAATGATACTTTAAAATCTCATTTAATAATGGTTCATAGGCAAGTTCCTTTGCCTCGAAGCCGTTTTTATAATAATGAATCAACTAACTCTTACTTCTCTTTGGAATAAATTTGGAAACAGAGAATGTAGAAAATAATTTAAGTACTTGATTACATAACAGACAGTTGCAAGAGTGTCAATTTTTATTATTTAACAGTAAAACATTTAAAAAAATACCTATAATTTATATAAATAAATACTAAAACTATCTAAAAAAAAATATCTTAAGCATTTTAATAAGATGTTGAATAATATATTAGTATTAAATTGTAACTATAAATCCATATGAACGAAAATAAATGTTTCTTCATTTAAAAAATAAACATAATATTGTATTTATCATTTAAAAAACTTAAATAAGTTTTTAAATTAATTATTTTTCTTTAGAGATCATGTTAAATGATTTTGTGTTATTAAAACTATAGTTATTATCCTAATTAATATTTATAACTAACAATATTAATAACATTTTTTTTCTTATTAAAATATTTGTAAAAACAATTTGGATATTATTGTATTGGTTAGTTACTAACCTATTCAAAATGATAAAATACAATTACTTAGTATTATTAATTTTTTGTATATAATATTTTGTATACTACCATTGTATACATAAAGTATACTTATGCTAGTCAGCATACCTAGTTTTTATAATAAAATTATAATTTATGTTTATTTAATTCATCGTTATCTTTGTATACTTCCTACTATCAATATCTTAACCTTCCTATGTTTAATGATAAAAGTTCAGTGTTATAAACACACTAAGAGTATCAATAACAAACCTATAAACTGAAAATCCATTACAGCAGGTAATAGTTCAAATACCAAGAAAATAAAAACAATTATTTTAAACCCATGACATGAGTAGTTATTTAAGTTATTTATAAAGCATGACTACAAGACATGTGTTCATGCTCTCAAGATTTTAATTTACTTTTAGTGTATATATTTATTATAAGTTGATTTTTTTTTTTGTAATGGTATTTTTTCAACATGTGATTTGAAATAGATAAATCTGAATTCTAAAGTACAAACTTATGGTACCTACTACGAATGGTCTTGGATAGAGTATTGGAGTGTTGCTTAGGTCCTATTCAGGAAAGTCAACATTCCTCATGTACTCAGTAGTTTTGTGTTGCTTCAGCAACATAAATTTTAACAAACAAAAAGTTATTATAACTAAATGATTATTACCTACTGATAAAATACAAATAATGAAGTATATCCATTTAAAAATAATAACAATATCAAATGAACATTTGGAACATAAGATATATCATATGACTAAGCAAAATTAAATTTGTTGTAAATTGTATTATATCATGTAGGTAATTGATTACACCAATTGAATTTGTCATGGATATTAGTATATTACAGAACCGGAATCAACAATGGTATATGATGGTTAAGTCTTGAGAGACGAAAAGCTGAAAATGTGTAAAAACAAATTAATTGTAATCGATTATGACATGAGTCGCATTTCTTTATTTTTCTTTAGCTTTTGTTTGGAACTAACTTATCTATTATTACATAATATAAATATATACCATCGATAAATATATTTAATTAAAATAATGATTACTTGTTTCAATTTTAGGTTCAAAAAAATGGTTACATTTGCTGTATGAAATATCAAAAGCTGATCCAGTATATTGTCCAAATCAATGTGGTCGCTGTTACAGAGGAGAACAACGGAGAGGTCATTTAAAACGACATTTAGATACTGAATGCGGTGTACCTAAAAGATTTCTATGTACTATATGTTTTAAACGTTTTTCACAAAAGTGGTCTTTAAAAAAACATATGATCTTAGTTCACAAACTAGTTATTAATTAATAATGTTTCAAATAAATATGACAATCGTTTATCTAAATAATATTAAAGTATGTTAGTGTTACATCTAAAGTGTTTTTCATTAAAAAAAAAAGCTCGCTCCAACAATCCGAAAAACATAATTATTATGCATTTATTATTTTTAATTGATTCTCTGAATGGAAAAAATTAAAACCCCTTTTTAATTTCCTTTAGCTAATTAATATATTATAGTATTATTTATTGGTTGAACCCAATTTTAAATATGTTAAAATTAACTAAAGGGACATTAATAATGAATTATAATAGAAAGTCTTACTTGTTTTATTTTTTGATTAGGATCTATTATCTATTATCTATTTGTAAATAAAGTTTAAATTTTATTTGTATTTTATTTAGTGATTATAAATATATAATGAGTGTTTTTCCATGACTATTAATTTTTGATAAATGATTCGACGAGTATTTATTTTTATTTTATTATAGGTAGGTACATATTATATCGATAAATTTAAGTTTGTTTTTTTTTCAAAGCCTTCGAATTTCAAGGTATCTTATAACTAACACAATATGAAAAATAAAAATACAAAATAAGCTTTCAATTTTAACATTATTTTATTGTCATGTGTTTATGCTTTAGACGGGCAAATGGTGTATTTATATTCTTATAATTATAATAAAAAGAAAAAATCATAATTCCATTTTATTTTTTAGCTCTTACCAATTTACACTGGATGACCAAACTGGATGCTATATCTATATCAAACCCTGCCATATGTCCAAACGTCAACTGCAATCGGAAGTACAAAGGAATAAATAGAAAAAATGTATTAAAACGACATTTGATGTATGAATGTGGCGTACCTAAACAATTTCAATGTTTCGAATGTCGGAAAGAATTTTCCCAAAACTTTTCATTAAAAAAACACATGATCATAGTTCACAGGCGGTTGCCTTAACAAATATAATATTATAATAAAATATATTAATACTTATGTACCTATGTACCTATGCATTTGCAAATAACAATATTTAAATATTATAAAATATTTTTTGTTGATATACAAATCAAAATTATACTAATGCAGCATTAATTAATTAATTTGTTTTCAATAAAAAAAAAAAATGTGTGGAATTAATTTATTTTACCTATACCTACTTTTACGTGCCTTAATTTTATTTACTATTGTAAAAGAATTTAATTGGTTTTTGATCAAAATCGTCGATCTTTAATATCGCATTTTTTAGATTTAATGTATCAATTTATTCAGCTACGGAGCATAAACGGGGAAACCATTTGCATTGTGAATAATGTTGTAATGAGAATTTTAAGACAAAAACAAATAAAGTGCAATGTTCTTCTCAGAAAAATAACACGAAATCTATCTCATGTCATAAAAAATATATGCTAACTATACTACGAAATAACTAGGTACATTGTAGAAATACGCATATTGTTTCCTATTTTTACTTTTATATAGGTACCTATTTGAATTTTCTTACATGTTTATATATAATTATTTCAATTGTTTTATTATGATTTGTAATATTTGTTTCCTTGCGCTTTATTATGGTCATAACCGCGTTTAAAAATTATACTTTTGCTTTTTGAAAATCTGTTAGTTTTTTCATTTAACATATTGCAAGTTTTCATTTTTACAGCCACCGAGTGGTGTCAGTTAGATGAGATCTGCAAAACTGATCCGGCCATATGTCCAAACAGTTGTGGTCGCAAATACAAAGGCCGATACCGAAAGCAATTACTCAAACGACATTTAACTCATGAGTGCGGTGTACCTCGTAGATTTCAATGCATGATATGTCATAAGCGATTCGCACAAAAGTGGAATTTAAAAACACACATATATGTCGTTCATAAAGTGTTTATGTGAATATTTAATATTATAAATATTAATTTTAGAAAAATATAATTATATTTGTATACGTATACAACTTAAGTATTCCTGTAAAAATTTGAATCAAAATTAACCATTTAAAATATTTTTATTTTTTATATTGATATATTGTGTTAATTCACGGTCGCTATTTCAGTTTTAAAAAAAATCGGTTACAGTGTTTAATTAAGTCATTAACCAGCCATTTTTTTCTTACCTTTTTTATATTATAATATTATTATTAAACAATAATTTATACAATTATACCGCATTAAAATTATAAATCATGTGTTTATAATCAACGATGTACCTAATTGTCATTTATTTAATTATGGCAATTACTAAATACTAGAATGATTTTATGTTATCTTATTTGTGTTATTAAGTATTTTAATTTATTACAAAATTTATATATAAAATATGCATTATCAATTTAAATTCTTATTAAGACTATGGGAAAAGTTAATAATTGATATGCTACAATGCTTCAATTTGTTATTTCATATATGTATTGAAAATAAGAATTAATAATTACAATACAATTATTGTTGTAATGCTGCAAATACTCTTACCCTCTTTTTTAGAATTTAGAGTTTTATTATTAGAAATCTTTGTCCATCTGACTCCTATACACTCATTCCACTAAGATCAATTATATTATTCAAAATAATTAGATTACTAATTATTATAAAATCATAATGTATCAATTCCCTAGGTTTTTAGTTGATAATAATAATATAGTTTTTAAAATTAATAAAATAACTCAATCTATTTAGCTTTTTATGCATTCTTATCAGTGGCGTATATAAAATTAATTTTAGGGGGGATTAAAAAAAAAATGTCATTCTTAAATTCCAATTAATTATACAATCAAAATCAATACCCGTACCAACCATACATTTCAGGGGGGTTTGAACCCCTAATCCCCCCCTATATACGCCACTGATTCTTATGATTTTAATGAAGAAATGAGCTCACGGATATATGACATATACAAATTACCAACAAAATATCTTCACTAAAATATCTCGAAACCCATAAATCGCATGGAAAAAATATCGCCAGTATAAAATATAGCAGCAATTTAGATATTCATTTTATAATATAATATATATTCGAAATATCCGAATAAAAATATTTCAAAGCATATAATACTTATTTTAATATTAAATTATTAATATATAGTACTATAGTAGTATTGTTATTTGTATACTTATTATTAGTATTGATCATAAATTATAATGATAAAAATATATAAAATAATTAATGTGAGTTGATATTAAATGGCAAATGCAATACCTTAATGATAATAATCTTCGAACTCTCAATTTGGATAATCTCCACAACTACTTTTTATTCCTTTTAATTCCATTTCAATTGTATTTCCTACTATATCTACTTTGACCAATTTTAATTTCAGTTATATGTCAAAACTATTTATATAAATTGAAGGAAATTGATCAGAAAGTAAATGTACAAATTCATTGTTAAATCCTTCACATTTATTTGTTTTATCACTTGTTACTTAGTATTGTCTCATATACATTCCATAGAGGTATTAGAAGTATGGAAAATAACGAAGAATATCATCTTTCTCGTTTTTAAGTACCAATTCACATCTCCTCAAAATTTGTTAGGAAGGGAAAAATAATCTGATTATTTTTATTAAAAAATCTAATTTTAATTTTTTTACATAGACATTATAAACATCTGATGGTGTTACAAAAGATAGAGAAGCAAAGTAACGAACTTTTGATATTTTTTTTTTTACAACTTTTAGAGGTTAGGTTTTTATATTTCTAAAATTGCAGTTATTTGTGTCCTTCCTAATAACGCTCATTAGATTAAAATAAAAAAAACCCCGACGTTTTGTAGTCGAAATCACGACGTTTTACCATGAATCATGATAGACTCTGATTCAGACTCTCCAAAATCATTTTGTTTCAACCCTGAAATATATCTATTCTTTCGTAAAAGTGAAACCGTTGTGTATTAATAAACTTTCTCCTTTTACAGCTTTTGTTATATTCAATACCATTTAAAATAAAAATTATATTATAGGTACATGTAAAAATATGTAACAAGAACAGTAAAAGTGTTAAGTAAACATCTATTAAAATGTGAAACAGTACAAATAGAATTATAATTTACAAATTATGAAAATAAAATAAAAAACCAAAATATCGAAATGCATCACCGGTTAGTGCTATGACTATCAAAAAATATAAGATACGTAATAGGAGGATAAGATTAGCTAATATAAAATTATGTACAGGAAGTATACTTGCGTTATTATTCCTATGCAAATAATAATTTACTGGCAATATTATTTCATTACGATTTATTGAGTGCACGATATTTTAGTGGCGATGTTTTATCGGCATATACTGACTTACACAAAGAAAAGCATATAATTGAGAATAAGATTATCTAGTAAATATATATTTCAAAATTATAATTTTATAATAATTTTTTATGTTATTAAAAATGTAGGACGGTGGCGCAAATTATATTGAGGAACAATATTTAATGAATGCAATAAATCCGCGGACAGGATATAACACCATTAATTAGTTTGGACACCAGCGGATATCTATAGATTTACATCTACTAGCAAAGGATTCTAAATTAATACTGGCTTGGATTGACGATAGAGACATAATATATAGAGACTGATGGATTTATGTGACCATGTAATTTTCTCTTATATTCAATAAGAGTATAAGACGTAAAAATTTTCTTTTGACACACTCAAGTGATTAAATAAGCCCAATTTGCGTAGGATTTCATAGAACTGAAGATAATTCAACAATAGGTCTAATAACTAGTGAGGTATATACATTTTTAAGACAAATTACAAAATATCAGTATAATCTCTATTATTAAGTTTATCAGGTTGGTATCACTAATTTAATTTTTAATAAAAATTTATTTAAAAGAATTGTAAAATTATAATATTTTCCTAGCCAAATTTATAGCCAAAACATTAGTTAGGTTAGTAGTTTTTTTATGTTAGAAAAATATATTAAACCTGCCTAACAAATTAAATAAATATATATATAGTTAAATAACCTATATATTGATATGTTAGACTATAATATTTGTAAAATAAAATTAGTGTCAAGGATAGTACATTCTCAAGATTGATTTCATTTTTTAATATTTCTTGTCTAACCATTATTATCTATTGTATAAGGAATGTATAACTTTATTTATTTATTAAAGTACAATTATTAAGCTACAATATTTATATTTACAAGTTGATACCTACTCTCTGTTAGGGAGCTTGTTGTGAAAGTAGTTATTTAAGTATATTGTGCGACAGGCGCTAATCCAAAATATATTTAGGGAGTAGCAATACCACAATACTATATACGTATCATATTATATCGGCTGCCAAAACAGAAATCCTAAAATTTACCTATGTGGCAAAGTCTACGGGGGGGGGCTATGGACCCTTCCACCCTTGAATCTAGGCCAGTTGTACTGTGTTTCATGCTTTTATTGATAAAACTTAAGATAAACTCTTTTAATTCATTGTTTAAAGTATCATTTGATATTTGTTTATTTTATTTGAATTGATGTAGGTATTAGGTAAATTTTAGTATTAATTATAATTTATAAGTTTATTAGTTTAAAATATGTCTATTTTATATAACAATTTTATATTTTAGTTTAACTTTTACTTAATGCTTATTATGCTTTGTTTGCAACTTCACTTTCTGGTTTGTGCGTTGGTGTCCACATTATTATGATTTTAACAGGTTTTCTTTTTTATTGCTGATTATTTTATTCTATGCTAATCATATTATTTTACAATATTAATATTTTTGAACTATTATTCTAATTATGTATATATATATATGTTATTTATTTTCAGGAAGGATGGAATTGTTGTACTGTCCAAATAACTGTGGCCGATATTATAGTGGTGATTGGAAGAAATCTAGTTTACAACGTCATTTGAAACACGAATGTGGAGTTCCAAAAAAATTTATTTGCTTAATTTGTTATAGACGTTTTGCTAGAAAAACACATCTCAACTCACATACATTAATTAAACACCAAACTCGTATTTGTTGATCGAATTAATTAATTTTCTAAATCAAACCATATTCATAATTGATCAATGTATTTGTATTATATTCAAATTGTATCATGAGCTATTATTATATAATTATTTTTTATCTGATATTGCTACTACTTAATTCGGGCTTGCTTTGGAATGCTGGTTATAATAAAATTATGTTGACTGCTTTATGCGATACAAAATAAATAAATGAAATGTTTTCTGTTATTAAAGAATTATACAAATCATTATTTCGAATTTAATCTTATTTTCATAGATTTTCTGCAATTACTCGAATCGACAAATAAAGACTCTCTTCAGGATCCTGTATCTTGTCCCAATGACTGTGGACGTAGTTATAGAGGAAAAAGTCGTAAATATGTACTGAAAAGACATGTGATGTATGAATGCCAAACACCGCCACAGTTTTCATGTCCCGTTTGCTTACGGCCATTCAAGCGTAAAGACGAAATGTTTATACACCAACAAAAGAAACACAACATTTTTGAATGATTTTATTTTATAATAATAACTAATAAAAAGTTAATTATAGTAGCAACAATCATTTAATATTCAACCAATAATAGTAAATTTGTTTATAAACCATATAAATATATAATATATATTTACATTTGATACATTAAGTTTGCTATTTTTTATAGGTAAATATATTTTGTTTTACAATTTGTACATGAATATTTATTTGAGTAAGTATCAAAACTGATACGTTATTTGAGTCGGATGTGCACAATTTTTATGGTATCGAGTGTATCGACATTTCGAAATTTGACTTAGAAAACTTGTTTATTTATAAAAGAAATGCGTGTATTACATGAAATTAAAGTTAAAATTTTTTTTTATATATTTTTTTTAATAAGCATTCTCATTAATCTGTCTTTTTGTGATAATTAGGAACATCGAATAAAAACAATATTTTTCCTTTTGTATGTTATGATGAAGAATAGGATGAATATTTATATTTTTTTAAATAGTTCATTATTATTATTTACATAATATACATTATACTTGTTATGTACATAATATGTAACAATGAAAAATAAATATTTTAGTTTTTTCTTTCTATAATAAAATATCATAGTATTCAAATATCTAGATTTCTTACACAGGAAATTAAAGAATTTTATCAGCAACGATTAATTTTTGAAAAAAAAAACTATTTAATGGACTGTCAGATGCTGACATATATAATTATATACCTAAATATAAAGATACATACATATCTGTTCATATATCTATGGCTGTCACAAAATTCGGTATAACCGTATGAAACAGTTGCAATACATTCTAAATGTTCCAAATCAGGATTAATATTCCTGCCAGTTATTATCAAAACAAATAATTAGTAGCCAGTAGGTACTATAATATGATTAAGTATTTTTTGGTGTAATAGTGTACTCCTGCATGTGAAACCTAATATTCCTATTAACTCTAAATACATTGAAACCTCTATTTAACGAAATTCTCTACACAACAAAAACAATTTCTATTTAACGAATTAATTTTGTGTTATTTCCTATGAAAAATTTAAAATCTATTGTATTGTAACATATTAAATATAAAGAGTACACACTTGTCAATCTGACTTATTTAAATAAGTGTGAGAATTGTTATAGCCAAAATTGTATAAAAGTTGTTCAACGGGACATCAACAAGTTCAGATAGTTTAAACAAAGTTTATAAGAAGCCAAAATTAAAATTGATATACGAGTATATTTGCTAATTTTATTTTAAACTTATAGGATTGAATACATTACACTTCTTAAAATGTCTCATTGGAGCATTATTCATGGATCAATAACCCATTCTCAAAAAGAACGATAATTTAATTTTTAAAAAAATTAACTACACCAATATCCAATATACATGCAGGGATGGATTTAGGTATGTGACCTTTGAGTGAATTATATTTTGGGACCACGAATTTCTAACTGTCCGATATTCTTAAATATTTTGTATTCACTTGTATAGTTCCGATCACTATTTATAAGTACTGTGGATGCAATACCTAATTTAGGTGATTATAGTAGGTATACCGTGAACCGTGGTGGATGATGATTGATGGTTATTCGTAAGATTTATGTATAGAAGATATATATATGTATAGATAATTAGATATATAAGTACCTACTTGAAATTTGTCACGTGTTATAGTGATTTAATGATACTTTCTATCTATTTTATTTTTATGCAATACCACTTTAAACTGACATCAGCGTCACTGTTCACTTTTCTTATATACCTAATAATAAGTTGGTTTCAAACAAAGATAAGGAAAATAAATGCGACTTGTATCATAATTGTATAAAATTAATCTATTTGTAATATATACACACATTTTGAAATTTCTTTTATTAATATTTATAATTCTCCCTTTCAGTTCGGTGTTGACCCACTACGCAAACACTTGTCAGTCGTTGAATATGCTCGCTCCGTTGTCAAGATTTTTCGATTACGATATTCATGTTATTACGTATGTAATTAGGTATATCATTCAGCATCTAAGCACGTTAACTGTTATTTGAACAATAAAGTCTCGCTACGAGAGAACTTTATTTAGGCCCATCTGATGTGATTTCTCCTTGTCACTGAATCTCCATATTCATGGTGACTCAACATACACGAGTTATTATTCTGCTCAATGAATCGATTCGCTGCGTTATTAGCTCTTGATGAGGATAAATGCAGAACGCTGAAGTACTCGAATCGATGTTATATTGGTTGATTTTGAGCTATCTACTCATTCTAAGCAATAAAATTAAAAACTGCTAGCCCCGCTTATATCTATATACTATAGTTATATAACTAGCTAACCTATATGCATGACGAGTACTAATAATGATTCTTTTTTAAATTGATATCTTAATTTTTGATAATTTGTCCTTGCGGATGCTCTTCGATCATATGCATAGGACAGACGCTAATTACCACACTTTCCTTCTAACATCGTTGTAGAAACCTACACAGCTTCAGCACACATCTCTTACCACCACACGTTAAAAATATTGAAAAATAACTGGGATCCGCTATCTTTTTATCATAGATCTCAATCCAAATAACAACAATAAAGAAATATTCACCCTATCATTTATCGTCATTACCTACTGAAAATACCACATAAAACCAAAAATGATCTACCAAACTGTCACACCTGTCAGGATTACGGCTAAAAAACCTGATGTAATCATACTCACCGGTCACCGGTGGTACATCAGTCATCAAGTTGGAAGAAGATCACCATTCAGATAACTGAAACAAAGAGAAAAAATATTTGCACAATGTGTCATATGTGGAAGTAACCACACATCAACTTTCTTATGCGCTGAAAAATTAATCATTCAAAAAATTACAATCCTAATATAAAAACACGCGAAATCTCAATTCAACTCTTCACCTTTCCTAAAGTAATCGTGTGCCATTGTTGATTCCTACTCAATAATTTTAAAATATCTTATAATTCTTAAAATGAAACATCGTTATCGAAATATCTTTCTGATCTCATTTCTTTAATATTGACCCTCCCCTTTCCTCCTTAAAATGCAATGTTACTTTTAATTATAAATATAATGTAGTAATTAAAATCCATTTTTATTGTTCTTGTTCGCCTATTATGATAAATTGGTTGTCAATTTTAATTTTATTAATAATGCACAATGCACATTATAATAATTATGATTTATTATTGTTTGTTATAATTATAGATATATTATTTTATACTTAATTATCTGTATCTAAACATTTTTAATTGTTGAGTTATTATGCTATAACTTTTGTTGAAAGCTAATAAAAAAAATCTTCAAACATAATTGTATTTCATAAGTGTTTGTTATTAAATTAATTAAAGTATACTAATTTTAGTTACAATAAAATGTAATTATTATTTAAAAAATATTTTATACCTATTCTCATTAAACTTAATAATATATATAATATAATATAATATATATTATAATACAAATGAACGGTATACATTTGATTATTTTAAATAGTTAAACGAATATAGTAATATATCGGTATAATTACTAATTATATAATAATTCAAATATTAGAATATACTATGCATATTCCTATGTATAGATACTAGGTATTTTATATCATGCAATATATATTAGGAATGGGCCGGTACTAGAACCGATACTCGATATTGGTGGTATCGGTTTTTTGTAAACCGATATAAAAAAAAATATAAAATAAATTAATCAGCATAATATATTATATTATTATCATCATAAATATTTAGATTTATTGTTAAGGCTAATGGTTTCAAATTTTTTCTTTATTTGTTTGTTATGAGTGCTAAAATGTAAAATTTGTGGTATAAGATATCGGTTTTAGCTGGTATATCGGTTATTTTTTAATATCGGTTCATGGCTTATACTGAACATTTTGGTTTTCAAGTACCTTTATCGGGTATCGGTTTTTTATCGGCGATACATATCGATGTATCGAAGTATCAGATATCGGTAAAAAGTGGTATCGTCCTATCGCCTATCCCTAATATAATATATCTTATTTTGGGTTAGCTTATAGTTTGCAATCATAAATCTAAAAATAAAATTTTATTACAAATATAACTTAGAATAATAATCAAATTTAAAAAAAATTGAATTTATATACCTACTATATACTTGCAATATTATAATATTAACACTGCTTTTCTACCAACGGTGATCACTGCGTGGGTCTGTGATATCAACATCTAACATTTGATCTTATAAATTAATTCTGCTAAATAAAACTAACGATTAAAATGTATTATGTTAGACGTGATGTGTTGGAAGTTATTCAAACTAGAAGAATCCTGCAAACAAGACCCGGCTATTTGTCCAAACATGTGTGGCCGACGTTACGTGGGTGTTGCCAGGAAGTCTCACTTGAAACGGCATTTGTTCTATGAATGTGGTGTACCCAGACAGTTCAGATGTTCTGTATGTTTAAAGCAATTTAAACAAAAAGTCCATCTGAAATGTCATCTTTTGTCAATGCATAGCATTATCGAGTGATATAAATTAATATGTATGATTTATCTCATCATTGACCGCCAGATTCTTGAAATGTATCATATATAATAGCGTTTCTCAACCTAAGGGCCGTTATTGCCTTGGCTGGGGGTCGCGGTGGTCAAAAATAATAAAACACCGATTTACAAAATGAATTTGGCTTTCCCAATGATATAATACAAATTTATATTTAATATAGATAGGGAGGAGGATCGCGAAGTGATTGAGCATATTTTATACTTTCTTTGGGGGCTGCGAGACTAAAAAGGTTGAGAAACGCTGATATATAATATTGTGATTTGTGACCTCAACTAATTACTTTTAGCTATAGTCTAACAAACATACGGTGCTCTCTAGTTATAAAATTATATATTCTTAATTATATTGATCAATTAAAATGTTATATGTTTTTTCTTTTTAAATACATTTTTTAAATTAAATCAAATTTTGTTAAAAGACTTGAAATTATCTATTTAATTAAATATTTAATTTTGCTTTTAATCTGTGTATAGGTACTTTATAGTTAGATATTATATTTACGGTTATAAATTATAATTGGATTAATAAAAGTCTATATATTTTTATATTATTTTATTTAATCTAATTTAATTCTACTGTAAAATAATATTCGTTATTTTATATTTTGTGTATTTATATTTATAACAAACCACAGACCACAGTATGTAATTACCTACCATAATAAGTTTATAATTATAATTAGAAATGGGTTCCCAAATTTATCGAATATCCTGAACTTTGAGAAATTCTAACAGTTCAAAGTTTGTTGAATATTTATACTAGTAATCGATTAGATACTTCGAACTGATAAGTTCGATATCGATACTATTATAAGTATAATATGATTAATAGATATCATTATTTTTTTAAACGCCAAACGGTAATTTTTTTTTTTAATAACAATTAGCAAAGGTAGCGTTTCTCAAACTGTGGGTAGTGAATTTTTTTTAATTATAGAGTATTTTATGTATTATATATTTTTAGAACTACTTATTTATCTTGTAAAAGTGAAACCGTGTGAGTCGTGATAGATTTTTAGACAAAAATTTGAATTACAGTCCTAAAAAGATTGAGAAACACTGACCTAGGGTAATTAGGTGTGTGAGTATCTAAGTAGTAAGTACCTATGATAGATTACTACACAAAAATGTTCATAATACAAAATAATTAAAAAGCAACAATAACTCAAAAATATACATATATAGTTAACAAATAAATTACTAATTAGATAAAAGTATAGTAGAGTGACCCAAGAATTAAATATTATTTACAGCTTGTCTGCTTGTAGCATACGATACAGAGTATGGTTATATTGTGTACATAAGAGGACTTGTATGTAGGTAAATAGAATTGTGATTTAAAACAGGGTATATTTTTGTTTAAAATTAAAAGATATGAATAAATTAAATTTTAAGTTAAAAGTTTCAAATATTTCGAGTAAAAATGTATTCGTGTTTGAATTCAATTTCAAACAGTTGAAATAAAAACTGAAGGTTGACTCATTCTTAATTTTATTATTTATATGTTTTAAAATTGTTATTAATTAAGTTTAATTGTTCATTTATCAACTTATTAACTATATATATTAATTAATATTGGTATAATTGCATGTAAATTTGTAATACTTGTACCTATTTTTATTATTTTTGTTACGTATTGAAAATGTTATCTAATTATACAATTTGAATACATCTTTAAATATAATATCCAGTGGTGGATTAACTACTAGGATCGTGAGGCTCGAGCCTAGGGTTACAACTTGTAGTGGGCGGCAAATTTGTTATTTTATTTTGTTTTTATTCTCAAAATAATAAACAAAAACAAAAACAAAAAAAAAATATTGAACCAATACTATTTTTCACTCCGGAGCGGCTATACCCGATTACCGATTACCCTTGGATAATATTAGAAAAAGAGAGGGCTGTAAAAACTGAGCGTGCTTCAGAGCGCCGTGAAGGTTAATCCGCCACTGATAATATCTTATCGTATACATTATGATTTTATTATATTATATTTTTAATTATACATATAATATTATAGTATATATTAGTATATCATTTATTTATTTCATATTTAAAATTTAAATGATAGAATTATTTTTAAATTATTTACAACTTGTTTATTTCATATAATGGCTGTTTTAGAATTAAAAAGTCAATGAAAAAATTATATTAATTCAAAACAAAATTTGGTTCTTTTTTTTTATAAGTGGTGAGTTTTTAATTTTAGTATAAGTCTATAATATTATAGCTGATATGTAAATTTAATTAATACAATATACTATATAGGAATAATAATAGGTACCTATATAATTTTGGATTGGAACTTAACAAAAGGGTATAGGATCACCTGTATCCTTACTTTCTTACACTTTTGGATAATAGATAATTTAAAAAAAAATAAACCCAGTCACTCAATATAACTGATTTGAAATGTTATATGACTGGTACTTTAAATATTTGATTATTTTTAAAAATGTTCATTGATGTTCAAGAAAAAAAATAAATAAAAAACAAAAAGTTGCTCTGAAGTTTAAGTATGTAATTTTAGTAAATAATTTTGGATGAATTGAGTCCCACCCGGAGTATAATGTTCTAATATTTATGTCATATAATGCCATATTTCACCTAGGTGTGTTCAAAGCAACTAGCAAGATGAGATGACAACCAAAACCAAAGATTCGCTTTATCAGATAAGCCCCTATTTTTAATTGTCACTAAAATAAATATTCTGATTAAAATTAAAATAATTCATATTTTTATTTTTATTTTTAAGCTCTACTTATTGATTTACACATTAAATTGCAGTTAAAATAAGAAAATTATTATTAATAAGACATCCATTCAAAATTAATTTGTATTGTGATTAATGACTATACATTTATACCACAGTGTTAATTGTTAGTGAATACTGAATAGTATCTCTTATTAATTTAAAATTGTATATAATACGGTTTTAGGTTAATATAATTCATTTTAGTGATTTTAATAATAATAATAATAAATAAAATAGTGCACTATAAATTATTGTCAGACTGTTTGATATTGTAGGTGTACCTATCTAATTTTAAATCTCTAAAACTTTGAACTATACTTTAGTTATAGCTTATATGTAATATGTATTGATACTATATATTACTATTGACAGTATTGCATTTGCATAACATCGTTTTAAAATAATTGCATTGTTTTTCAACAGTTTTCAGTAAAAGCGTTAATTTAACATACACTTATGTTGTTTCAATTTATTCAATGCATATTTATTAACTAATTTTTTTAAATCTTTTTTTGTTTTAGGAAAAATTGAACATCATTGTCATTGTCCTAAAAATTATGGAAATAAATAATTACGTAACTAATATTATGACATTATGTCGTAGAGCCGCAAATCACGACATACTTGTGAAAATATATTAATGTTTTTAAAATTGAATATGTATCCAATATGAATTGAGTTGTCATGGGACTACGAGATTACGATTTTATCATTAAAATCATACTTTGAAATCTATTTTATTACTTTTTAAGTAGTTAGCTACTCAGTTTATAAAGGTATTAATAATTTTAAATCGAACTATTTATAAAATAATAAATTATTAATATGTATTATTTATGTATACATCATGTTGTCTCATTTAATCATTGGATATCGACTATTAATTTATTATGATCCACTAAATAGTTGGTAATTATTTTTTATAAATATAACAGCTAATTTATATTGCATATTCTAATCGTGAATAAAACTAGCTATTTATATGAATTCGAATTCGCCTAGAATTTGCTAGTTAATGATGGTATTTAATATGCATAATGTATAAATTATAACTATTTACTTTTTAAAATAATTATTTTAACGCTCATGTCTTATTTTATTGTTTTTATTTATATGTAAATATTTAGTTTATTTACCAAGGGTTACTATAGCTTATTAGTAATAATTGTAATTGTTTAATAACACGAAACTTAACTATAAATGTTAGACATGTATTGAGCCGAATCTTCTTTTTAAACTTATTATATTAAATTTGTATATTTATATTAAATATCTGCCTTTAAATTGTATTTTCAGATTGGTTACTTGGCAAAAGATTCGAATGTCCAAAACTGTGTGGCAGGACTTATAAAAGGAAACAATACGTTGCAAGACATTTAAAATATGAATGCGGAGTAATACCAAAATTCGATTGTAGTTTTTGTGAGAGAAAATTTGCTTATAAAGAATCACTTAAGGGCCATGTATTAAAAATACATAAATTAATTACCTAGTATTTAAATCTATTATATCCTGACCTATAAGGTCTTATTTGGGATGTGGAATCTATATATTGGACTTTACAATGTACAATTACTTTTATACAATTTTAAAACACTTTTTAAATACAGTCTTTCTACAAGTTAAAAATATATCATATTATATTAACAGAAAAAATATTGTTGAAAACATTATAATTGTATAGTATATAATAGCGGTACCCAATCTTTTTTCGTTCACGCATCCCTAAAAATAAAAAAGGAATAATCGCACCTCCCGCGAATAAATAAATTACGATTTCGTATTATTTAATTATTCAAATATTTTTAATTTTATGACAAAAAACCAGCTATATATATTATTTAGTATAACAAAAATTATTTTTTAAAAAACTATGACTGTTAATTATATAATAATATAATGAAAAATGTAATGTGAACAATTATGAGCTTGTTACCTGTTTAAATGCTTCAAAATTAGGCATCAACGTTGTTACTGCCTCTCGAATTTTATTTTCAACATTAAGTTAGGACAGATACTTAGATTTTAATATCGCAACTTCCGAAAATCATGGATCTAAAAATATCAATATTTACCTCGTGCTTCCCCTGCTACATACTTACGTCTCCCAGGGGAAGCGCTCCTCACAGTTTGGGAACTACTGGTATATATAATAATATTAATTAATATTGTTTTATTAATGCATTAATATCATTAATATAAGTAGCTTCTAAAATAGTTTTCTTGGGTTTATTCCTTTTTTAGACAATGTTCATATAAGAGATATTTTTAAAAGCATATATACCTAAATATTAATATATATATGTGTGTGTGTGTGTGTGTGTTAATTACTTATATTATATACTCTCCCCTTGAAAAAATTTCTACGGACGCCCTTGTATTGTAGAATACTATAATATTTGGCTAACAGAAATATTTACTGTATTATTGCCATAAATATGTATTACACTAGCTGGACCATAACGAGTAATGACAAATCTTGTGCGGCTCTAGAGAATAGAAGATGTTACTGGCTTTACTATATCATATTATTATTTATTATACATATACGTATATTTAATTATTTAATTAACTAGGTACTTTGTAAAACTGTAAATAATAAAGATTAAAATACACCAAAAATAATAGTCTTATAATAAACAATATAATTTTGTTAATATTTGACTCTAAAAATGCCAAAAACATCATAATGATATTTGCTATTATGGTACTTAAATTATTTTATAAAATTAAATATATAGGTACTAAACATTTGAAACTAAAGTGTTATTAATATATTTTGATTGTTATTGATTATATTGCAAAATGCAAACGCATATATATATATATAATGTGTGTGCGTAACACATATAATAAACAACTTACGATAAAAAAAACTCTTTAATCTGTTAAGCACTGATTAAATTGACGAAATCCAAATAGTTCTTATACCACAGTTTATGATTATTGTAAATATAAAATAATGTTTTTATGAGAAATATTGATTTCCAAATGGTAAATTGTGTTTTTCAAAAGATTGTCTTAAACATTAGGCAATATATTCAAACAAATTGTAGTTATTTTAATTTATTTAGATAACTATTAAAATTATTTTAATTACATTCATAGATTTTCATGTATACAAAACTATCAGAAAATAAGGTTTAGGTATTAAATTCAGATTTACACAGTGTCACAGTGTCACAGAATACATTATATACATCATTTATGAATATTTAATATACATAATTTAGATGTTGCATTTCGTATAAGTATATAATATAATGCCGTAATGGATATTGCAGATTAAGAATTTTAGATGTAGTAATATACTAATTAATTTGTAAGTAATTCGAGTTTAATGTTATGAGTAAGATATGCAAATCATGTCGTCAGTGTCACCGTTTATTTGGTTTTAGTGATTTTCGTAGTGCAACGGTGGCACACAACAGTGTTGTTATGTAGGTAATGTAGTCGTTGATTTAATTTAGTTTGTTCGTTAATAATGTTTGTTCACTTTATTTTTGCCGCTCATAGACGCCACACGGCCGACGTTTTTTCGATGTCCGTCTTTACGACGAGTTTTTTATGTGTTAATTGTATAGTAGTTCATGTTATCATCAATGCTAAATTTGTGAATCGTCCATCCAGCTCAGTATTCAGTGGCGCAATTGGGGGGGGGGGGTGTTCATGCCAGACAGTATGGTCACCAAGCCGGTTCGTCTGCATCTGCACTGGTGTTATCAGTGTGCCGCCAGTTAGCTTCCCTAGACGGTTTTATTATTATTATCATTCGCGTTCGTACCGTTAGTTAATTCACGGCCGTCGTCTTTTGTACGGGTTTGTTGTATATTATTTTAATTACCCGGTCGTTGTTTTGTACGCGTTCGTTGTATATTTTTAATTCAGGTCCGTCGTCTTTTATACGCGTCCGTTGTATATTTTGTTATACCCGGTCCCGGTCGTTGTTGTGTGCGCGTCCGTTGGATTTGTTATACCCGGTAGTTGTTTGTGCACGTCCTTTGTATTTTGATATTCACGGCCGTTGCCGTCGTGTACGCGTCTGTTGTATCGTTATATACACAGCCGTTGTTTGTGCGCGTCCGCTGTATTCTTTATATACACGGCCGTTGTTTGTGCGTGTCCGTTGTATTTTTTTATATACACGGCCGTACGCGTCCGATTATCTTGTCACGTGTTAATGTAATCCGCGTTAATATAGTCAGCATCTCGTGTGCTTGATTTAAGATCATAATATACTGTCGCGTGGTTTTGGAGTACGATTGATCATCCGGTATAACAGCTGTCAGGCCGCTGTGGAACAAGTCGTCAGTAGCTGATAACCAGGTCGACGTATCATCACCCATTATATTGTTATTATTGATGTTATCATCGTCGTGTGTGTTTTGTTTATTTTAATTTCCTGTTATATATAATATATTATAATTTCGAATTTGAGACATTGGCGTCTAATATTATATCATATATTATTACTTGTATTACCGTTAGGACTAACAAGGAACAGGCCGTCAAAGTTTTAGGAGTACATTGGGACCCGATGCAAGACAACTTTGAATACCATTCGACGATTGAACCAGTTACTCCTACTAAACGGTCAGTATTATCCGTCGTCGCTCGTTTCTATGATCCAATCGGTGCGTTAGGGCCGATGATATTTTGGGCCAAGGGCCTAATGCAGAGGTTATGGATGGACAAGTTAGATTGGGACACACCACTTCCTTCAGAGCTCGTATTGATGTGGCAATGTTTTATTGATAAACTTCCTAGCTTAGCATGCTTGTCATTACCACGACATTGCAGTAACCAATGCTCAAGAGATACAATTGTTAGGATTTGCTGATGCATCACAACTAGGATACGCAGCATCGGTATATTTAGGAGTGGTAAGACAAGACGGTGACATCCAAGTGCATTTTTTAGCGTGTAAAACAAAGGTGGCACCGCTAAAGTCGTCATCAACGGATATTTCTTTAACCATCCCTCGACTAGAGCTCTGCGCCGCTCTCTTTTTGTCTCGCCTCATGTCCCTACGTTTGAAAACCTTGGAGGATAAAGTCAAGATTACACGAGTCCGGGCATGGACAGATTCAACCATTGTCCTATCCTGGCTCACAGCCGAACAGAGATTGTTCAAAATATTCGTAACGAATCGCGTAATGAAAATACGAAGCCTTGTGCCTCAGTGCGAATGGGCACACGTCAGTACTTCGGAAAATCCGCTGATCCGGCGTCTCGAGGATTACTACCCGACGCATTAGTCGCATGCACATTATTTTTATATGGACCCAAGTTCATTCGCTACCCAGAATGTCAGTGGCCGGTTAGCGTATCTTCAACTACAGTTCCTGAAGAGCTTCCTGAGTATAAACGCCCATCAAAAGGTGCGTTTTTAGTCCAACAGATAGATGACAGTTTCATACGGCGGTTTTATGTACTGAGTAAAATGCAACGAACATTAGCATACTGTCTAAGGGTTGCCGATATGGCTCGAAAACGCCCGTTCATGAGTGGAGCGATCACTCGGCAAGAGTATGAGCGAGTATTGATCAAAGTAGTAGAATATACTCAAAGATCATACTACCCCGAGTTATTCATTCAACGAGCAACTGTCAATCCTGTCGTCATCCCGACTTCTCTTGCCTTACTTGCGCCCTTCGTGGATTCTCATGGTATTATTAGGGTAAGCGGTCGTCTACGGCATTCAGGTTTGGGCACGGATGCCAAACACCCTATTTCGCTGCCGAAATCGTCTAACTTGGCTCATCTCATTATCCATCACTACCATCATAATACATTGCATGGTGGAACGCGTTTAGTAGCTTCATTATTTCAACGTCGTTTTTGGATTGTTTCTATACGTGCTGCTATTCGACAAATTACATTTAAATTTGTCGTGTGCACCAGATACAGAGCGACTGCTCCCAAAACAATGATGGCAGATTTACCATCAACGAGGGTCCAACAGTACCGACCATTTACCAACGTCGGGATGGATTACGGAGGTCCGTTTACTATTAAGGAGAGCCGACGCCATAATGCGAAGACGCACAAGGCATATCTCGCGTTGTTTGTTTGTCTATCCACCAAGGCTGTTCACCTGGAGGTCGTAACAGATTTGTCAACGGAGGCATTCCTAGCATCACTCGGTCGGTTTGTAGCCCGACGAGGGATTCCCGTATAAATATATTCCGATTGTGGAGCCAATTACGTTGGAGCAGCAAGACAACTCAGGGCATTATTCCAAGATGCAGCAACACAGGAATCACTTCACGCACGCGTTCCTTGTCAATGGAAATTTAACCCGCCTGCAGCTCCGCACTTTGGCGGTATTTGGGAGGCTGCGATTAAAAGCACCAAGTTACACTTGAAGAAGGTAACAGGTACCCAAGTATATACTCTAGAGGAATTGATGACGTTAATCATCCGGATTGAAGGTGTACTAAATTCCCGACCATTCATCGACCGACCCGAATGATATATCGGTGTTAACCCCGGGTCATTTTTTGATCGAGCAACCGATAATGGCGATTCCCGAACATGATATCAGTGATATTCCGCAAAATCGCCTAAGACGTTGGCAGCTAATGAGACAGGCACTTCAGTCTTTCTGGAAAAGATGGAGTCGGGAGTATCTCCATACATTACAAAGTCGACAGAAGTGGTATCATCAAAATCCCAGTCTTTGTGTTGGCGATGTTGTTGTTGTAAATTCACCATTGCGAACCTGCTGGCATGGCAACTTGGTCGAGTTATTCAAGTCCACCCCGGTGCTGACCAAGTGGTCAGAGTCGCCACTGTCAAGACATCAGAAGGAACCCTGAAGCGCCCAGTTGTAAAGTTGATCAAGCTACCCACCGACAACGCATAACAAACCTAACATAATCTCTTTCCTGCTATAAGGGGTACATTTTATTCATTCTTACCTATATTCTTACCTCTTAATCCTTTAACCCCTCTATGTAAATATTATTATACTTTGTTTATATTATTATCATTATTTTATATATTGTTTTCAATTTGCTATTGTATACGATGATACGGTCTGACCAAGAATTTCTCTTTTAAAGTACCCTTTCAAACGGGGGAGTATGTTTGAGCCAGACAGTATGGTACGTTTTTCGTTCGTATCCTTTTCGTCACCAAGCCGGTTCGACTACGTCTGCACTGGTGTTATCAGTGTGCCGCCAGTTAGCTTCCCTAGATGGTTTTATTACCGTTAGTTGATTCACGGCCGTCGTCCTTTGTACGCGTCCGTTGTATATTATTTTAATTACCCGGCTGTTGTTTTGTACGCGTCCGTTGTATATTTTGTTATACCCGGTCGTTGTTGTGTGCGCATCCGTTGGATTTGTTATACCCGGTCGTTGTTTGTGCGCGTCCGTTGTATTCTTTATATACACGGCCGTTGTTTGTGCGCGTCCGCTGTATTTTTTTATATACACGGCCGTTATCGTGTACGCATCCGATTATCTTGTCACGTGTTAATATAATCCGCGTTAATATAGTCAGCATCTCGTGTGCTTGATTTAAGATCATAATATACTGTCGCGTGGTTTTGGTGTACGATTGGTCATCCGGTATAACAGCTGTCAGGCCGCTGTGGAACAAGTCGTCAGTAGCTGATAACCAGGTCGACGTATCATCACCCATATATTATTATTATCACACAACGATTGATGATATCATCGTCGTGTGTGTTTTGTTTATTTTAATTTCCTGTTATACATAATATATTATAATTTCGAATTTGAGACATTGGCGTCTAATATTATATCATATATTATTACTTGTATTACCGTTAGGACTAACATAAATTAAGTTGCTCTCTTGTAGTTATTATATTATTTATTATTCGATATACAATAAAAAAAATCATACAGTCCACTATTAAAGTTAGCGACTGAATTATATTTATATATTGTTAGAAAATATTTATTTGTTATAACTTATAATCAATAAGCTAGATAGCACCCAGCCTTAATATACTATCGAGTTGTCACCCGTGTTCGATTTGAACCGGACTTCGCGATAAACAGGGGGTGCAAAAAAGTCTGAAGCACCCCCAAGTTAAAATTTAGCACCCCTTGTTTTTTATACCAAACAATTATTATTTAAGTGAAATACCATCAATTGGTAAACTGTCCAACCCACGTTTTAGAGGTATAGTTGCGCCTATGTCAGTATTGTCAATTGTATTGTGAATCTACTCTAAAGTAGTATCGTAATTTGTACCAAATTTTGTAGTATATTTGTTCCATATAGTAGTGTGATTTGAGCTGGCATAACCTCGTGGCCAGTGTTCAATATTCAATATCCAGACGGATCCACAGATTATGATGTTTGTGTCATTCGGCGGCAACCAGTGTATCTTATTGTTTTAGTCATCGTGTTTTCGTGAATTATTCGTCACAGCTACAGTCACACAATAGCATGAGCGCGGGGCCACTTTGTTCCTTTTTGTTATATTATTAGTATATTATATACAGGTCTCGGATCCAGTAGCGGATTAAGCTATTTGTCCGCTGCAAGCAGGAAATTTGCCGTCGTCTCAAATTATAATATAATATTATAAATATATTTTATTTTTTAAGTGCGCCAAATTTGCCACACCAATTACCTGATTATTTTGCCTGTAAGGTAACCCGACGCTGCTCGGCTCGGTCGTGTGGGCAGAACCAATTTGTGTGCAATGTAATTGAAAAGGTAACGGGCTGACGAGCCACGAGCCCTTATAGACTATATTTACATATTTATTATAATGTGATATTATTATTATTATTATTATTATGTACGCCAAATAGGTGTAATTATAGTATTCAAATTTTTTTTATTCTGTAGTGCTAATATAGCCAACAAGCATTGTTTTTATATTGTATTATTTAGTTGTGCTATTGTAAAGCCAATATTTTATGTTATATCAATATGTGATTATTTACTATTATTTTATACACACAAACTGACGTTGTTCCTTTGCTCGGACCTTTCTTATTATATTATTACAGTCCACTAAATAACCTATCATAAGCGCCAGACCGATTGGCGATTACTGCAGTCTATCATGGACAGTACCTATCTGAGTAACGTACAGACCGTACAGTATACTTTCAATGTACTATAAATATTTTTAGTTTAAATCACAAAGTTGTTCTTAAGTTAAACCTTATAGTTTATAAATTATTAAAATGTTTTTAATTTTATTTATAGGCAATATTGAATAGATTACAATTAAGCAGTTTTTTCCACACGAGAATTAAGAAGTATATAGAAGATAATGAAAATAATATTATAGAATACCTACAAATATATTTATAGCCAACAGCTATAGTCTATAATATATAAGTACCACTATATGAAAAAATGTATAACCAGCAATTTCAATCATATTATTATCTTTGAACATAATATAACAAGAAATTATTATGGTTATATTTTTAATTATTTATTTACACAGATTGTACTTACCTATTTAAAACAATAAATTAAAACTACATAAATAATTAAAATATGTATATTATTATTCTGAAGTATCTACTTAACTTATTTTTTAGAAATTGTAGTAAAATTTAAAGTAATTTTGTTTGTAGTAGGCTAGTTTTAATTTATGTTTATCAACCAATAACAGGTGAGATCCAGCCTAAGATAATCAGCTACTTATTATTATAGTAAATAATTATACAAAAAATAATTATTGTAATAATGTATTTTCATAATGTGCTTTCATAAAACTTATTTAATTTTAAAGTTTCTTCTAATTTTATTTTATATAATATAATAAAATATAATACGCATGATTTATAGATTACCTACTTAACGCATAGTTTTATAATAATCACGTTAATAATATTAAACCATAAGACACAATAATTAATGAATTTTTTTTATTTTAGATGAAATGTACCAAACAGACATTCATTCATTATATCGTTATTTTTGTCCAAATAAATGTGGACGCTCATACAAAAGAAAAAATGGACTTACTCAACATTTAAATTATGAGTGTGGTATTGAACCGAAGTTTAAATGTTTTTTGTGTGAAAAAAAATGTGCCCAAAAATCTACTTTGAAAATACACATGATAAAAGTTCATAAAATAACAAGACAAAATATGCAGTGGTGATAATTATTTTCTTATGTAAAAGCTGAGTTAAATTTAAATACCTAGGTACTTGCATATTTTTGAATGTTATAAAATAATTTTAACATATAGGATATACAGTTTAAATTTAAGTCTAATATTGTAATTTTTTATTGAACAATAATTTTAACAGTTTGACAATAAATTGTATTAAAAGAATCGCACGTATTTTATGTGTCACTCAATACCAAAGTAATTACTAATTATTAGTAGAAATAAATCGATTTTATGTTACCATAAAAATTATTGTTCCTATAATTATTACCATTATAAATTATACATTTTAGTAGTTTATTATTGGCAATTGTATTTTAGGAAAGCATAATTTATTAAATATTATTAATACTGCGTTATTAATTATTATATAGATACTAAAGTAGGTATATTGAATGATATATAAGAAAAAAATGTCTTATCATAGATTATATTAATACAATAAAGTCAATGCTTCTATTGCATACCCATATTTTTGAACTTTGAGTAGAACTGAGTTCGCAAGCACATTTTTGAATCAGGGTTTATAAATATTATGTAATTATTTTACATAATTTCCAAAGAACTACTTATTTTTAAAATAATAACTATAAACGCCTAGGTTTTTCCAAATTCTTCTATTGCATTTTCAATAAATTTACATATTACAATAGATTTTCTATAAGTATCCAGAGTATCCTACATGACTTTGTAGCAGTAGAAAAAATATTTATTATTTCTATTGTCATATAATTCAATAAATATAGTTCTTCGTATTTAAGTATTATTTACACTATGCCCTATGCGTCCTGTATATAATGGCCTAATAAATATCTTGAAGGCGTCAATATGCACAGTTATGTTTAAAGATTATAATAATCTTATTATAATAATATGTAAGCCACTTACAATTATCTCTGAGATACGTTAAATTTGATGGCATGTAGAGTGATGCGTTTTAAATCCAAATTGATGTTTCAGGATGATTTGTATGAATGATTTTAGTCTATTGAGCAGTATTCTTTCGTATAGTTTTGATAATGAAGGAAGAAGGCTAATTGGTCTGTAACTTGATGGAGAGTGGGCCAGTTTCCCTGGTTTATGTATTGGGATTATGATGGTGTGTTTCCAGGATGACGGAAATGTTCCGAGACGCATGGCTGAATTGTAAAGGCTAGCTAGATAGGATAGTACTTTGGGTGTTACGTTTTTTAAGATTTTATTGGTGATTAGGTCGTGGCCTAGGCTTTTTTTATTTGCTAATTTGACAATTATTTGTTGTATTTCAATAAGATGTAGGGGAAATACTGTCATTTGGATCGACATTGGTACATTTGGTAGGTGGTAAATATCAGGGTGCATGGCGTTTTGATCGTTGTAAACAGTATCTTCATCTACGGAGTTGAAACAGGATGCGAAATGGTTTGCGAGGACTTCGGTCTTTTCGGCGTTTGTTTCGAATTTGGCTGGTCCGTTTTTCAGAAGGGGAATTACGTTATGTTGTTTAAGTAAACGTTTGGTGGCTAGCCAGAGACTCGAGTTTACAATAATAACACATACAATGTTGTCGTAGTATTTGATATTTATTCTTCGTCTGCGGGCCGCCATTTAGTGACCCATAGTCTATACACTATACCTATCTTTGTTAAATTTATTTTTATATAAATGATAAAAAGGTACAAATGTTATGAACTATAGCCTATAGGTAAAATGTAAGAACTTAATATAATTTTAAGACATCAACACTATGGATATAAGTGTAAATTGGTTAAATTTGTTGAGGGGGAGGCTTCAACCTTTAAATATCGAAGAAAATCTACGAAGTGGAAAACCTCATACTCACCTGTAATAATGTTTAACTAAGTACGAAATATCTACTTATTTCTTAATTTTAATACCCCTAAATTATAGCAACAGTTTTTGTGCAATTGTAAATTTTTTCCTCTTCACATTTTTTAATTTTTGTCAGTAATATTTACGATTCATAATAGTTTGATATTATATATTATATAGTTTTATATTTTTTTTGTATATTACTGCATATTTAATATAAATTCTTAATGGTGTATAATGTATATATGTATACATAAATATTATATCATTTATATCATTATATATATATTTATTTTTTTTGTTTTTATTGAAAATTTACTATCTGTATTCGATAACATAATAAGTAAAAAAGATGACTAACATAACACATATGTAATATATATATAAAAAAAACAACACATGAAGCACACGATGAGGGGAATCATCCAGCGATGGTACCCTCTGGTAATTTTGTTTTAATTTATATTAATTTAATAGGTCACGGGCGTCACGGCACCAGTTCCTTTTGAGGCGGCGTGGAGGGTTGTGAGGAAGAGTACGTGATGATAGGGGGGGCCCATAAAGGATTGGGATGGTGTTACAGGTTAGAATGAAATGTTTTATAGTATAATTTGGCTAGTTGGTCAACTGTTGCAATTTTTAAATCATTATGTAGGGATTTATTTGTTACGTACGAGGGGGCCGAGGCTATTAGCCGAAGAGTGATGGACTGGGAGGCTTGGATGGTGGGACTTGGGATGGTTTGGCACATCCCCAGAATAAGCATACCATACTCCCAAATGGGTCTGAGTAGAGACTTGTATAGTGTAGATTTTGTATGAATTGAGTGTTTAGATTTGAGAAGTGATTTAAGCAGATGAAGGCGGTTATTGAGGATTATACGTTTGGACTTTATATCTATTTATTAGGTACCTAAATGTTTTAATAAAAATATCCAACATGAAATTTAACTATTTTAACTGATACATAATATATAACATATTGTGTTTTTTTATATTTATATTCAGCTAGGGTGTGCCGTGAGGATTTACCCATTATGATATCTCCTGAAATAATGAAGATATCATAGTTCTGGTTTTTAATAAGATTCACAGGGACAAGAACTACAACATTTCATTTTTTAAATTTATTATAATGTTTTGGTAAAAAAGTTAAAATATATATTTTTTTATTAATTATTTTCAAAAATATTGAAGATAGTCATTTTGTAGAGTTCATTTTTCTGAAAATATTGGACTTTCAACATTTTAATTTTATTAATCTCCTGATTTTTAATATTTTTTCTAGTTTCAAAAAAAAACTGCGAATTATTTACGAGCACGTGAGCCATATGTTTAATACAATGATAGGTACCATTATCGAATTAAATAATTCACAGTTTTTTTTACCGTCTAGATTTCAAATTGACGGCCCTTATTAAGTTCTGAGAATTCGTCAACACAAATCGATATGAATATAAAATACTGTAGGATCTTTACATCATGTCATTCGATTTCTAGCTTAATAATTAATTCAGGTTCCACTTGGCCACCTAAATACACATTTTGACATCAAAAATATTGTATTGATAATAAATTATTTCCAATTACCAATACATTATTATTTATTTATTTATTACTAATAGCTAATAGTAATAATTATATAAAAATAAATTTAATATTACTTTTGGCTATACTGTTTTTCACCCACGTGCTCGATAACAAGTAATACTATCACATCCCAGAACAATAATAATAGTAATAATAATAACAATAAACAATTTTATTATCATCAATATAATATTATCTACTTACTTAGTAGAATGATACTATGATAGTGTAGTTAGTAGTTGTTCTTGGTGTTCGTTGTACTGTTCGTAGTTAATAGTTTAATATTTTACTTCTTACTACTGACTTCTAGTCTATACTCAGTCTATTATTATTATTATTATTATTATATTTTGTATTATTACTTGTTATTTTAAATTTAAATTTTTGAAGAAATGTGAATGATATTATACATTTTAATTCCGCTATACAAGTACACTATCTCACAAATGCTGATTTAAAAATCCAAGTCAACTGTCAAACAATGTTTCATTTTATACATTAATGTTTTTTGTTATGAAATATCATAGTGATTTTAATTAATACAGTGTTCACTTCACAATAATACATCGAAGTCAAATTATTAATAAGGACTTTTTTTACTTAATCAATGTTCTAATTTAATATTATATTTTGAATTGTGGTGTTACGAACTATCTATTTCAATAGATTTTAAAATATTTACAAATTAATATTGCTGGTTTGTTGATACAGTATAATAATAGTATGGTGTAATTTTTATTTAAAATTGTAACAGATAATATACTTTACTTTTAATATTTCATTGTATAATAATTGAAAAATATCAACTTAGTAGTATACAAATTGTCATTCCTTATGAGTTTTTCATGGAAAAAGGTAATACTAAAACATTAACAATGGCATGTATAAATAAGATTTATAAAAGGAAAAAATTATAAATTTACATTATTTATTTTTAGTATCAAGGCTCAGCATAGTTCATACAATACAAAATACAACTATGATGACGTTCGCTTACATACATAACCAATGTTAAATAAAAATACATGTATTGGAGAGCTTAGATCTAATAAATCCAACATTATTAAAATACGTCGTAGTATCAAAACTTAAGTTTGGGGAAAATTAGAAGATGCATGAGAAATTGTTAAAATAATATCTGTACCTAAATATTTAAAGATCTTATTGTTGAGGATATTGTTAGAAAGGGTATGCTTAAATATTTTTAAAAAAAAGAGGAACTTCATTTCTTTGCATACAACCCCCTCAACCACCATTCATTTACATTTATGCATTGCGTAGAAACAAAAAATTATTAATTTTGAACACTTAAATAAAAAAACAATTTCAAAGTATACAAATTTTACTAGATGAAACAAATGCAAGTTTTCATCCAAACTAACTTCTTAGTTCTTCATAATGCCATGGTTTAACTAAATAAGCAATAAAAATAATATTATAAAATCTTGGTTGAAACAAACTAATTCATAAGAACAACCATACCTTCAATTATAACAAAAAAACATATTTTATATATTATTATACTATTATATTAAATTAATTAATAAAATGTGTATACTTGTTAAATATAAATTTATTTATTAATTTTAAGCTAAAATTACTTTATTATACTTTAAGCGATGTTACATAGTGATTTAATATATATATACATATAACATACATATTGTTATACCCATATAACTAATGATTTTTATTTCCAGATAATACTTCACATTTTACCATACAAAAGTTACAAAAAATTTCATAATACCGTTTAAATTTGACTTAAAAAATAAAATTATAAACGTGATAATTACATTGAGTAATCTAATAAAAATGCTTTTTGATTGCTTATAATTTTATTACTACAATCAATTGAGTATATTATATACCTAATGTAAAAATCATTATTTTATTATTAATATTTAATATTTGTATTTCAATAGGTCGATATAATAACAGTGCCAAACAGAAATATTTTGGTGAAGATGCATTTAAGTGTACTCAATGTGGGCGTACATATCGTCGAAAGAAAAATGTAATAAGCCATATGAAATATGAATGTAACAAAGATCCACAGTTTGTTTGTGTAATTTGTGGTAAAGCAACTTATTACCGCTCTAATTTTAAAAAACATATGGCTGTAACACATCAAGTCTCCATGACATAGATGAAATGATAATATTAAGATTGTGATCTATAATAATAATCTTTTTACCATATGTTCCAAAAATAAAAAGTGTTAAAATTTACTGATACTTAATAATAATTCTATTGATAAATATATTTTAATTAAATCCTTTATAATATATGATACTAAAATTCTAAATAATTTATATGTATACAATATTAATATGCATATTTATACATTTTATATTTATTTTTTTTCAGAAAAAGAGTTTATTATTATGTATTTTTCTAATAATCTATTACTATACCATAGTTATTTTATTTCAGAATAGTTTTATTATCAATTAAAAAATAAAATTGTATATTTAATATTTCTAAATACAGAATTAAAATTTCCAATGCTTGTAATTTAGATATACTAAGTACTTTTTGACATTTTTAATTGTGGTTTCTGTTGTAATATATAATTTAAAACACGAGTAATGTATGTTGTGTTGCTTTTGGTATGTGCTTGATTAAACATACTATATAACCACTATATTTATCTTATTTTGTTTGTACCTTATTTTTTTTATCACAGTAAGATTTGTAGAGATCTATAGTAGAGATCAAATTTTTATGCAAGTGGATTTATATGTCAATGTACAAATTTAATTATTATTTTTTAATTTATTGTATTCTATCTAAATTATTTTCAACTAATTTTTCATTGTGTGTTTAGATATTTGGATTGAAAATAATGGAAAGTTATATAACTGCCCAAACAAGAACTGTCACCGCAATTATAAGACTAAACCAGGTTTATACAATCATTTGAAATATGAATGTAATGTACCACCAAAATATCATTGCAATATTTGTAACAAAAAATTTAAACAGCCAGGAAACTTTAAAATTCATATGAAATCACTTCATTTTGTAACATTAATTAAAATTTAAAAATTTAATAGATTTTTATTAAAAATTGCACATTAAATTGATGTGATACTATATTTTGCTTAAGAGTATGTCATAACTGCGTATTTTTTTTTCTTACAACCGTATACTGTACCAAAATATATGTTTAGCTTAGATATGAGGGTGAAATGACTTATAATCTAACTTAATGGTAAAAATATTACCTATCTGTGTTATCTCGTCAGACTTAACAATATTAAAATTTTTAAGTAAATTATGGGCATTTTTAAATATTTATATTTTACATACTTACTTAAAAATTAAAATATCTTAAAAAACGATGAGAAAACAAATAATTTTCTTACTTTTAAATTTGGAAATAGGTTATTTCACTCTAATAATTAGGCTAAACATACAAAATTGGAACTGCTGAACATATATTTTGGTACAGTATTTGTTAGTAAAACAGAAACAATACTTGTGGGCACGATGTCCTCACACTGATATTTTCCAAAAATCAGTTGTGTTTGTATACACAGAACATAGGAAATTAACATTCTGCATACAAAATACAATTTTTTTGATTTTTAATAATAAAATAATTTAACATTTTCAGATTTAAAGTTAACATCTTTTATTTTTTAATCTTAAAGTATTATTCATGTTAGATTACTGTCTTATTAGAATGAAAATATTTAGAAAATCCAAGATAATAATCAGTTTTTAAATGTTATGGATGTTAATATGTACCCTTAGATTAAAAATGTCAACACTATTGATTATTATTCAAAGAATAAATTTCCTGTGTATGTGAGATAACAAATGAGAATATATATCTTAATATTGTATTGTATAGTGTATTAATTACCATGATATTTTCTACATAATAAATAATAACTATCTATTCAATATTTATTTTGTGTAAATAAAATTATAATTATTAATTCTTTTAAGTCTATATAATTTTAAATTTATGCATAAATATTAATTTGTATTACTTATAAAAATTACTATATATTGTAATCAGAATTTTACCTTATTATAGTATAAATATAGTTGTACAATTTAAAATGATCAAATTGTAAAATTGATTTATTCTTGCTTTACTGTTTAGTAACAGTAATCTTGCTGTAATAATTAGCTTAAGATATTTTATAAAATTCACTGAATATTGTCTTACCGTTGTATTTTGTTGTAATTTCTTAGTTTTTGAATAATTTAAATATATAAGATCTGTTTTGTTTAAATTTAAATTGAATTATCTTTTAATATATTACCTGTATATTAATTTGGTATAAGAAATATTAATAACTAGGTACTCATGCCAATGTAAGATTCTTCAAACTTATTTAGCACCATATTTATTTTAAGCTTATTTTTTTTTGTAAAAAAAGCTATTTTATTTTAAATTTTAAACTTAGAATAATTTAAACTAAGCTTTTTAAACTGTTTTTTTCTTCATATTTGCACTTAATTAAATATAACAGTGCATGGTTTACTCTTAGATTCGTTTTCACATAAACTTACTAATATATATTTTTATTTTGCAGTTAAGCCATTGTTATTCAACCCAAAATCTGGAAGAATGAATAAATACCCTGGTCCATCTTCAGATGGCCTTTTTTATTGTACAAATAAATGTGGTAAAAAGTATAAATCTAAACAGGCTATCAGTGTACATATGCGTTATGAGTGCGGTGTGAAACCCAAATTTTACTGTCAAGAATGTAATAAATATTTTAAACAACCTGTCAGCTTCAAAGCACATCAAATGAATGTTCACAAGTATGTAGTTGAGTATACACAATTTAAGTGTTCTATGTAATATCATACTTATAATAAGTTTTATTTTGCTATTTTATTAATTAATTCTTATTTAGAACTTTCAAAATGCATATGAGAAATTCTACAAGTAAAAAAAAAAGTCTGATATAAAATATGTATGATGTTGTTATTTTAATTTTTTTTACTGTGGACAACCTCAGTTTTAAACTAACGGGTAAGGAATAAACTTATTCATTGTTTCAAAATTGAACTTAAGTATTTATTAAAAAGTTGTTAGTCTTAGAACTTAAATAAAATAATTTTTATTGAATTTACTTTAGATGAACTAATAGGGATTAGCAAATCCAATTTGTTATTTATACAGTAAAACTTATTAAATTTATCAATGTCATACAATTTAATTTTCTATTTTTGTACTTTTTGAACAGTTATTTATATTAAATATCATTCATCAGTAATAATATGTAATTTCAACATATTTTTTTCAATATAACTAAAATTTATAAAAGTGTCAATAATATGTGTTTAGAATAATTTGTGTTGTTTTATAAACATTTATCATTTTTATTACATAATATTTATGTACACATGAGATTTTATTTGTGTAAACTATTTTGGTCGTTTTTTTTTATTTATAAACTGATTTCTTGAATATAGTCACTTCAAGTATTATATTTTAATGTTTAAACTGGTCCAATATATGTATTGTACATGCTTAATAAATAAAAATTTATATTTATTTTATATTTATTTATATAAAATCTATTGTAGTGTCTAATATATCAAATATTCTAAGTTTTAATTCATTATTTAACATAAACATAATACCAAATATTAGTTATCTATTATTTAACCTCGTTATATAAACTGCACATGGAGGCTGTAGTGTGTATATAATGGTACTAATAATGAAACAATTTTTTTTTCAACTGGTAGATACAAACAATTTTTCAACATATACTCATACTTGTCTATAAAGAGGTTGCTAACCTCTGGCTTAAATGAACCAAGAATTGTTCATAATTCTATGTGGCATCTTCTGTCACTTTACTCTTCTTAATTAAACTTTGAATTAAATGTTAATAAGTATGAATCTTTTATTTATTCTTAGATATCAGAATAGATATATTTTCTGCTTCATAATATGAACTATAGTTTTTATTAAAAAATAGTTTTTTTAAATCTCTACAATTAGTTTGTCATTAAATTGCCATTTACCTACGATTATTATCTATCTCGTATAATACTTAATTAATATTTTCCTAAAAAATTTCCTTGAAAATTGAAAAATTTTGAATAAACAACGGATCTGTATACATATTGTAATTATAATGATGTATGCATATTCATACAAGCTGTTTTAGAGAAAACTAATATGAGGTTTTAATAATTTATACTTTTCTTTAAAAATTATTTACTTATTTAAATTGTGGTTGATATTGGTTAAATTTTTTGCTATTTTTTCTATATATTTATTTATTATAATTCTTTATTATAGATATATCTTAGTATTGTAATATATACAATATACATATTACATGTATATTCATATATTTATATATTAAATAGATATATAATGTTAATAAATACTTTTCAGTCTGTTAGTTTGATGATTGGACTATGATTTGTATTTTTTATCACCCAAGAAAAACTCATTATATTCAGACATTTTTTTGCAGTAAGTATCAAATATTTATTATTACCTAACTTAAATTATCTCTTAGTTACAAAAAAAAAAAACATTTTATGTGTATATATTCATCAGTTTAAAGTAATTTAATTTTAAATAACAAATTGTAAAATGTTTTATATTTTTAAATTAATAAAAAAAACTAAATAGTCATAGTGTTATGTTATGTAAATTATACAAAATACATGGTAGGTAGACAAGCAGTATAATTTTGTCTTTTTTTATTTTAAGTACAATTCAAAATTTAGAATAAGCAAAAGATATTGTAAAATATTTAAATACATTTATAAAAGGACTGTTCCCATTAAATAATATAAATAATATTATATTTATAACTTTTTTGTAGATTAATCTAAATATTTTTTTTAATGTTATTTTATGTCCAATGTACTAAATTTTAATTCCATGTTTTATTTTTTATTTTACTGCAGTATTTATTTGCATACAATTTATGTTCTTTTAAAGTTTGATTAATATACTTATAGTATATTATACTTTTCATCATCATCATTTACATAATTATTATACCATTATTACTTATTTTAACAGTAGATATTGTTTGTTTTTAATTGCATGATTTTGTTATATTTAATAATATAATAATCCATGAAATAATGTATATATTTAATAATAAATTGTAACTAAAAATTGTTCACAGGTTGTTTATTCCATTTGCCACGGTATTCATGTGAGAAATGTGGTAATTCATATAAATATAAAGCAAATCTCCGTAGACATGAAATATATGAATGCGGTATAGAAAAAATGTTTATTTGTACAATTTGTGAACGTAGATTTCACCAAAAATCTAATTTAAGTAGGCACTATAGTTTATTACACAATTGATGAGTTTAACATAACAAATGTATTAAAATACTAAATAATAAGTATAAAAATGTATATTTATATGTTGATTATAATTGTAGTAATTATACTTATGTATATTATATAATTTATTCTTCTCTTGTTCTGGATAATAAAATATGATTGATATCTGTTATATTTTTTTTAACACTACATCTGGTTTCTCGTCCATATTTTTAATTTATATATCCCATACTGTCAAACACAGTCCAGTTTCATGCAATAAATACGAAATTATGAAATATTTTTAGTAATTGAAATTCACAAGACAATACATATAGTAATAATATTATCAATTATAGAATTTAATGTGAACTTTATAATAATCTGGCTTCACTATTTCTTTTTGTTTTTTAATATAAAGCCTAATCCAAGCCACAGAAAGTTTAAACTGGTACTTATATTTTATTATTAATTCAATCATGAATAGGAGTAAAAAATGAACAAAATATGTTTTAACTAGGGCACAAAGTCCATAACATACCAATAAATTCCTAAACTGCTATATATCAGGGATGGGCAACTGAAAGTTATAGACGGCCAATTTTTAGAAAATTAAAATTTAGCGGGCCAGAGAACAAAAAAAAAGTCATTCAAAATATGAATTTTAATTTAGCATAGACGTAACATAGAGTATAGATGATTGACTTTGAAATTGTATGATGTAATTTGAAAATGTAGCACTGGCTAGACAAAGAAGGTTTGCAGGCCGCCAGTTGCCAATATATATATCATATTTTAATTTACAAAAATATAAATTGTTTATAACTTTATAAGCAATGATGTTTACAATATTTCTTTGATAAAACCCATGTCAAATAAATTCTACTTTTTCTCACAATTACCGCCTCCCCTTCCTTTATTGAGTACTGATTAAGATACACTACAAATGTAAACAAAAATCATATCTTTTTAAAATTAATCTTTTTTTTAATCATAATTATTTAACAATGTAAAGTGAAGAATACAGAATGAAAAAGTTATATGTGGGTATAACCACGCCATAAACTTGACAATTTAATTGTGACTGAGTCAGTATGATTCAGTATGAATTTTAAATTCTACTAGATAGATTAAAACTAAAATCAATACATTTTTTTAAGAGAAATAAAGAAAAGAGAATTAATTAATCATTATATTTCATATACTCTCTGATTTCATAATATTTGAGACCTCTTGTAGAGGTTAAATGCAAGTAATAATAGTTCATAAATGTTACTGAGCTAATGCTAATGCTACCTAAGTATTTATTTTGTTATTTTGTTCCTATTATACAAATTGTAATAATTTATGTATTTTTTTAATAATTAAATGAAATTATATTTAAATATTATTCTAACTACATTATCCTTGTGTTATTTGGTTTGTTAAATAAAATAAAAATAATTTGTGTTTTAAATTCATTGTTATTTATTTTATTTTAAAGAGATGAAGCAACAAAACATTTGTGGCAAACATTAAAATGTAAAGATAAACTTAGAAAGTGATTTAATAAAAAATCAATTATAGCTCATTGTTAAGTGTGAGATTAAGATATAAATTATTTTTATTAATAATTTAGATAAACATTAAATAATTTAATTTTGTTTAAAAACAAAAAAAATATTAATATAATTATTAAAAAGTCACAAACCTAATTAAAGGAGCATTTTTGCCATGTACTATAAGTTGAAGTAGCATATAGATTTATCAATTACCTAGTTTTGTACCCAGAGGCTAAAATCCATTAATTTATTCTATAAAAAAACAAGGCCATTTAATAATTTATAAATGGTTAGACCTTTCCATCTTGTATCTAAGGATCCAAAATTTAAAAATTAAATATAATGAAATTTTCTTATTGGGTGAATGTGCTTTATGTTCAAAATTCAACTTATGACAAACTAACCTTAAGAATCTACTAATATAATTGAATCATAGATTGAATCTGGCCAAGAGTGGACAGTAACCAAACAATTAAATTATTATTAAACAAAAAGAAAATATAAAGATTTTAAAGATTTTAGGCTACTAAAACCCTTACATTAATTAATAATTAAATTAAATTAAACCCATCATTAAAGATGATTTGTTTTCAAATAAACATAGTGGTCAAATAGTTAAATCAAAGTGATCGATTAAAATTAATGATTAGGTATTATGGTTGACCCAAACTAACTTAACATCATTCAAAATTGATAAATATATATTACATTTAGAAATATATAAGGTATACATTATTGGTATAGTATCAGTTACCAAAACTATTGGTCATTATTAATAATATGCGTTTCTTTAAAAATTCAAAATATTTTAATATCTAAAACTTACATTGTTTAATCTATTGGCTTTATAGTATGTTTCATATACAATTGTTAATTAATTAAAATTGTATTTATTTTTATCTTACTATGTAAAGTTGTAAATCAAAAATGTTGAATTAAAAAGTACTATGATAGTTAAAAGAATATTTATCTTAGTTTGATTTAGCCAGAGTCTATATTTCGATTTTAAATGAATATTAAGAAATAGATATAATGCATTAAAAATGTATACTGTTATGGTATTGTAACAGCTTACCGCAACTATATTAATATTATGAATACTCAATGTCGAATAGAAAACATCCTATTCAATAACAATGTAATAAACTTTAAAATTTAAATTATCTAACCATTGTTTTTATTTAAAAATTATAATTGTATTTTCATACAATATTGTTAGAGTTAAATATATTTTTGCACATTTATTCCAATAATAATTAATAATAAATTATATAATTATAAAATTTTGATATCTAAGTTGCATGATTTTTAAACAATAAACATTTATTTAAGTTATTATGATTTATTGGGCAAGTGTTAGGCATATTTTTTTTTTGTATTTACTAAATAATTATTTTAAAATATCCTTTTTGTTTCAGGTATAAAATGGTTAAAATATTTGGACCATTTGGGAAAACCTGACCCAGCGAAATGCCCTAACAATAATTGTCAACGAAAATTTGGCGGGCTTAATAGAAAGTACAATTTAAAAAATCATCTTCTTAAAGAATGTGGAGTTATTATAAACTGTCAAATTTGCTCTAAACAGTTTGGACATCTTAAAAGTCTTCGTTACCACATGGGAGTAGCACATTTAGCTATTTTATAAATAGTATCAAGGTTTATGAAATAAATTTAAATTTAAATTTATATTTTAATATAATAAGTATAAAAAATCATATTAACCTAACTTAACCTAATTACTAACTATGAATTGGACTTTTTATGTAATTAGAAATTAAGGTTTACAGTTATAATCAATGCGCGATAGAACGCATTTGAAGACATATGTGTGTTCACCATACGGCGATGTGTATTTAATATTTATTTAATTTAGTACATTTTATGTTGGATACTATTTCTAATATGTATCTACTACCTATACATGTTTATATCATTTATATTCTAGGTATATTTGGAATAAATTAAATTACTTAAATATAACTATAACTATTTTGAGACTAAAAATAAATACTGTGAAGCAACTAGCCAAACTTAACTACTTACACTATACTTCATTCTAAGTTACAATACTATATCAACTGTTATTTTTTTAATACTCTCACAATTTTATGAAAAAGTACCCTCTATATTGCATCAAATGTAAGTAGTATCTATACCATTAGGATTTTTAATTAAATTAAGTTGGCCATAAAAGGTTTAATAGATAAATTAAACAGCATTAAGTTTTTTCATTATTATTGTTTTATAGATATTTTTGTTTATCTTTACGTATTGAAAGTTTTAATTATAATATCATAAGTAATGATTTAATTGTGTATAATTGCATTAGTATTTTCAATTTTATTTGGTAAATAATTAAAATTACTGATATCAATTTCTAATTAATTTCTAATATTGTATTGCAGCTTTTTTAATTAATAATTTAACTAATATTTTATTGTGTAGTGGTTGATTAGCATTTTTTAAATTTTTTTTGAGGAATAAAAATACCTAATTGTGAATATTTTTCAACAACTGGTTTAATAAAACTCCTGTAAATAATTATTTAACTCAAAATCATGTAAATTTATTATATTTATTATATTTTTTTTAATGCATGATTTATTGCTTCAAACTTTGATCATGTAATGAGTTATTAAAATTATAAACCTATTGGTATGTTTAGAATATTCATCAGAATGCAGATGGATATGTCCTAAAAACTGTGGACGAACTTACAAAGCATCAAAACAACTCCATAGACATATGACCGAGTGTGGAGTACCTCGTCGATTTAAATGTAATCAATGTTTCAAGTCTTTCAAGCGCAATGACCATCTAAAACAACACCTGATGTCTTGTTTAGATTTTCCACCTGCATTTAGCTGCAAAATCTGCTTGAAAAAATTTAATTATAAATCTAATTGGAAAACTCATATGGCTTTCAAACATAATATGCTTGACGAGTATCAATTAGTATTTTAATTATTTTTAAAACACAGTAACTAAGAGTACTAAACAATTACTAACATTATAATTATTATTAGTGCACATAAGTACTATGCACCAATCTATAACCATAGATCCATAGATATCTATCATGTGTATTATTTATTAAATTTAAATATATTCTATTCTAAATGTTACTATTATTTATTAATTGATTTGATTTCTAATGAGTCCATAGAAATGTAAAATTAAAGTATAATTTTACATTAATATGAAAGTATTTAACTCATTATTGTTTTATGAAGGTTGAGTTAGGTATCATAGACATTTTTGACTGTTAAATTATAACAAATAGTTATAAATCTGTTTACTATTTCTGCTTATTAATTAAGAAGCATATAATTATTTTGTGTCATTCATTATTAAATGTATTATTAGATAAAGTAAAAGTGCATACATACAGATAACTGTATATCGTGTGAACGAAATAATTTTAATAATTCAATTCTACAGTTTTTCCCGTGGTGGCGCCAGGGATGGGCAAGGTAGGGACCTGGCCCTACTTGAAAATGCCTGGCCCTACCAGTAATCATTGATTAGGTTAGGTTAGGTTAGGTTAGGTTACCTACCACTGGCTTAACATTAGACATTTTAATATACTCATTTTTAATTTTTTTGTAGCCCTACCTTTTAATTGTTGGCCTCCCATTGGCCCTACCTAGAAAAAAATCTTGGTGCCGCCACTGAGTTTTTCAATAATTAAATGATTGCTATAAAATGGAATTTTGATTTTGTAATTACTTATAGTCCCTAATTTAAAATAATTATTCAGTGTTTATCACAATTATCTGACACATTCAAATGTAATTTTAATGTAAAATTGTCATATCTCCATGATACACTATGTATATATAAACTATGATTATATAAAATAGAATATTCATGTGCAACTTTATACTATAATTGGATTACCACATGGTTGAATAATGTATTTTGACTTATGTATAATGGTAAGTAATAAAATATTTATCTTACATATTAATTAAATACTTATTTTAATTATGAAATAGGTATTGCACTAAGTGTTATGATATGATAAGTATACTATTATTTTTGTATAAAATAGTATATATTAATACTATTCTATATTAAAAGGATACTACCCCTGTATGAATTGTGTCTGTTTTTACAAACATAAAATAAAACAAATTTTTTATAAATTTTTATGTAATAATTTAATATTTTTCTTTTTGTAAATATATTCTTAGAATATGCTAGTTATGGGTCGCACACATGTGCTAACAGTGCCATTATGGCTGGTCAATTTAATAAACATCTAAATACAGTTTGAAAAATAAATTTGAGACTATGTAAACTTTGTCTCATTCTGCCAGGCAAAGTGTTTAAGGACAATTAGAAAACTGTTAGGGGTTATTTATATGAGATACTTATTATAACTAATTTATTTATTTTTAATGTCTCCCCAATCCAAAGACACATGTCTTGCTATTGCTTATACTTACAATATTGTATGTACTTCATATTAATAAGAACAACTAATATTTATGTATGCTTTATACAAGTATAATGGTAAAAATATGCTTAATTATGTAAAACTTTACCATATAAATGTTATTATGAATAATGAAATATATTTTTTTTTAAATTTTAGAACCATACATGTGTTTACAATGTGGACGTCAATACAAAACTAAAACGGGTTTTAAATATCATATACGCGTAGAGTGTGGAAAGCCCCCAGAGTTTTGTTGCTCAATGTGTAACAAGATGTTTAAGCATAAAATGAGTTATCAACGACATATGGTCTTGGTTCATAGAATAATATTGTAAAATTTCAGATTAAGTTGGTTAATCATTTGAACATACATTAATTTATAAAATCTAGTAAATTATGTAATACTTAATTTGTAATACAGAATATATTTTAAAAGTTACATTTTTACTTTTTTGATATTTAAATGATAAAATTGTTCATTGTTTTTAACCTAAATACGTCATAGGGTATAAAAACTATTAAATATTATACCATTGATTATACACTATTTTATGACTATACTTGGTACATAAATTATACTATAATATAGCAATGATGTACCATAATTAAGATCTGTAACAGATTTAATTGTATATTTAAGTATTCATACTAAATTTGAAAATTTAAAAAGCAATATTTTTATAAAAAAATAAGTCAATTAGATAAGAATTGGAAAACGTTGTATGGAATTAATTGACTATTCAACATGGTGCTTAAGATGGACTAAGATATAATCTTAGTTCATAGATGTTTTTGTATTTAAAAATTTACAATAAGTAATAATCAACGTCCTGTAATATAAGATTATATTTTTATTTCAATTTAATTCCTATTTTACGAACAAAATTTATTTTTAGAATTATATACCACAGATTATATATTAATTGTTCTATAATTAATGTTTAGAAAATTGACTGTAGACTATAAATATTTTTTATTTCTTGCTTATCTTAGTTATAAATTAAATAAATGTATATATATATATATATAATATTGATGTTGTATATGATTGTAATTCTAACATTTTTTTAAATTTCAGTTCGTCCTTATCAATGTCCAAATTGTTCTCGACTGTATACATACAGTAAAGGATTGGCAAGACACATTAAATATGAATGTGGAGTTGAATGGAAATTCCCATGCATTAAGTGCAACAGACCCTTCAAACGTAAAGAGCACCTTCGTAGACATATGATTTTTATACATAAGCTGAATTTTATCTAATTTAATTATAACAATGTTTTAAAATTAATAAATAAGATATTAACAGCATAGAAATTATATTTCAGGTTTTAATTATTTTTCAGAATAATTGTACTTGTTATCAGATGTGTATTATTAGACTCCTCAATTTGAGTAAAGAAGATGGTTAAATTATGAAATGTTACTAGAAATAAAAAAAATTAATTTATCATTTATTACATTTGATTGTTCAATTAAACATTATTAAATTATTATTTTATCAGTATACAACACGTAACCAATAAATCCATCAATTTATCAAAAAATTATAAAAATCATGAAAAAGGTAAGCAAATTGGTACTATATAATATTTTTGAATTATTGAATTTGACTTGTAAGAGATTTAAATTCTGAGTACTTACATATTATTAGAATTTTGTATAGTTATGTGTTCATTATTTGCCTTAAGTAGATTCTAATTGCATTATTTACTGTTGTAAAAATAATCATTTATTTCTAATTGTTATTAATAATTTTTTAGACTTATCTTTATCATTGTGTACTGTTAATGAATGGCGACCATATATATGTGTCAAACCTGGCTGTGGTCGAGGATACAAATATAAAAGTGGACTCTTCAGACATGTAAAATATGAATGTGGTAAAGAACCACAATTTCCTTGTATAATATGTCATAAAAGATTTACACAACAACAATCACTCAAATCACATATGATTTACATTCATGGTTTTCCTGTATATAATAAACCAAAGAACGCTGAAAACAATTTAACTTAAAAATTTAAGATAAGAATACCTATGTACAAGAATATTTTTTATTAAATTGTGTGCATATTATATATTTTAAAATCTATACTCGTATTAGTAAATACATAGATGTAATCTTAACTACTGATAATTATATGTATACATACAAAGTGGCTTAATGTTAGATAAATTGTGAAATTTTTAATTAATTTTAGTATCATAATATCAAATTTAAATTTTATTTTTCTATTAAAGTTATTTAAAATAATGAGACAATTATTGATTTTAAATTTATGTATTATTTGGTAAGTGAAAGCCATAATTTATGAACTGCATAGTGTATTTGTTAAAGAAGAAAACATTGGGCTAAAAATGCATGGTATACATAAGGTGACCATACATCCCATTTTCAACAGGACATTCCCATTGTTCGTTTCTCTATCCCGTTGTCCCCTGGGAATCTACGGGATATTAAAATGTCTATTTTACAGATAGTAGACAAAGAAAATATATAACAAAATGTAATTTTTGTTGACCAATTATTGTTTTTATTATATCTTATATCTAAGGTTAGGTTTTTCCATAATTTTACTCGTTTCTGAAATCATATAAATATTTCATGATTATGTTGGGTGGGGGGAAAAATAGCAATTAGTGATGGTGATCAAATAAATGAAAGTGAAATACTGTCAAAATAATTTATATAAATTAAAAATTAAAATACAGTGTCTGATTACTAATTTATAATTAAATTTTTATTTTCCAGCACAATAATATAAAACTTCAAAATTAAGAAGAAATATCAATCAATAATGCCTACATTCTTCTAGAAATACATAACAAATCTAATTTTTAATTTATTTTATCTTATGTTAACTTATTAACATAAAATTACTCACTACAAAAGAGTGAGCGCTACCCAAAATTTCAGCCATTTTAACCAGCATTATATTAATTTACAAGAGTTAATTTGTAAGTTATACTAAGTATAAAAGTATAAAGTATAAAATCAAAGTATTAAACTTTTATTTGTAATTTCCAGGTTTACCTTTATTTGTTATTATTTATATCATTTTTTTTTCTAATTAATATACTACTTTATTTACATATACAATAAAAATACCATGAAATCAATAAATTCATTAATCAAAAGTGTTTAATGGTTTTTTTTTTTTAATGTTACATACTATATATTTAATAACATAGGTGGTCTGGAGGTGCAATTTCCCCCTGGTATCATTCTAAGGGATAAAAGCAAAATTATTGGTTCATATTATATTCCAATGCAATTTTGTCATTTCAATACCAGTCAGTTTTTTCAATTTTCTTTTCCATTTTTAAAATATTTAATTTCCATACCCCCTAGAATGTTTTCAAAGTGCTGTCTATGTTACTTAATACTATCCCCTCTACATAATTGTCCTTACTCCTTACAGTTTGCAATTAACGCATTTTTATAACACGCTTCTAATATTTGTTATGCTTTAAATGTTTGTGTTTGCCTCCTTATATTTTTATAGTTATTTGCTATAACATAATATAGTAAAACCTCAGCATATGAAAATTTTCATTCGTCGACAGAAAAATCATATTTTTTATTTCAATTTATAAATATATTCTAATTCGAATGTGTTTTTAGGTCCTCAGATAAAGTTGAAACTAAAAGAAAATTTCCCCAAATTTATGGAATGTCCAAATGGATGTGGCTATACCTATACAGTGGTTAGTAATTTCACAGAGCACATGCAAAAATATTGTACCAAAAATAAATACTACACATGTCTTTATTGCAATGCTTCATTTCATTTGAACGATCAATTGAAAAAACATTTACTAATGATACACAAATGTTTTTAAAAATGTTTTGTTGACAACTATAATACAAATTTACAAATATGTTTAATTTTATATACATATTTTTTTATATTTACGGTTTTAATATTGATATTGTAACAACAACAAAAACTTTGTATGACCTTAAAGTTATTATTTCTATATTATAAAATAAAATATTCCAATTGACAAATAAACATTATTTTTTATTTAAATTAAATTTATTTTATACAGGGACTAGGTATTTATTAAATATTCACGGATTAAAATAATATATTATATTTAAATATTGAATATCTTTGTACAGATAAAATTGTCTTGAAGATTGAAACAAATAATATAATCTCCTATAAGTTCTATAAAATATGTCCATTAAAATATTAAAATGTCATTCAATGTTAATATATAATGTAAGGAAACAGCTTGTATAGTAGATAGTAGTTTATGTTACTATATTTCAAAATTAATAATAATATTTAAAATTAAGTATAAATATAATTTATTGAATAATAAGTTTACTGTGTATTAAGGATACCTTTTATTTTAGCTTTTAATCTATAATTGTAAAAGTATTTTTTAATGTATTCTTTTAGAAATATAACTAATTATAGAGTGACTTATAAGTTATAATTTATACTTAAAAAAGTTCATTATTTTTGTATATACTCATCTTTAAATATACATTTTTTCAAATACAATTTATCTTTACCTGTTATTACTTTTTTTTGTAGTTATACCTTTATATTATATTATCAGTATCAAATAATTAATTACCTACTTTAAAGATTGTAAAACCAAAATACAAATGTTCATTACTAACAGCTTTTACATCTCAAATGGCCTAGTGTACTCAATTTTATATGTATATTTATAAGTTCTTCAGTAATAATTGCAGTTACATTTCTGTGCATAGAAATCATAAGATGACAGACATTTTTTGAGTCAAACATAATTTAAATTAAAATTAATTTATGATAATGACTGGGCAGCACTGCATGCCATCGTACTGTTTCCTTTGCAACCTTGATATCTGTGCTCCAAATTCAGTCTTTCTCTAGTCATCACATCATCAAACATGATGTATGTATAGGTGTTCTTATTTGTTTTTAATATAAAGAATAATAATGTATAGTTTTCCCTGACATGGAATATTTTGTTTTTTTATTTTATAAATTATTAGAAGCCAACAGTTATATGTATAATATAGTATTATTAGCTTTGCTATTTGCTTCCTAAAAAATCAGTAAAAACTATAAACACCACTAATTATGCAATATAATACATATATATTTCCCTACCTAATGAGTATCTGCGTATCACAATTTATATCATTGTATTCTCATTTTTACTTACAATATTTTTAACAAAATAGCATGTACTTTCTTATTAAATGTTGTTTGTAAGTTAAAAGCTTAACTTTACAAAACTAAAAAAAAAATTAACTAAAAATTATTTTTAATATTACAGAAGTTTATATGAATAAAAATGAACGCAGCGTCTGCCCGAATTTATGTGGTCGAAGTTTTAAACATTCAGTGGATTTGAAGTATCACTGGCGCAATGAATGTGGTATAAGATTCAATTGTCCCCTTTGTAATAAAACATATAATCAAAAGACCCATCTTAAACGACATTCAGCATTAGTTCATGGAGTAATACCAATTTAATTATTTTCACTAATTTGTAATTCTTATTTAAATGAATACATTTATATTTACCATTGAATAACTTTTGTTTAATTAATTAAATTTTAACAAGAGAGAATGTTTTGATTATTGGTATAACTTTGCATTTTGCTGTTGTACCCAGATAATAACAGAAAATGTTACAGAATTCACTAATAAAAATATTTAACTTTTTAATGCCAATAAAAATCAAATTTTTAATTAATTTTTATATTTATTGAAATCTATATGTGCAAAAATACGTATCAATATTTTGATTATAAATTAAAACTATTGTAAATTATTTACTTCCATTATCTTGCATCTGGTTGTAGCTAATTCCTAATGCTAGTGCCTTGATTTTTGTAATTATAAATCTTACATGTTATCTTGTAGTCTTTTTATATTATGATAGCAATCAATAAATAACTAAGATGAAGTTATATAATTGAAATTGTATGAACATTAAATAAAAATTATATTTAATAAAGATTATAATATATTTTAATGTATTAAAATAATTAATTTAATTTAAAGTGGAATTACCTTTTTGGTGAGTTTTTTAAATTAAATTTATCATATTTTATAATGAATCAAGTGTGATGTATAAGTACGAATAAAAGTTTTAGCATGGTTTAACTTAATTATTTATTATACCTATTGGCTATTCTTATCTAATGCTTTGTCCCTGATACAACCTTCGCTTACTGAAGGAGCATAACTAAATTAGTGTAATATATAAATAATTATTGTAAACTTAAAATTATTTTTGAATTAAATCTATTTTCAGATTTCAAAAACAATGTTCACGATGTGACTTTATTGAAATTCAGATGTCCAAACAAAAATTGTGATAAAAGCTATAAGTATAAACCTGACTTGAATCGACACGTAAAATCATATTGTGGCAAAGAACCTAATTATATTTGCACCTTTTGTTATAAACGGTTTATGAGGAAAGATGTATGGAAAAATCATTTGGCATTTGTTCATAAGAGTTTTGTGATTTAAGTTTTCTTTTTTATAAACTGATGAATATTGTCTATGGTCTATACAAATATTGTTTGTATATGATTTAAAGCTCAAAAATATGTTGAATTACATTTAATTGTATTGTTATTGATTGTAACTACTATTATTTTTTTATAAATTATGTTATACAATTGCCTAATAATTTCGTCCAGAACAAAATTATTTTCTCAAGTTTTAATATAATTATTTTTATATACTTTTTATATTTCAGTCTTGGCTAAAAGAAAACAACAACTTTTGATTATACCTATGGAAGCAATTAATTTATACTTTAATAATAAATAATTAAACATTTATTATGTAAAAAATATTTACTTTGTAATTTAAAAAAATTAAGTTTCATAAACTTTGGCCAATTTATTTATTTCAAAATAAATCACTTGTAAATAAATTGGGTATGGGTTCATAAAGTCTATAACAGGTCTATTTCACAACTATTAATTATATATTCAGATACTTTAAGTTTGCCAGAAACTAATATTCTCAATAGTCAACTTCTTCATAACCATGAAGCATCTACTATTTAGATATATTTTTATTATCTATTTAATATACTAAAATGTAATTATTCCAACTTTATTCATAGATGATTATACGTACTTAAATTAATACATGACAAAAAATTAACTTAGATTTTTACAAATTTTTCCTAAATAAATATGTATGTATATTAATTAAAATATGCTCTTGATTTATTGTATTACGGTTTTATGTGTTTCCTTATTGTATGATAATAAAACTAACTAATAAATAAATTTCTTTTTATACCAATAACTTTTATTTTATTTTATAAATATTGTCAAAAATAGTCTTACCAAATATTTTGTTAGATTATTTTGTTTTAAAAGTAATCAATTATTATAATTATAATATAGTAAATTATACTGATGTATACTTTTCATTATGGGTTTTGATAGGCGTAAGGACTGTCACAGGTTTATAGTGATGTTTATTTTAATGCAACAATGAAAGTATTATTACATTAAAATTAAATATTACATCATATATCATCATATTTCCATCAAGGTAAGTGATACTACTATATATGAAACATCAGGGATGATACAAGGTTAGGTGATAACCCAAGCATGGTTTTGTATATATTTCCAAAATATTTATTATTTATGTACACCATTAAGATATATTGTTACTGGTCATTGATCGTTATAATAAAAAAGAGCGGCTTATAAATATTATATATATATATAAAAAAGTATGAAACTTAGGTATTCAACCTATCGATTATCTATAACCCAGCTACTGTATATTGTGTAACCATTATCTGTATTATTTTTTTTTAAACATTTTTTTAACATTTTTTTTCTATATTTTATTATAAGTTGTAACTCGTTTACCCCACCACAAGGTATGCTTAAAAGAATAAATTAATTTATAATTTTTACTATAGAGTAGATTTTTCTTTTTCCAAATGTTTTATTTACACTATTTATAGCAAATTATAAATGAAATTACCCTTATGATGCATTTTGATATAGTAACTTCAGATATTCCCAAGGACGCCCGCAAAAATATAAACCCCGTAGGGGGGCAAAGTCAAAAGTATAAGTACTGATGCCTAAGTAGGTAATAAAACAATTAATATTTAATATTAACTAAAATAGTGGGGGCAATCCCCCCTGTAGGCACCCTAGGACATTCTCATTTTCAATAATTTAAATATTTACTTCTAATATTATTCTTTCTTGCAAATAAAAATCTACCATTTGTTTTCCTTTTTAAAGCTCAAAATGTGGGAAAGGTATTAACATAACTTCCCTTCCAATATATATATATATAAATATTTATATTTATAAATGAAAAAATGTAATAAATACAATAGTGTAACAGAACAGTAATATAACAAGGGGGATGGTCCTGAAGTCTAGATCTATATTTGAACATTCATATCGAGTGATCAATTATATTTTGTGCTAATATAAATAACTGTAATAATATAATATTTAAAATTCAAATTTAGTTTCAAAATAAAATGTTATATTACACAAATTCTTCTATAAAATAATTTCTGATTGCACTTTTGGAGCACCTACTTGGTAGTGCCCAGGGGTCACTTCCTTTGAGGACCAGTCCTTTTACAGTGCTTATGTTAAGGGCAAAACAAGCTCATATTTATAAAAATTGTAAATAATAGTTTAATACTATGACTATTTGACTATACTAAATGTAAACTATCCTTATAATACAAATATTTATATTAGGTATTATATTTATTACTTATAGTTATGTTTAGTAGATACTTTATTGTTCATTCACCACTGCATTGCTATCAATAATAATTTGACTAAAAATGGAAACCTTAATGATATTGATTATTGATATTATAATTATATTAATTTGTAAATTCTTATTGTTAACAGATAGACGTTGGGTATGTCTGAATAATTGTGGACGTACGTATTTAAACAAAAAGAGTCTTATCCGTCATTTAAGGTACGAATGTGGTGTAAAACGACAATTCCAGTGTTCTATGTGCTTCCATCAATTCAAACTTCAGTGTCATTTGAAAAAACATTTACGAAAATGTGTGTCAAAAATTGATGATATTAGTCAGTGTGGAAAATTTCGGTGCATGTGAAATGTATATTTATATTATATAAACAATAATCATACATTATGTAGGTATAAACAATTATACAAATCTAATATAACATGATTATAAACATATATTTATTTATATGTATAATTTTTTTTTAATTGAGTCATTGTAATATAACTGCAAATTATGAATATAATTATTCATTTAATGTCATTACTTTTTTCAGTTATTTTGATCACCACTAGCTGACTAAGATAAAACAATACAATTATTGTTTTATATATTTATTCTATATACTGCTGTTAAACTATTAGACATTTATGAATAAGTTGAAACAAAATACTACTTTTGCTCAATTTATAAATTTTATATTTTGTATGGACAAAAAAATTAAAACTAATCTTTTAGTAAAATCATGTAAATAATTATAGCATGTTTAACTTTAAAGTATCTATTATGTATCAACTTTAAATGTATTTAAAAAAATTATCAATCAAATTCAATAATAATTGATAAAATATCTAATTAACTTTATTAAGCTACCATATATGTATTATATTTGGAAAATGGGTATCATATTTATGTAGGTATATGTATATTAAACCATATTTAATTATAACAGCACATAATAACTAGAAGGCTCACTTAATATGAGAGCTCGAAAATCGGTAAAATATTTGGTCTATCAGTGTAGCTAGAAAAAAATTATGTTTTACTACTTAAAGATTATTAATATTATTATACAATAAAATTATGAACGATATGTATTGTATTATTATCCTTATACAAGCTATGTGAAACATGGTTAATTAATAATGTCGAAAAGAAAAGACTAGAAGCTTTTGATATGTAGTGCTGAAGGCGTATAGAAAGGATAACTTAGATAGAAAGATGAATTAAGATGGAGATACTAAAAACTGTGGGAGAAAAACATACATTCATAGATGTGATTAGAGCAAGACGCTGGAAAATGATGGACATGCCCTGAGACATTAAGAAGAGTAGCATAATATATAATATTAGAGCCTAGAAGGTATGATTGACGGGGAGAGAACTGCAGGATGTCCTTGAAACTCTTATATAAGACAAATTAAATGTGATGCAAGAATTAATACTTATAAGTTATAAGGAACTTAAAGAAAAGGCAGTCGACCGTTCAGATTGGAGAATAGGAGTAGTAAACCATAGACCTATTAACTAAATTAATAGATCTATATTGTAAACCAATCTTTACGTTAAAAAAACAGGTTATACTGATACAAGATTTATAGACAATATATTATATTATAATATAATATTATCTATAAACCTTGATACTGATATACCAACAGGTATAGCAAATCTATCCTCCCCATGTAATACTAGAAAAGTGAGCTTTCTGGTTATTCTGTGATAATAGTATCTACTTTATGAATAATAGAAATCCCCATTAAATAATATAATATTTGATACAATTGCAATATATATGAGATGCATTACATTGCCACTGTTGATGAATGTATTAAATACTAAATAGGTACCTACTATACCTATGTCTAAATATTTTACTTTATGTAAATATTTGTTTGACTAATTTTATTATAATAATAATAATGTGTAAAATATTATAGTTATTTTAACAAAATATAAATAATTTATATTATATATAGTCATAATTATAAACTATAAATTTCAAAAAAATGTATAATGCATAGCTTCTTGCTTGGTTCTTCTTATTTCATGCTCATATTTTCTGTATGCTACACTTATTGCTACAGTTTTGGATTGTAGATGCATATAATGACTTGTGCTTAGTGGTATGTCATTAGGTCACTTATAGTTGTATTCTAAATAATATATGTATATAAAAATTTTAAATGTATACAATAATTAACGAAATAACATATTCATCACTAATTAATAATTTATATGCATATGTTCCTTTCATAGTACTTTAAATTACAAATTAGTGATTTTAAAATTTTATTTATTGTACCTATTTCATTTAATTAAATTAATTCTACTCACACTAGTATAATTTATATAATATGAACATTTTTAAAAAATTTTTTTGTTTTTCTAGGTATTACATCACGTCAAAAGACTATTTTAATGAGTACAAATAATTCTGAATCAAAAGTCCGTTTCTTTTGTTTAAATATGTGTGGCCGAAGTTATAAGAATAAGCAACATATGACACGCCACATGACCAGTGAATGTGGCGTACAACCAAAGTTTCAATGTCAATACTGCAAGAAATGTTTCACACGAAAACAAACATTAAAGATACATTTAGTATCTGTGCATAACCGTTCACCAGATGAAATCCAAGGAAATCCTCGTCACTGTTTAAATTGGACCACTGTTGATTAAATTGTTATATGTTTTTATCTATATATTTTTAATCTTTAATAAGATAAAACAAACTAAGATGTATATCTATACATATAATGTTATTTTACAAAATTATAATTATAATTATAATTTTTATAGTTGTACACATTTATTTTATTTTTGGGAAAAGGATGACCGTTAATAGAAGACCGTCACATACCCGCATTGCTGAGACATTGTTTTATTTTTTATTGACATGTCATTGTTCACTTAGGTTCATAGTATTCTACCAACAAAAATAAGCTTTTAGAATATATAATACCTCAATAATTATTATTGTACTTAATAATTATTCGTCGTACATGATACATATTATATATATGCATAGGCGCAACTAGAGCTTTATTTCTGGGTAGGCTAAATTGATATCAGCAACCCGTGGGGGTTTTGCCCCTACACCACTAGTATTGATAACATATAAAATTGGGTGGGCTGAGCCCACCCAAGCTCCCCCTTATTTGCACCTATGTATATGTTACAGTAAAAGTACGAATACCGGTTAAACCTAGAATTTACCGGTAAATCCTAAGTTTCGCCGGCTACTGTTGGTAAAACCTAGGATACACAACATCGTTTGGTCAAACCCCGAATGATTTTTGTAGTTCGGACTTTTACAAACGAGATTTGGTAAATCTTAGGATAGACAATCAGTGTTAGTAAAAATCCAAACATTTTACCAAAGTTATTCATTATTATTATTATTTAAGTATATTAGGTAGGTACTACATCGATGACTAATATATTATTAGTTAGTATATTATTTTATTATTATTATTATTATTAAGTACTAATGCAAAAATTGACATATTAAATGTACTAGGTACATTATTACTAGTATATTATTTTTATTATAATTAAATTAATTGTATTATTAAATTATTTATTTGGGCAGGTTTGGCTACTGTGACATCTCGAGTTGCACAGTAAATTTTTGTGTCATTTTTTCAAACAATCACGCCTTATTAGTCCTTGTCCACCAGTCAAAGACAGTTGCGATACTGCTTGTCGAATACCAATTTAATTATCTGGTATAATTGCCGATTCTAAAAAATTTTCTTCACATAAGGTGGAACTGATTGCGAGTGAACAGTTGTGAGAGTGTTCCCACTTTTGTACCCAGGCGATAAAAATCTTCATCCACAACTTGTAACACCTTAGCCATTAATGTGCGGGCATCAATTTTACTTCGATCAACTTCGGGAATTTTAATTTTGACAGTTTGTCCAATTAGTACAATTAACTTTGGTAAAAATGTTTGGACTTTTACTAACACTGATTGTTTATCCTAAGATTTACCAAATATCGTTTGTAAAAGTCCGAACTTCGGACATTTACCAACAGTAGTCGGCGAAATCTAGGATTTACCGGTAAATTCTAGGTTTAACCGGTATTCGTACTTTTACCGTAACATATATATGTATACAACATTTATCTTATAAAATATGACTGATTATATAGAAAAATCTCTACATGATCACCGCCTCACCAACAAACTTTCATTATGCGAATAGTGGTCAATGGACTCAATACTACATTTAACTTTTTATTTTATTTTAAATATTAAAACTTGTTGGATGCATTAACTAATATTTTATATTATCAAATGAAAAATATAAGATCGATAGATATACTTCATATTTTTTAATTTTTTTATCAGTACCACAACTAATCTACAGTATAATCTGCGCAAAATAAAAATAATTAAATAAATGTAGAACAAATTTAGATTTATTTACATCAGTATTTTTCAACCTATGTGTTGTGGCCAAAAATTGGATCGCGAAATATTTTAGATGGGTCGCGACTTGTGGTGTTTGTAAACTAATTAGGCAAATTTATATTAACAAATTATATTGATAATAATATGGAAAAAACCTGGACAATTTTTGGGGATCACATACCCAACAAAATGTAAATTTGTTGGTCACCATTATAAAAAGGTTGGGAAACATTGATCTATTTAATAATAAATGGATAAAGAAAATTTGTATTTTTTAGATTGGTAATCCACATTGGTCATGCCCATGTGAATTGTCTCGTGTGGTTATAGCAATAATAATTGCATTCATAAGTAAAAATTATGTGTTAAGCGTAATATAAGTATATAGTAAAAGGTTTGAGAGGAGTCCATTATAGTAGGTATCAACAGTTTGGTAAATGCGTGAAAAATAACGTGGGATTAGCAATTTATGGCAGTCAAAATGTCATACAAATGATCTAGTCATAATTCAAAGATTATGCATGCCATTATATACACCAGCTTGTAGATTTAAAAATATATCTTTAGCTAATTATAATTAATAAGATGTTATAAAATATACTTAGGTACTTACCACCAATAAAAACTATTTAATATCAATTATTTTAAAAACTTAATTTATTTTTCAGGCATAGTTAAGATTTACTGTCCAAAATGTAACAACATATATGAAAATAACAAAAGTTTGTTCACACATTTAATGTATGAATGTGCAAGCGATGAACCAAAATTTCAGTGCAAAATTTGTTTAATAAAGTTTTCACAATTGCATTTGTTGAAGTGTCATATGTTATCTCAACATAAAGTTTTATGTACTTAACTTTGAAAAAGTATCAATAAAAGTTATACCTTATGTACCTATATCATAATACTGTATTAGGTAACATAATATGAATATTTATTATTAAAATTCTTAAAAGGACGTCTCGTCTATTTTTTTTTTTATCTGGTACCTGCAACCTTCATCCACATATTAATGCAAATAGATCATAACTATAAAAAGTAGGTCTAATATTATTATCATAATATAAATTGCTTTCTTATAGAGAAATATTAGAGATATTCAATTGAAAAATTGAAATTTATAATTTAATATAATGTTAATTCAATACTAACTATTAATCTTGTAGTTAAAAATTAAAATATATATATACAGTGAAACCTCCCTTAACGGAACCTCTAAATAGCGGAAATTTTCTGGGAATGGGGACATTTTCACTACTTTTCTATTAGCGATTTCGCGTTTTGAGCAACGAGGTAACCGTCCGCGGTCGGCGAGAGTAGTCAGCCTCTCCGACTACTCTCACCGCCGCGGACGGTTACCTCGTTGCTCAAAACGCGAAATCGCCAATAGGAAAATCTCTAAATACCGAACATCACTCTAAATAACGGATACTTTTATGAAATTTTAATCATTTCTATTGAAATTTGTAAAATTAGAAAATGCATTAATACACGAAATGACTTCGCGTCAAGTTACGAAATCATCTAAAGTAACTGATTTTCATAATAATTGTTTAATTTTTATATTATCAATTTTTTTTAATCTTTTTACCTTCGAGTTTTTAAAAATACATAAAAATAAATTAAATTTATTATATACCTATGTGTATAAATAACTTTAAATTAATAAATCATTTTTTTAAATTTTAATTTCAGTTTTTTATTTCTCTAATATTGTATTTCTCCCTCTAATTACCGGCACCTCTAAATAGTGGACAAAATTTCAGCGACCGAGGGTGTCCAGTATTTAGAAGTTTTACTGTAAGTAACTATTAATTTACTTATCTGCGACAATAATTGTATGTTAAAATTATTTTTTGTTACATTTTTAATAGCCATTGGCTTATATGTTTAGGCAATTGGCATATGACCAACTTTATATTGGCGTATTTACAAATTTGCTGTGCCAAATTTACAATAGCCACAGCAAGTTATCTTCTCCAGAAATCGTAATTAATGCCCGAATTATGTAGCTTAAATAAATTTTACATTTCTATAAGGGTTTTTCTAATGGACCTTTTCCCCAATCGTGTTAATCATGTCAATTATATTTTTATTATTTATCATATAGTTACTTATTTTATGTATTGTATAGAACTACAGATTGTAAATTTCTCTTTAATAATAAAAAAAAAGTTTTTCATAATATTACTTCTATGAATATCAGAATATCTGAAGATAACAGCTGTGTACTGTACAGTGTGCACTTAAACTTGAATATTAGGTATTTATAAATCTACAATATCTACAGCGGCTATAAGTTATAACAATTATCTAAGAACTTAAATAGGTACTTATTTTATTAATTATATTAATTGTATATATATTGTTAATTTTAAATTAAACATTTTATATTTTTTTTATGTAGGTAACTACCTATAATGCATTTATCCTGAAAATTAAAAAAATTACCTTTACAAAATATATTTAATTTATATCAATGTGTTCACTATTAATAATTGATATAAGTACATATGTACCTACTTATTAAGTATGATATAAGTTAATGTAGGTAGGCACCTACATTGTAAGCGAATAATACTTAATGACTTGTTAATTTAGGTCAATTTTCCAACTACGAATGTTTATGTATATATATAGTTTATTCATATTCAACGGCCATAGTTACAAACACAATAAAATAAACATTAGGTATCAAAACATATTTTGAAGTATAATATATGCGGAAATGCAGAATACAGCCACAATTAATGTGCATCACGATTAAAGATATATCTTTTAAAGTATTATATCTTATTTAAGTATAACTTTAATCGTGCTACCTACCTATAACTAAAAGAACCTATATACATAGAGAGTAGTCCAAAACATGTTGAACGTAGGTCCTAGATATGAGCAGATAACATTTGTTTTGTGAACTTTTGTTATATCTAAATAATAATTTATGGTTTATAAAATAACAAATATTTATATTGCATAAACCTAATGTAAATATTAATATATTATTGTGTATTTATATGCATACGGTAGTTATTATTATAACTTGTACAAGATATAAGTGTATAATGTACATAATTGTACTTTAATAGTTGACTAATTTGTCAACTATAAAATATTAACATATTACCTACACGGCTTAGTGCTAAACCTATATTGATATTATTTTATAAAGTAGGTTTGTTAATACTTGCATGTAAATACCTTTTTTAGTGCTGTATCTGTATAGTGATTAATTATCATTACACCCAGTGGCGCCAAAATATATATTTACCTATGACAATTATTGTCATAGGATAATTTAATAGGTAGGAATCTCGTTTGTCATTAAGTAGAAAATTAACATTAACCTAACTTAGGTGGGTGTCAAAATTTAATTTAAAGGTGTATAATGTCATAGGCAAAATTTTGGACTTCAGTGGTACTGATTACACCTAACATACTCCTAACTTAAGTAGTAATTACTAATTACTCAATATTTAGATTGTCCAATAAACATAAACATATAATCAATAGCATTTATTTTTAAATTATTATTAAGTTGTTTTGGGTTTATCTTTTGTTCCGATATTTTTGTACGATTGTAATCGATAAAATTATTTATATAGATAAGTACTACAATTTACAATAATTTAAAAAAATCTTGAATTTTAATGGAACAAGATTGAGTAAACATTGATATAAAAAAATGTATGAGCTTCTGAAACTCTACTTGTGTAAGCCATAACTATAAATAAAAATTACCCGATGATCTCTTGCTTATTTTAAATTAATAATTTTACTATATAACCATTAACCAATAAGGCAATAACTATAACCCATGTGTATAATCAAGCTTCTTTCTAACTTTTATAGTCACTAACTAGTGACCACTATAGTTCATCATACATCATTGAAATAATTAATTTCAATAAGTTCACTGTTGATATACTTATAAACATTAATATATATATAATAATTTTATATCTGTTTTTTAACGAATGATTGCATAATATGTTAATTTAGGTCAGTTTTTCAATCATGAATGGCTATGTCCACACAATTGCGGTCGCAGTTACAAACATAAACATACATTATCCAAACATTTGAAATACGAGTGCGGAGTACAGCCACAATTCATTTGCAAAAATTGCGCTCGTACATTCAAACGCAAACATCATCTAAAGAAACATACAATGAGTTGTGATAACATTCCACCCGAATTTAGTTGTCCATTTTGTAACAGGCTTTTCAGAGAAAAATGGAATTTGAAATTGCATTTGGGATGCGTACATAAAGCCGTTAACATAATATAATGTAAGTAGATATAGGAATGGTGAATGACGGACCAATCATCACTAGAACCTAATTAGAGTGTAGTTCATATATGTAAGACATAGGTCGTAGTGTAGAGATAACATACTTTGTAAACATTTGTTACATCTTAATAACTAATGATTTATAATATAAAATAAATTAATAAATATTTTAATTGTATAAACGATAAACCTATTGAGAATATATTGTACACTAATTTTATACCTACAACTATAGTACAACTGTACATTATTATATTATATATTTATATTTACCTATATGGCTATTTACTATGCAGTTATAGACTTAATATATTAGCTATAGGTACCTTTCTATGTAATGTTATAAATAATGCATATGCTGCATTGATGCCTGAATGTTTTGTAATAACGTAAAAATAGAAAGAAAGAAATATAAAATTAAAATACTAAATAGGTAAAAGTAGAGTAGAGTAATGGATCAAGACCGGCGGGATTCTTCCCTGCACTTAAAAGTGCAGGAGAATAAAACCACCTGCAGACAGATATTAATCAAATTTACAAAATTACCTTCCTCCTGATTTTCTGGGGCTCTTGAGATTGTGTACTCGAGAATATGCTATTACTACTTAAATACAACATAACTATATAATATGTATACTCTGAATTATTACTATCTAAATTATTTTTGTATTTAACTATTTTTATGTTCTGGCTTATTGTATCTGTATAACAGGGATGGCCAACATGAATGGTTTCGCTGGCCACATATTTAAATATTATGATACGAAGAGCCAAAATTTAAAATAATAATAAGTAAATTTTAATTTTATAAATAAGACGCGAGCCGCATTTGACGATGACGAGAGTGACATGTGGCTCGCCAGCCGCAAGTTGGCCACCCCTGCTATATCACACCTACACCTTATTACTATATTTGTATACTATGTAAAATTTCCGTTATGACGTTTAATAAACAATAATAATAATATCATCAAGTACACCGTTTACAGAATAAAATGTATACATTATAATACTATTAATACTAATATAAAGTATATTATTATTATGCACCTTACCTGACTCGCAGCTATACGAGTATGTATGTTAATGTTATGCAGTGATGTAGTAAGGACAGTAAGGTGACACAAATAAAGAACTCTCTGAACACGTGAATCCAAATAAATACAACACCGTTTTAGCTTATTAAAAAAGAAGTCCAGTTGTCGCTTGCTGGATACGGTCTAGGGAGATGTTACTAATGTTATTTCACCATCAAAGGCCTCTGCGTTTCTAATGACTTAGGTTTATCATTGGTGGCAGAGACCCTCGTTGGGCCGTCCCTTATCTCTGGATGCACACTAGAAAATCACAAGTCTTGCGCCTCATTGTCACAAACACGTGTGAGTTTCTTATAAAACAAAACATCTGTATGCACTACTAGACTAGTACGCTGTGACTATATTTATGTAACTATGAGACTGTTCACTATTATATAGTACACTGACGAGGTGGGTACTTACACAAGATGATTTGTCTAATAAATAACCCCGGAAACTTAGTCCCCGAAAAAATAATCATGGTAAATTTGTTTGAAATATCAATAATATATAAATAAATAAAAATATATGAATTTAAAAATATAAATTCAATAAATATGTAATAGTAATACATTTTAAATAATATAATAATTTTAAAAAAATACCTAGTCAATATTATCAATCACGGTAAATGTCTGTAATTATTATAAATCTGATCGATATATGACAGACAGACCGTGGCACCATGCTGCGAATCTTTTTTTCGTAGGTGTACACAATAATTTATCATCGAATCATTTGCATCCAAATTTAACATTATTTGTGGGGACATAAAAATTGTACGTACGTTCGTACGTATGTTTTAAATTTTATTATAGTATTATACGCAATGTCGCAATGACATAATACTAATATTTAGATTAATTTGCAAAATCTTATACAAAATCTCATATGGGGTTATTTTTTTCGCGGTACCACACAAGATACGTTTAAATGAACACTAGCAGCTGGTCTACAAATTATTTCAAGATTATGTTCTCCTGACAAAAACAATTAGTGAACTTCAATAAATACCACAATCTAACATCGGAGGACATTATACTTATCTATAAATCATATTGTCGAGTTGAAAATTGGAAAATACATAAATTATGCTGGGATTCAATTTACGTAGTTATTCTATAAAAATACCCAAGCAGCAATTTATGCAGTATCTATATTATAATTAGAAATTTTTTTTTTATAACTCAATTTACCTACTCCTACAAGTCCTGCTTTTATTAGGTTCATATTTATATAAATATGTATATTAATTAAAATCTTAAATTCTTGAGTAAATCTTACCTAATAATATAGGATACCTATACATATATCATATGGAGTCATCTCCGGTGGCTTTGCTTTAAACCTGCATAAATATAAATAAAAGGTAAATACTCCATGCCCCATGGTATATTTCTTGATTTAAATTAATCCTGTAATTACCTAACTACCTATATAAAGTTAATTTAACTTGTATAGTATCTCATTACAATAATTTATGGCCAAAAATTCTTTGTTGAGATATTTATAAATATACAATATACAATATTATATACCTATAATCTATATACTAAACGAATGATTGTATATAGTATGTAAAATGTGTTAATTTAGGTAAAATTTTCAATCACAATAATAGATATGTCCAAAACATTGCGGTCGTACTGGTCGTAGCTTTAAACACAAACATTCATTATCATTAACCAACCATTTAAAATACGATTGCAAAGCAGATACAAATCATTTGTAAGAACTGCACCTGTACATCCAAACTTAAAAATCATCTGAAGAAATACAATGAATTGCGATAACATTCCGCCGAAGTTTAGTCGCCTAATTTGCAGTGGCGTCCTTAAACCCTTTTATAAAGGGGCGAACTTTCCACATTTTATGTATATATATGTTTATATATAATTACAAAAATTTTAAGGAAAAAGGACACGAGAGGGGTGATTGCTCCATTTCCCCCGTGAGGACGCTGCTAAGTTTTTCTAAGAAAATGGAATCTGAAATTATGTATACGAGTATATGCGATGCGTACACAAAGTTACAGCATTTTATGATGTATAGAGTGAAGGACTTATTACAAGAACTTACGTAGATCCAAACATATAATTATATAGGATGTAGGACGATAGGTACGGAACAGATATAATAAAATTTGTTTTTGTGAATTTTAACTATACCTACTTTCTTAATAGTTTATAATATTATGATGAATATTTTATTTAGTATAGATACAACGTTAATAATTTGTATACATTAATTGTATGTATACATGCAGCTAGCTGTATATCTAGTGTTCCGTCATCCGAAAAAGGTTAAGAACCTCTGGCGTAGACTATAAAATATAAACAAATTATTAATTTGAAATTATTATCTATACCTTTTTATTGGTATTTCTTTGTTATTTTATAAATATGATTGTTGATATATTTGTATAGTTCTGTAGGTACTTATATATTTAGTTAAGTATTAATTATTATTACACCTAACGACCAAACCACCTGAAGTAGTTAAAAAGTATTTAAAATAACCTAGTAAATATAAACCGCCAACGGCTTTCATTTTTTAATATTATTATTATATTGTATTCAACTTTTTTTTATTCTGATATTTGTATGATTGTGATCAATAAAACTATTTATAAAAACATTATCATTTATTATTATTAATTATTTAATGGTGCATAACGTCTTTAAATGCCTAAAAAAATTGAAATTTGAAACCATCATTCAAAGATTTGTTTCTTTATCTTATCGAATGCAAAAATAGACGGAGTGGAAGTTAAGAGGTCAGAATCAATCCCTCCACCAAAATATCTTATATTCCTTCACGAAAATGTATTTTGCAAAACAACACACTCCAAAAGTATTTCATTTTAGAAAATTATTATTAGCTTCTCATCAGAAAAAAATACTTATACGCCCAGTAGTTCATTGGATGAGGTAGGTAAACGAAATACATTTTAATGAACATTGTGGCTGTTGATACATAAATTATTTCAAGCCGGTTAGGTACACCTGACAAATTCAATTATTGCATTTTAACAAATACCGTAACTTAAATATTGTAGGTCATAACTTAAAATTATTTTACTGATTGGAATTATTTCTGGAAAGCAATTTACTCACTCATGCGCGGATCTAGAAATTAAATAAGGAGGGGGGAATAAATAAAATAAATTATCTCAAGCAGATAAAAGCATAGGCATTAGGTTTAAGTTTTGAAATATTTTAAGTAGGTACCTAAGGTTTAAGAGAGGGATTTAGCCCTCCCCCTTGTATCCGCGCCTGAACTCAATCCAGTATATGCATAATATATTTTATTGTATTCACCTCTTAGATCATATACAATTATAATAAAATAATATAGTATAATATTTCGTAAATGATCTAAGGTTCATCTGTTCAAATTTTAAATTCTTAAGTAGATCTTACCCTTATAGTAATATTATTACTATGAAAACTAGTTCACTAAGCACTGTCCTTATACATTATAGATATGAATAAAAGGCATCTATTCTATTATTGCTTATTCTAAATTAATCATTTTACAACCATAAATTTAAGAGATTCTTTTAACATATAATATATGTAGGTACTATAGTATATACAATTTAGCTTACTACTTATATACTTTTTATGTATATGGCGTATTATGCTTTTATTCCGAAATTAACAAAAATGATATAATATTCATACGTATTATCACGAAAAATAAACAACAACCTTCGTTAATATACCCACAACCCAGTGATGTAAATTGGATTTTTTTTTTTTTCTTGAGAAGCTTTATTATATAATTAATATTTTTACCTATCGTATGTATAATATATAATGGTGGAGGAGGATTATACCTTTTTCCCCTTGAATAATATTTCCATAATAAATCTATACATGTAAATACTATAATTATTAAAATATTCTAGTCAATGAAATTTTGTAGTATTGTAAAAAAAACCTACTATGGCGTTTATGGGAATTTATGTTAAGTTAATACTATTCTTTCCGGCTATCCATATAATAATAAGCAAAACTTTTAGTATTCCTATCACAATATTAATATATCAATAAGAAATTAGTAATTCCATAAAAGTATAAAACACGCAGAAAAATAATATTCGAACCTAATAATGCTTAAAAGTGTTAAAGGGAAAATATGGGTATACTCGTATGTATTTATAATATTTATTTATTTTAAATTGATAATGACTTATTAATGTGTTATTTTAGGTCAGTTTTCCAATCACAATTGGTCATGTCCACATTATTGCGGTCGTAGCTACAAGCACAAACATTCATTAGCCAACCATTTAAAATACGAGTGCGGAGTAAAGCCACAATTTATTTGCAAAAACTGTACCCGTTCATTCAAACTTAAACATCATCTGAAGAAACATACAATGAGTTGCAATAACGTTCCACCTGAGTTTAGTTGCCCGATTTGTAATAAGCTCTTCAGGCAAAAATGGGATATGAAAACGCATTTGGGATGTGTTCATAAAGTTATTAACATAACATAATAATATATAGTCACACAACGGTAAAATAAGAGTGAAGTACCAACCACCTACCAACATAATATTATAATGTATCCACACATACGGAAATGAATGATTCGTGTAAATATAATAAGCTAAAATAATATAATTCTATTATCATCAGCGGCGTATCCAGGGAGGCCACAGAGGCCATGCCTCCCCTCATTGGCCATATTTACTATTTTTTAATTAAAGATTAATATTATTCGTATACATGAAAGCATACTACAATATGTCACAAAAAAGCACCAACAAAATTTCAATTCGCAGATTAGTCAAAATAATTTTATAAAATTGTTACTGTTGTTTTTATACCTACACTTATAATTTTGTTTGGACTAAAACGCCTGTTTTTATTAATAAAATTACTATGTCTTATTATGTACATATTAACTTAATGACTGACTGAAAATATGAATAAATTATTCCCATTAAAAACATTAAATATTCGGTTTTTTTTATTTTTATTTTTGGTAGTAGGTAATGTATATGGGAAAATTTTAGAGTGTGTGCCCCCTCATTCACCCTAAAAAAATGCTGGATACGCCACTGACTATCATTACTATATGAACTTATGTTTTAAATATCAATGTAATTAAAAATGTATAATCTAATAAATAGTTTATATTGCATATACGATGTATCTATAATGTGTATATTTTGTATTTTGTATGCTCATTGCAGAGCGTATAAAGTACCTATCAAGTTGTAGACTGGGTTAATGAGCCAGACTAGGTTGGTACTATAATAATACTATAAGCAAATACAGCATGTGTATAGTTTTCAAAATTTACTGCCAGTATTATATATTAATATATATTTGTATTTGTACTAATAGATTATCTGTGGGGGGGGGGGGGAAATTATACCTTTATTCCTCAAAAAATTGTCACGGACAAGTGTCTCCCTCGCCCCCTCCTCAATTACGCCACCGTATACAAGGAGTCAATTGTTGTAGTCAATTTATTTTTTTTCCTATGTATTTGTATAATAATGAATTATGATTTATGATCAATAAAACTATCTACATATAATTATTATCTAAATAAAAATGTTAAAAATTCTTACACCTATTAAGGAAACCGTCAATCAATTCTCAAGTTTTATTTTCTTCATTTTTCTACTCATCCAACAACTACTGCAATAGTCCACTAGAAGTATGTTAGATACTATTTTTTTTTTAGCTACCTATTGATATACAACTATACAAGTTGTTTCAAGACTATGTTTTCCCGAAAAACTCAATAACTGAAAAACTATAAAACCTAACATGTCGCGTGTAAATCATTGTATATCTATAAATTGTGTTGCAAGTTAAAAGATAAACAAAATATTTTCGTGGTAGCTACACAATTTACATATGTGGCCATGTAGGACAAATAGATAGGTACCTAGCCAGATATATGCCATAAGCTATAGGTACCAGATTTACGTATCTAATGACTATATAATATATATTATCCTTTCCTAGCTGAAATTAACATAGTACATACATACCTACTTATATTATATTGGATTTGAATGAAATTTACATTTTACTTCTTCCGTATTTATTATGTTTATATTTTAAATCTTAAGTAAATCTTTCATTTTTATAATAATCCTTTTATAATGAAAATTTTTGGGACTTTTTCAGGTATGCACTTAAGTCTTAAGGCTAAACTATGTATAAATTTATATAAAAAGTACCTATTTCATTATTATATCAAAACTTATCTGTTTTCTATCACTCGTATATTGCTTATTTTTAAACAACCATTTTATAGTAGGTAGGTATTCATAAAGTCATATTCATTATGTAAACAAAATTAAAAAAAAAATTTAACTCTTAATATCTATAATAGTTATGGTATCCAATGAATTGATATAGTCGAACGAACATTTTAATTTTTTTAGTTAGTTTATAACCCTAGGTCCTAGGGTTATAATTATAAACCTAGGGCCTAGGTATATTTCTGGATTTAATGTTTATTATTTTATAATATTTAAGTATTCTTAAAATAATGTATATTGACTATTCTGTTGTTATTCTTATTTATTTATTTTTAAATTACGCCAGTTAATCCAATTTACATTATTATAATATAGTTAATAATCACACATAAAATAGAATAATAAATAATATAAATTAATTAAAATTTAAAAATATAATTTTAATTTAAAGTTGAAGTTGAAAATTATGGGCTATTCCTTTTAAAAATTCTAGTTTATTCCTCGTATGATAGTCATTGTTTATTTTCACAATTCTTTCTTCTGTGTGGTCTTTGTACTTCCGTTTAACACCCATAGGCCATAGTATTTTCCGCGATTAGTTGTTCTACCTGTAATTGTGTAAGGCTCTTCTTTTTCTTAAATAAATCTATACATTTCCATATATAGTTCAATAATCTATAACCACATTGTAAATTGGATTAACAGTGCATTACGGGTTAAAAATAAATAAGAGTATTTGAATATTTTAAAATAATATACATAAAACATGGAAATGTGTGTATTAATTATGTAATTATAATACCTATAATAAAATAACTAAAAATATTCGTTCAATGATCAATTATCCTGACGACCAATTGTATTCGCGATCAATTCACCGGTGATCAATTTTATTGTTCTCGATCAATTCACCAGTTCACCACAATCCATTAGGTATTGGATCGTTTATAGTGTTTATACGACCTATCTAATAGGTACACACCTACTTGATCCACATAGTGCTTATTGTTTTTATGTGTATGACAGACGCTGATCCAGAGGGGGGGGCAAGGGGCCATGGCCCTTTCCCCGTACTCCGTAGACTCTACCACACAGGTAAATTTTAGGATGTATATTTTTGGCAGGCGATAAAATACGATATGCACATGGTATTGCCCCCCCCCCACGTAAACATGTTCTGGATCCGTGCCAGGTGTATAATGTTAATGCATTTATTTTGAAACTTATGAAATCAATTTAACATTCATAATTCATGTACAATGTTTAACCATATAAAATATAACAATATAACTATATACCTATCTGGATACCGATGTACCTTATATATATTATATAAACCTATTTTGTAAACGGATGACAAAATGTGTTAATTTAGGTCACTTTTCCAACCATAAATGGCCATGTCCTCAAAATTGCGGTCGTAGCTACAAAAACAAACATTCATTAGCCAGCCATTTGAAATATGAGTGCGGAGTACAGCCACAATTTATTTGCAAGAACTGCACCCGTACATTCAAACTCAAACATCATCTGAAGAGTCATACGATGAGTTGCGACAATGTTCCGCCCGAGTTTAGTTGCCCATTTTGTAATAAGCTCTTCAGGCAAAAAGTGCATCTAAAAACGCACCTTGGATGCGTACACAAAGTCATCAGCATTTAACATTGAACTTATATAGGTATCTATGTAATATGAATAGGTACTACCTAGGTAGTTGAACCTAAGTAGTTCTTTAATTGATTTTGAACGCCTATTATAAATATTTGTTTTATATTTTATAATTTATAATGTAATAACTAATAAATATTTTAATTGTATGTACTTAATTATGTGTATATTTTGTGTAGGTGCTTGTTTGATAATACCATACCCACCTATTAGTGTATAAAATAATGAGTAGCGACTAACCAATAGGTAGCATTATATATTTATATACCTTATAGTAAATACTATTGGTAGATTAAAGTAGATTATAATATTTACCTATATATATATATATATATTATTTATTAATATAGGTATATATAATATATTATGATTTATGTTAAAAATACGATTATACATATACTTCTGTGTACTCTTAGTTCTACATTTACGTAACTAAATGTATTAATTATGATTTATGATAACAATCTTGATTATCATTTATCAGAACTAAGTTCAAAGTTGTAAACGCCATTTTAAAAGGTAAGTTTTACAGTCATCATACTTAGGTATAGGTAAGGTACCTATTTATACATATAATTTATTTTATTAAGTAATCTTTTCCATATCGAACATATTATGATACGCGCAGGTTGTAAGTGAGTAAATCGCCCAGTTGTGGCACCCTAGATAAGATATTTAAGGGGAGAGTTTAGAAAGTAGGTTCCTACACCAGTTCCTTTTTCAGGCGTCTGGATAGGCTACCTAGTATTTTTTGAAGAATATAGCCATATATAAGTTATTTATAGTTGGATTTGAGTAGTTATTAGGTAAACCCTTAGTGAGTTATTTTGTAAATATGAATAGTAAGTGTGGTTAATGTTAGAATGTAAAATCTTTGTTTAGTGCGTTATTTCATTATTTGTTATGTATCACGGAGCTGAAATGATTTGCCTTTGATACATATATAGGAATCCGTGTATAGTTTTAGTGTTTGCAGTTTGCTGGCTTACCTACTAGAGGCATAAAGTTCTATTCGGCGTACCAGATTGAACGTAAATCTCTGTGTATATCGTACATACGTTTTATTTTTATGGAGTTTTGGACGGTGTTGGGGTCTGAGTAGATGAAGTCGTTGGTTAAGCATTTTGCGCATATTCTTTAAATGAGGACCCCAGTAGTGGCGCTTATCGATAATAAGTCCTAGGTATATATTTGGGTGGAGGTTGCGATCTAGGAGTTGTCAATGTAAGTTAGAAGAAATTAGATAGTCCGTAAACAGCTACCTATATAACGTTAAGGTAATGTGGATTGTGGTTTAATTGTCCAATTTTGAATTAAGTAACCATCACTTAAAAGTGATTTGAACCTTTAGAATTACTTGAATAAGATCAGTAACTATCTATAGTGAGAATAATCGTGTCATCAAAAAATATACTTATAAGTGTATATGGTCCTGACTTCCTGAGGACTGAGGTTATTTGCTAGTCACAAGTAAACACATTGAATAGGAATCGTTTATGGACTATGGCGTTATGTAACTGTCTTGGGACTTGGGAGACGCCTATAAACATATTTATATTTTATATTATTTATTATGTATATAATTAAGTGTTCTTATTATTATTAATAATGTAAATAACCAATTAGTAATTAGGAAAGTAGTAAAAATACGTGCTCGGTGATGTAATTTACAACCTTTATATATATTGTATGTATTGTATAATATGTAATATTATGTATGGTCGTATGGTTACTACTTACTATTCTATGATAATATTATCAGTTATAACATTATCAATTGTTTTTATTTTGCCCGCGTGTTGTCATTGCCGATAGTCGGATAGACGATACTACGATAGTCAGTTAATTTACACAGATTTTCGATCAATTCCGTTTTATCCATTTCAAAGTTATTCATTTAAAGTTCATAATCGTTTCTTTTATATTTAATTTACCGCTGTGTTTAGCTTATGCATTTTATTTTAATTATTCAGCTTAATGTGTAAACAATGTTTACATCATTTATCGTGTTACATCAAATTCATTGTTTTCCAGCTATTTTTTTTTTCAATTTACCTATTCACTTTATTGTTGTGCTCATTAATTTATAAAATAAAATAAAATTTACTTTTAAAGTTACAGAGCATTAAATCTATGTGATTACAATTAATTTGAAACAATAAACTTTATTTGCATGATAAAAATTTTGATAGATTAACCAACACAAACATAATATCTTATAATTTTTATTTTTTCAATTAGTTTTTTTCATAATCACACAAATCAAAATTAACAGCATTAACTATAAAATATAAAACATTGTTAAAAGTCTTCTAACATTATTATTGTTTCTTTTTTTAATTGTGTATATAATAACAGTGATAACAGTGAAACGACAAGATATGCCTAGATATTTTTGGATTTTGAATGGAACTTATAAATTTATTGGATTACTCTATTGCTGGTAAATATGTAGATACTAAAATATAAATAAAATAGCTTATTTTAATACTTCACTTATTTGATTCAATACAAATTATTCATATTAAGCTATTATTTATATCACATGAATTTATATTGTTTCTAATTTAAATTCATAAAAGTTGTATACAATTTAATTAATTAATTTACACAGACATATTTTAACTCTATAGTTTTATAACTAATAAAATGTTTTGTTTTCAGTGGGAAACTGCTATGGCATGATTGGATTTTATAATAACTGTCAAGTTTCATCCCACATCGAGCAATAGTAAAGGTATGTTTAGTTATAAGTTTTTTAGTAATGCAATCAAAAAAAATATTATTTAACAATAAATTGTACTTAGATTTAATACATTATAACAAACACATAGGTAAAAAAAATTTCTCACTGAAAAGAAAAGTTCCTTTGTAATTTAATTGTAGGTATATAACTGTATATCATAAGTATTATCTTTATACATTTTATTGATATTATGTTTAAGGTAAATACAAGTATTTGCCTATTAATGATTTTATTTATAAAGATATTTACAAAAAATCAGTTCCCTCTTGGCCTTTTACCTATTTACCTAGTTAAGTTGAATGCTTAATAATTGAATTATAAATTGAAAAATAAAATCCTTTACTAATATACATCTCTGAAATTTAAAAAATATAAATATTAGTGTTTAGGAAAGGATTTATAAATAGAAACTCATTCTAATAATTATCAAATGTTTGGTTTAACTATTAGGTATGGTGGACCTGAGTTGGATACTATCTGAAAATGTCACTGTTATTTTTATTGGTTATAACTAATAAATAAATTAATAACATTTTTAAATAAAATAATATCATTGAGAATAATAATCCTACTTTTATATTCCTTTAATTATTTATTTACAATATAAAAAAGTATTTAGTATTTTATAATATTAAATAATTAAAATGTATGTAAAATATAACCTTTATGACCAAAGATGAATATTTTCTTGAACGACATGCTCAAGAATTCATCAAACATCGCTCAGTTATTTAAATATATAATAATATAAATAATAAATCATAATTTTATATTTTATTTTATTTTCTTTTTTATACAGGGTGTCCCGCGAGGATTTACCCATTGCGATATATCCTGAAATAATAGAGATATCATAATTCTGGTTTTTTAATAAAATTCACAGGGACAAGAACTACAAATATTTGATGTTTTAATTTATTTTAATGTTTTGGTAAAAAAGTTAAAAAATATATATTTTTATTTAATTATTTTCAAAAAAATTGAAGTTAGCAATTTTTAGAGTTCATTTTTCTGAAAATTTTGACGTTTTAACATTTTAATGGCTATCTTGTCGTATGCGCTCTACAGGCGACATTACGACTGCAGTATGCGCTCTACCGTTTGATTGCACTCTACCGTTAACAAAAAAATGCAATAAATAATTAACCAATGAGTCAAGTGTTATACCATATTAAATGTTACAAACAATTATAAATTATAATGTATTGTATAAAATGCTATAAAATATTTATAAAAGACTGTTCGTCATTGTCTCATCCTTTTTAAAAATAATCAGAAAAAATAAAAATAAAATAAATATAATAATATAGGTAATTAAAAAACTTGTCCATGTCTCTCAGAAACGCGTCAAATGTGTCAATCTTGTTCAAACTTCTCCACCACGTTTCAATGAGATACCTGTAATAGTTATTACTTATTATATTTATTTATATAATTTATTATATTATTATATTATTATATTATACCTTGGAAGTAATTCTGGAGTTGTACCACACATATTTTTTATAATTTTAGCCTCAATGGGCGCCATAAACTTTCTATTCTTTGGGTATGTGCTTTTGATATTGGATCTACAAAATTTTCGCTATGATTTACAATATTGTGACTGTACCCGAGATCCGAAAGTCCATTATAACCTGACCAGCCATCGGAATGTATTGTAGACCCAGAAATGACCTCTCTTTGTATAATATTGTGTAATGTAACCTTGTCTCTTTTTTGGATTACAAAATATCTTCCTTCGTTGTTATTATTACACAAACCGAATACCCATGGTCCATCAAGCCGTCTTCCATAATTCCTTGCTCCATTTTCTAGAGGATCAATATTTTCCGAGTCATCATCGACGTTAAGATTTTTGGATGGTAAATCTCCAAGTCAAAGCCGTTCTTTATTATTTAGTAGTAGAGCGCATACAACAAGATAGCCATTTTAATTTCATCAATCTCCTGATTTTTAATATTTTTTCTAGTTTTAAGAAAAACTGCGAATAGTGTTGTAGTGGTATCAATATATCAAACATGTGGCCTGCCTGATCGTATGGTCGGCAAACGCTTTCAGTGTAATTCACAATTTTTCTTGATTCTAGAAAAAATATTAAAAATCAGAAGATTAATGAAATTAAAATATTGAAACGTTAATATTTTCAAAAAAATAAACTCTATAAAGTGGTTATCTTCAATTTTTTTGAAAATAATTAATTAAACAAATATATTTTTTAACTTTTTTACCAAAACATTAAAATAAATTAAAACATGAAATATTTGTATTTCTTGTCCCTATGAATCTTATTAAAAAACCAGAATTATGATATCTCTATTATTTCAGGAGATATCGCAATGGGTAAATCCTTATGAGACACCCTGTTTACCTAATTATCTATTGTGCTTATTGTAAAAAATGTCTATACAGGTTGTATAAAAAAAATATATAATATTTTTTTTATTTTCACCAAGGTTTTCACTGTGTTTAAATACTTTTATGGACATAAAAGGTGATGTATGTTTTCCTTGCTTACAAACCTTTTTAATTCCATTGTTTAAATACAAGTCAAATTAAGTTAGATGACACTAATAATTATTAATTGGATAAATATAATTTCAAACTAGTGTGAAATTATTTCATTTAAATAATATGTGATATTATTATCTAATGATTTTGAGTACTTATTTTTAACTTAATAAAGTTATAACTACAAATTTATTTGAACATATACATAGTGCCTGATATTTAAAATGTTAAAATAATTTTAATTTATATAAGAAATAATTATATACATCAAATGTATTGATACAATTTTAAATGTTGATAATTGTTATCTATACTATTAAGGTTTTTGTATATTTTAGAATATTAGCTACTTGTATAACTTGTATTACTTGTATTAAAATGAATCTATCTCTTTATAATTTTCCATTTTATTTTAGACAAAATATTCAATGCAAATACTGCAAATACTGCAATTATAATGAATAATTTTATGATTTTTCTCTTCTTAATAATTTTGTACATATTTTTTTATGTACATATAAAAAAATTTGGAACAGATTCAATGAATGCTTAAAAAAGCCAAGGTAAATCCAATATCATTAAGATTGTTATCCATCTTTATGTATTTACATAAAAAATATGTCCAAAATTAAGAATACAAGTCATAATTTAAAATCATTAAAGTCATATTTATAATTATTTTGTTGCCATAATATGTCATATTTTTACTAATTATAAGTATAATCAATGGAATCTGTTTAAATATACAAACATATATTTTTGTGAGTTAAAACTAAATTCAAGTGTAAACTATCCTATAGAATCTTATAGGAATTAAAAAAAGGTATAAACACCTAATATTAAGAAATTTATTGATATAATTTATATTGAAAACTAAGTCGTTATTAGTAATTTAATCACAATAGACCAGGAGAGACGATTGTGGTGATTGCCCCTTTCACCCTCTTATTTGTGCCTATTAACTATCTGCAACCCCTCCCCCATGTTATTTAGGGCTGGATCCTATGGCCCTGCAACAGACGGACGGAAGAACTATATATTTATACAAAGATTATTGAAGATTATATGTCATATGATTAATTGATTTATTATATTCTGTTATTATTTATTTCTACTCACTTAATTTAAAAGTTACCATTTTGTTTACATTTAGGCAGGTAATGTTTGGTTATATAGCCAAAGTATGTAATAGTAACAACATGTGTCCTGGGTAAGTAACAAAGATTCTGATTTATGTGTACTAAATTCAAATGGTTTGGAATAGTGCAAAGAATTCAAAATACAATTCATTTAATTATTAGTCACTGTTTCGATCTTTTGTGGATACTAGAAGAGATCATTCAGTTCTAGAGTTTCTTGTAACTCATTTAATAACATAGCAATAAACTGTTTGTCATATAAATTACAGTAAGATTAGCAGTCCTGACTAATTATTAATATTTGTATAGAATAACCATTTAACTGGCTATTCTAATTTTTTTGGTCAATATTTATGATTTTAAGAAAAATGTTGCATCACAGATAGTGTGCAACATTTTACCTAGCTTATATTATCATCAAAATTTATTTATTCTTAGCCACTTGATAGACAGAAAAAATATTCTTAAAAATATATTTACAAAATAGTATTATTAAATATATTAATTTTCTGTTATACAAACATCAAGATCAGGTATATTACTTTTATCCACATAATCCATATTTAAAATTATTATGTAAGCTGATAGAACTAATATCACTTTTTCTCCCAATATATGTTCCTGTAGGATTGCATACTGCATGAAAAGTATGAAGCAGTACACTCTGAAAAAATTGTAGCTACTTCAAATTGTATTTACATTTATTATTATAATTATTTATAATAGGTTAAATTTACGTAGAACTTTAAAACAATATTTGTTTTTAACTAATAATAGTGATAACTCATCAATAATTATTGTGTATGACTTTAATTCTAGGTTGCCTCTAGTAAAATTATTCTGCACTCATCTTGAAAATAATTCTACTCGTTACATACTATGTATGTTCCTGACATAAAACTGATTTACTTGTATAGAGCAAGGAGGTCACCAAACTCCTAACTTAAGAGTTATATACAATTTAAAAACTGCTGTTCAAAATATGTGTAGGTAATCAGTAATCACTAATTAGTGGGTAATTGTAATTAAAAAAATTAGTTATTTTTAAGAAAATAAAAATGTAATGAATATAATACATAAATGTAGGTTTTGAATGGTTGGTATGCCATGCTGTGGTGTCATTTAGAAAAGTGTAAAGAGAAATTAAATTTGGTATGGTTCCATATTTTTAAAAGAAAAGAGTTGTAATATTGTTTAACATTGAATATTTAACTATAATATAGATATTATAAAAAATAAACAAAATAATGATGTAAAAAGTTCATTTTTGAATTATAATTAGCACACTAGCAAAGAATTTTCAGCATGCCATAGTCTGAAAACTCCTGGTATAAAGCTTCTTAAATATATATTGAGTCCATTAACTAATCATTACAAGACAATAAGAAATTATAATTGTTAATTGTTCAAAATCAATTACTAAAAACATAAATGCATTCATCAAAAATTATTTTAGTTTTACTACCAGTTCTTTAATATACTTATTATCTATAATTAACCAATAGTATTAATGAGTTACTGAGGTTTCTTATTAATACATTGACTTCATTAAATTTTCTATTCATAAAATATCATGATTAATTGGTTTATAAATCTTTTATTTTGGCAATGGCCAATGTTTTTATATCTCATATAACAAAATATTTGTATTTATTATTTAAAAATTATTTATATAAATATCAATTGGACGAATAATTAATAAAATAGTCCATATGGTATTTATAAAAATTTTACTAAAAAATAATTTTGTTCTATAGTTAATTCTACATGTCTAATAAAAAAATGTAGCTTTCTTAATTTTATGTTAAAATCATGAGTAGATTGAAATGTAAAAACTAATTTGTACTCCTAAAATCTTTTGGAAAATTATTTACATGCCTATGTACTAACTTTGTTGTAAAATAAAAACTACAATAAATAGTGAAGTAAAGTTAAGCTTAGCTTTAAAAATGTATTCATGTTACTATGATACTTACTTCCTTGTCTACTTAACAGATTAAATAAAATTGTATTAAATTCAAGAATCATATAATGTAATTTTAACATATTATATAAGGAAAAACAAAAAATACCTTTGGTCCTAAAAATTTCAAATGTATCTTGATTCTTTATTAAATTGCATTTTCATTTATACTATTGCTTTTAGCTTTCTATTTTGCTTATGTAGTTAATACCATTTATGTTAATATACTATGGTTATTTTTTACATACATTTTTTTTTATTAATAATATATTATTCATATATATATACGTATATATATATATATAGATTTATTGTTATTTGATTAATTATGTATCTAACAAAGAGAATACATTTTGCTTAAAATTTATTTTGAACAAATAAATATTAGTTAATTTTTTTTTTTATATTAGTGGCATTGAATAAATAGTGAATAAATACTTTTTTTTTAAAGTTGTGACTTATTAATTAATAATTAGAATTTTTATTTGTTCAAGAGATGTTAACGATCAATATTTTGTAAATATTTCAAAAATGATTTTGAATGATACATAACTTAGTTGTATTATATAATAATATAGTTGTATTATATAATAATAAAATAACAAAATAAATATTTTAACTTTTTGTTGTTATTAACTTAGTATTTATTCAATAGGATTAATGATTGATTCCTTATTCAAAGTGGATGGCCAGTTTCCATGTCCAAAATGTGAAAAGTCATATGTGCATTTAAGAAATTTGCATAGACATTTGAAAAATGAATGTGGCATCGAACCATCTTATCAATGTCCTTGGTGTCCAAAAAAATGTAGATATAATTTTACATTGAAATCTCATATTTATGGTAAACATTCATCAACATCAGCTATGTCTATATGATTGTTGAATATACTGATCGTATAGGTACATTTATGTATTATTTTAATAATAAAACAATTTTAGATTGGTACTAATAACTAATAATCAATACTTGAGTGTTTTTAAATAAAATATTTATATTAAGTTATTATTAGTTTTAATCTTAGTGTTACATATTAATTTTATTTCAATCCTTCTAATATACTGAAATGTGTAGATATCATAATTTGGGATTTATCTTATGACTGATTTATTTATTTAACCTTTTATAATTATTATTTTATATATATATATATATATATATGTGTGTATGTATGTATGTTTTAATTTATTCAATAGCTATTAGCTACACTATTATTATTGTTTAATTTAATTAAAATGTTATAAATAAATATACTTAAGTATGTTTATTATTTGAAAAAATGGTTCTGATTATACTTATGTATACCTATAGTAATACATTTTCGATACTAATGTATACAATTTCAGTTTGTTCCTTTAGAGTTTAGAAACTATCCCAAAAGGTTATTTGATCTCTAAAACTTGAAACAAATTTTTGAATCAATATAATTATTATTATTTATAAAAATATTAATGATTATAAATGTATAGTTTAAATGTCAAGTTAGAGTTTGATAATTATTAAATATTGATATCAAGAATTACGTTACAGTTTTTGAAAAAAATCAATTAAAATGTATTATAAAATTTCTCTTAAAATCCTGTTTTTCCAATAAAATCTTTTTTTCAAATGCTTAAAGTTCATATTTTAATGAAATTGAATATTTAATTAAATAATTATGACTTAAACAATTTATTGAATTTAGTATATGTTAAGCATAATGAACATTTCAAAATATTTGGACTAATTTTAAATTACTTAACCATTTTATGGTAAGTTGGTATTGACTTTTTTTAAGTAAATAACGGATTTATATATAATTATAATACAAAAATATGTAAGTATATAATATCGGTATTCGTTTAGTATGTGACCTACCGAACGCGTGACCTATCGTATAGGATATTCGTTTAGTATATGCATGACCTACCGGACTGATAATTAAATAATAAATAATTGAAAAACGGTCATATTAAAAATCATAAAATTAAGTTACTTTATTATTACAGATTACGGATTACATTCAATATCAGTCAACAAAATATCAGTGTAAAAAAAATACCAATACCAACACTTATAAAATAGGATATGTCATTTTTTTTTAACATTTTTGTCAAATTTTTTTGAAAAATACTTTTAAAAAATATTAGAAATACTTGTATTTGAATACTTTACAAAAAAAAGATAACAGATAGTAATCATAGTCATAATAATAATATAATAATCGTGATAGTTACGTGATTTTTCATTCGTCAGTCATAAAATTATTTTATTATAAATATTAAATTATTTTTGGCAATACACTTTTTGTATATCACTTAAAAATTTAAAAAAAAATTGTATCTTGCCTGTTAATAGATCTGTAGTTATATTATATAATATTAATATAATAAAATTATACAGATAAGCAAGCATAGGTTGTCCGTACCTATAATAATAGTATAAATAATCGTTTTGGTAGATCACATACTAAACGAATACCATAATATTTGCTATATTTTTTAAAAACAAATTTCTAATTTATAGAATAAAAAAAATAATATTAATATAATATAAATTATGCTTAGAAATAGATTCAATTATATACTTTGCTCAAAATTACGAATGATGATAAATGATTCATAGAATTTAAAATTACAAATCTAATACATATATTTATAGTAACTCCTTACTCAATTGTTTTGTGTAGATATAACAATTTATGTGATTGCTTTTTCATTAACATTTTTTTTTTAAATTAACGGTATTAATTACAATTAAAAGTTAAAAGTTGAAGTAGTATTTGAACTTAATTATGTGTTGGAAGTTTATACTTCATATAATTTCAAAATATTTGTGTAGATAGAAATCATTTTAATTTAATTTTAAATATTAATTAAGCTTAGATAATAATAATATAGTGTACCTTTACATCTATATATATTTATGTTATATCTTAGAGAATTACTGACTTTTCAGTTTTATTATTTTTTTTAAAACACCTTTATATTTTTTGCTAGCAAGTATTGTATACAAGTCTCAAGTGATAAAAATTCCACAGTTATTATATAGAGTACTTGATTAAATTAATTTTAATACTATAATTGTCAAGTACTCATGAACTGTTTTTCTATCATAACACAATTTTTTAGTGTTTTTTTACCAAAAAATATTTCTAAAATTTGTTTTTACCCTCCAGTAATTTAAAATTAATTTTTTCCACTAGCTGCTTTACAGAACTACTTATGATACCTTATAAATAAAATATGTTTGAATAAGCTACAGTATTTTCTTTTTTCAAAGTTACCTATTTTAGTGTATATATAATGTTTATGTATTAAATATAGAAGTAATATGAAACAATTATTATAAATATTGAGATTATAATAAAGTTATATTGTTATAACGTCTATGTTTTTTAATATATTTTTGATCATGGTCTTATTTTATGTTGATTAAAGTTTGTGGATTATTGATATTTGAAAATCTACCATCTAATGCTTATAAGCTTAACTGTAATCAATTACTAATTGCTTTAATAAATATCATCAAAAACATCACCTAGAGTAAATTACCATTATGAAATATATCAATACTAAATAATGATATTTTTACTACCTTCCTATTAAATTAATATTTATTAATAATTTTTTTGCTAAAAATTATATAATTAATATTACAGCTTTTAAATAATTAATAAAAGAATCATGTTGTACATATTTTTAAACACAATTTTATTAAAATCTTTTATATTTACTACTGTTCTTGATTTATATATTAATTAATACTAAAATAATCGTAATATATTTCTTTTAATTTATCTTGGTGTTAGAAAAGGAAGTTAAAAATATGCACTGTGAGTTCTAACTTCTGATCTTCACTAAAACTAAATATCATTTTAATTCAAGCACGTTAATAGGACATAGTACCTAAATGTGTTGTCTCCGTCTTATACATTTTGATCAGGTTATGATCTTTTTGAAACTGTACATTTTAAAATGAACATAACTTACTTAAAAATAATAATATAAATAAAAGCTTACATAGAGCCCTAGATAATAATCTTATGTTTAAATTTTATAATAGGTCAATTCACTCTAGTATCAAAACTAATAATACCCATTAAAATTAACGAACGAAAATTTGCTATGGTGTATGTGTGTAAGATGGAGACAACATATTCGGGTACTACGTCCTTATAATAAAAGTGGGTTTTTTGGATGGGTGGTGATGGTGGTGGGTAGGAAATGTGGACATAAATTAACTAATATGAATTACAAACTATATGGTATAAAATAATCAAGAATGTTTTTGTAATATGTTTTGAAGAGGTATAGACTCCCAAAACCCACACCTTCTGTTTATGTCCTCATAATGACCATTTAATATTTATATTTTTCTCATAATTAAAAACTTTTTAAATTAAGATAAATCATAAACATAAAAAACTAAAAAGTAGATTGGTATTTTTGATGATAGCTTATGGAACAAAACCACATAACATGTGTGCACATTTATAATTCAAAAGACGAGTAAACTAAAAACATGTAAAATACAATTTATTTAACTATTTTAATTACTGTTTTATTTTTTTACAGTTAACTTTTATTATCGTGGTAACACTAGAAAAAATGGTTCTGGTGATAATGTTTGTCCACAGTGTGGCCGAACTTATCGCCATAAAAATACTATGTTAACTCATATCAAATATGAATGTAACAAAAAGCCTCAGTTTGTTTGTAAATTTTGTGGAAAATGCATTTACTATCCTTCAAACTTCAAGAAACATTTAGTACTAAAACATGGCTATATGGATTGACCAAAATATATTGATTGGAATAAATAAAGAACCTAATTAATCTGAATAATTACAGAAGGCAAATTATAGTTATATTGTTTTTTTTAACTATATATAACTTATGACTAATATATATTTTATTAGTTTAATAATAATATTATAAAAAATCTTGTTATTCTAAAGTAATATCTAGTAATATCCTACACACATCATAAACACTTCTAATTGTAAAAACAAGCAAATTTCAAATTATATGATAAATGTAATCTAACTTTTGTGTTATTATTTAAAAATCATTAAATTTATTACATTTTGGACATATATTTTAAACATATTTAAAATACATAAGTACTTATGAATGTTACTTATCAGTTGTTATATGTATTATAAATTTATTTATTTATTTGTGTTATAGTTAACACTAATGAATACTTCGTAAATTAATTTAGTAATAACAGATTTTTCTTAAATATTATATTTCAAAATACCAATCTAATACAGTTAATTACAATATTAAAAATATTTTTAAAATTTCTAAATTTATTTTTATGAAATAGGTACCTAATAAAAATGTTATTAAAGTAGGTAGGGATATCTTAAAGAAAGAGTAAAAGTGTATTTTTTTTTTTTTATATAACTTTATTTGTCAATCTTATTTAAAATTAAAATAAAGTATTTTATCTTAAACCTGTATTTTTAAGATTGGTAAAATTTATCAGAAACGAAACCAGTCTCTGGTGAACATAGGAACATGGATCTTCACAAAACCATGTTTTATTTGAAATAAAAGTTATCTACTGATTTTAAGATCCTGAGACATCTTCATCCTGTAACTTAAAAGGTTTTTATCAATAAATTATAAATTTTTTAATTGTGTTAGTCAAATAGTAATACTTATAGAAACTATAAAGTATTTAATATGTCTAGTTATATGCATGTACATTTTATACATTATGGTACCACATATAGTTGTTTACAACAGTGGCTATAAATATAGATACTAGAGAGGATTAATTAGTTGTCAAATATTGATTATAATATTTTAACATTTGGCATACAAATATAATTTACTGTATCTTTCTCCAACTTCACAGAATTTTATCCGTAGTAAAAAATAACAATCTAATATAGTGCATGTGCAAGGTATGATTTTTTTTTTTTGCTGCATAATCTTACTTTTTTCAGAATTTCTTATTGCACTTTCCCTTCCTCTAAATAATAATAACAATGATAACATTTCTTAATTGTGTTGGTCAAATTAATAATAAAAATGTTTATTTTTTCTTTAAGTCGGTTACACACTTAACTGTGTCATGAGTCATTTGTTATGTATTTTAAACTTTTAGATAACTTGTTACCAACTTTTTTTTCACTGGCATTTTAAATACCAAGCTTAACCCTGACAACACTATCTAATGTGAACCCAGCCGAAATGTTTAATATGTCTAATTGTACGAATGTATGAATATATATTTTATAGGTAAAAAATATAGTTGCTTACGATGTGAAAATAAATACAAATACAAGAGAGAATTAATTCAGCATCAGAGTAATAAATGTGGTGTTCCTCCTAAATTTTATTGTGGCGAATGTCAAAAGTCTTTCAAACAATCTACTAATTATAAGCTTCACATGATGAAAATACATTGTAATTTTAATCAATAATAATATAAGATTACAATCATTTACTAATATTTTGTTAATTTCATAAATATTAAAATATTTCAACCCTTATTGATGATTTTCAATATAGTATAAAATGTTAGTTTATGTATTTAAAATAATAAATGTACAAATATAAACGTATAATATATTATTCAATTTTAAGTATTAGTAAAATATTTAAAAAATGAAATGTTTTGTTTTTAATTGGTTTTCAAGATATTTATTGTATTTTTCTTTTTATGGTTTATAAATTATATTGATTTGCACTTTGCGTACAAATATGACTGTAGTATTTTTTTTTCATTTTAATTAAGCTGTACTATAAGTCTATAAGTATAATAATTTGAAAGGTGTGTGTACAGGGTGAGTATAATTTTTTTTGTACAACATTCTTACTATTTTGTAGAATTGCTTATAACAACCTGTTCTACCCACAAAATAATTTTAATTTAAAAGTCAGTGTCTCATTTTACTATGTCATGTAGAAGGCTGAATTGAATATATTTACCATTTTTTTTTAATTTGTTGCTAACATTTGTTTTTAGTTATTTATTAAAAATAGATCATAAGCCAACACAATGTAGTATGATACCAGCTGAATTTCTAATTTTATGAATGTATAAATGTTTATGTTTTAGGTAAGATATATAGTTGTCTACGATGTGGCCATAAATACAAATACAAGAGAGGATTAATTCAACATCAGAGTTATGAATGTGGTGTTCCACCTAGATTTTATTGTAGCGAGTGTCAAAAGTATTTCAAACAACCAACTAGTTATAAGCTTCACATGATGAAAATACATTTTGAATTTAATCAATAAGATAAAAATCAGTCAAGTTATTTGCAGATTTCTAACAAAGCTGTTACATTGCCTACTACTCCTTCTAATAATAATCATATTAATTTAAGCTCTTGGTTTATTGATCCTGATGAAATTTATGATTATTTCATTTCATTAGATTTACATTCAGAGACAGGACCTGATGGTATACCATCAATGTTTTTAAAATGTTGTAATCCTATACTTGTAATGCCACGTAATTTTATTTGCAGTTAATCATTAAAACTTGGCTTTTTCTGGATTTTTGGAAAAATTCTTTTGTCACACCGATTCATAGGGGGATAGATATAATATTATTAATTATAGACTGATTTCTAGAATGTCTATTCCCAAAATATTTAAAGCTATAAAACTTAAAAAGTGTTCATAATTGTTTTCTCTCTTATTTGGAAAAATTAATAAATCTTCAGATCTAATAATGTCAATCTCCACTAATATTCTACTTTATCTGTCCAAAATACTTAAAGTTTTAAACGATTGTATTTAGTTAGATACAATCTATACTGACTTTCAAAAAGCTTTTAATTAAGTTCAATATCACCTTTTAAAAAAAATATATCTACATTTGGTTTTCATGGACATTTTTTGAATTGGTTATGGTCCTATATAACATGTTGATCTCAAGCAGTAAAAGTGTCATATTGTATTTTAAGCTATTTCTCAGTTAGCTGTGGTATGTCACAAGGTTCCAATTTAGGTCTCCATTTATTCATAATATATTAATATCTATTAATGATTTTCCCTTTATTTTTGATAACACAGTCGATATAATTATTTCTCTATCTGATGCTTTAAATTTACAAAGAAATTGTGATATGGAGTCGCCAAAGTAGCTTGTTATTAAATATTGATAAATGCAATGTAATTACTTTTTCATGTAATGATAATGCTATTAGTTATGATTACAAAATTAAAAACTGTTCCGTCACAAAGGTCGCTTCAACTATAGATTTAAGAATTATTATTAATTGCAATTTGTCTTTCAAATCTCATATAAATATTTTTATTAAAAAGCTCTAAAGATGCTAAGCTTTATCAACCAAATTACAATCAATTTTAAAAATATTAATTCTTTGAAAAATTTGTTCTTATATTCCATTTACTTCAAAGAACTCGTATAATATGCGAATTAGTGAATAGGGGTTTATATCTTGTGAGGTAGAAAAAAGGTTGCAGACATTATGTTTGTTTTTGACTTGTTGCACAGTCACATTTTTTCCCCAGAATTGCTTTGTATGATTGGATTTAATATAAAATTATTCATTCTTTAAGGAAATCAAACTTATTTTATGTCCCATTTTACAAAAATAATTATAGTTCAACTTTTTTCTTTCCTAGGGCATTAACATTAGCAAATAATATTATGGATCGTGTAGACTTTTTCTTTATGACTTTATGTGTTCTTTTAATCGAAATGTATGTATTTTTAGCTTTAAATTCAATTAAAATTCTATTATTATTGATTTATTGATTGCCTTATCGCAGTTAGTATAATTATTTAAATGTAGTTTTATTATTATTATTTTATATCTGTTATTTTCATTATTTATTTGTTATACTGTTAACTGTCAAATCCTATAGTTGTTAATTCAGACTACTAAATTACTATTTTCACAAAAGGGTCTTTACCCATTTATTATACATAAATAAATAAATATTTTATTTTTATTAGTTTCACAAGTATTTCAACTTTTTAAAAAAAAAATTTTGGCGATTTTCTTTGTTGCTATTACTTTAATATGGTTTTAGTTAATTTATTTAGAATAATAAATTTATAAGTATTAGTAAAATCTCATAAAATGTAAATATATTGTTTTTAATAGAGTTATATAGTTTAATTATCATTATTTTCTTATAAATTATATTGGATTGCACTTTTCTTACTAATATGAGAGTGATGGAGGTAGTCTTCTCCTTTCTATTCATTGGGTATAAATTATAATTATTTTAAAGTTTATTAAAAATTTAATATTGTGCACTATGACTTTTTCAATCAAATAAGTATTTATCACAAAAAAAATTATATATTCTTAAAGGACCATGAAGGAAAAATAATACAACAAATTCCTAAAAAATAGCTAACTAAAGAAAAATTGTCAAACTAAAGTTGTCTATGTCTTTTTATTTATGAGTTGGTCATTTAAATTTGGCGCATGATGTCATAGAACCTATTCTCACGGTATCTTTCAATTATTACATATTACGCTATAAATGCATTTTAGATTTCATATAATTGTGTACAAAAATAATTACACAATAAATACTATTTATTTTTATTTTTTGTGTTAACTCTTACTGATTAAATTTGTTTTTGTCGTTTTCTACTAGGACTAGATTAGTATTTACTATTTTAGTATTTTTCCTTTTTTTTTTTGTGTGTGTTGTTAAAAATTAAATACTATTGCAGTAAACTTATCAATATTACATCACCATATAAATTTGAACGAACAAAATTATATTTTTGTAATGTCCATAATTATTTTAATACTAACCATAATGATTATAACTAATATTTGGGTAAATCATAGGCGCAACTAGAACTCTATTTCTGGGTAGGCTAAATTGAATATTGATATCAGCAACCCAGGGGGCTTTGCCCCTACACCACTAGTATTGATAACATATAAAACTGGGTGGGCTAAGCCCACCCAAGCCCCCCTTAGTTGCGCATATGGGGTAGATCAATGCTTCATATAAGTAATTGATGTTATCAAGAATGCACAATATTACCAACAGGTCTCAAGTGTATTTGTTGTTCAGAAATAGACATTTTTAACAAGTTATGTGGTAGATATAAATGTGCAGTGGCGCAACAAACGGAAGAGTTAAGGGGTTTTAAATATAAAAATAAATTTTTTCCTTTCATGGTCCAGTAAAGATTTAATTTTATTTCTTAAAATATTTATAATCTAAAAAGCATATTCTATTAATAAAAATTATTGTCATAGATATTAAATACAATTGGTCAACATTTTAAATTATAATTTGCTGCTATGGTCACAATAATTTATCCACTATTTTATTACCTTGATAAATATTAAATTTAGTATCCTTATTAATAATTATTAATATATTATAGATTCATAGATTATCTTTTTAAAATAAGGGATTTACAATTTATATAATATAAGTAAACATATATAACTATGTTTTTATTTTTTTAGCAGTAGTAAAATATTTAATTTGTATATTAACTTAAATGATTTGTTTTTAATATTGTTGTATAGTATATTTAATTTGTAAGTTATATTATTATATAGTGTATTACTATAATTACACTACATGCACACAACTATTACTTGCCGTATTTTTTTTTTTAACACATTGAATATAATATTTTTGTGAATTTTTTAAGGATTTCTAATACTCCCAACCCCTTTCTCAAAATAAAATAAAAATTTATTTAGAAGTGTGTACTTAATGTACACAATCAAAATGTATCTATTATAATGATAATTATTAGATATTATTAAGCATAAAAATACTTAGTATATTTCTATTCATAATTATAATATCTTGATGTTATGTTTAATAACGAACAATTTTTCATGTCATAATACTTGTTAATTAATTATTATTTTTTTTGTAATAATATGAAGTCTAAATTATAAAATAATGTTTGTTTTAAATGATATTATTTTAGACAATTATATAATTTACAATAATAAGTACAGTAAAATCCCGTTACAAAAAACTCCAGGGAGCCGAATTTTTTTTTCGTTATAAGTTCTGATTTTCGGCAGGGGATTTCTATGACTTTTGTTATAACGAGATTTTTTGTTGTATTGGTATTCATTGTAACGGTAATTTACTGTATTAACTATTACAATTCTTTTGTCAATTACTCAACAATTTTAGGTTAGGTTGATACTCTTAACCATTAATATCATAAAATAACTAATTTAAACCTTATAAAAAAACTCAAATTTTCTTTTTCTATGTAAATTATTTGTTATTATTCTTATAATGTAAAAAAAGCATAACATAATAATATACTATATGATACTTTTAAAAATTAAAATATATATCTTATGTCATAACATTTATAATAAGTAAAATTACTTGCAATTTTAGATTAAAAAATTATTATTATTTACTCATATTTGGATCAACTGAATTATTTTACTAATCTATTAAAAGTGAATTAAAAATTGCTGTGCAACAGTACATCATTCTAGGGCATAATATATAGCTAGGATATTTAAACTTCTTCATAAACTTTATTAATATCACAGTTATACTCACAGTTTAAATCTATACCAAGACCAACATTTTTCATTCTACCATACTGTCAATACTACAATACAGCTAAAATCTTGAATTGCTTCTTATTAATATATTATTTTTGAGTGTTGTTTATATTGTTTTACTGTATGCTTAATTTTATTTATTCATAGCTATGAAAATATTGTATAATGAAGAATTTGGATACCAATGTCATAATCAGAGTTGTGGCCGTATTTACAAAACAAAACCTGGCATTCACAATCACCTTAAGTATGAATGTGGTGTATCGCCAAAATTCTATTGTAAATTCTGCAAACGATTCTTTAAACAACCAGTATCATATAAGGCGCATATGTTAAATATTCACAAACAATTAATTAATTTGAAATGAAAATTTATTAAATCAATAGTTGCATTATTATTTTAAGTATAAAATTATTTTTGTAATCTATTCCTCATCCACTAAAATATTATTTTCATTTTCAGATCATGTACAAAATAAATTTAAAAGAAAAATAATTACATTTTATAAAATATAATATTTATTTTAAAGTTTTAATTATAGTCCAAAGTAGTTGTCATAAATAAAACTTTGCAAGTAAACATATTATAAAAATTAAATTAAGATTTATTTATTTATTTGTCTTGTTATGTTTTCATACTAAAATAAATTCATTCATTTACTATGAATACAATTAAGTTGATGATTTTTTTTTTACACTACTGAATTATTTATTCCTTCTATTGTTTAATTTTATTTAATCATTGCTAATATTATATTCCGAAAAAGAATATTTAGTCTAGTGACCACTTTAACCTAACATAATCAGATCATTTTTAGCATTGTCATTGGTTTCGGCTATGACGTAAGTTGGTAAGACGGAGTTCAATATGGTTATAGTTGTCATTCAATATGCCTAAAATTTAGATATTCTCTTTTGGAATACTTTAAAAAATATGTTTATCTATATAAATCGAAATGTAGGATTAGGTTAGATCTGTTTTGTTTGTAAGACAGGGACAACATATATGATATAATCTTTGTTAGATGTTGAAATTTGATTTTGATTGTTAAGAATTATATTATATTGTGTTCTGAATTTCTGATGATATTTAATGTTTTTCTCTTCAGAGTATAGCTGTGAAAAATGTCAAAGAAAATACAAAAATGTCGGTAGTTTGAAAAAACATATATTATACTACTGTGGTCAACAATTTTTTTGTGATATTTGTCAAGGGGTTTTTACTCGAAAAGCCAATCTACAACTTCATAAAGCAGTGAAACATGGAATTTTAATGGAATAAATTTTTGTATAATATTAAATAAATATTTCATATTCATGTGCTTAATTAAAATATTACATTTATATAAATTATTAATTAAACATACTAAATAAATTATACAGTTTTATTACTTATATTATTATAATTATATGAATTTTCTGTTATATGTAGTTATTAGTAATTTTTTTGTTTTTTTTTTTAAATTCATAATTAAGAATTTTATAAAGTTAAAACCGTATCAAAATATAAAAATATGAATCAAATGTATTGCTTATTTAGTGGTTATCTTATTACTTTTTTTATATTACTGTTATTTTTATGTCTAAAAATAGATCAAGAACACATAAAAAAAGTTATGTGTTTATAGTCAATCCCTTTTTGAAATTCTTTTGATTTATGTCTTTATATTAATTTTATTTTTGTATATTATCAATAAATAAATAATTTTAACTAATTTTATTTGTTCTTTTTAATAGGGGAACAATTAATCCATAAGGCAAGATTGAAGTCTCATTTAAAAAATGGCCGATATCATTGTCCTAATCAGTGTGGCAAACATTATAAAGGAAGTAATGGATTGAGTCAACATTTAAACAATGAATGTGGTGTGATACCTAAATTTGTTTGTTCTATATGTATGAAATGTTGTCAATATAAATATAGGCTGAAACTTCACATGGCGAGTGTACATAATGTATTACTTAAACATTGATTGGATGAAAATACATATTTTTAATTACTCAATTGATTAGTATATTAAGTATTTTATTTGTATTTATTGTTCTTGCAATTCTACCCAAACATTTTAAAAATAAATTCTACCTAGTAAATGTTTTAATGATGTTGTACAATGCATATTAGATACCTAGTTCATTAACGTTTAAATCATTCATATTAAATTTATGTTTTTAATGAGTAAATCAAAAATTATGTGTACCTTATATACATTTTTTTTTATCATACTTGCCTAGCTTAAAATTTATTGCATTTGTGATTTAATTGCTATTTTTTAAATATTAATTTATAAATTGTAGTACTATTTGTAACATTTATAAATTTTAGGTAATATTAAGTAGATACCTAGTGTTAATGTTTTATTTAATTGTTTATCATTTAATGTTTGTGTTAGGATAAATTTATCAATAATTATATAACGTCTATATTATATACTTATTATGTAATTGATTTTTTAAATTTTGTAGTTGCATGTATTGCATAAAAAATAGTTCTTCTAAATTGTATTAGTATCGAACATAATAATTAATGTTACAGATATTAGTTCCCGCTTCCTCTGTCCAAATTTATGTGGTCGAAGTTACAAATATAAGCGAGGAGTGTACACTCATGTGAAATTTGAGTGTGGTGTGGAACCCAGTTTTTTATGTTCATTGTGTCCAAAGAAATTTGCTAGAAAGTTTCAGCTAGAAAGTCATTTGGTGTTGAAGCACAAAGTTGTTAAGATTAGATGTAATTTTACACATTAAATGAAATGGTTGTTAAATTCACTATAAATAAAATCTATTGTATATTTATGTAAAAAAAACAAAATGTCTACCAACATTTTATAATTTGTTAATGTCAAATTAAATTTCAATGCATCTAAAATATACACATTTGCATTGTCACTTTGTATAAATAAGTACCTATTATACCAATGTTTTTTACTAAAATTATATTGTATTATTAAATGAAGTTAATAATATTATTATTTTTGTTGGATTTAAAATGTATTATGTTTAATTATAATTTATTAAATTATTTTTATCAACTTTGTTCTAGAACTGATTTAAGTTATAGTGATAATGTAATTATGATTGTTCTAGGTCATGGAAGTAGTGATCATGGTTAAATTATATTTTATTCAACCATGGTAGTGATCATGTGTAAATGATCTTATAAAATTTTATGTGTATAATATATTTTTAAATTATACTTGTTTTCTGTTTACAAATTATGATATGTTTATATTTTAATTATCTATTGCTCAATTTGTAAACATGAGCATATATAAAAGCTTAGAACTATTATAAGATTTATATCTTTTAGATATTGATTTTAAATTCCCATATCAAATAGTCTGAAGGTGTTAAGATCAAAGGTAGACAAAGATAAAATTTTTTTTTTTACTTAGTATAGTATAATATTCATAGATACTATTACTATACTACTACTCCGCTTTATCTTTTATTAAGACTATGTACATATTATATATATTATAAAAATTGCATATCTATTGTAAATACATATTTCTTGTGCTAATATTAAATAACAGTTAGATATAATACTTATTTAACAGAACTAAACATAAAAATTTATCCAAAATATTAATATACTTAACAAAAATATAGAAAATTATTTTAAATTTTTGATTTAGTTACATAAAAATAAAAACTATATTTTTACAAAGTTCAATATGAAGCTATATAAATCTATAATTGATATTGATTATATATTTTTGGACATGGCATTTGTAGATCTATCAATCAATATACTTTATGATGGACTATGACTATTAAATATTCAATTAAAATAGCAGGGGATAAAAAAATAACTAGTTGACAATTGAATAACCATTATTTTTTTCAATTATACAGTAAAAAAATGTATTCACCACATTATTAGGAATTAATATTTTATGTATGATAAATGTTTGTCATTATTGATATTAATATTGGTATAAAAGCTTAATAAATGAATGCTTTTGCTTGCCACATATTATGAAATTGTTTGATAGTTATTATTTTATAGGCATTTTGGACACAACAACAGTATTTAGTTTATTTATTTATTTATTTATTTATTTATTTATTTATTATTAATTATTATTATTATTACTATTATTATTATTATTATTATTATTATTATCACTTTTGTTTATTATAATTATCTTTATTGTTAAACGTATTATTATGTAATGTTAGCATTTTACCTTTTTTTTTTTTTATAATTGTTTTTTTATATTATTATAGGTATATTTAAAAACAGTGATCGAATCAGTTGTCCAAATGGATGTGGTCGTACATACAAAAATAAGATATCTCTGCAATGTCATTTAAGAAACGAATGTGGTACTCAACCAAAGTTTTTTTGTCCATTTTGCGATAAAAAATGTTATCAAAAATCGAATATGAAATCGCATATTGTTCAAGTACACAAGACGTTTTGCAATATAGAACCGATTGCGCCGTTACCATCATTACGTGGTCGCAGAAAATTTAATAATTAATTTATCAGATGACTGAAATTTCAAAAACACTGGGTTTGTGGACATATAAAAAGCAATTATTTTATGTAAGTGTTTTATTTATAAAAGAGTTTAAAAGCTGTCTGATATTTTCTAATTATGTTTTTGTTAATGAGTCTATGGGTGCCCATCAGCTCTTGAGGGGGCAAAGTAATCAAAAACAAATCACAAATAAATTATGGTGTAACAAATTAAAAAAAAAATTGTTATTATCATTAAATGGTATTTAAAAAATTTAAAAACAAATTTATTTTTGAAAGTATCATACTTTAGAATAAAATAAAACATACGTTTTAATTGTGATTATTAATACCTTTAAGATAACTCTATAGGCATCCATAAATAGACTACATTAAGTGATAGTCGTGTAAATAACCATATTTTCAGATATTATGCAATATTGTCGTAAATATAATCATAATTAAAAAGATCCTTAATTTGTAGCTCTTTGATATCTATATCACTTTCTCAATAATCAGTAAGTACTCACTAAATAAAATGTTATTTTAGTTTTTATATGTGCTTTTTTGAGTTATTTGTTAAATCTATTCATTACTTATTATTTAAAATACCTAATTTATTGAAATGTTATAACTATATGTCTATTCAGAGTAATTAACATTAACAATTATGAATTTGTTTAAAATAAAAGTTATGATTAACTGGAATCGGTAATGATAAACTGCTATCATAACACCTTTGTTTTTAATTTTTTTAATTGCTTTTCTTAATCTCAAGAGTTTTTCCACAACTGTTCATAATATATGTTGTTCTTCTATACGCGTATGGTTTATCGTATTATTTTAGGTCAACAGAAGTATTCATTTTCTACTTACCGAAATGTGTACAGTTGTCAAAATATCAGCTGTGGACGAATCTATCGGAACCGGGGTTCTTTGACCAGACATTTGAAGTTTGAGTGCGGCAAGCAGCCGAAGTATTCATGTACAATATGTGAAAAACGGTGTGCTCTTAAGTCTAATTTAAAACAGCACATGATCGCTGTTCATAAGATTATGCCAAACTTATGAGATTATTTTCTTGTACTATCCTAATAATATAATATTTTCACTCTTTCTCAACCACAACTATCATTTGCTAATGTCATTTATTAAACATGAAAAACCTTAAACCATACAATAGTGTCTATTATACGTATCTATTACCAAATAATAGTTTAAAATAGATTTATAATTTATATAATTGTGTTTTAATGTGAAAACTCAATGTATAAATTTGTATGTTCATAATTACTAAATTTTTAACTAAAAAATTCAATTTATGCTTGAAAATACTGAAGAGTTTGTAATGATATTTATATAGAATCTAAGTAAGAATACAATTATTTTGTATTTTCCCACAGCCTTAATGTAAACCATTTATTATTATTTATTGTTATGTTAAAGTTAATGTGTGAAATTTAAATTCAAAAATGTGATCAAAGATTTAATTCTTATTAGTTATTATAATATTACTATGTGTTATTTATTAATAAATAAATGTGTTACATTTTATTTTTACTTCACTATTGAGTATTGACAATGCTGTTTATTTATGATTCATTTCTAAACATAAACATTTTTAGTAAATATTTTACTATATTATTTATTCATATTTGTTTGTATGTTAAGAATAAAAACTTATAATAATTATATTTACAATATCCATATTATAATAGATATTTATATAACTATAAGTTTCTTTACCGATTTTTGTAATACTTGATGTAAAAATTTATTTTATATATATATAGGTATACTGTATATTATACAGTATACAGGGTGTCCTACAAACGTATATTGGATAAATACAAAATATACAGCCATTTAAAGTTAGCTACATTTTTTAGAACATTCTGTAATAAATACTAATTCCATATATTTTGAAATATATTAACTATAAATGATATATTTGTATCATAATAGTTAAGACAATTTTTTTCCCAAAAGTATACCAATATTGTTTTTAATTTTCAAAAATAAATCAATATAAGTATTGTTTGTTATAATTTATAACTGTTATTTAGTACTATAAATACATCTTAAATTATTATTATTATTATTAATAATTTGATTATCAGTATTATTATTCACAAATGGCTAATAAACGGTGCTATTTTTACTCTACATTTTAATTGTTGGTATTTATTAATGTGATAATTATATGAATAAAATATGATTTTAAATTGGTACATTAAAATACTAGCAACTAAACTTAAAAGTTAAAATTATTAGAACATTTTAAAACGATTTCAAACGATTTCCTTTAACTTATAAATAAAAATTAATTATAAAATATGAACCGATTATTTATTGTGTAAATATTAACAAAAAATAATTTGAAGGTGAGTATATTATCTGTGTTCTCTCATCAAACTTTTTATGGAATTTAAATTTATAAGTGAGTAGTGAGTATGTAAAATATTCATGTTTAAAAATGCTCTTAATTCACTTAAAAATTAAAATATTGTAATATGTAATATTGAACACAGATAATTTTACTCTAATATTTAAGCTAAAAACATTAAAAATATAAAATTGATCTAACTGAACAAAAATTTTCTATGTTATACGTTTATAAAATGAATACAACACACGCTGGCAATAAAACCACGCATATCAGGAAAATGAACCTTGATATCGTTCTTATGTTTAAGTTTGATAATAGATCAATTTACTCAAATATTAAAACTAAAAATACTAAATGAGTTCTGCAGTAGCTAATTGCAATGTTGTATAAAGTATATGTGTGACAGAAAACTAATGCGTGAACGACTGCATTCTCTTAATATTTAAAAATACTAACTAACATTTTAAAACATAGGTAATTTATTAAAACTACACTTAAGTAAAAACATATTTTGAGAAAGATATAAAAATCTTATACTACAACTAAATTATAGATTTTGCCTTAAATGACTAGATTCATTAAAAAAAAAATGTTAAATGTAAAAATAAATCAAAAGTTATGTATTTTATTGCCCTAACATTTTTACTTAATTATTTTAAAGTGATTGTACTTTTATTATAAATTGTTTATTTACCACAAATAAAATAGCTTTTTTTTAGCTTGTGAAGATCATCATGAAAATTGAAATTAAGTAATTGTACATTGTCTACTTATATGACTTTATTTATCATTAATGCTAAATTAAATATTGAATTCAGGATTCTTACTAATTAATGGATATAACAATTATTGGATTGTGTTCTATGCCAAGCTTCCTTTGCTTTTAATAATATTTTAAAACATAAGTTAAATAATATTTTAAATACATGTATCTTAAGATTTTATAAATTATTTCAGGAATTGTACAATTTGAAACCAGATTCTATTGTCCTAACAAGCATTGTGGTCGAAATTACAAAAACAAATGTAGTCTGACATATCATATGAATAACGAATGTGGGATAAACCCAAAATTCAAATGTCAATTTTGTCCGAAGACGTCTAGCCGATATTCAAATTTAAAACGACATATGATATCTGTACACAAGTATATTGACAACCAGTCTAATATAATTGAAACTTTGGTAACTGAACAAAATTAAAATTGTTATGCCTAATTATCATATCAATGTATCCATATTGTTACCTATTATTATTAAATTAATTTATATTGAATAATGATCATATATGTAGTTATAATCAATTTATTTACTGCTGTTAACAATAGTAAAATATGTGTGGAAAAACATAATTTAATGAGCAAAATTCTCATTGATGACCTATTTTTAAAATTTTATTTAAGATGTTCATTAACTTTAGAAAATCATTATAAAATTGTTTTAGTTAATTATCGTTTTGAATTTAAAAATACTGTTTAGTGGCCAAGACTTAATCAATTTAATGGATAATAAACAATAAAATATAATTTAATTTGTTTATATTTCTTCTAACAAAACAAAATTTACTGTTTTAAATTTTCTAAGAACACATCAGCTTAGTTCTGTAGTCACAAAAATTTGAAATTCTAAAGTATTGTGGTTGAAATGATCAAAAACAATGTGCTTAATAGATTTTAAGTTTGTTTTTTTTATATTTTACAATTATTCATTTAAAAATCATAGGCATTGCCTAAAATATAAGTATTGAATTATCCAAAATAAAGTTCCTAAATAAATATATTTATATTATATATTTGATTTTAATTTGTAAAATATTTAATTGCATTTATTTGTTAGTTGTATCATTTATTTAAGAATTGAAAATATTAAATTGTAAAAAATATATAACTAAATTATTATTAATTTAATATAACTGTAAATATGTCTACTTATATGTTAAACATTTATAGTGTTTTGTTAGTTATTTATTTAAGATTATCTTTTCGGGTCATATTTTCATCATGTAGATTTCTCAAACAGTATTACTACCCTTATAGTATATTATATTTTATTAAAAACTTATAGTTTGGGGTTCATAAATACACATTTACATTATTTTTTTGAAAAACGTTTACCAAATTATTGTTTTAGTATATTACATATTATATTTGGTGTATTATTTTATTGATATTTTTTAATGTTAAATTTTAATACTAGAATTTAAGTGTGATGCATGCAACTATATAATACCACAGATTTTGATACCACAATAATATATTCATAATTCATTATGTGGATTAAAATATGTTATACAATTAAGCATGTTTGACTCATCTGGAATTGATAATAAAATGTTTGAAATGACTCAAAACTAATTATGTAGATACATATTTTATAATCTTTGAATTCTGAGCGGAAAGTGAGCAGGAGTTTTTTTTATTATTTCCTTTTTGTTAATATGTTTTTTTTTTATTGAAAAATCTTATTTTAACATCAAAAAGCAAGCACTTGTTTCTAAAAATCTTGAATATTTTTTACTAAATTAAAATTACGCTCAGAATTTTTTTTTATAATACAGTGATGTATTATAGATTTCAAAATTGTTTTTTTTTTTTGCTTTATGTTTGTGCACTTGAATAAAAATTTTAATTTTGTTGTGTTTAAATTCGGTCCTTGTTTTTTTGTTTGTTTTTTATTTTTTAGGTTTTTATTATTGTGATGGATGTCGGCGTAAATATCGTAATATGGGAAGCTTAATTAGACACAAACGATATGAATGCGGTCTTGAGCCTCAGTTTCGTTGTGATATATGTATGAAATCATTTACTCGCAATACAACACTTAGAGATCATCGGTTTAATATGCATAATAATTTACCTAGTCATTTATAAAAAGTATCTATCAATTGTTTTTTTTTTATAATGATTTTTGTTTAAAACCTATATGTTATTATATGTTTTTTTCTTGTAAACACCAATTGGAATATGAATTTAATTACATTTTATTGATAGATATGTTTATTACTTTATTATTATTGTTATAACTATAATATAATAATACACTATGAAGGAAATTGGTTAACCATGTTGAATAATGTATATAATGTGACGTGAGTATGTGAGTAAGTGATTATTTAATATTGTTTATTGAAATTAAAATTTATTAAAAAGTAAACTTTTAATGATATAAAACAGATTTTATAATATTGCTAATGATTATATGTATGATGTTTTATTATAAAGCTTGTATAAGTTATTTGTTGTTATCTTAATATAATATGTTTATGATAAGTTTAACAATTTTGAAATACTTTTCTATATACTACATACAAAGCCATTTTACAATTATTCATGGCACAATATAAATATTATAAAAAACCAAGAAAATCAAAACATTTAATTACAAAGCCTAAAAAAAATATTTTTTTACCAATAATCTAAAAAAATATTAGCTACTTATTTGCAATTAATTAAAAAAATTAATACATTTTAATTAAACTTTTAAAATATTTTAATATGCATGATTTGTATACTGTTACTTATATGTATATGTTAATATAAAAAAACATTGTTTTATTTTTGTAAGGAATGTATTACCTTAGGTCAAGCTAATCAAAATATCAATATTTGTTACTGATTTTATTATTTTACCAGTTTCATCTAGGCTTTATTTTATATACTAATAATATTTTTATCTTCTTTATATATATATTTACTAACATATATATTTTATCAAAGGTATTCAAGCTATGTATTGTGACTTTGTAAGGGGATAGTGTTGGTCAGTGGCATGGAAGAAAATAAAATAGTAAATGGTGATTAATGAATATTAATAATAATATGGATATCTTATATTTTATATTTTTATTATTCATAAAATTAGAAATTAATTTTGGTTTTTCATTCATAATTATTAGTACATTTGTTGTAAGATAATTAATTGTTGTATTTATAATATAAATAAATAAATAAATACATTTACTTAAGTACCTATTATAATTATAATAATTATTTTTATATGTAAGTGAGCAATTATAACTAATTATACATTTATATTTTAAATTTTCCAGGTATGACATTTTCATTTGAAGATCCAAATATCAAAGTTATTTAAATTAAATAAGCTGCAATTAATGTTAATTTTCTAATACATAGTATGAAGACAACAGACGACAGATAATAAATGATTATAATGTCATTTTAATGGTAATGTAATTCACCAGATGTTTGAAGATATACATAATTTATTTTCTAAACCTGGTTACACTGATCTAGGGGAAGCCTAGGGACCGTCTTCCCAGGCTCGTATTTCTAAAAAATTCTATATTGTTAAAAAACAATTATAAAAAAAACATATTATACTATCGACTACCATAGACAAGTACAAGTATATAGATAGAGATATGACGATATGTACATACTATCTATATTATGTATATTATGAAGAACCTGTAATAATAAATTAATAAAAAATATATTCTGATATAATTTTATTATGTTTAAAAGATTAATTATGTAGCGCACATTTCTATTAAAATAACAGAAATACCAAGAACTAAGCCCCCCACATGACCAAGCCTCTGGAACCGCCTCTGCACTCGTTAAAGTAGATTCTACTAGAAACTAGAGACCTATCTTCGTTTTAAAAGTTTAAATCAATTTTGGGAATAGTAACTTGTAAGAAATACTATATTTTTAAACATAATATAAATATATATTTTTTATTTGTGATCTTATTTTTATGAACTTAATACAATTTTATTATAAATTTAAGAATTATTAGCTTGAAATAAATAAATATTGAATTAAAAATATTTTTAGAGATGTATCTAATAATAATAATTCAATTGCCTAAATTCAAAAATCATTTATCACACATTAGTTGTCTCCTTAATTTTATGTATGTGTAATGCATATTCACATATTTTTTTAGTTGTGATTATTGTAATGGTTTAATAATAGTAAATAGATAAAAGAAATTATACATTAAAGTTTTAGGTATTTTAGGTATATAAGTTAGTATCATAATCTGTTTTAAAGTGATGATTTAATTGGATTTTTTTCTGTTTGATTGAATCAATAAAAGTTGAGAGTTGAATCAGTAGAATACATTTACTGTAGGATATGATAGTAATATCACCTGTGAGCTGTGGCTAGAATATAATTTATTTTTATATATACACTTATAATGACAGCTCCTATAAACAATTTAATTTAAAAAAAATATTAATATATTTATAAATATATAAATACATCATATAATAAATATTGTTCATATAACACGGTTCAACCTCTTAAAACTTGGCATTCAATTTCCCATCCTCTCGAGTTTATCTTGATGTCAATTGGCTACTTATCTAGTCATTAAATTTTTCACCTCTCCTTCAATATATAATAATCATCTCCTCTCTTCATATTTTATTTGAGTGGAGATGGATTATGACATAAATAAAATTATTTTTAATTGTCCTTTATACTTTCAGATTTATTTCATCCATTATTTTTTGACTATCTCTTTTTGGCTATTCTTCAAACAATTTTTTCTTAATTTCTGTCTGCTTCTTATAATAATTACCTATTGTCTACAATTTATTTTATCGACAACATTGTTTTTCAAAGTATTAATTGATGTGTAACCTTTTATTTTCTTTAGTCTTAAATTTATTCTCTAAACTATTATGTTTTATATTATGCAATTGTTGAATTCATATTTTAAAAGGACTGAAAAATAAACTAAATACAATATTATATTTGATAATTATTATTATATCATAATTATATTTTGCTACATAGAGTAAAATATAGTAAAATAAAAAAAGAGTAAACAACAGTTTTCCTCTTTTAAAATAAAATTAAGATGTTTAAATAACGCTTGCATAATAAAAGCCATATAGCTATGATTTTTAATAGCATGCACTTTAATACCTAATACTATCAGGAAAATCTATCTTAAAAATTATATTACGCAATTTTTATTTATTTATTATTACCTATTTTACTAACCAGAATGAGCTTTAAAAAATTAAAAAACGTGGAATTGTAATTTATTTTTCATACATATTTCATAAAAAAAAAAATATATTTTTTGTATTTATCTGTGTCTTATAATTTAATATTAGTAATTATTTTCCATGACTACTATTGGAAGTTAACTATGATTATAAATATCCTTATGTTTCAAATTCATCCATTAAATGTGAACTGAATTCTTATCATTTATGAATGTGAATGTTTTTGGTTTTTTCATTGACTAATCAAGCTAAGTTAGTTATAATTTAAAATTTTTTAAAATATTTTATACTACTCATCAGATTAAAAAATTATGTCACTAGTGTGTGTTGATAAAATACAACATTACTTAAGTATTTCTTTGAAATGTTATTTTTATAATTGTCTGATGGAAAAACTCAGCAATTTAATATTTAACATTTATGAATTTGAACAAAACCTGTCTGTGAAAAGTACCTACTATGACACTTTGTTATTTACATATATTATGAAAAACCGTGGCATATGCAGGGGGGAACGAGCTGAACCCCTACCCCCTCCCCTTTGCCCATATTATTAGTTTTGTTTCTAAATCTACCAACGATTTAATATAGTGTGTATTTACCCATAAAATATACTGTTTTTTTTTTTATTTGTAGCACAAATTATTAAACCACATATTTGTCCAAAATGCAGTCGATCATATCAAAGAAAAAACAGTGTTGCACGACATTTGAAGTATGAATGTGGCATAGAACCTCAATTCCAATGTTTTTATTGTCTTAAAAAATTTGCTCAAAAATGCAATCTTAAATACCATGTCTGTTATTCATTAATTTAAGTTTTAATTCCAATAAAAATATTATTTATGTATATTTAAAAATACTAATTTTTTATTTGTTTTTTTATATTTCAAATTTTAATTTTTTATAAACTATGTGAAGTAATACTAACCTTTGTCATACTTATAAAATCAGGTTTAAATTTAAGAAATATAATATAAACATTTATTTGCATATTTTTATTCATTCAAAATATGCCAATAAAAATAAATTAAGAAATATAGGAATAAAATATTAGTTTTACATGTATTTAATATTTTTAAACATTTGTTGTATATAATATACATTATATATCTTATTGTGCTTGCAGTCTCAGATTGTATCGAAAATAAACGATATTGGTGTCCAAATAATTGTGGAAAAAGTTACAAACATAAAAAGAATATGAGAAGTCATTTTTTACATGTATGTGGAATTCCATCTCAGTTTCCTTGTATTTTGTGTACTACAAATTTCAGAAGAAATGAAGATCTCAAAAAACATATGGTGTTCATTCATAAATTTATTACATAAAATAAATACTATAAATTTAATCATTTGTGTTTTAGATTCTGAAGAGAGTGAAGAAACCTGTATTTTTCTGTTTATCTACATTCATATATATTAAAGTTTTCCATACACTATATTAAAGTATTGAATTTACTATCACAATAATAAACTGATCTCTAATATTACTAAATAATCAATATATTTTTATTTTATTCCAGCTGTTGTTGTTTTTATTATTAAAATATTGTGTTGATTTATTTAAAATATTTTATATACGAGTACATACTATATTTTATATATAATATTGGTTCAATCTTACCAGTGGCGGTTCGTGAGCTTCAAATAAGGCGGTGCACAAAAAATGTATAAGATACCTATGTTAGATGGTAAAAAAAATTAATTTTGCTATAGGTACATACCAAAATAATGTACCTACTTATCTTATCTAAATATATACACTGGCGGCAGTTGATAGATAATGTACAATGATGCATCATCATTTCGACGAATGACGCGATATAGCGACACAATAAAATAGGTTCGGTGCACACATTAAAAGAGCTCAAAATTGCCATATATTACTAACCGACGTGTCGAGGCATATAGCTAATTTTAGACGGCCGTCCAGAGCACAAACAATTTGTACTCCTCGAAAATTATTTAATCATTTATAGACACATTTCTTAACATAAAAGTAGCAAAAACTTTTTTTTTATTAATATTTATTTCTTATATTACAGTCCATTTGCATAATAATCAATTATATGTTACTATAGGAATCTAATAATTTTTTATATAATTTTTTTGGATGGTTCACGTGCTCCTGTACAAATGAGAATTATATTAAAGATAATAAAGTATATATATACCATTATATGTACCAAAAAAATTCTATTACAATATAAGTAAACATGTTTTTATACTGTAAAATTGCTGTGAATGTTTCGTATAGATCATAAAAAAATGACATAATTAGTATGCAGGTATGTCAAAGCTGTAAAATTAATATTGGCAGAAAAAAAATATATTTTATCATAATAATTATGCGCATGTGTGTGGCACATATAATTATAGATTAAAAGGTTGGCAATATGACATTTTGATATAAGAAGTTGAATGAGACATTTTTATTCCATTTTTAAAATTGATGTTTTGCCAATACATTATTGATAATTTCATGTACGTACATGCAAACATTCCTCAGGCACTTTTAGGCTCTTGTTGCCATACGCGAGTTTTAATAGGACCAATATCCTTGATTCTACTTAGAATAAAGATAAACCCATCTCGAAAGGAGATTTGAGGTGACTTTTGTAATATATATGCAAAAAAAAACTTCTGTTAAAAAAAACATACACTAATATGGTGATAATAACTGGGTTAATGAGATATGAAAATCATTATGGTAGCTATCTTCCAGTATGCATTTTACTAAAAAATATGTGATCTATCAATGAACTATGATATACCGTAATAATAATAAAAGTATAGTATTTAGTCTATAATAAAAATTGTATTAAATTAAATGATCTTACACAAAATTATTTATTATATAAATAAGAATGAAATAATTTAAATACAATAATTATTGCCAAGAAAATAATATATTTTGATTTGACAAATTTAAAATTTAAAAGCATTTATGTAATTATTATTATTTATAACAATGTAATTTAACTTGATTCTTTAATTGAGAATAAAATATACAATTATTTTACAAGTATTTTAAATAATTGGTTATAATCTATAAATATAATATACAAGTCTGAGTAACTAGTAATGTACACCACATGTAACACCTAAACCAACTATACTATTATTACCAAGAATAGCATTAGTTTTATAATATTAACACTGAGAGATATGTAATTAATATGAGAATTTTTATAAAAAATATTTGTTATAAGAAATAATATGTTAAGCTCAATGGTGCAAATATCCTAGTAATATCATAGAATACAAAACATCGGTAGATTATGTAGTACACTCATAATTATAGATTTGTAGTACACAAAACAGCAATGGACCGCATATTGGGAGATGGCCAACTATATTTTATACATGTTAGAAACATTTTGAAGAAGAAAAAAAATTTTTAAGGGTTATATTTGTACAAAATATTTATCTAAGACGACTTCTCTATACAAATGAATTAAATTACATTTTTAGAAATTTGATTTATTTATAGACTAACCTAAACAGACTATATTATTTAATACACTACTATTATATTACACATTCATTTTAATTTTTAATTTTAGAAACTTAAATACAACTTATTTCTACATTCAAAATCAAATTATTTTGCTTATTGTTGTTGTTGTTGTGTTTTTTTAAAAAAAATTGGTCTATTCATTAGCTATTATACCATGTTTGTTTTTATTGATCAAAGATGTGCTTACACCCTGTGCTTTTAGTAATAAGTTTCTTTAGTAATAGTCAATATGTAAAAAATATTTTGACATCTGTCATCACGTATCTATATTTTTTATGTTATATTTTTTTTTGTTAATAGACGAAAGATGGTTGTGCCCAAAATGTGGCCGGAATTACAAACGAAAAGCTCATTTAAGTTTCCATTTAGCCAAAGAGTGCGGTGTTGGCCCTCAATATAATTGCTCGAAATGTTTCAAATTTTTCAAGCGTAGTAGTCATTTGAAGAGTCACCAGCTTTCATGTGGTGATGTCTCACCAAAATTTCAATGTGATATTTGTAAAAAGAAATTCACTCGCAAGGATAACATGAAAACTCACAAAAATACTATACATAGACTTTCTGATCCTAATATACCAAATGAAGTTTATGCATTTTATAGTGAATGGCAAATTGGAGATTCAGATTAAAATCTAATTATATTTATAAGATGTTAACTGAAAGATAAATAGTTTTTTTATGTACCTAATTGTGTATATTTAAATACATAGAATATTTATTTATTTATATTAATATTCAGGTGTACTTATAGAATACAATTCAAAATTGTAGATAATATAATCAATTAAAATGTGATAACCTGCAAATGAAATGTTTGAAACTTCTTTTTTATTTGAATATATTTATAAATAATTATAAATGTATGCAGAAATTCATATATACAATAAACTACAAGGTCTACAAATCTATAAATAAAATGGTTCTATTATTAATTATTATCAATAATATTTCATAAGGAAATAGAATTAAATTATGTTTTCAACATTGATTTTTTTATTATTGAAATTAATTAACCTTATATACTCTTTACCAAGTAATTTTAATTGATTTTATTCTTATTTAGGTATATCATTTATTTGTTGATCGAAAAACTGTACAAGTATATATTTGTCTTCCAAATTGTAAATATATTACAATTTTAAATATATACTTGTAATATATTTATAAGGTGACAAATTAGGTAATGAAATATCATGCTTTTAAAACTCAAGTTGATTATAATTTATAACATTTTATATGCACTTAATGAAAAATCTTTAATAGTTTGTTTGTAATTTATTAACATATTTGAAAACCCAAATGTGTAAATAACAAGTATATAAAGTAAAATTATTAATATATTATATTTTTTAATTGTTATAAACCAAATTTGTATTTGTTGTTTGTTAATTTTGTTGTATTATGTATTAAGGGTCTCAGACTGAATCTGAAACAATTGTTGAAAATATTGAATAATGTTCTATATACTTAACTATTTTTAAAAGCTATAATGCTTAACATAATGCTTATTTATGCTTATTAACATCAAGTAAAATCACCACAGTGTAATTGTATAATTTTTAATACATTAAATATTATTATTATTTATATGCATTGCTAAAATATTAATATTTACAATTGTTTACATCAGTATATTTATACATATATAATTTATTATGTTGTTTATTAATTTTTAGAAAAAACTTCCAGAAAAAAAACATTAAGCAATACTGAAAAAAATAAAAACATCAATAAGAACAAAAAAAAAGGAGATTTTGGTAAAAATATTTGTGCTGTATGTTCAAAATCTTTTAAACACTTCAATACTTTGAACAAACATCTGCGTAGTCATTTATTACCAGAAAATGTAGTTATTCATCCATTTCAATGTGATAAATGCAATAAAACATTTCCAAAATTACAGAACATGAACACGCATAGAGCACTTATTCATGGAGTGTTATAAGTTTATATCTATAACAAAATGACTAGTATAACCATACAATTATGTTATTATATATATTATATTATTATACAATATTATTTATATACATAGTTATATAACTTAATTAGTATTCATTTTATTTGATTAATTTGAATTTCATAACCATTAATTTGCTATTATGACATTGTTATTAAGAAGTATTTGCATGATTAATAATAATAACATAATTTTGTTTTAATATTATGATTTGAAATTTGTTAAGTTTATAAAATCTCACGTTGAAAATATGTTAATTTTTATTATGGTATGTCTAAGTAATGGTACAATAGTTTAAAGACATCACACACTTGATTGATAATAAAATTAAAATTTGGTTTAAATTAAAGTGATTTTTTTTTTTGAAAAATGTATTTGAATCGAAAAGATGTTATTTATTTATTTTTTATCCTCCAATTTGTCGTTGCAGTGTATGTCTGAGGTAGATAACACAGATAGATCTGATCCTTTATGGTATTTTCTTAATTTACGTCATTCTTACAGAAACATATTTGTCATTTTATTTTATTGTTGTATTTGCTTTCAATTAAAATATTATTTCATATTATTTATACATTTATAATTTATGATTCTTACAAAATTATTATAAATATGTCACTGGATTGTTGTACCATGAGAACATAAGAATATAAAGAGTTTGAAATCAATTAAGAAGCGTCCACATGGAAGAAAATGTAACCAGCTTTTAATATTATCTGTATATTATTTTTATAAAATTCAATTTTATATTAGCATCTGCAGTATGAAAACTATAAAATTGATTGAACATTTAACAAAAAAAAAATTTAAAAAAAATTGTTAACTTATATATTCCTAGATCTAATCTATTAACAACTATTTTGTATAACTATATATTTTAATATTTTCCTGTTACATTATTATTCATTTATTGTTTTTTAATTTAATGTTATTAAATATCCTTTTTATTAGTTTGGTCTTAATAAAATACAATATATATTTAAATATATATGTACTTTATATTTTTATAATTATATAAACGGTATTATTTAACATTATTTTTAAATGCAATATTATTATATAAAAGATCTCTAGAAGGTACATAAATTTCATATTTTTCTCATTATGTTGTTAACTGAGCATTAGGTATGGAATTATTTATTATTATTATTATTATTGGGCTAGTAATATAATTTTTATTTTTATTATTTTAACCTAAAATGCTAAATAAATTGTTAAAAAAAAGTACTGCACACTTAATAAATTATTTACCTTTATTAATTAAGAATAATCTTTTATTAACTTTTAAGCGCTTTTTATTAAATTAATAAATTCTAATATGTATGTATGTATGCTCCAACATATTTTATTTTATTATTAATTATAGTCTATCTTTTATAGGAATAGCACAACTACAAAATGGACGATGGATATGTCCAAATAGTTATTGTGGTAGAACATATAAAAAGAAGTTCTCATTGTATCGCCATTGTCGACAAGAGTGTGGTGTTGAACCTCAATATCAGTGTTTGTATTGTATGAAAACATTTAAACGCAAAGAATCACTCAAATCACACTCTATAATAGTTCATAATTCATGTAATTTTGATTAATTACAATTGAAACTACCAAAAAATACAATTTAATATTCAATGATTTACTTATTAGCCTTTCAAACATTCAAAATACAATAATTCTTCTAATTATATAAAAACTTATTCAAGAAAAGCATACTAAGTTTGTGAGAAATGGAAATTGAAATCAGAAATTGGTACCTTGGCACAATAGTATAAATATAAACATAAACACATAAGTTGAAATATAAACAATTACATAATATTATCCACTACAAATGACAAAAACACTAAAATAAATGTAAGAAAAATCAATAAATTAATGTGGTAAAACGTAGATCTATAAAGGAAGGATATAACTTTAATGAACCCCCTTTGAATATAACTCATATTTCTAACCCTTAACTACCTTAAGACTAAATAGAACCACTTAAATGTGAATCATGTGGAGTTAATTACAATAAAAAACATTGTTACCGAAGGCTGTTAACATGAAGATACAAGAAATTAACACTATGTAGATCAGACATACTTGAACATAATCTACTTTCAAATATAATGATATATATATTTTTTTTGTAAACAAAACTATACAATTCCAATTTAATTTAGTTGCATTAACTTGAAAAAAAAAATTGTAATATATTAATATACATAAATCAACTTTGTTAATATAATACTTTTAATATCCATAATATACTACTGGATTTGGCTACTATTTATTAATGTTATCTAATCCATAAAATTACTAACAATATATTTTTCAACAATTATTAAACATAAAGACTGAACTTCAATTAAAAATTAAAATGATTTGTAACACAGAATATGCTATAGTAAACTCTAACATCACTTAAGCAAATGCATGACATTTAATTAATAATAAGAGTATATTATTGGTTATGGTTAATAACAATTTTTTAAGTTATAATTCTTTGTATTTTACAACTAGAAAAAGAAAGATTTAAATTATTAATAAATGTGTTCATTATACTATTTAATAGATATTTTATTTAAATTTCTTGTCATTTTTAAATGTTAGTTTGGCGTAACCTAAAACATGTTATATTAGTATTAGTTATAATAGCTAATAGAGCTGTCTTTATTTTTTATATCTGTAATATATAAATAATAAATAATACTGATATATTATAATTAATATTATGTATATTATAAAATATATGTACCATTAATTGTAAATGTTTATTATTACCTTGAAAGAGATTTATAATTTAAATATATACATACATATTTATACAAGCATATTAAGTTCTATATAGTTTTTTTAAATAAAAATAAATATAAACTATTCTAAAAATTATTTAATTAATGATAATCAATTTATATTGATATACTGTTAGTCGTTAGACATATCATTTTAAGTAGTATATAATAATAAATAGGCCTAGACAGTGTTGATATATTTTATTAAACTATTTTTGTCTAATTTTCTTTCTATGACATAACAATTCTTAGTACTTAGTAGGTATGTATTTATTAAATCATTAATAAATTATTAAATTAATGAGTATGAAAATTTAAAATTTAAATAACAATTGTAAATTTAATCACTTAATTCTTATGACGTTGAAAACTGCTTTTGCTTAATTTATCTGCAGTTTAAATAGTCTTAAATATTTTTAGTAGGTATATGTTTTCATCGTAACTTATTTTTGTTAAATTTTACAGTTTGTCCAATCAGTGGAAGATATATATGTCCAAATACATGTGGTCGAAGTTACAAAGAAAGGCACAATCTTATTAGACATTTAAGAAAAGAATGTGGTGTTGCTCCTCAACATAAATGCATCCAATGCTCAAAAGCTTTTAAGCATAAAGCACATTTAACTAGACATTTATTATCCTGCTCTAATATTCCTCCAAGTTTCGAATGTATATTTTGTGGGAGGATGTTCAGATGTAGAGATACATTGAAAAAACATAATATATTGGTTCATAATAATTTACTTGAATAATTTACTGAATAACTTGTATACTATTGTTATTATTAAAACCAGTTAAATCATGATTGTTTATATTATAATTAAAATATATATGTAATAAACAGAATTTTCATTTAAAACTTTTAACATAATATTTATACCTACTAAGTTATGTTTACAATTTATAACAATATTTAACTTGAACTGATTTAATTCTATTATATTACTTAGAATAAAATGAAAGGGTTATTTATTATTTTATCAAATTTAATTATCAAAGAATTTTTTTTTAATATAAACAAAGTTTATTTATAATTGGACATATCTCAAAAAATGTTTGTCATTTTTAGAACATTTTTACTACTACTAAAAATCTTATATTTTTTTCATAAATTATATAATTATATCATTTTTATCTGTTTTCATTTCTCCTAATTTTATAGGTATACATTTTTGTTTTCAAAACAATAGATGTAGGCAACCTATGGTATTAATTTTTAATCGCCTTAGAGGTTATTTTTCTGAATGTTTTAAATAAATATAAAATATTGTTAAAATTACAATATATTAAATGGGTCTGTCTCATCAACAAACCTTACTTCAGTTTTCACCATAGTAGGTCTATGTTAAAATTATTGTATAGCTAATAATTATTCAAATTAAAAAAGAACATTTAATGATTGAAGTTTTTTTTGGTAACCTACTTTAAAGTTCAATTATGAAATAACAATTTAAAATATTTTCTAATAAAGTATTTAGTGCAATATATGAGTATGATATAATTTTGCATGGAATATTTTATACTTTCATATATATGATGTAGAAATTAATTAGTATTTAAATATTTTTATACACATACATAAGTTTTATAAAAAAAAAATAAACTAATAACTGAAAAATAATTTCTTTTTAATAACTGACTATGGACATTTGGAAAATTTGTTTTTAAATAAGTAATTTAATTAATAGCTAGATATTTAACCTAGTTAAATACTATAAATCAATAAAGTGGTAAAATGGTTTAATGGATGTGAATATTTGATATGCAATATTGATCCTTCATTATTTTTTCTTATGTGTTTTTAATTATCTTGGTATCATTATCAATAATTATCTGTCAATCTTCATTAATATATTGTAAAGGACAAACATCATAAAAAATATTATAATCAATTAAATTTTAAGAAAATTATCCAAATGTATGTGTTATTGAATTAGGTACATTTTTTTCATCTATCACAACAATATTTATGTAATCCCTTATTTTCATGCTCTAAAAAAACAACAACAAATAAAATAAAATACTATAGTATAATATAAGTTATTTCATGTCTATTATATTAACAAACAAAAAAAATAATTTTTTTAAACAATAAATAAAGAATAGAATTTGCTTTAAAAATACAATGTTACGTATAAATTATTATATTTTAAATTGTATGCTCTAGAAATATTTATAAAATCTAATTTTAATGATTAATAGAAGAATAAGACTGCTTATAAATTAACTTTGATTAATACTTATTTATTTATTTTAATATTCTTGTAGCAGATAAAAATGGTACAATAATAAATATAATAAATGTATCAATGGTTTTATAATAAAGTTAAACATATTATTAAAAAACCTTCTACTACAAAAAAAAAAAAATAATAATAAATGAATAATTATTATAGAATACAGTTTTTTAGTTTTTAAGAATGTTAACTTAATTTCAAACTTAATATCATATATTAATACTGTATCAATATTGAAACATGAAATTACATTGTTTATATAATATAACTAAATTATATAGTATGAGCCTTATTTATGACCCGGTATGATAATTATTGTAATTTCCACTATAAATTATTATGCCATATTAAATATTTTACTAACAGAGATATCAAGATTAAAACAAAACAGTATTTATGTGTTTAAAAATAATTTGTTTACTGTTTTTTTATATGTGGACTTGATTTTTATATGCATTAAATGTTTTATTTAATAAAGACTAAATTATTAAAACAGTTAAGTTTACTTAAAATGTAAAATAGTTGTCTCAATTTTCAGCTATTTTAATTAGTTATTACTTAACATTTCATTTCAATTCTATACTTCTATATTTTTATTTGAAATTAAAAGGAATTTACTTTATTCTTTAGAATAAATGCCAATTGCTTTTTATCAGTTCAACTTTTTATTATGATGGATTAATGACATTTATTTGTTTGCAGGTTTACTAAGCCGTTGGTCATGTATGAACAACTGTGGTAGAAGCTATAAGAACAAAGGAGACTTAATACGCCATATGAGAAAAGAATGTGGTATTCCTCCTCAATATCGTTGTGATACTTGTCGTAAAATGTTTAAACATGTTCATCATTTAAAGTCACATATGATTGTAGTTCATCAGAAACTATTTAAAAGCAATTAAAAACACTTAATTTATTATACTTATACTATGTCGTTTTGTAAAATGTTAAGCTTTAACGTACTCTCTTTTCATTAGTAAAATATTATTTTTATGTTTTCAGTTAACTGATTATTAAATATAAATATGACTACATGGTGATACAAATTTATATATTATACTAGATTAGGAACTTTGAATAAAACTAACATAAAATAACTAATGCTTATACTCCATGTTTTGGATACAAAAATTTTCCATGGGTATAAAAACTGCAAACTATCTAGGTAACATATTGAAGTACCAAAGATATTATTGAAATATCCGTGTCAATTTTCTAACCAAGAGAATTGGTAACAAAATTAATTTAATGGCTCAATGTAAATGTAAACATTGTAAATATTAAATGTTGTAGATTCACAAGGTTCTTATCTAGTGTAGTATAGTATACTTTGTATACACGGTGTACTAGTAAATACTTAGATTAGAAAATACTTTTTTACATTCCTATTAACTAAATAAATTAAATAAATTATATAATAATTAATAATGTATTATCTACAAATTATACAATATAAAATTATATAATTTAACACTATAATTCTTAAGTTTGATATGTTCCTATAAATATGGTAATTATTGTTCTTTATTACCAATTTTCTAAAAACTTTTTTTTTACTTTAATAATTTTATGTTAACTACAGATTTTTTTTTTGTTTTTAATATAACATCAATTACAAACATTATTAAACTAGGCTTAAAAAAAAATTTCAAAAATAAGGTAATTAATTATTAATTATGTCATATAATTGAATAAACAATGTAAATGGTTAAATTGAATTAAAAATTGAGAAATATTTTGAAATTCATTGAGAAAAATAAAAATAAGTATAACAATAGATTGGAATGGTTTTAGCAGTGGTGTTTTTATACACGGTTGGAACAAATTTTATCTTTGCTAATAACAGATTGTATTTAAAATGTAATTGAAAATTATATATATATAATTAGTAACAAATTAGTAAATCTTCAATAGAAAGATAATTTTGAGTATATATATCTTTAAAAATCAGAGCTTATAATTTAATTTAAAAAAATAAAATAATATAACAACAATTTTAAACTTATTTATATTGTATTAAAAATAAATTAAGATGTTATTTTTTACTAGCTTTTAGATTGTTAAATATTATTTAATTTATGATGCATAATATATATTGTATACAAAAAAATTATTTATTTATTAATAATTATATCTTCACATACTTAGGTTATTTTTCAAGGTTGCTGTATTGAAATGGACGTGGACCAAGTTACAAGTTCAAATATAATTTAAATAGAAATATAAGAAAAGAATGTAGAGTTGAATCAGATACAAATATGGAATTTGTTTAAAAGCATTCAAACAAAATGACTAGGAATAAAACAAAGACAACAAATATTTTTTGAATTTAACTCAAAAGAGTAAGTAAATACAAGAAAAAATAATGAATTATGCTTCACATTGTTAAATTATATTCAAGTATACAAAGCAAATTTTTAACAGTAATTTAAAATACACAAGTGTGTTTTTAACATTAAATACTTCCCTTATATTCACCGTTTAAAAAATCATCCTATGCAAAATTAAAAAGATATAATAAGTGTATACAATGAATGTAAGCACTATAGAATTTAAATAGGTACCAATATTAGACTATGTAGTAAAGATAGTAAGCTTATTTTACTGTTACTGTACATACATTAATATAACACTATGAACTGATATAATGAATAATGATATTTTATAATTATAAGAAAAAAAATACAAATCAAATAATATAAACCCTTGTTCTGTTTTAGATTACTTTGGAAGACCTATTTTAATACTACATACAAGAACACTTACTGTATGACTATTGTGTATATTTGTACTCAAAAGTGAATACATCCAGGAGTATTTTAATTTGTTCTTTGAAAATTTAAATTCTATGGCATTAAAATGATAACAAATAAAATGTGATTTTGTTATTAACCTATTTTATATTATTACATTGAATTTCTTTATTATTTATAATCTTAGGTATTATTTATTTGACATAATATCTTAAAACATCTTTCAACATAAAAAACTATAAAATCATTTAATAAGATTCCTTTTTTTGGTAATTGATAATATAATGACAGATTATTCCAGGTTAATTTTGTGTCAGATATTAAATTAGTATAATTTAACAGTCAAAGTATTGAAATATAATAATTGTATATATATATAATAATAAATATATGATAATTATTTTATATTCAAAAACAAAATATTGAACTTCATTGTTAATATCCATTATATCTGGTGTATGGGATAGGTTTATTATTTTGTTACCTACCTATGAACAGAACAGCTTAATAAATATATATATATATATTATTTTTTAATAACACAGCAATGGTTCACCCAATTTAACAAGCCTGGACATTTTCTTCATGTGGTCTTGCCAAACTAACATATTATATATAATAATTGTTCTAATATAAATAGTAATAATATTTATGTTGACAATAGAAAAAATGTAATTTGGTTTGTTTTTCATTTTGATAAATAGGATTATTCAAAAGGTCAAACTTGTTGAAATTGCTATGTCCAAATAACTGTGGCCGATCATATAATCATCGTGGAACATTGCGCAGGCATCTTAAGTATGAATGTGGTGTACCACCACAATTTAAATGTGAATACTGTCCTAGGACTTTTGCCCAAAAAGTCAATCTGAATAAGCATCAAATGGCTGTACACAAAAATATTTTAGATGCAATGAGCATGTGTTTTGTTGAATTATGTGAAAAATAAATTTCATAATAGTTAATATATTATATGTTTTTTTTTAAGAAATATTGAGTCTATTATCTAGTTATTTTTAAATATAAATGCTTAAAACCCTGACGGGGAACTAATTTTTTTACTATATTTCTAAGTGTAATGTTATTTATTATGGTATATAAATTAAAATTGTTAAAATTGTTTTTTTTGTTACAACTACGTGTTATAATATATGTTATTTAATAAACCTAATACTAAAGTTCAAAATAAATTTTTAGATTCTTAAAATAAACGTGAATATTATTTTAATGTTTAATTACAATTTATAATAAAACTAATAAATAATATTGTGTTAGTACATACTATGTTTTTATAATGATCAATAATAACAACAAACTAAAAGATTACCAAACAATTTAAACACATTTTAAACTAAAATATTATTTATATACATTTACAATTATAAATTGAAATTTTAAGTCATAAAATGTACATAATGTATTAATATATACAAGCTTATCTGTGTAATTTTCTACACCCGTTTTTACAAAATGTTTTTTATATATAATTTGTTGTAATTGTCTACAACACTTATTAAATAAAATATTATGTATTGATATTTTTACAATTTATTATTGTAATTATTTTAAGTTTTTACTTCTTTGAATTATAATATATGTTTTTAACTATGATTAACTGTTAAAACTGCTGAATAATTAAAAGTTCAACCTATTAATAATTATCTCAGTTAATTTAAAATTATATTAATAATTTTTATTTAACATATAAAAATTTAATAATTTTTCAATTTTTTATTTTTAACTCATAAATAAATTATGAAGTAATGATATTCTTATATAATTTGTTCGATATTTATAGAATGATATTATAACATTACTATATTTACTTGATCATTAATAAGCATTTAAGTAATTTTATATATTACTTCCAAACCTAGAATTCTCTTGATTACCTCAATTATAAATACTAAAGTTTTTTAGTAATAATATTGACTTGAATAATGTTTATAAAATAATACTGTCCACATACTCATAAAAATTTCAGTCTTATCATTAGATAATTCAATAGTTTATAATTTTTACAATAAGTACCTACTTAACTTAAATACCATTTTTTTCTTCATATTTCTATGTTGTTTTAAAAATGAATTTTTATAGCATATCGTTAAATACAACCACATACATATATATATAATTTCCTAATCATTTTCTTGGTTATTATTATTTTTAGAAATATCTTTGTTATACTGGAATTAAGTACAAAAACATTTCCAAATTTGAATGTACCATATAATTATTATACTAGGTGTCAAGATACCAAGGGGTATAAAACACAAAAAGTGAATTGTGCTATTCATTGATCACCAACGATTGTCACAGTCATAATATCAATTGAATGCTATATTTTGAATTTTTTTGATATTACTGTATAAGAAACTTATTTAAGTAGTAACAATTAATATTTAATTACCTTAATAAATATCGTATTTTAATTTATAATAATTTTTGGTGCCAGTAAATATTAATAGATTAGAAATATTATAATATACAATAATAACAAATAACAATAACAATATTTGATAGTAGTAAATAGAACTATTATTGACAGGTGCATTTTATTTTATATTATTTTTATTTATAGAATATAATTAATTTACTATTTTCCTAGACCTTTGTTAATATACTAAACTGGAAATTGTTTATTATTAATTAATAATAGGTAATTCTTATATAGTATTATTTATTTTAATGGTAAAAAAATAAATCATTTTGCTTAAATAAATCAATTGGCTTTATACAGCTTACTATGTATGTATATTGTGGCATACAGAGTACCTGATTACTAATGTAAAAAGTTTAACCATAATTAATTTTAACTCAACGTCTTGCAGGTATGTTATTATCCAAACTAGAAATGATTGTTGCCAATGATCCTGCTGTATGTCCAAACGGATGTGGTCATAAATATAAAGGCAAATGGCGTAAATATAATCTGAAGAGTCATTTGATGTACGGATGCAGAGTACCTAGACAATTTCAGTGTAACATATGTTGTAAAAGTTTTGTACAGAAAGTCAGTCTCAAAACACATGTAGCAAAAATTCACAAAATTATCTTCTATGAATAATTGTTATAATATACTATATACAATATACTTTTATTTACCTGCAATAATAAGCAATAGTTAAATCTAATACCTTATACTCATGTACATTATACTACATACAAACAAATACCTATTTAATTTTCTAATTTAGAATTTATTTATTTAGCTCTTTTTGATTACAGAAAAATATACATTGATTCCATTATAAAGGACAATAGTCAATTTGTTATCTGATTTGTTGTTTTGTAGATTATATAGTAGTAATATATGTTATAATATATATTATCTAGACTAAACATTAAAATATTAAATAAAAACTACCAATTTAGTTGTATTTACTTTAAAATATGTTTTATAGTTTTTGTATTAATTGTACATTAACATTTGTATTTATTAGCTTATTTTCAAACAAAACACATATACTGTAAATAATTGTATTATTATATTTAAACTATTTTTACATATTATTCTAAAAATTATTTTTATACATTTTCAGATAATGGACCATACTTATTGAGTAATTCAAATAATTGGAATAATGATTTACAATGCAATAACAGTAATAAGAGGTTAAACGTTAATATTGATGATTCAAATTTGAAATTGAAATCATTATATGAACTTCGAATGAAAGTATTAAATAAACGGCTTGAACAAATTATGTTTAATGGCCAATACCGAGGAAAATAAATTTGATCTTACTAAACTGACGACTAAACACGTTCCTTACTCAGATTTCTTCAACTAAATTTAAACTCTACATAAAACGTTGAAATTTTAAATTTCAATAAACTATTATGTTTCATTAATGTTATGAATTGTTTTACTATATTTTCAATAATTTATAAATTAAAAAAAAAAAAAATATTTGTTTATGTATGATTGATAGGTTGTGTTTAGCCTGTAATGAAAAAAAAATAAGAAAAGAGATGCAAAAGTAAAAAAAAATGTGTACCTGAATATATAAATGTCTTATAACTAGAAGGAGCATACATAAATATTTTTTAAAAAGAAGAGGGACCCCGCCTCCCTTACAGGTAAGTAGAAATAGATTTAGTGGAAACAAAAATCAAGTTTTTTGACGAAAACGACAGACGCCTAGTCACTATTATTATTCATTATTGATTACTTATTTGTTAGTTATTACTTATTACTGATAAGTAATATTGTTGTGTATAACTAAATATCTAAATAGTGAATACTTTTTATTTGTATATAAGTCTATGAATCTTGGTCACGCCATTAATATAGATTGTACTTATTGGTTATTACTTATACAATATACAGTTATACAATAGGTAAATTTAGTAAATACTGTTTTGGAATACATATTCAAACATAAAGTGTAAATAAAATATTAAGGTGTAATTTATATAAAATGTTTATAGATACTAGGTAGGTACTTTATTATATAATCCATAGTAATATTTTTCATTTGAATAACTTCGTTTATTCCTAATTTATGATTTGAATATACAGTCGACTCTCGATAATTTGAAGTTGATGGGATTGTTGAAAAACTTCAAATTACCGAGAGTTCGAATTGTTGAGTAGTTCGAAATAACGAAAGGGCAAAAAAAATCGAATTATAGACTATAGAGTTAAGAAAAAAATTTTGTTTTTATTATTGTACATATTAATTATTTCAGTAAATTAGGTGGTACATATTAGTTATTTATTGTTTTTAAATTTTAAATTAAACTATATATAATAATTATTATACTATGTAAATTTAATTATTATTATAAAAGATTATTATTTTTGGAAGAAATCTATAATGATTTTCTGCTTCATTGAATTTAGTTTCATTTTTGAATATATATACTTCGAATTTCCGAGCGTTAAATGAATAATACTTCGAATTGTCAAGTGTTAGTGGCCAATTTTCCCAAAATTTAATTTAAAATTACCGAGTGTACTTAAATGCATTGTTTTTGTTCGAATTACCGCGTGATTTTCAAGGTACCGAGTATTTACTTCGAAATTCGAATTACCGAGGGTTTCGAATTATTGAAGGTTTGAATTATCGAGAGTCGACTGTATTATGATAATATTGACAAAAATATGATTTTTGGTCACTGTCTCGTTGTTAATAAAACAAATGATTCGTATATACTAATATACTATAAAGTATATATAATATCACAATTTATAATAAATTATTATTATAAACAATAAATAATTATTTCAATATTTGATGTATTATTATCTTTATATAATTTTAGCGTCTTTTGAGATTTCAGTTACAAATGTTACAATCATAATCAATTATTTTACTGTAGGCTCTGAATGTTATAAAATCAAAACAGTAACCCACAGTCCACAATCTATCATAATAGTTAAAAGATAAAAACTATATTATATTATATACATATAATACATAAATAGCTAAAGACATTTCAAAATATCCCAATTTATTTTTATATTTTATGTGGTTGACACATTTTATGTCGGAAGTCGGTAATCGGAACTAATACAGTAATAGATACGCAATGTAATATGTGTATGTTCTATGTTCATGTATGGTGATAGTAATTTTATTTATCTACATATCATATTATACCTATAGGTATGGCCAGATATAATAGATCATTGTATGTTATATAATATTTATGTGTGTTACCTTTATGGTTTTTGTGAAAGGTTTCATTAATTGGGTAATATATATAAGAACCTTGGATAACATATATGTGATAACAATAAGTAATATATATAAATTATAAAATAAATGTACCATAATTAAATTATTCTTATTATATATTTATATATATATATTACTCTTTACAGAATACTTAACTAAAATGTTGCTATATCCACAAACTGTGTTTCTGTGTCCTTGCAATTGTGGCCGTAGCTACAATTTTCAACACCATCTTCTTGCTCATAATGATTTTGGATGCCCTAAACAGTATTGGAAATTGAGAATATGCAGAATTTGTTGGAAGTCATGTTCACCTGTATCGTCTCTTAGAGCTCACATGATATTAGCCCATAATGTCATTTCTGATTAATATTTACTATTTTTTTGTACAAAAAAAAATTATGTATTTCTTTGTTATTAGTAATTAATCTAAATGATAAGTAATGACTCATAGTGAAAATAAGTTCCTATTTGTGTTTTTTTTTTTTTTTATAAAGGCGTATGATATGGCGATACATATGATTTTTCTTAAAAATGTACTTTTAAAGATAATGTTAAATAACTTCGTTAATGTATGCGACTTAACAACTTTATTTGTTGATCGTGTGGTACACACCACACTAATATTATAATATCAAAATGAAGTTACAATTCACTAATAAAGAAATAATTTAACTTAAATCGTTCCTATTTATCTACATATTTATAGGTATACTATATATTTATGTATACTTCTAAATACCTAACATAATAATATACCTAATAATATTATAGTATAATACATTTATACTAATTAAATATATTATATATATGTACTAAACATTTTCAAAATAATCTATAAATATGATTTCCACATATAATTTTATTATATAATTATTTATTACCTCTATATTATAAATATAGTAATATCCATATTTTATTCTATTATAATTTATAATAAATACAAATAATTTTTTTACTTTTTAAACCCATATGTTACACAATATAGATTATAAAAAGTAATTATTAAAAAAAAATGAGTTGATTATTTACATGAAAAATAAATTAAAAACTTAATTTTTTAAAGATTGAAGTGGTTGTTACTTGTTAAACGAATAATAAATATTTTTATATAGTATATTTTTATTTGTTTATGCATACTATTATACTAATATACTTTTATCAATTATTAGTTATTACAAATAAAGGACAATAGATAATTGTTATTATTATTTTACACAAGCATTTAATTAAACATAACGTGACATTTTACCTATCTCAATGATAAATGTGCGGTTTAAAGGTTATTATTGCTCAATATTAAATCTGCAGCGGTCGTCAAAAAAGATGATTAATTTTGTATTGGAAGCGGGTTTCGTTAGGTATTTAATATTATATTTGTGATTTTGTTTTCTTTCTTTATATATTATTATAATTTTGTATTACTAAAATAATCGTCTAGCTGTCATAGTTACTGACTAAAAGCTAATAAAATTAAAAAAAAAAAAAAGTTATCTTCTTTAAAGGTACCTCTGTACGGCTATACTGAGTATACTATTCACAAATTATTTTACGTTAGGTCTTTGCCTTTTGGTGCCCCTACCCAATTCATCACGAACTCACAAGATTTTGTATAACAATATTTTGTTTGGCGAATAAATTAAACAAAAAAAAAGCTTAGCTCAGTGCTTCGGCCGCGATCGCGATCTTGCAACTTAAGTCAACTGTAGATTTTAACCTTTATAGCTTATAAAAGAACCATGATTATTAATTAGATTGCTTATATATCATAAGTAATACATACATACATATATAGGTATATATCATTTATAAATTATTTCAATTGATATTCGAAATTTGTATTCTTATGAGACGATCTTTCACTATTCATCTGACATCTGTATAGGTACCTATTATCTACCTATTTATATTATTATACATTTTGATTACGGTTAATTACTAAACATAACCCCGGACTAAGATATATCTTAGTCAGTGACATAACCAAATTCAGCTATAATTAATATCTTAGCTTTGATAATGTGCGAATGCGTAATGAATGTTTATATATAATTGGACATAACAGTAATATTATTAGTGTGCTTACGTGGAGGGGGGGGTGATAATTGTATATCCCTCTCCTACTCATTGGCTTACTTTTGCTATATTAAAAAAATTATTAAGTAATGAAAATATAGTTATCGCTAACACGGGGTAATTTACGCCGAAAATGTAACTAATAACAATAACTAATAAGTAATAAACTAATAACTTATTTTATATATAATATGTATGATATAAAAATACCTATTACACAGTACGATTAATTATAATTAACTATTGGTATGTGAAAAAAAATATGTATACAGGGTGATTCTTTTATCATGAACCACTCATTATTTCAAAAAGTATTCATGTTTTTGAAAACATTTTTTTACATAGTTTCAAGTCGTTTTTATTAAAAAATTATATTTTTAAATATTTTTTTAAGGTTTTTACTTTTTTTGAGTGACAACATAGAGTTTCAATTTCATATCCCAAAGCAGAATATTTTTCTGAGTATTTTGATACATACAAATCGAATTTAGGGCGAGTAGTTTATGAGTTATACGTATTTAAAGTTTAGACAAACGGAGTAGTGGACAAACATTTTGCGGGTTACCCCGTACTCCGCGCAACAAAACTTTAAATACTTATAACTCATAAGCTACTCGCCCTAAGTTCGATTTTTATATATCAAAATACTCAGAAAAATATTCTGCGTTGGAATATGAAATTAAAACTCTGTTGTCATTCAAAAAAGTAAAAAACTTAAAAAATATTAAGGATAAAAAATATTTTCAAAAACATGAATACTTTTTAAAATAATGAGTGGTTCATGATAAAAGAATCACCCTGTATATATTTTTATTTATTTTATTTTTTCATATACCAATAGAATTACTAATTAATTTTAATAATATTTTAACATATTGTTATAACATGGTCTGACTCTATAATATATCCCTCCCCTTTCAAAAAAGCATAGCACGCTACTGAATAATATTATTGTTATTATTTGTGTACCACGTATAAACTACACATCTACATATATTTGACTACCTCTTTTCAGAACGCACTGGAGACAACGAAAACAGCCGATTCAGTTGTCCAAAATCGTGTGGCAAAAGCTATAAAAGAGAACAGCACATGAAGCGGCACGTAATGTATGAATGCGGACAAAATCACCAGTTTTGCTGTACAATATGTTTCACATATTACAGGAGAAGAGACGTACTTAAGCGACATATGGATATGCATCATAACTTTTCGCAATATGAAAATCGTGTTGTTGACGAAATAAGAGAATTCTTGCAATAGGCTAGTTGTATATGCACGTGTAATTGAATTTCTATTTTTACCTACTAATACGCGTTATACCTATACCCAAATATTTAAAAAAATATGAAAAGTCATTTTAAAGTATTTAACGCAATACACATGTACGACACGAATATAATATAATATTATGTATAAACAAACAGGGATTATAATAATTAAGCGCACTCTGACTCTTTAAAACGCTGAAAATGTGACAAGACATTTAGATAAGTAGGTAAAGATGATATTTCTTCATATTATCAACTAATATACAAAATCAAAAATCGAAATTTTAAATAATGTTAAATATTAAATCAACTACATCAATAAATTAAGTTAAAATAATAAATATATTTATATCATTTTTCATAATATATACGTACTCGTATTAACTGATTCAAAATTAAATTTAGATACGTATTATTATATTGTAGTGTTCCGTGAGGATTTACCCATTGCAATATTTCCAGAAATAATGGAGATATCATAATATTCTGGTTTTTTAATAAGATTCACAGGAACAAGAACTACAAATATTTCATGTTTTAATTTATTTTAACTTTTTAACAAAATATGAAATATTTGTAGTTCTTGACGTTCTTGTCCGTGTGAATCTTATTAAAAAACCATATTTATGATATCTTCACTATTTCAGGAGATATCGCAATGGGTAAATCCTCACGGGACACTCTGTATAGGTATATAGGTATACCTACGCATATAATATTATAAAAATATATTAAATTTTATGATAATATATAAATATTAAATAATATTGTAGGTATATCTTTATTCTATTATACTGAACACTGATACTACCTATAATTAATTATCTTAAGTTATTATAGTAGGTATGGTTGGAATTGGAAATATAGTTATTAAACTTCGATTAAGCTTCAAACTAATTGTAAAATATACCTAATTAATTGTCTTATATAGGTTGTATACAACTAATTATTAAGTATCATAAATTCGACAACTCATAATTATTCTGCGCAGGATAATTAGGATACATTTTTTTTAATGGGATATAGACACCTAACCTAACCACGAGGAATAGGTATTAGGCATACAGTTTATTTTAAAGTACATATCCACTTACTCTCAAATCAATACGTTTTACCATAACATTTTATAACACACAATGGCGGATTTGAGGGGGGCGACGTGGCGAAACCCCCCCCCCCTCTTGGGCTTTTTTTTTACTTGAATTATATATTATATTGATTATTCATAGAATATGAAACTCATAAGTCATAAACTCATGGATGCGCAGAACGAACCGATTTTCGTCGAGCCGTGGCGTACTCCCTTGCTGAACATAGTGTAGTATCTATCAATCTATGATATAAATTCGCCCCCTCCTTAAATGAGCTTCAGATCCGCTACTGATAACACATCATAGGTTTGTATCTACGATCTGCAATTATTTAATATTTATATATTAAAAATACAATATAAGTTCTGTGCTGCGTGTAATCAATGGTATTACCTATAATATCATGAACATTTATCACCTATTAATATTGCGAATTTGGGATGGTTAGGTAACTATTTATAAATTAATTAGGGCAAGATTGTTCACCCAAAAATGCCCTTTCGCTTTTCACACACGTCTCTTTACGCCCAAATCTTTTAATGCTACTTTAACCTTTTAGCCCAAGATATAATAGCACTTTTTGACCACATATTTATATTTTTTTTTTATTTATAATATTTTTAACACAAATTTATAATCATTATTTATTCTTAACACTTTATTGTAATAATTACCAGTGTATTATAAAAATGTGGTCAAAAAGTGGTATAATATTCTTGAGCGAAAAGGTAAAGTAGTTTTAAAATATTTGGGCGAAAAGCGAAAGGTCATTTTTGGACGAAAAAAGTATCGCCCATTAATTAACGTGTACAATAGTCAATAATAGTAATAATACCCAGCCTGAACAAAAATCCTAACCTAACTATTTACTAGTATTTAGTGTCTATAAGTATCATGTTTACTACTTAGTGATATTATTTACTTTAATTAGTCGATATGTCTTCTTAAAAGTCATTACTAATTTTTTTTTATTATTATTATTAGTTAACACTTTTTTATTTGTATTCATTATTACATTGTTATAATAAGAAATATAATACTTATTTTTGTATAATAATAGAAATACGTATAATTCATAGTTCTCAACCATGTATTGTTAAATTTATCGTTAACATTATTAAAAGTGAATAAAAGTAAAAATGAATCTTTCCTGAAATAAAACCCTATGAGTAAAAATCGAAGCTCGAATATAGTTATACAAGTGATAAATAGTTAGGTACTACCTAATAATAAATAATATAATATTAAAAATATTTTTAATTTAAAACTTATTTTTATATTTTGTTTAAGTAAATTTTTGTCAAATGTCAATTGTAACTACTACTTGCCGTGTATAACACAAGAAATAATTAAATTTAATAATATATGTACAATTACCTATAATTTAGTTATTTATGTATATTTATTATTTATATACTTAATATAATAATAAAATATTAAAACTAACTATACATATTTTATGTTGTAAGTTTTAAAATCTCATTGGCACTAGACATATCTAGCTTAATTTACGTAGGAATATTAAAATTAATATAATTTATACAATAATAAAATTCTTTCGTGTTGTATTTATCTAGGTACTTTATACATAATAATAGGTAGGTATAATACGTCCATCCATGATCTACTCATAAATCATAATAATTAATGTTTACTTGAGGATCATAATTTGTTACAAATCAATGGCTTTAACTTTACTTTAAATTGCTCTTTATTATATTGTTCTATTCATCTATTGTGTGTAAGCAAAATCAATGCTGGCACGTTTTTTTTCAGTCAAATAGTACCTATTTGAGAGTGTAGCCATTGACTGCGCGGTTATCAACGGTCAACGGTGTACGGACTATTATAATATAGGTAATATACTATATTGTTTATATCATATAAAAATAATAAACGTTCAGTATCAGTTTTATACATCACTTCGGTTCGCTTAGTTTGTCAAAAATAAATTACGTTTTTCCCTCTGTATTTATCGGTATAGGATAGGGTAACCAGGGCTTCTTTAATTTTTGCTTTAAATGTACAAAATAAAATTGATTTTAACTTTTTAAAATAGTTGAGATAAAATTAGTGATGATGTAGTTGTATCGATACTTTTTATGAAGTTAATTGAACTGAAATTTTTAGTTATTTTAACTAACATAAATAAGTTAACCTTGCATTAGTTACATTAGTGGTTGCTAGCTATTAACAATATAGCGTAGTCAAATCAACACTCCTTAAGCCTTAAGTGAAATTTAACGCTCGAATGTTCGCGGAAATGACTTATTCGGTAGTAAAAACAACTCCACAGTTTTATGTGTGTAACTTGTTTTAATGTTAAAATAACCCCGATAATAGTTAATAATTTCTGAAATTCGTAGTGCATTTTACATATGAATTTAACCCCGACGTTGATGTCGATTCAACTACAAGACAACCTTTGCTTAAAATGGACGTTTAAATGTGTATAACATTGTCAATCCTTGTAGTTCAAACAACTCCAAATATCTATGCGTAATAAATTTATTTTGTTGTACCTAATTCAAAAAACTATAATAACCATATATATAGATACTTGACATTATTATCAAATATTATTTAAATTATAATTTTCTGTAAATGGTATAATTTTTAAAATGTTGATTTTTTAATATATTAATATTATTTTTTTTTAAATGTTAATAAAAAATTGTTTGCCTGGTCAAAAGTTTAAAAATTCAAAACAAGATCTCACATAAGTTATTCTTGTATGTGTATAAAAATATTAAAAATACATACGTACAATTTTTTTTATAGGCATTTGAAATTAAAATTTGGACAAAATTAAAATATTTAAACAATGAATAACGAAGTTAATTATTTTTTTATAATTCAACAACATTACTTATGGAAACTTCTATATATATTATACAGTAATATATACTTTGTTAATTAATTAGAAAGTCAGTATAATATAGCTGTAATTCAAAAAATAATGCAGATATTCTAGTGCATTTGTTTTTCAATGTAATATATAACTAATAGCCCACCTTTTACAATGGTCGAAATTTTACATAAAATATCAGCGATTTTTTGTTCATATTAAAATCTATTAAATTAACAAATTAGTTATCTGCAAAGTCGTGTAATAACCATACAATTTCACCATAGTAATATGTTGTATTTTTTAAAAAGAAGTTTTTTTCGTTCAACCAATTTAAAAATAAATAACTTTAAAAAATGACTATTTTTGAATATTCATAAAATTTTTGAAAAATTCAAAGCAAAATTTAAGTGTTTTTTGGCTTTTTTTTAATTTTAAAACCATTGTAAAAGGTAGACTATTATAGCCATACAGTACATTAAAAATACTGCACTAGAATATTTGCATTATTTTTCGAATTACAACTATAATTGATTTTCCAATTAATTTTACTATACGCAATGTAATTTTCAAAATTTTCTATAGATTCACACTGTTTTACGGTAGGTAATGGATAATTTTATATGGTCATATCTCATTTGGACTCAAAAGTTCATGAAAATTTGCCTTATATGGTATAAATATATATTATTATAATAATTAAATATTAATAATATAATAAATGCAATATTTTCGGAAAAAAATAAATCAACCTACCGAAATACTTTAATAGTAAAATAAATGACTTAGACTTTAGAGTTATGAGTATATCAAAAAACAAATCATGAAATATACAATATATTCATTGACATATAGGTTAACAGACCGTCTCCGCTGAAGAATCATTTTTTGTGTAGGTATAATATCCATGGTGTTGTATCATTGAATAATTTAACTCATATTTTATAATAACCTACGTGGTTACGTCTTATTCAATACTTATACTGAATTACTGAATAGCAGAGTGGTTCTACTCACTAGTTCACCTTTTTTCAATTGTTTAGGTACATTTTATTTCTAACAAATATTTCGTGTATTTAGTGTATTATAAAAAAATAGATAAAATAGTATATGATTTATTTTTTAAATAATAAATTCAGACTTTAATTGGCTGTATTTTTATAATAAACAAACCTAGCCACCTATAGGTACACTTATAAGTGTGCTTAGTAGCTTAGTTTTTATTTATATTAAAGGTACGCGGGGAATACTGAATGCCATTTATGACTAAATAAAAAATAAATAATTCATTCCAGTCAATTCAAAAATGAAACGATTTTTTCATTTAAAAGAAAGTATATAGTGATATATAGTGATTTTAACTTTTAACTTGTTTATTTTATCTCTACAGTTCAAATGCACTATGCATATATTTAGCTAATATATTATAGCTAATAATGTAGGGATCCTGTACCCATTACATAAATCTAATAAATAGGTAATTGGATTAAAGTTAAGTAATACCTATCACCTATGTATGACTATTTAAGAGGATCTTAATAACCTAATTACTTTTTATCAATTCACTTTTGATTTAAAAACAAATGTGATATTACATACCTCTGGACGGATTTTTAAACTTAGTATTTTAGTCACAAAATTGTTAAAATAAATCTATTATCATTATAGTTTTTGTACTTAAAATTAAATAATAAAGGCTAATTAGCCCAAATTGAATACCTACTTAACAAACAAAATCGAATTCCGATTTACAGCTTAAGCATAAATCGTTAATTAGTCGTATCGTTGACTTCAATTTTAATAATATATAGGTACATCAGTAATTTCCTTAATTTTTCCAATGACTCTTAATGATGATATAATGTTCCTGTAGTTTTATTTGAAATTATAGTAAAAACTAAATAATTAGAAATTGTTAGTTGATAAGTGAATATAAAAACAGACCCCCCCCCAAATTCACAGTATATAAAAATCATAGTTTTTCGGGGACGGGGTGGCTGAGCGGTCTAATTCGTCGGCTGCGGAGCAGCCGGATCCGGTTCGATCCTCGGCCACTGGGCGGCATTTTTCTCCGGGTAAGTCACGGTGTCCGGAGAACAAGTGCTGCCATCCCCCCACCCCGGGGCATGGCAGAAACCTACGGGTGCCCCATTAAAAATTCTGCCAATCAGGCGCCGGGCTTACTCCCGAACTACATACGAAAAAAAAAAAAAAAAAAAAAAAAAATAGTTTTGATACGGGTTACTACGTCTACAATTGTAGTAATATATGAAATATAATGTAGGTAATTATATCTTATATTTTATAATGTAATAGGTATGTTAATGTCAATGTCACCTGGACTTAAAAACTACTTGTCTACTTCCATGAACTATATGAACATATTAATATATTATTATAGTTAGGTACTTATATTTTTTTATCACGTTTAATGTAGCTGCATACCTACCATAGACTTATAATATTATAAGTCTATGATACCTACCATGTAAATTTATGTATTTGATTTCAAGTATGAAATTTGAAAGTGATTTTTTTATGCTTATTTTAGTTTACAAGTTTTTTTAAATGAGTTTTTATTTGGGTATTTTCTACTTTATTGTATTTTGCTTTTGTATTCTATCTATTGCTAAAAAACTACTAGGACTTATCTAGTAGTAATTATTACTTAATACTTAATACCCAAGTCATTTTTTTGTTATACTTTCAACTTTGCATCCGATGTGGCTGGCCATACAAATATTCCAAATTTCAAACATTCCAATAATAATGTTGTAGAAAAATTTTCTATAATTGATTCCTGGTATACAATGGTTTCGATTAATACCATAGGTGTGATTAGCACAATAAATGATTATGAATATTGTATGATTTTGGTAGTTAATAGTTTATACTCGATAGCACTTTCATTACGTTGTTTCAATATTGTATGTACCTACTATTTGTGTAGGCATTGCTTTTTAATTTATAAATCTATAATGGGAAACCGAAAAGACAAGTTATTTGTTATTGTTACTGTTTTTAAAAGTTACATAATATATAATGCTCGAATTGGGAAAAAATAAGTAGAGGAGCTCAATCCAACGATTTAAAAACTGCGTTCCACATGTATAATTACTTAATACAGACCGGAGGGGAGGGCTAATATATGGAAGAAAAGTGTGATGATGATCAATAGACAATATAGTATACAATTTTAAAAATTATCTTCATTAAAAATTTAAAGTAATATAATTGGCCTGCAATATTTGTTTACATGGTAAGATACAGTGGCGGAGTCTTTTTACAGGGCGGTCTAAAAGAAGTCCAACATAATATATATAATATATTAAGGTAGGCACATTCCACGATGTAGAGAAGATATATCGTATTATCGTGGCAGTCATACGATAGTGAATTAGTGACACAAATGGTGTGAGGAGGGAGCAACACACTGGTCTGGTGCTCACGGCCTGATTTTTTTGGCCCGGAGTCCGGACTCCGCGATTCAACACATGCACATAGCCCAAATTTTATGGTCATTTTTCAGAGTTGTCTAATTATCTATTTATATTTTATACTATGATAACTATATAATCATTTCCGCGAAAAATATAAATATAAAACGTACCTAATTCGTAAACAGCCTACTATATCTACAATTATGTCTGTGTAATTGTACGTCTGTACGTAAAGTGTAATACGTATGATATACAAAAACCAGACCCTATAGCATTACACATATTATATTTTTTAAATTATTTTTGTAATAATATTTGAAAATAAAAATTTAAATTTGTGTGTTAAATCAAGATTTCAAAGCGGGCCATCGTACTTCTTGAAGGTTCGTACACTTGATATAAAACCGATACTACATCTATGCATCGATGATTGATACACTAATTTCTTCCTTAATAAAGAAAAATAACCAAAAATAGACAGTAAAAATGTTGCTAAATGTTAAAATTTATGAGCGTATTATTTCGTATAATTGTTTTTGATGCTTTGGGTTTGGAATCGTCTAAATCAACTATCAAGTACCTACTCGAATGAGTCGAATGCAGGTATGAAATGAAATACTGATGTGGTTAATAAAATATAATAATAATAATAATAATAATAAATATGTGCAGAACGTAAACGTCGATGTATTAAATAAAATAATGATTTTGAAACATCAAACAACCCTGGTTAATTTTTTAATTATTTTTTTAGTATTAAAATATGCAAAAGGTAATACATTTAAATTATGCGTAATTTGTTTTTATTTCGGCGCCATTTCTAAGAGGTTGGAGATAATAACATAACCTCACGTTTAAATTATCAACAATATTCTATGGTGAATGTGAATGGTGATCCGTTGTTATCATTATGTTTGAGTTTAGTACTAATTTTTCGATTTTGTCCTGTTATTTTTCGTTTTCTATCATTTTATAGTGCAAAATTTTGTTTCAGCCATTCGACATGTGAACGCGTAGTTGCAATTTTAAATTTTTAAATATTCACAATTCGTTTTGCAATTGTTGAATTATTGAAAATTGACTGTTTAAATAATTGAGTGAAGTGATTGTTTACATATATATTGTGTATTTTTTTTTTAGCTTTATAGTGCTAAGTGAATATTAACAACTATTTATAATTAAATGATGCATACATTACTAAAAACTAAGATTATAAATATCCAATTAAAATAATACTTATAAAATTAATTTTGGTTTGTATCCATTCTAAAAAGTTAAGCGTCGTTAGCAAATCTCCTTTAAAGTAATACTTAGTTGTATGATAATTGATAATGCTTGTTAATATAATCCATGTTTTAATTCAATTAGAATTAAGTAAATATGCTTTTAAATTATTTTAAATCTACAATATAAGAACAGAAGTTTAAGGTAAATCACAAAATTAATAGTTGTTATTAACAATTGTAAATTTGGATAATTTAAATGTGTTATTTCATTGAAATAAGTATAATATATTAATTTTAAAACATTTCATTTGTTGTGATATATTTGATAGCATTGTCAAAAGTTAAATCAGATTTTTCAAGTACCTATATGGTTTTAGTATATTGTGTAGGTATTATTATTTTATCAGTTTTGTTTCTTATTTAAAATTAAAGTGCATACCTACCTATCTATAGTCTAGAATAGTTTATTAAATCTTATTATCCATGACGACAAATTTCTACTCAATCTAACCATTAATTTATTTTATCTTACCATTTGTTGGTATGTGTTAATTTTGTTATAATATGCATACTTGTATGTGATTACTAAATTATAGATGAACAAACTATTAATAATCAATGAAAAAGATGAAAATGGGTATTAAAATATATTTTACTCAAGTTAGTTTTCGGCACATTACCTAATACGTTAATGTTCAAAATCATTAATAATAATAATAATAAAGAACTTTTTCAAGACATGAGTTATTAAAACAATATTATCCCAAAAATGTTGTAAGCCACCTTAAAAATAAATAGTCATTATTATTTTCAATTACTTACAGGCTTATGGCCACCATAACATCTATAATAATAAAAAAAAAAAAAATAATTATTTTATTTAACTTTTAGCTTAACTATTATTTGTAGTCATATACTCATATGTATTTTAATATTTATTTGAAAAATAATATGTTTTGTTGTATACCAAATATTTTAATAAATCTTATAATACTTACTTAATATTTCATGTTAACTACCTATTTAATTTGTTTATATTATTAAAATTACTCACGGATTCATTATTTTTTCTACTTAATGACTTAAAAGTATTATAAATTTGTAATAAAGTAAGTTTTTGAATTAGTATACAGTGTTTTTTTAGTTGGATATTTATATATTTGTAATTTATAAAATAACTCAAGTGTTTTTAAAAGTGATAATTTTATGAAAATTAGTTGGCTGTTGTTTTATGTTTGCTGTGAATTATCAGGATATCTACTCTTAGAACTACTGGTAAGATATAAACTATTTCTCAATATTAAATAAGTACAATGATAATTATAATATTTAATACTTTTATATAGATACTATATATATGCATATAGTATCATAGTACCAATGATATCCAAGTAGTTTGTAGATATGCATTGATGATTATTTTTTAATTGAATTGTTCTTTTAATGTTAAGACTTAATTAAAATCCCGCAGTTAGGAAGTTTATGCACATACAGTTAAAAAATTATGGATTTTGTATATTGAGTATTTTATATACCATTTGTGGCTATCGTGTATAAAAATTTTAAATAATTTAATTTGGTAGGTACCTCTATAATAAATGTCATATTTGTATAAAAACATAGGTACCTATTGAGTATTTAAATTATGTTATACATCTAACTTGTTCCGCAAATAATATTTTTATTGAGCATGAATATAAAAAAATAATTGGACATGATTCAACGAAAATATATCATGCTTTTAAAATTAATTATTTTAGATATTTATTAATAATTATAGAAAAACTTATATGTTTAATAATATTGTATTGAAGGGTCATGATGCTTTGATTATGAACCAGTATCAGAAAATATTCTCTAGTTTCATAATATAGTCGTGAATAGTCATAATCCATTGTTCTTGGAGTATTCTATTTGTATTATTTTTCTGCTTAGAAAATACATTTTCATCTATATCAATGATTTTTCCCTCATACTCCAATTTTTCCTTGTTTTTTACCTTAATATTGAGAACACAGACATCCCCAAATAATTATTTCAGTATTTGGAAATATTTTTGTTTATTTTTAAGTTTCTGTCTTGCCATATTGTAGAAGTTTGCTCTTCAGCCTAAGCAAAAATAAATCTTATTACTGAAACATACTGAATTGTGTTAAAATAAAGTATTCTTTTGTACTTTAACCTTTTTTGGTCATTTTCAATATTACACTTCTGAAGTACAAGTTGAAGTAAACTCCTAAGTATTATTTATACATTTAGGTATCTCCATAATATATAATAATTCCCAATATTGATGTACAGTAGAATATCAATCTTTGTACATATCAAAAGTAAAGAAATAGGCGCGCGTTTTTTTTTTTAAATAATACACAGTAGACCATTTGTTAATCATACATTTATACAAAAAAAACTTATAGACTTACTTTTAAAATAAAAATACTAACTGTTTAGTAGGTATGTATTATTACTTCAAAATGTTATAAATTTAAAAAAAATAAATAAATAAAATTTATAATTAATTAAATCTTTATTTAATACATGAATTATTAAATATAATTTGAATTCTTGCATAAATATTACAAATTTTAATACTATTATTACTTATGAGTATATGACAAAGTTTGAAATGTGACTACAACATACGCCTACTCGTTCCTATTGTTAAATAAATAAATGAAAAGTTTTGACTAACCATATATTTTATTTATCCGTGTGACGCTCCTCACCGTTAACCCAAATAATCGAGGTTCTACTGTATTCAGAATTGAACAATTATTTAAATGTTATACTCCTGATTTAAAAAAATGTTTTGTATTAATTTGAGCTTTCTAGAGTTTTCCAGTGGTGTAACTAGGGGGGTAAAAAAGGGTTTTTAGCACCCCTAAGTTAAAATTTAGCACCTCTTGTTTTTTATATGTAACAATTATTATTTAAGTGAAATACCATCAATTTATAAACTGTCAACAATTTTTTAGCACCCCACGTTTAAGAGGTCTAGTTGCACCTATGTTGTTTTCTACTGATTATCGACTGGAACTTATGTAGGAAATTACTCAAAAATATTTTTATAAATAATAGTTCACTTGGCTTCATACTATGTTGTGAGTAAAGTGAAATTTACTAAGATATTCATTAGGGTTTTTTGAGGGCTATTTAGTTGTGTGTTTAGGTGTAACTTTAGGAACTCTGTGAAGAGCGACTTTATGCTTGTCAATGAATCTGGATAATTGGATGAATACATTATAACAATTACTCTTTGTTTTGTTGCCAATTATTAATTGATTAATATCATATAAATAAGCACCTAATAAATTATAATATTATTATTAGAACTGGGAATTTAATACAATATAAAACTTTCATATCCCTAGATATGCAGTTTAAAATATAAAATAAGTTTTAAAATTCAACAAATTAAACATTTTGTTAAAAAAGCTTTTGTTTTACAATTATGCGTAAAAAAAGTTTGTTTTATTACAAATTCAGAGTCCTAATTAGTGATAACTAGGGCTCGGAACTTAATGCACTAAAAAAGTACTAAATATGCTCTAAAAATATGCACTTATGGGCATAAAAAAGTACAAATATGCACTTATATTTTATTTTTTACACAAAATTATTATTTGCAGAAATATTTTATAAAATATTATAAACATGAAAAAGCAAAACAATAAAAATAATTCTGATTTTTAATTTTCAATCATAATTTAAAAAAAATAAAAAAATACGATACAAGAATATCTAATAATATCTCTCAATATTAATGTATTTATTTTTTTATTTACAAATTTTCATAGTAAATCTTCATAAATTATAAAATATTCTCTAAAAATTGTAAAATTATGAAATATGCTCTAAAATCTAAAAATATACACTATAAACTTTTGATATGTTTTTTGTAGTGTTTTAGAACAAATTTTTAGCTCACTTAGCAATAAATCTAATGGTTCAAAAAAACATGCAAATGCAACAACTTTTGAGCCCTAGTGATAACTGACTATTTCATTAAATGCTGGAGTTACTCTAAAATATGTAACAACCAGCAATAAATGTCCTAAAATTTATTTTTGCTGATTTACTGTTGTGTGTTAGATTAGATAATGAATTATCACTGTGCTTTAAACCATTTTAAATTCAATAGCACATAATTTAAAACCTTGATTAAAATAGTCCTGATGCTAAAGCTATTGAAAATTTTCTCTCATTTATAAATATTATTGGTATAAATTAAAAACATGTACTATTTTAACTAATTTGAATGTTTGTATTAATTGATGTTATTTAAAATAATACTTATTAACTTGTACAAGAAGTTATATTTATAATATATATTTATATTTATATAATTATTTTACAGGTAAAGTCCTGTATTCAATTGCAGTTGCAAATAAGGTAAGGTTATTTATGTTAAAGAAAATTTCCAGTAAACCAGTGGTGTACACTGATAATTTGCTAAAAATTTGCTAGATATTATGTAGGTCCTCGTATTTGAGATATAAAATGTTAATAATTTTTTCAATATTTTCATTTTTTATTATACAATCCTCGATACAATCTAACTGTAATGTATAATTTATGATAAAGAAATACAGTAGGTCTCAATAATCCGATTGGGGAAAGGGGTTGTCCAGATTACCGATTTATTCGGATTACCTATGGGCGTTATGTCTTAAGAAAAAAATCAATTTTATTGTAATTTAAACTATGAAATTTATTTTTATCTATATTAATCATGTACAAATTTATAAATATAATGAACACAAAAAATGTTTATAATTATGTATGTAGTAGGTGTACAGTCAGTTAATATATATATTATATAATATGAACCTTATCATTTATAATATTTATTTTATTTTTTTTTTGTACACTGATGGTTCCTATTTGGTGATTAAATACCTTGTCCTGCAAACGTCTAAGCAACATTAGTTCTTTGAAGCTTTTCAATGTGTGATATATAAACGTAATCGATAAATTTTTCTACCGAGAAATATTATTATTATGATACACATACATATGTATCAATAATAGCTATGCAATAATTTGAATTACTATGTCTTTAGAATTATCAAGACCCTACTGTATATATAATTTACTATATATAAAACTCATCTTTTTTGAAAATATGTTATTATACTGAGGATTATACTATCTTATTTATGTAGTAGGTACACCACTGGTAAATGGATTAAGTCAGTGGTTTTCAACCTTTTTATTTCCATAGTTCCTTTTGATATTGAAGTCAAATATACGACTCTCATATGAATAATTATAATGATAAAAAGCACAACAAAAATAGAAAACATTTTTAGTTTTTACTGTGGACGCGGCTCCTTTGATAATATACGACAATGCCCACGGGAGCCGCGGCGCACAGGTTGAAAACCACTAGATGAGGTAATTTATGATGAATAGTTCAATTCTCCATGTACATACCACATTTATACTAGTCAAAAAAGTACTTTTTTAATAATTAATCCTCAGATATGCATAATATGTTATTGTATATTATCTTAGATGATGACTAAATTATTCAGGCACTTACATTATAGACTTAACATCATTAATAGAGTTAAATTATTAAGATTGACTATAATGTGTTTCACAAAAAATGTCCCTACGTAGTAATGCGACATATAGTGATTTTTGCGTATGAAATATATTTAAAAATGACATAACACTACATAACGATGCAAAAAAAAAAAATTGTTTTAATTATAAAATCTATGTTATACCATATTTATCTCTATCTTATAAATCTACATTTAAGCAAAAATGTATGTTCAGTAGAAACTTTTGTGTTGTTAGATTTACTATCAAAATAAATTGACTTATCAAGGTTAAAGGTAAGAACATTATCAGTAATTAAGTATTGGCTTATTTTACATATTATAATGTTAAAATGTTAAACTAAGATATGAGTATCTAATAAAATACTACAAATTGAAAATGGTTAAATTAAAATATCCAAAAAATCTAATTATTCAATTCACTCTTAATATTAAACCTAACAACACATAATTAGTTCTACCAAATGTAAATTTGCTATGTTGTATGTTTCTAAGATGAAAACCACATATTCTGATGTATCGTCCTTTTAATTACTTCATTGCTTACATTTTATTGATTTGTGGTAACATATATGCATATCTTTCATGTTTAAAAACGTTATCCAAGTAAAATGGAAATCACAAAAATATTAAAATGTATTAAAACATTATTTAGTGACTAGTATAAATGTAGTCAATAGTTTATTTATTTAAAAAAATTAAAAAGTTACTTATGTACATATTATACTACAGTATAGAGTATGACATAGCCGAATACTATAGTATAATATGGATGTATTAAAATGAAAAATGGTATGAAATATGACATGCACAAGCATAACTAATTTTATAAAATTAGAAAATATATATTTTCTTGTCTCTCAGAAGTTATTCAAAATCAACAAGGTAAATATTACATATTTTTTTTGTCAGTTATGTTAAGTTATTATATAGATTATACATTATGTGATTGAAATATAGCTGATTAAATTGTATTATATTATTTCATATTTAACTTAAAAAAAAATAATTTTAAATATGAATTTCTAAAATAATACAATAATTTTAAAAATTTAAGCTGACATGGTCTTATCAAACACACTGTTGAATTATTCAGAAAATGATCACTGTTTTCTGATTAATTTTATTACACGATTATCAGGTTCTAAGGTTGGAAATAGGGATAAATGTTCTATACCCAGTTTCTGTATCCAGTCTGGCTATTATATAATAATTTTACAAAGATTGTTTAAAATTATATTGGCTTTTTCAATTCTAGGTAGGTTTAATTATAGAAGTTGTTTTTTTTTTTTTATTGGATTTATTCTAAAATACTTATACTACCAAAGTACACATTTTGGTATGGAAGTATAACAAAATATTCAATCCTAAAGGTTAAAGTAGTTGATTATGGAATAATATATATTTTATATTTTTTATATAAATATTATTATATTTTTTTTTAATTAGGTTTTTCTTAATTTTTAAATTTTTGATATACAAAATATGTACTACATCTTTTCATCTTCCATTAATCTATATTATGCAAACAAATGTTTTACTAACAAATGCTACATTTTATAATTAATATGTGTTTTGTTGTACCTTTTGACATTTAACTAATGTACATATAATATGTTAAAAATAATTAACTAAAATCATTATTAAAAAAAACTATCAATAGCATATAATGTTATCTAGTTATATTTGTAATGAACATTTTTATGCAGTTCTCTTGCCATTCCCAAATCGGTAATTAATGTTATTATTTACTGAATAAAGCTAAATTCAATTATTCTTGAATCCCAACAATATTATAATTATTTATATTTATGTATTTTTATTCTAAATTATCTAATTTGATTTCATCCTTAAGTAAAAGATACTGTTTATTAAATTTCGCATACATACATTTTGTTCAGTAGATTAATTAATTATTTCAGATCTCAATTGATTTTTGAACATTTTCAAGTTTGGAGTTAAAGGTAAGGCGAGAGACAAGAAAATATTTTTTCAAATTATATATTTAGCTATTAATATATTATTAAATATTTATTATTCACGAAATATATATTTTATAATTTTATATTTAAAAATTTTAAATTTTAAGTTTTGAAACAATTTTTCTTCAAAAACTTAGTTGAGTTAACTAGGAAGTATATGCAAGATGTTTTATGGAAAGTAGATGTTGCTATGATATTTTTATATTTTATAATTTATAGTTATATGTATTATTTAAAATACTTATCATTTAGTCAAATACACTTTAGTACGTGGTGTTAAATAAGTTAAACTTATATCTTATAACATTATTATATAGATTTTTTTATTATTATCAGTGTTTTTATTTTTAATTTTTATATCTTTTATGCAGTATAATATTTTTTTAAAATAAAAATTCAATATATTATATCAAAATAAAAGATTACATTTTTGTATTTATTTTATTGAAAAAAGAAAATATAGGTAAGTGTATTTATATTTTTTTAGTCTATAGATTGTATCTATTATTAAATAAGCTATTATAGAATTTAATTATTTATATGTATATATATATATATAATGAGTTACATTCTTTTCCTGCCATCCTACATTTATATTTTCTATTTGAACATTTTTTAATTACATCAAACATAACCTATTATCTTAAATTTGAATATTTCTTTGTTGTTTCTCTTAATGTAATAGTTAGATCATGGCACATCCTCTACAGTTACTAATTTTTCATTGAATGTAGTAAACTGGTAGAGAAAACACTATATATTAACCATTGCTGTGAAGTATTTGAGTAAAAGTATTTAAATATTTTTTTAAATATTGAATAACTTTTTAAATACTTTCAGCATGAAGTATTTTAAATACTTTTTACTTGTATTGAATATTTTTGGTTTTTTTTTTCATAAATTTTATTTGTATTAGAAATATTTGGTTTGGAAAATATTATTACGTGCTATAGTTGCTACAATAGTTGAATAATAGTTTTATTAGATAAGATGATCATAATACATTTGAGATAGAAACTGTTGAAAATAATGTTGAAATCCTTCTTCTACATTTTTTCAGTTTTGGTCTTAAACTTGTGATGATAGCTATGACACTGTTTTAAATAAAGAAATAGATCAATATTTGGGAACATCACTGTCTAAAGATATAGACAGTTCATATCTTTAACCAACAATTACAAAAGTAAGAATTACTACTGAGTTTTTAATTTTTATAATTGTATGTAGGTATTATTCACTTATTTTTAGTATTTTTATTTAATATTAACATTAACATAATTAAAATAGATTTTTATTAAATTCAATACTCAGCATTTAGTAGCGCTTCAGTTGAGTGAGTATTTAGTGTGGATAGAGCAACCATGACCAAAAAGAGAACCAGTATAAGTGATGACAATTTTGAAAACATAATGTTTTTAAAGTGTAATAAACATTTATTTAATAAATTAATTAAATAAAAATGATGATAAATTTACTATTTGTCTATATTACATTAATTACAAACCTACTTTAAATCTTTAAAATACCAAAAGTATTTGAAAAGTATTCCAAATACTTTAAAAAAGTATTTGAGTAGTATTTGAAATACTATACAGTTAGAGTATTTGAGTAATATCTTAAATACTTGAAAATAAATGTATTTGTGTATTTACTCAAATACTTTTTAAAAGTATTCTTTACAGCACTGATATTAATACAATATACACGACTATCAACTATTGACTGTGCTGTATTTAAATAATAATTAAAAGTATTAGCAACTCATATGTTAGATATGACTCAATGATCAAGATAATAATTGTTGTACAATATATTAAAAGGTAAAACCGATTTATTGATAAGTCGATAATATAGTAGACGGCTGTCTGACTAAAATTGTATTTTTAATGCAGAGGTTCTCAAAGTCAAATGAATCACGGACCCCTACCTAAAGACCTACAGTCTTCGAGGACCCCCAGTTTGGTTGGGTTGGGTTCCAGGCGTACATTTTTTTTTTGCTCATCATTATTTTATTTTTATATTATATAGATATAATATAGATTATAGAAAGTGCTTTCAAACACAAAATAACGTTTATTAACAGCAACCTATATTTGGGTTGGGTTGGGTTTGGGTTAGCTCCGCGGACCACACTTTGAGAAACTCTGTTTTAATGGATTGCCCAAAAACACTAGGCATTGCCTGATAGTCTACTTTGCCTGTAGTATATAAATCTAATTGAATTTAATGTTATTATGTTTTATATAATTTATAAAATAATTTATGATACATCTTACATTGTTTAATAACTTATAGACTTATAACTTTTAAATTATGTACTTAAGAAATGTTAAAAGTATTTACAAATGGATTTAGTTTTTAGAAGTAACAATTATTATAATTATAATTATAATTATAATAATATTACAACGTTTTAATAAAGTTATTTTTATTTATATTCATATAAATTATCAAGAACTTTCAATTAAATAACTAATAATGTATTATGTTATATTATAACAATAAAGTTCAAATATTGTTATTATGTATGTTTATATTTTTAATTGCTATTAAATGTTATATTAATCATGAGAAAAATAAATAAAAAAATTTAAAATAATGAATATTTTATAGTGTTATTAGTTTTTTATAGTCAGTTTGCTTTCCCATTACTTCATTAGTCTCAGCTTATAGTTATTGAATGTTTGCATGAACTTAATGCATATTCTAACAAATATTTTATTTTATGCTTGTGGGCAATTCACATGTTTCAGGAATTGAAATACTACGATATATTGATGGAATGTTTTACTGCCCAAGACAATGTTCTCGAAAATACAAATACAAAAAGGGTTTGGTACGACATCTAAAGTATGAATGTGGTATTGAGCCACAATTCAAATGCCCCATATGTGGTAAAACATATAAGCAACCAGAAACATTTAAGATGCATTTAATGTCAATACATGGTGTTGACAAAAATTTTAAACAACAAAAGTAATATAATTATAAATAAATTGGTGAATTGAAAATTTGACGATAAAATTAAAAAGTACATTTTTAGGCATAGAAGAGATACATTCTTGAACAAAAACATTGTTTAAATTATTAATTATAAGTATTATTACATTTTTAAAATTGGTTATGGACAAATCCAGGTTTTTTTGTATAGTTCAAGTTCAAAAAGATCTCATTTTCTTACATTTGTTTAATTTTCTATAAAATGTGAAAAAATATTTGTCACTCAAAAGTTAATAATTATGTAAAATATGAAATTATTTTTGTATTAAACATATCAACTAATGTACTTTTAGTTAAACAGTTTAATAGTTTATTTATGTCAATTATTGTCTTATTATTTTTACTTATTGACATAGTTGTATTTCATATAATTTCTATTTTATGTCATAACTCGAAGGCTGATTCCTTATAGTCTTTAAATTATGACTAAAAATTAAATACATTAGTTAATGTTTATCACTTGTTAGTATATTGAAATATACCAATCTCATGAATATAATATACTGTCAAATATTTAGTTCAATTGAAAAATTTTTGTATGAAACAAAATATATTTTTAAAATTTCAACACATTAAATGGCATACAATACAAAACATCCGTGTACTCCATGATTACAAATACAAATAGTGTACTTAGGTATAAAAAAATCATTTTACTTTTTAATTATAAATTAAACAAAAAACTAAATTCTTTTAATAAGAAATAATTATTAAAAAACATTAGAACATATAAAGGATAATATATACTTATATACTAGAATAAATTATTTAAACATACTCACTTAAACATTTTTTTTTATATAACAAAATTTATATTTTAAATTTTATTATAATCATAATATAAACTGTATTTAATTATTCATTTATTTATCAATTAATAATATTGTTTTATTCTAATATAATAAAATATATTTTGTGTACTTATTAAAAATATTGTTTTAATTGGTTTGTTTAAAATTATTAATTTGTTTTCATGGCATTAGGTATCATGTAATAATCTATGTATTTATTTTTACTTATTATATTAACATTTTATGTCACAAACCCAAAGAATGCAATAGTAGTTATAGCAATCATTGAAGCAGCATGTTAACATAATTTATTGTCTATGATATTGTTATTGTTAAAAACAATTCTTTTTGTAATAGTGTAATCATAGCTATATGATTGTTGCAGTTGTATTGTTATAAAATACAAATGACTAAAAGTATAAGTATCTTCTAATCATTCAATTTGTATTTAAATTGCTTAATAGACAGTTTTTATATATATGTTATGTTAATTTTTTAATTGTGTGTAAAAAATTATATAAATATACAATTTTTACATGTGATATTGTAAGTGCTCAGATTATTCATTAAACTCAGTGTTTATTGTATATATCCTAATATATTATATAATATAATTAAATAAATATAAAATAAAAAGTATTTTATGTATTAAATATATATGATTTTAGATACATAATATACTGGTACTAAAAATATATATAATGCTATGTTGTTTTGATATGTATATATAAATTAAGTATTAAGTTTACATTATGTGGAAGTACAAATTTAAATTTATATATCATAGAATAATGATGCGAGATGAGGTATTCTAATAAGTGAATTTTATATTTTTTTCCTTTTATAATAAATAAGTATAGAAAATAGAAATTTGTATATATTTTATAATAAATAATTATGTAAAGTTCTTACATTATTTTTTTCCATTTTAGTAAAACGTCAATATGTTAATAATATTAAGTTGAATACATTATACTTTTGAATTGTTTAATAATTTGTTTTACCTTTAAAATGTGATATAACATTGCATTATTATTTGAATAATAAGCTAAAAAATTTAGATGTTGAATTAAATATTATTTGCTTAATATTTATTTAATATTAGTATAACACAATTATTAAAGATTATCCCATGCTATTCAGTATAAATTTTATATTTAATTAAATTAAAAATAATAATTATAATAATAAAAATTCATTATAATACGATTCTATACTATAAAAGTATTGTAATATATTGGGAAGCAAATATGGGAATGTGTGGGATTGGTTACTTAAAATTAAAATGTATTGATATTTTCATGTTTATTAATCTGATTTGGATTGTAACCATCTGACTGCTGTTTAGTGGGTGCTTCAATTTTTCTACTCGCTGCATTCTGAGTTTTTCATTTAACCGTCGGTTGTTAAAAAAAAAGTGTACTGTCCTTTGAATGAAAAGAGTTAAAAGATTAAACTTTTGGTTTAAGTGTGTGTGACAAAAAATAAGTTACTTAAATTTTTAGCATATTAAAATGAAATAATAATCATGAATGAATAAAGAACAATCAATTTCATGTGCTAATCTGAAAACTTTAAAATATTACTCGTGTTAAGTTTAAAAATTGTAGTATTTAGATATAAGGTACTTATACTTTTAATATTATTCCTATTAATTGTTATAATTGTTTTACTTCTAGGTGAACCTATTTACTTGGAACAAACATGAACAGTATCTATACAGTAAAAACATATTTTAATTTATAATGTTTTAATATTTTGTTAAATGAAAGCATTTTATGATATATTCTTATTGCCCGTAAAAAGTGGTAAAGATGAAACATTCAAAAAGTATGCTATACAAGATTTGTCATTTTTAAATGGTATGTAACAACTTGAATTCAAATTTTACTCAAGTTCTTTAAGTATATTCTCGTAAAGATTTTCAATTCTTTTCATATTCTAGTTTTAATATTTAAATATTACAATAATTAATAATAATGATATATTTTGTTATATATATATATTGCCTAATTATTATCAGTATATAATTCAAAAAGAAATGTATCTTCTTTATTGTTTAAGCCTATTTTAATATTAAGAAATAGTTGTAATTTAAATTATATTTAAAATGTGTAAATAAATAATTAATGTTTAGTTTTAAATAAATAGTATATCTAAGCTACTTTATAACAGAGCTTTATTTTTATTTGTTTGCATTTATGGGAGCTTTGTTGTTGCTTATTGTTATCAGTGTAAATTTTTAGCTGATAGACATGGGTTTTTGTTTGTTACACTATTATAGGTACTCATTTGGTTAATGGAGAAGAAGAAATTCATTGCCCCAACAGATGCGGTCGTAAGTATAAGCATAAAGGCAGTGTAGCGAGACACTTGAAGTATGAATGTGGAGTGAATCCTAAATTCCAATGTGTTATTTGCCGCAAGCCTTTCAAGCAACGTATCAATCACAAGATACATATGATTAGAATACATAACTGTGTCATGTAAATGATGACAGTATATTAT